>NC_138058.1:29362462-29991212 GCF_964194185.1 Rhinolophus hipposideros | reverse complement strand
TCTGTTCTGCCAGGACATTTCCAGGAAATTCACCACTGCTTCTCGCTTTTATTAGAAACGTGTGAAAGAATTAGTTTGAAAAGTCCAGGCAACGTCTAGTTTCTCCCTCTCCTCTCGCCCCCTCCCTCCTTCCCCTCTCTCTCACTCTCTCCTTCCCTCCCTTCCTCTCCCTCCTCTGTGGCTCTCCCTCCCTCTTCCCCCGGCCTCCCCTCCCTTCGCAGAGCCGCAGGAAAAGAAGAATGTCGGCTTCGACTGCCATCTTTTGGGGATTTGGAAAAACGACTCGGTAGGAAACGGAGGGAGGCGGAGGCGCGGGGGGTGGGGGGAAACCCCCTTATTATCCTGTGTCGGAACTGGCTCCCTTAATCTGATGCTTAAATATTTGATGTGGAAAAATTACCCATAAAATTAGTTACTAACAATTTCAAATTGAAATCACTTATCGAATTATAAACGCATTAAAGCTGTATGGATGGTATTAGGAGTTCCTCGGGAGGCAGCGGGTGTCTCCTTGCAGTGGGCCCGTCGGCGACTTTCGCCCCGGGGATAAGCACCCCCGCCGAGCCCGGGGAGGGGCCGGGCCGGGCCGGGCAGCACTGCGGGCGCAGGGGTCCCGGCCGGGGGCGCAGAGCGGGCGGCCCAGCCCCGGCGGCAGCTCCAGCTCCAGCTCCGGCTCGCGGGGCTCTCCGGGGCTCGGTGGGGGGAGGGGCAGGAGCGGCGCGGGGAGGCTCCGATCCCGGGGCTGAGGCGCCTACCGGGAAACTTCGCAGTGAAGTCGAGAGATTTGGAAAAGTAAAAGCACAGCCCTGTCTTCCCCCGCCCGCCCGCGTCTCCCACGCGGCGCGCGGACTTGGCGCTCAGCGCTGGTTGCTGTGTGCAGCGCCCCACCAGTCTGCGGGCGGGGAGCGGAGATGCCCGTGGCCCCAGGCGAGGCTGGGCTCCCTGCCCGGAGAGAAAATCCCGCGGGCCACGACGGCAGCTGCGAGGAGTCCTGGCCAGGACTCGGCCGCCCCTGCATCCCGTGGTGCACCGTGTCCTGGCCCGCGCGGGGGACCTGGGTGCAGAGGTCTCTGCTCAGAGCCCGGAGCGCCTTCCTTGTGAGGCGGTTTCAGCCCCTCCAGTCGCGTCCTACTTCCTCCCACCCCAACATGGAAGTCAAGTCTAAGGGGGTTGCAGACTTTGTCCCTGGAGGCGAGGCGACCCCAGGTCTGCGCAGAAGACTGTGGAGAGGCACCTCTTGGGGGACTACGGGTCCCTTTCTCTCGGACCTGCTCCGGGGTGCTTTGTGGACTAGAGGCTTCTTGATAGACTCTGTTCCCGAGTCCCATGGCCACTGTGGGGGCGCGACTCCGAGAGCTTGGGGCCCGGAGGGCACTTGCAACCTGTGTTGCGCCCGCTGGCCGGGCCGCGAGGGCCGGGGTCGGCAGCCACAGCTTGGGAGCCGTGGGCGGCACCGTGGCGCCTTAGGCAGGAGCTCCTCGGGATCACTTTAAAGACTCTGCAAACTTTCCCCTGCCTTTCGGATCCCAGCAGGCCCTTGGCCCAGGTGAAGGCAGTAAAACTAGGACTTAGCGCAAAGCTCCGGTGTAGGCGCTTGGACGCCTGGTGGGGTGGCGGGGAATTGGGTAATGGGGCGCCCTTTCTGGCGGAGTATTTCCCCTGGTCGCACTCCCCTCTCCCCTTCCACCCCGCACCCCCTTGTCTGTTAGGCGACCCGTACCACTCTGGGTGGCTAGGTGCAGAGTCCATGTGAGGCTGGCCACCCCAGTGTCCCGGAAAGAGCGGTGAGGGAGAGAGAGTGGGGGATCGCCCCTCGAGGGAGGCGGCTGACAGCGGGGAGGAGGGGTAGGTTCCCTTTTTGGCCCAATCTGCCCGCCAACGCGTCTGTAAAACGTTCTCTCCCGAGGCGGAGCTGAAAGGAAAAACAACATTATTGAGCAATCAGTTTTCCAACATTTGAGCTTTTAAGAGTGTTTGCCCTAAAAACGGATACCCTGGGGGTCTCGGTGGGGAGACGAAGGTTATTTTAGGGTCTCGGTTCTGGCGGGCCGAGCCCGAGGGTCGACCCGGCCTCGTTGCCTCCTGCCGGCCCGGCGCGCTCAGCCCACCCCAAGAAACACGGGCAGTGAAGCCCTGGAGAAAAGGGATTTCGTTTTAAGCCAGTCTCGCATCGATCGGGTCTGTAATTCCTACCCCTGCCCACTCGCAGACACACTCACCTCCACCCTAAAGCATTAAATTCATTACGCGAGCAATGATTTTAATCTCCAGGCGGAAAACGAGTCCCGGGACCTTGCCGATTAGGAAAGCAGTGAATAAAGTCACCTGTTCCTGCACCCGCCCGGACGGCTCCTCGGGCGGGGGCCTGGAGAGGCAGGTCGCGCCGCGCAGGGGTCCCTCGCTCCGCGCCGGGGCGTGCCCCGCAGGGGTCAGGAACCCTGTCTGCTTTCTTCAGGTCGGCGACCTAGTCCAAGGGTGGGATCGCGCTCGCTCGCTTTCCTCCTCCCCTCCCTTCTGCTTTTCTTCTGGGGCACCCCTCGCACCTCCGCGCTCTCTTCCTCCTCCTTTTCCCCAAAGTGGCGAGTTCCCTTTCTCCACCTTGTGTGCTCAGGTTCTCCCCCCCATCCCCGCAGCTGCAGGTCCCGCACTGCAGTCCCAGGAACCCGTCGTCTTTTCGCGCCCGCCTACTTCACCCACCATCCTGGACATGGATGGGGGGGATCACTCAACGAGGGCCTCTTGAAGCCACTTGCTGAGGGCACCCTAGGGCTTTACACAGCCGAATTCCTCGATCTAGGGGCGATCCCCGCGCCCATTGATAATTCCATTTCAAAGAAACCCAGCAAAGCGGCAAACACCCCTCGCCGCCGCCCGCTCCCGATCGCCCCTTGCCCGCCCCCCCCCCCGCCCCGCCTTGGCAGCGGGCAGCGTCTGGCACCGCAGGGAGATGGAGGCGAGCCACGCGCCCCGGTCCTTGCTGGCCGACCCACGAGGCGCCAGCTTTTTCTGGAGACTCAGTTTCCACTGGACAATCGTGAAAGCGGGGGAAACACAACGCGATGGCTGTGTAAACCCACGTTCCCGCAACCCCCACTCTACTCCAATTTGATTTTCAAGACTTGCGTTTTCAGGTAGTCCCAAACTGTGAACAGTGAGCTTTGTGTGTTATCTAGTGGGGGTGGGGATGGAAGAGGAGGAGACTCCCACCACCCGCTCCAGTCTTTAATGTCTGAAATAACGAAATGCCTGTGTGGCAGCTGCTGCTAGAGCCAAAACTAACTCTTTGGAAGACGGAAAAGAGTGAAAGGCAAAGAAAGACTGTTCATTTTTTTTCTTTTGGTGCCGTTTGGGATGTCATCTGTTTCCTTGGCGACTGTGTTCAGCCCCCGGAGCCCCTGGGCTCCTGGATTGTTAGGGGGGAAAAAGCATGCTATTTCTGCACCGTCATTTATCACTGTCACCGCATAATGATTCCCCTTGCAGCCCCTTATTGATGTTTGTAATTGCATTATCTCATAAAGGAGGATGATCAATGAAACCGAGCCGTGCATTCTGGGGTCAGAGGAAGCCAAAGTACTGTTTGTCCCCTTTAATACAACAAGTACTCATTATCTTTAGGTCTGCATTCAAAAAATGATCTGATCTGGGGCTGACCCTGTCGGACATCCCAACACTTTTTAAAACGCGGTTTGTGTAACCTTTTGCTTAAATGCTAAATCAAGTACCTGTCTTGCATTTCAACGAAACAAGATGCTAAAACTGAATAGGAAAAGCATTTCTTCTTTCCTTTTTCTTTCTTTCTTGTTTTCTTTTTCCTGGAGGGGGGCGATCGTCTGAAGACGCACCCGATTTTACACTGAAACTGCTTAATGACAATGTAGAAAAAGCAACGCCTAACATGAAGAGACCCAAGTTATCTAATGGATGAAAAAATTGGGGGTGAGGGGGGAAGGTATTTGGGAGTATTTAACAAGATCTGTACTAAAAGATCAGAATAGAACCACATCCGGTTTAATATTAATAAGAGCTATAAACTGAAATAATTCCCCATGATTCTGCCCTTGCTGCTCTCTCTTACAGAGTCATATCTCTTCGGTTTAGATAAATGACTTTTGTGCCTGTTCGATTCTCACAACAACAATAACTAAATCAGTTGCACAGTCTGTATCTAAAACCGTCTACAAACTCCAGCAAATAAAAAGAAGTTCATTTGTCTATTAAAGGCAAGTATTTAGTTGAGCAGAAATGTCCCAGTAACATTGAATGAAGTTCATGTAATCCCATGAAAATCAAGTCATCTTGTTGCACTGAAGTAAATGAAAAAATACAAAAGAGGAAAGGTCCAAGTGTAATTTTAAACTAAATGCATTATTGGACTGTCAAAGTGAAAACATGATTGTGTAGCTGGGTTGGAGGCAGTGGGCACCAACTTAGCTCTCATTTAACTTAAAGGTTTTAGAAAGGAAACAAGGTTTGGTTATCATTTTAATTTGTGAAAAGAGGTGAAATGGAAACAATTCTAACTCATCATTTCAAAATGTTTGGCAAATAACTCCTTCAAAGACAAAATTAAGCAAAGAGCTTATTTTATACATTGCAAGCCTGTATTACCAAAAAGAAGTTTCCAATTTTCTGAAGATGAATTTTCCCATTTTAATAAGACTAACAAAAAAATGAAAGAAAGAAGAGAAAAGAAAAGAAAGGAAGAAGTCCAGGTGTTTATTTAAAAAAATATATAGAAATAATTTCTAAATTAACAATATAAATTAATATTTTAAATAAAAAATCTAAATGAAAAGCTTTCGCCATATGAGAAAATGAGTATAGTGCTATGATATTTGACACCTTAACATAAAACCTTGAATAGAATGATAACAAAACAAAGGGCTAAAATATTCCCATTTGGAAAAAGAACTTTAATGATAAAGCTAAGAAAAGTTTTAAATGTGTCAAACCACCATTTCATTTTTCTCTAGAAGGCAGATTCTTCTCAAGGGTATTATTTTCCAGGTATTTTGTCAAATCACTTTGCAGTAATGTATGTTTTGTATTATTTAAATATTCTGGCACTTTCATCCTTTGAAAATGCTCAAACTGAAATGGATATGCAGCCACGCATATATTTAATATAACAGGTATCTTGTTAACATAAAATATTAAAGGGAAAGTAAAACTTTGGGCTTTGTCAATTGAGATAGAATTTTTCAGCATAATACTCTGATTTTCAAAACACACAAATGAAACCCCTTGATTTTAACCAATCAACACAAGTCTTTCTCTTATTTGGTTGGGGATCTGGCATCGTGTACGTTTTCTATTTTTAATATTTAGTGTTATAGCCCACGGTTAAAATAATGAAAAATTAGTCTCGTTTCAGAAATTATTTATTTATGGAACGAACATGATTAAAACATAAACACACACAAACTGCAGCTGCAACAGAAAAAAAACTTGATTTACGGTTATTAAATCTTTGATCGCCACGTTAATGTTTCTTTTTCTACCTTTCATTTGCATTTTAATCTATCGAATCTTTACAATTTTGCTGCCTCCTATTTCAATGATTGATTACAGATCTGAAATAAGAAAAACCAAGCCTAGCTTTTCTTTTTCCTTTCTTCGCTTTCTTTTTTCCTCCCCCCCCCCTTCCCCTTGGTTAGATTTCTGAAACTTTCTCTCAATGCTAATGTAGACAGGACAAATTAATTCTCCTCTTTTAAATGTCAAAGATATAAATAAAAAATGTTTTCTGTCCCAAACGTGAATATTTTCCCAGCCGCTTGTTTTCGAGTCGTAAAAAATCATCCCAGCAAAACGCAATTAACAGCAACACACACACACACACACACACACACACACACACACACACACACACACGGCGGCGTGGATTTTTTTACAGGACGTATTGTTGGTGAGTTAAAGAAAGGTGAGAAGTTCATCGTCCCTTCACCATCAGTAGACCAGTAGCTTGGCCAGCTTCTTTCTCTCTCACACACACTCAGAGATTTGGTCCCGACTTGTATCTGTGATCTAAGTCACACAAACAAACAAAAACAAGCCTGGTGGGGGCTTGCTGTGCTCAACTTGATTTCTTGAGACAAGCAGTGTAAAGACAAAAGGGGAAGCGACGCAGGTCTGTTTGTTTTCTTTCCCGGCTTACCACTGCCCCTTGGCCCCCTTCTTCCCCGAACCCTCCCCACTCTCCCTCCCCGGATTTCTCCCGCTCCGCGGATAAGACGGCCGTTTGCTGACTGCTTTGCCCATACGCGTCACTTTTCGCGATGGCGTGCAAGCAAGTGTGGAGGTGGTTTTGGAAGGCGCCGTCCGGACGTAGGCTGAGCTCATCCTCCCAGCGGGGCTGAGGGCCTCTGGGGCTCTCCAAGCAGACTGTGCCTCCCGCCTGGCCGAGGGTCGGGCTTGGGGTGGTAGCCGGGCACCTAACTGTCGCACGGAGTGGGTGAGCCCCAGGTGTGCAAGCAAAGGCCAGTGGGCGTGCGCTCGGGCTCTCCCGCCAGCGCGCGCGTCTGGGAACCTGGAAAGAGCCCCTTCACCTCCGCCCACCTCCGCGTCTGCTCCCCGGGGTCGAGCCCCCTCGGTGGGGTTTTAATGCCGGCAGACGCAGAGGAACCGGCCATTGAGCGAGGACCGACTTCTCGGGCGGGTCGAAGCTGCTCGTACCAGGGTCCGCGTGTAATGCGTGCTGCCCAGGCGGAGGGCGAGCAGGAGAAGGCAGAGGGAGGCCCCCACCCTCAAATCCCCACACGGGCAGGCACACCATCAAGGATCAGGGTGAGGGCCTGGAGGTAGACCCAGCCCCGGCCGTCTCCCCAGCAAGACGCTTGCACTCGGTGCGTACCCAGGGGCATGCCTGCCTCCGGAGCACAGACCGTCCTCTCCCGGCCCTGTCACCCGGACTGCGCGCTGCCCCCTTTCTCCCAGAGACCCCGTGGGTGGCTGCCTCGAGGGGAGCGATGTTCATTCATGTGGACGAACCAGGCGGTTAAAATAGAGGGGGTGGGGTGGGGTGGGGAGAACATTTGATCCGGGCCGACTTTTTGTCTTGAAGCAGATTAGGCAGCCTAGAAATAGGAAAAACAGAAAGTCTAGACAAGAAAACTTATTGTGTTCACCAAACATAAAAATGAACCAAGCGGTCTGGTACCTCGAGGGGTAAAGATAGATCCTTGTAGACAAGACTGGGAAGATTTAAAGTGCAAGAAACGGCAGATTATTAAGAAAGTAATAGTAAGGTGTCCCATACACTACAGTTTTATTGTTGGGTAGTAACTACCCGATTTATTTATTGCCAAGGCTATATAATAGAGATAATGACCACAAACTCAAGATAAATTCTTAGGCGCTCCGCCGGACGATTCTTTTTTATTTAAGAGTGCGAGTCTGAAAGGTGAGGCTCATCTCCTCCTCTCCTCGAAGATCCGTCTTGCTTTCTCCCATATTATAAGCATGACATGCAAATAAATAAGTGCTGCTGGGTTTGTGTGGGTAGGCCTGCAGGATTTATTTCAGGTGAGAGAGGAACATACACGGAATATGAATTTCCACAGGAGCTGCGGAGTGATTCTTTCCCTCTCTTTCTCGGCCGCCCTCTCCTCGGGGTCTCCCTCCCTTTCTGTGGGAGCAGAGCGCGTCCCCTGATAAAAACATTAATGTGTCATGTCTCAACTCCCTATTTCTTGACAGATAGGTCTGGGGAGGGATGAGGGGCGATGAAAAATGCAAAATGCGTCCCCAAAGTAGGTTGACTTGCTGGGACTGCTCAAAGCGATTCCTGCCGACAAAAGGAAGGGTGAGTTGTAATTATAACTTCCAGGAGGAGGGCAGTATAGGAAGGATGTTACTATCATTTTGAAATTTGCTAAGTGATGAACAAAGTTTGCTGTCCCGGGTCTGGTATGGACGTTCACCAGCTGGACAGATTCCCACGGGGAGCCTTCTGGCTTTTGGGACCTGCTCGCCTCACTTGGCCCTCAGTTTCTCTCCCCGGTGCCCCGTCAACAATCCTATAAGTCAGGTGGTGGAATTACAGATGACCTTGCTCGTTGACCGCCAAGGTCAGAAGGGAGAGGGCAACCTCAGGTGTTGCCTCTGTCTAACGCAACGGCTGCAGTAATAGTCACCCAGCTGGCCTTTAACAAGGCGGCCACGAGAGCTTCTCTCCCCGCACCTGCGCTCTGCGACAGCTCAGGCAGATCCGGAGCCTGGCAAGATAATTCAGCATCCTCTTCCAATATTCTTTTTTCTTCCTCATTTTTTGGATACTATTCAGACAGATAGTGTTTCAATCTCACAATAACCACTTATATTCAGAACTTCCTTTGATCTGTGTTTAGCCAGGAAAACAATACAAAACAAACACCTGACCGTGAAATGCGATGTAAAAGAGAGAGGCGCAGAGGAAACCGGAGGGGAGGTCGGGTGGGGTGAGGCAGAAAGGTGTGTAAGTGGAGGGAAAATAGAGACCTCGAGGCAGCCAGAAGTAGACAGGGCGGGGGAGGGAGGTAAGGAGAGAAAGCAGAGACGGAGCTGCCAGATGGAAGAGGCCGTTCCTGTAATTTGGTGGTTTGTGTGAGGGATGATATTATGAGGCTGAGAAGCAGGACAGTCCTCGTCAATCTTTTACAATATTGGTGTCATTCAAGCACAACTTTATCTTTGAACCAGAATCTCTGTTTCAATGATTTCCATAAGCACATAAATTATAATCTTCAGAGCCTTCAATATTTCTTTCGGTACTTTATTAAGTGTTATTGCAGAGGCCATTTATGAAGTGAATGATTCAACTTTTAATCTTCTGAACATTAAAGTGTATTCCACTGAGTTTCCTTTTCCAAATAATCTAAAATAACAAAAAGAAACTAAGCTCATTACATGAAAAACTGACAAGTGTTTTACTCTCAGCCTGGCAAGTTGCCTTACTCACTTCAAAGGATGATAAACTAATTGTTTCCAGAGTTTATAAGTAATTAAGCTATTATTTGGGGAATTTATGTAACAGTTTTATTCACGATAGAACTTTCTAGTTAAAATAGCCAGACAAATCTTCAAAAATACCAAAATTTTAATAATTAAAAAAATGCATCCTTGTTGTTAATAGTGAAGACTATTTTTAGTTTTTTAAAAAACATTGGAAAATGTAAATAAATGTAGTTCTCTTCCAGAGTATGTCATAGGTGGAGGTCATTATGTATAATTAATGCTGAAAAGAAAATGAACATGTAATGGCTTCCAAAGATTAAAACATCTGTAACTATCAAGTTAAGTTTTTAAAAGTTAATTTAAAAAAAATCATTCAGCTGGATTCGTCTAAATATGTCAGGTAGGAACACACACATACACATACACACAGACATACATATATAGTGTCCTTTTGGAATTCCATATGGAAAGTTAAAAAACTTAAGTAATTTTAGCATTTTGAATTAACTTTTGGTGCCTAGGCAATAAGAATTAATGCCAAGAAATGCTAAGTGCTTGAGTTTCTCTGATTTTGCAACAGAGAAATCAGAGATTTACTTTTAGATTACTTACTTTTAGATTAAAATAAAAGAATACTTGAAAAATCTTTTCAAATAGGTTAAATTCAAACAAACGTTATTTCTAAATTTCAACTCATGTTTGACGTTTAAAAATAATTAGGTTTGCCCTAACTGAAGTAATAGTCATTAAGGAAAAATAAGACTTTTAAATGAAGTGATGAACTATTTTATACATTTCAGCAAAATATTATGAAACTTTTGTTGAATACATATTTATATATGTAACAATTTACTATTTTAGTATATTTTTTCCATCAAGATGGTGTCAGCTGTTTTTTATAAGAAAAAAACTTTCATCATCATATGAAGAATTTAAAAACTTAATAGAATTTTCATGTTAAAAGGAAACATTTTAGGAGAATAATAGCAAGATATAAATGTGAAAACCGAATAAATGACTGTACAATCTTATGTGAAGTAAAATAAATTTTCTGGAAGTTGTTTTTTGCAGAGAATTGGAGTATATACTGGTTCAATATCCACACCCCTCACTACAAAAAGTGGGAATCAGCTCTCATAATCATTTCAAGGGGTGGAAGCTCAGCATAGCAAAAATTATTTAAGACCTAGCCCCTTGTTGCAAGTAAAATTCCTCCAAAGCAAAATTCTGGAGTTTGCTGGAAATTGTATATAAAATGTTATGTATGATTAGTGTCAGTGTTGTTTTGTGGATTCTGTGTAAACCGGCAAAATAGATCTGTCATTGTGTCACAATGTCTGATTCAATGTTTGCTGTACTATGTTTTCTTTATTCTAATAGACTTTTATTAAAAACAAAAACTAAAGCTCCTCGGTCAGCAGTAATGCAATCCCAATTGTCTGACACCATGTGATAATTGACCTTCTGGACACCAGGCACACTTGGATTCACTTTAGGACACTTAGCTGTTTAAGCTGACTTCATTACAGAAAGACAATGGCGGCGTTGTTGCAACTGGCACCTGCAGTATTTCACCCAACATGTGGGCCATACCTTGCCAAGGTAGTCACCACCACCACCATGAACCACGCCAAAGCAGGAAGTCAACTCTAGGCAAATTTTATATGAGATATGCTGTTATGATTAAGGAGGAATGAATTCTTTTTGCACATCCTTCCACAGTCTTAAGGAGATGATGAGAAGCCTGTTTCCTTACAGTAAAAATATTGCCATGTTAAGGGGTGCTGCAATAACTTTATGGGTAAGTTTAATGGTTAAGGATTTTATGGTACGTTGAATTCAAGATGTCCACAATAATACAGTTCAGACAGAAAAATACTATTGTACCTTATCTATGCCCAAGTTCAAAAGGGTCCTCTAGCGGAAAGGCTTAGTAGTGGTGGTTGGAGAGGGGGGATGGGGTGCTAAATTAGTGAGTGGACTTCAGGGCACTCTATTTAGTAATCCTGACTCTGTCACCAGAACATAATGTAATTTATCGTCCATGAATCTTTTTCCTAACCTCTAAATGATGTTAATATATTTCTGTTTTGTAAATCACTTTGCATCGTAGAACGTGGTAAGGAATTGCTTTCATTCTATTGAATATAATAATCAAATCCCACTCTCAAAGAGCTCCAGATTTTTTCCAGAGGAGCCCTGACTCATAAAGGAATATTTCTGTGTCCTCAAAGTTCTAAGGGTCTCTTAGAATTCTGAGATGCTTTTTCCTTTGATTTTCCCTGCCTGGCTGCCAGAAGTAAAACAACAGTGCTGTATTGTTCCAAAGCATTTGCTGAGAGTAATTAATACCTTTATTGGTTAAGTTGCTTCACTGAAATAAAAGGTGACTTTTCCAGCAATGGCTGGACTGTGACTCAGTAGACTGAAAAACAACGAGCCATACTACGAAGACAACAGTGAAGCCCCCCCACCCCCAAGAAAAAAAAAATTCCCCAGATTTACAAGGTTTCATTTGAAGTCCTTGTTATTCTAGCCTGGATCATACCTTAAATCTTTGCCTATTTCTAGCATATTACATCGAATCCTTTTTAAGACTGAAAAACATTCTTCGTGTATGTGTGCACATGTGTTCTAAAATCATGAGCACTTACTATGCCCCGAGCAGTGAGTGGGGCGCTGGGGATGCTGAGATTATCAGGACTCTGGCTCTGCCCCCAAGAGCTCAGGGAGGATGGCGCAAACAAGAAAAACCACAGTCCCAATCAATAGCAGTATACACAGGTGTGGAGCAAACACAAAAGTTAAGCCAACCACCTGGAGGAAGGCAGCTCCCAAAAAGCCTGTGTGATGGGCTGAGGTAAGGAGGCGTGAGATCGGGAAATAGTTCTGTATCAGAGTTCAACCAAGAAGACAGAAGCCACTCTGAATGTACATAAGGAGAAGAATTTAATGCAGGGAATCAGTTACGCAGGGGATAGAAGGGGCTATGGAAGCAACCAGGTGGAAGTGAGGCAACCCAGAGCTGAGCACTTGAAGAAACTGGTGCCCCAGGCAGACTAGAGGGACAGAGGGAGCAGGTCACCAGACTCCAGGGCTCAGGGTGACCTGGTAGAAGGTGTAACCAGGGCAGGCATGTCTAGTGGGAGCTATGGAGGAGATGAGAAAGGGAAAACATTCTGGAGTCCTTTCTTTCACTTTATGATCTTTCACCAGTACCTCCTTTTGGCTTAGACAAGCAAGAAGCCAGCAGACACAGACCCTGGAAACATAAGATCGGCCCCCTGCCATGTAGAGCACAGTGAAGAATAGCTTTGAAGGCAGAGAGTTCCAGGAGCAACACAGCTTCTAGGCAGATGTTACCCTCCAGTGGTCTTCTATTTCACTTTTCCAAATGAAGAGCGTTATTGTTAATTTCTGAATGTACTCATTTGAAAATGTTGAAGGAGGAGAAGGATGTTCCAGGCAAGGACACTGAGTTGGGAGAAAAAGTGGCTTACTTAGAAAATGGCAAGTTTGCCAGTGTGGCCAGAGCAAAGGGGCAGGAGGGGACATTGTAGGATCTAAGCTGAAAATCCTAACAGCTAACTATATGGACTACCCAGTGGCTTCTGTAACAACTTGGTTTGTTAGCAATCGTTAACCCCTCGAGGCCAGGGTAATACAGGTTATAGGGGCTAACGATGCAAAAATAGAGATAGTTAGATCTCCATACAGGTACAGTGATGCCCATCAGCAAATGGCGTATCTGCAAAGAAACACAGGGAGCCTCCTTGACTATCTTCAGTTAACTTACAATATTATTTGAATCAGCACAAAGCCAGTCAGACCATTGACCCAGTCATTTTCATAAACAAATTAGAAAGTGTTCCTTAATGCTGAGGAGACATCCTTATAGCCATTTTGGTGTTCTGAGGGCTAATTCAAAGATTTTCTCTACTCCCACATAATAGGAATAGCTCAATCCATAACCTCACAGATGTCAACCTCATGAATGATACTTTGAAGGTGAACTAGAACTAGGAAGCTAAGAAATCAGTAAGGAGGCTTTTTGACTTCACTGGGGACTAGAGGTCAGAGAAGATATTTAGGAGACAGGAGGCTGGTATGGAGGTGGGGGATCAGATGTGGAGAGTAGATGAAAGCAATGGCATGGTTTCTGGTTTGCAAAGTTGGGCAGATTGTGGTTCCACTTACTGGGACAGTAACTGTAGAAGAAGGGGCATATTAGAAAGAAAGAAGATAACTTTGTTTCAGACATTTTGAGTTCAAGATACTTATGGGTTATCAAGATAGACATGCTCATTAAGAAGATGAAGACGTGGGACTGCATTTTGGTAGAGAGGTCTGGGCTGGAGATAAAAATTTGAGAGGAGTCACTGGATGGAGTAAATGAGATCATTCAGGGTCTCTTTTTGTGATCACAGTGAGATATCACCTCACGTCTGTTAGAATGGCTACTATAAAAAATTATATAAAAACAAAAAGTTATATAAAATAACAAGTGTTGGTTAAGATATGGACAAAAAGGAACCCTTGTGCACTGTTGGGAATGTAAATTGGTGCAGCCACTATGAAAAACAGTATGAAGTTTTCTTAAAAAATTAAAAATAGAACTACCATGTGATCCAACAATTCCACTTCTGGATATTCAGCTGAATAAAATGAAAACACTAACTTGAAAAGTTATATACACCCCTATGTTCATTACAGCATTATTTGCAATAGCCAAGATATGGAAACACGTAAGTGTCCATCGATGGATGAATGGATAAAGAAGATGTGATATGTATATACAATGGAATATTAGTCATAAAAATAATGAAATCTTACCATTTGCAACGTGGATGGACCTCGAGGGCATTATGCTAAGTGAAATAAGTCAAACAGAGAAAGACAAATATCATATGAGCTCACTTATACGTGGAATCTAAAAAACAAACGAACAGACAAAACAGAAACAAACTCATAGATACAGAGAACACTTTGATGGTTGCCAGATGGGAGGGGTTTTGGGAGGATGGGTAAAAAAGGGGAAGGGATTAAGAAGTACAAATTGGTAATTATGAAATAGTCATGGGAATGTAATGTATAGCATAAGGACTATAGTCAATAACATTGTAATAATTATGTATAGTATTAGATGGGTACTAGATTTATTGGGGTGATCACTTGATAAGTCATATAAATGTCTAACCAGTATGTGGTACACCTGGAACTGATATAATATTGTATGTCAACTGTAATTTAAAAAGAAATTTAAAATAAAAAAATAAAGGGGAACATGATGGGGGAGGATATGTGATTTTGAAGATGGAAAAGACTTGCACATGTTTGTATAACAAGGGGAAAGAGAGGGAAATGTTGAAATTATAGGAAAGACGTGTTAAACAATGGGGAGGTCCATTACAAAGATGGGTAATTGAGCTGTGAATCAGCAGTGGTATAGCCTAGCCTACAAGACTGAAGGCAAGTCATGACTACAGAAGTGTGTCCAGGTGGGAGATAGTGGAGGACAAATTTGGGGTAGTTCCCATCTGATAACCTTAATTTTCTTTTTTTGAGGTATGGTTAGTGAAGTCATTTGATATGAATGAGGGTAACCGGGTTTTGCACTAAAAGTCCCATATCCTACCTGGGAACCCCCACAGTCCTGGACAAATCAGGAAGTTTGGTCACCCTAATGGTAGAGAAAAGGGAAAGGGCTTGAAGGTAAAGTTAAATATTGACATCACAATGGAAAATGGGACAGGGAGTTGACCGGAAATGCAAAGCTTGCTGACCAGCATCAAGGACTTAGATGGAATTGGAGATCAAAGGGCAGCATTTCGTGCATGGCTGTGTGGTTTTCTTCAGCAACGCTTAAGTATATATATAATTTGTTGGATTACTTTTAGGTGTACAAAGCAACATAATAGTTAGACATTTAAACCTCTCATAAAGTGACAATCGCCCCCCCCCCAAGCTACTACCCTTCTGACATCTTATATAGCTGTTACAATAGCATTGGCTATCTTCCCTATGTTGTACTCCACATCCCATGGCTATATATACCTATATATTTAGTTATAGTTGACACTCAATATTATTCTACTTCAGCTTCAGGTGTATAGCCCATTGGTCAGGCATCTACACAGTCTATGACGTGATCCCCTTGATAAGTCCAGTGCCCATCTGACACCTTACATGATCTTTACAACATTGTTGATTATAATCCCCATATTATTATGTATTAACTATCAATTTGTATTTCTTAATGCCTTCACCTTTTTCAACCTACCCCAATCCCACTCCCATCTATCACCCTGATAGATCTAGTACCTATCTGGCACCGTACCTACTTATTACAATATTATTGACTATATTCCTTATGCTATACCTTACATTCCCATGACTACTGTATCACAACCAATTTGTACTTCTTAATCCCTTCCCCTTTCACCCATCCTTAACCCCTCCCGTCTTAAAGAAGTCCCTCTAAGATTCCTTTTAATACTTGTTTGGTGGTGATGAACTCCTTCAGCTTTTTCTTGTCTGGGAAGCTCCTTATCTGTCCCTCAATTCTAAATAACAGCCTTGCTGGGTAGAGCAATCTTGGCTGTATGTCATTGCGTTTCATCACTTGGAATATTTCCTGCCACTCCCTTCTTGCATGCAAAATGTCTGTTGAGAAATCAGCTGATAGTCTTATGGGGTCTCCCTTGTAATTAACTAACTGCTTTTCTCTTGCTGCTTTTAAGATTCTCTCTTTGTATTTTACATTTGGCATTTTAATTATGATGTGTCTTGGTGTTGGCCTCTTTGGGTTTATCTTATTTGGGACTCTCTGTACTTCCTGTGCTTGTATGTCCATTTCCTTCACCAGGTTAGGGAAAGTTTCTGTCATTATTTCTTCAAATAGGTTTTCAATTCCTTGCTCTTTCTCTTCTCCTTCTGGTACCCCTATAATGCGAATATTGGTATGCTTGATATTGTCCCACAGGCCCCTTAAAGTCTCCTCAATTTTTGGATTCCTTTTTTGTTGTTGTTGTTCTGGTTGGCTGTTTTCTACTACCTCAACTTCTACATCATTGGTTGGATCCTCTGCTTCATTTAATCTGTGGATTCCCTGTAATATATTCTTCGTTTCCGTTATTGTATCCTTTATTTCTGACTGGTTCTTTTTTATGGTTTCCATCTCCATTTTTATGCTTCCTGTCTCTCTGTTGAAGATCTCCCTGAGATCACTGAGCATTTTACAGCCAGGGTTTGGAACTCTGCATCTGATAAATCGCTTATCTCCATTTCACTTAGTTCTTTTTCTGGAACTTTGTTCTGTTCTTTTATTTGGGACATGTTGCTTTGTCTCCCCATTTTGGCTGCCTCCCTGTGTTTGTGTCTACGTATTAGGTAGGGATGCTATGTCTTCCAGTATAGTAGAGTGGCCTAGTAGGTGTGCTGTGGGGTTCAGTGGTGCAGTCTTTCTGGTCACCTGAGCTGTGTGCTCCATGTTTGTCCCCTGTGTGGGTTGTGTGTGCCCTTCTCTTATAGTTGAGCCTTGGTTAATAACTGCACATCAATGGGAGGGTCTGACCCTTGGGCTCACTGGTTGTGATAATTGGCCTTAACTACAGTGGAAGGGTTGTTGTGCAGGGGCTGACCCTATGGAGCAGGCTCTGCCTCAGTAGGACTCTGGGGCCTGTCCAATCCACCCCTCGGGTGTGTCATACTTGGAAGCAGCTGGGTGATACTCCAGCTTATTTTGAAGCTGGCCTCTGGGATCGCCAGCCCCAGGAACACCTTGGAGGGGATCTGCTGTAGGTTTACTTCGGCCATAGCGCATGCTCCACCTGGGGCCACCCAGCGGCAGCCAGAAAGAAATCTGCAGATGGCTGCCACCTGTGCTATGCTTGGAAGCACCTTGAGAGGCCGAGCTGTGAACCAAAGATGGCTACCGCTAGTGCCAGCTTAGGGCTGCTCAGTCAGAGGTACAGGACACGCTCAAGCCAGATGGTGCTTGTCTGGATTCTGTGAACCTTTCAGAGACATTAGGAAAGTCTGTAGCTTGAGTTAAGGCAGGCGGTCTGCACGAAAAAGCCTCTGAAAGCAGCCTGGATGTGCCCGAAAGTTGGGCAGGCGGGGTCTCAAATTGCCAGGGCATGGTGAACAAATGGCAGAGACTCAGCTATCGTGGCCACCTGTGTTTGCACGCTGGGACGGGGGAGGGCTCAACAAAGGAAGAATGGCCTCTGCCAGTTCCCCGTCCAGAAGAAAGCCACCTCTCCAGCCCCTGTCCAAAGTCAGACCACTCAGTTCCCCACCACTTGTCCCTGCTGCCTCTCCAGCTGCTGCCCCAGGGCTGGACCTCAGAGCGAGTGATTCTGTTGGTGGGTAAGTCCGTGTGTGCAGTCCCTTGAAGAGGAGTGCCTGTGAGTGCAACCACACTCAGTCTCAGTTATAATCTCTGCTGATTTTCACAACCAAAAATTATGGGGACTTCTCTCCCCGGCATTGGAACCCTGGGGTGGAGTGGGGCTGGGAATCTTTTGCTTCTTTAGGGGATGGAGGAGAGTCCCACAGCCAAAATAGCCCTCCCAATCTTTAATGGTCACACGTGGGTGTGGGACCAGCCGGTTCTACTTCTCTGGCCTTCCTACCCGTCTGGAGGTGGCTTCTTCTGCACGTCCTCAGTTGAAAGGCTTCAGTTCAGTTTGATTTTAGGCGATTCTCAATAATGGTTGTTTTGTAGATCAGTTGTAATTTTGATGTGGTTGTGAGAGAAGGTAAACACAGCATTTACCTACTGTGCCATCTTGGTTGTCTTATCTGCTTACGCATTTTGAGTTGTTTTTCCAGGAGAGGGTGTGTTCACTCATGCAGATAAGTGCTTGGAGGACTTTGTGCAACCCAAAGTATACAGTATCAGAGGTCTCATTCTGGGGGCAGGAAAACATTGAAACTCACTGTCAAGGTTTTCAGAAATAGAGTCACCAGTGAGGTGGTAGATTTTGCTGTCAATGATGTCCAATATCATTGTTTCATCAAGTTTACATACTTGGCAAATGGCAGAGTTACAACATTTCACAACATCTTGAGGCACCTCTGAGATATAGACTTATATTCGTAGTACATTTTCTCTCTAGAAGAGTGACTTAGAGACTGTAGTCTTTAAGCAATATGTTGAGAGAAGGAACAGTGAGCGGAAAGCCCTAACCTAGCATCAACTCTCCATTTCTAGCTGCAGACCGTCTACATGCTCCGTGTAAGGCAGGCTGTGGGAATATTTTATGTCTGTCGTCGACTAAATTAGATACCTTTAAACCTACCTGGTAGTATTTTCACCTGTTTTGATTACAGAAACAAAGGAAAAGGTAAAAAAGTGCTTATCTAGCTAGGAACAGGGCAAAGGGGGCAATGAGCTCCGATAAGTAGATTCAAGTAAATATCTGAAGTATAACCTTTTAGTTTTGGAACAAGTGAAATTAAATAGCTCCAAATAGGTAAAGAGGTGTTTTCTCTAAAGTTTGCCCCGTCATTAGAACACACCAGGTCCTCTAAATTTATAGAATGGGATAGAAATAGGGCACAAGGGGGTCCCAAACTACATCAGTTTAGTGAAAATCTGACTCAGCTTGGGTTGGGAAAGGTGTGCAAATCTCATCTGAAATTTCATACAGCTTGTCTCAAAAGTCTCCATGAATGGGCCGAGACTTCAGGCCAATGGGAATTATGGGCTGAATTGTGTCCCCCTCAAATTCATGTTGAAGTCTTAACCCCCACCTAGTACCTCAGAACGACTCTATTTGACATAGGGACTTTAAAGAGGTAAGTAAGGTCCAATGAGGTTAGCTAGGTGGGCCCTAATTCAATCCGGTGTTCTTAAAAGAAGAGGAAATTTAGACAAAAAGGAGACGCAGGGATGCATACAAAGGAAGGACCGTTTGAGGACACCGGGAGGCCTGTCACCTGCAAACCATAGAGAGAAGCCTCAGAAAAACATCAAACCTACCAAAAGCTTGACTTTGGATTTCAAAGGCACCAGAACTGTGAGAACATAAATTTCCATTGTTTACCACCCTCAGTCGGCAGTATTTTGTTATGGCAGTCCTAGCAAATGAATACAGGGAGATTTAGAGTTTGGATGCCTCAACAATCTGAGAAATAGTAGATGTATCATTTTTTAAAAATATAAAAACCAACCCAGGCGATGTCTGCTAAGAAAACCCTGCACTTACCTGCACTTTATTTACTTATCAAATATTTATCAACCACTGTTGCATTGCCTACCATGGGAGGTGAGTTCATCACTCTTCTCTCCTCCTGGATTTTTCTGAACTTTGTTCACCTCACAGCACATCCGTATCTGCATGAACTCTATTGGAGTCATTTTAAAAAATACAGTATGTTCTAAATAACAATGCTGCATTTTTTATGAAGTTTGTTGTGGAGTCTATAGGCAGCGTTTTCATTATGTTTAGTAGAAATTAAACCTAACTCTGAGCACAAAGGTTAAGTCAGTGTTTTTACTCCCTTCATTACTGTGAAATTTAGGCCAGTCATCTTATCTGGTTAATTCTCTTTAGTATTTAGAATATCTCAGGTTGGTTCTAACGTTTGGCACTTTTAATTAAAAATGATTTTCTAAAATCCTCCTAGGCACATTATGTTGACAGGAGACTCTCCATGGCATCAAGCTGTATGTTTCTGTGACTAATATGGTGATATCAGATTCTACTGAAAACGTTACAGAAGACCGCAAACAGATCTGACATTGTCTTGTGAACCTGTTTGTAGCTGTTGACTTAGAATAATTTATCTTGATTTGTAAAGTCTGGCTTAGAGAAACAATCACAGGTAATGTTTTCCTCCCATGAATTTTTCTGATCATTGTTCTTGGAAATAACATGGGAGATTGGAAGATGGGAAATTTTATCAACAGATCCTAGCATTCTCATTTACTTATTGTGTGACTTCGGTGACATCAATCATACTGAGCATCATTTTATTCACCTGTAAAATAGGGATGGATTCTATCGTCCAAGCCTACCTCACAGGTGTTTGTGGGAATGAAATTAAATAATGAATGCCTCTGTGGTGCTTTTTAAAACATGCTGTACCAATTTAAATCTTATTATTACTGCAGTCGCTGGTAACTGGTTTGACTTAATGATCCTTTACTTTGCTTTCTCACATTTTAAATGAATGAAATATCACCTGGGCTCCTTTCAGAGATGACAGTCATAGTAAACATGAGGATCTCTTGTTTGGAGGTCCCAGAAGGATTCCTTCCTTGTTCCACCCATATTTCAGGGAGTACCTCTTGAAGCTTGATGTTGACTTTTGTTTTCAACCTTGCATTAGGCAGTGCTTATTTTTCTACTAATTTCCCTAAGATTTATTTTTTTATAGCCCATCAAAGATGTAAATGTTACCTCAGATGGAAATCTCCAGAACCTAATGTCAAGTTACATGCAATGTATGGGAATGTGTCATCTGAAAGTGGGGGGAGTAAAGCTCCTTCTCTATGGCTGCCTTTCTCAAAGCTTGTTCAACTCCTAAGGTTGTTGCTGTAGAACATTTTTTTCTGAATAAAGGAAATAATGAACATAACTCTCCATCTCTGTATTAGGAAAGTGCATTAAGAGAACCCCAGCACGTACTGCTTGCTTTCTGTATTGGGACATAGGTGGATGTCCACAAAGTGTCAAATAATTCCCGTGAAATACTGATTTTCAACCCAAGTTATAATTTGGAGAACGGGCCAAACCATCCAGATTTTTACCATGACTATCAGGAGTGTGGGAAGATGAGAAAGTGTGTGTGTGTGTGTGTGTGTGTGTGTGTGTGTGTGGAGGGTGGTGGTGGGTTAAATTATCATTGTTGTCATTGCTGGAATTGAAGGATGGGCATCAATTGAGGGGACTTAAAAATTTAAAACATCTTTATTGTGAAAAACGTTCCAACATGTACAAAAATAATAAGAGAGACTGTTACAACAGATCCCCATGTATCCATCACCCAACTTCAAGAATTAGAATTATCAACATATTGTTACTTTTATCTGTTTTCCTCCTTCTCTCTCTCTCTCTCTTTTCTGGAGTATTGTGAATTGAACACCAGATACCAATTCTTCTCCCTTTTAAATACTTCAGAATAGATCTTTAATTAATAACTTTGTTTTTGTTTTACTGTAGTTTTAAATTGTTAATGTTTCTTTAAAATGACTCTTCATTCTGATATAATCTTAAACATAGAAAAGCTGCAAGCATAGTACAAGGAACTCCTGTAATCCTTTACCCAGATATCGCTAATTGTATATATTTGACTTTTGCTTTATCATTTTCTCACTTTCATATGACATATAATTTGTTTTGTACCCTTTAAGAGTGAATTGATGACATTGTCTCCCTTTACTATAAATACTTCAGTGTGTATGTTCTAAGAACATGGGCATTTTCTCACATAATTACAGAATAATTATTAAACTCAGGAAATTTAACATGGATGCAATGCTGCTATTGATGCAATACTGTTAAATTTCATCAATTGCTACAACAATGTCCTTTATATTGTTATTTTTCTTCACCTAAAACCTAATCCAGTATTATACATTACATTATACTTGTCATCTCTCTTTAATCTCCTTAAATCTGGAACAAAGAGTTCCTCAGCCTTTCTTGATCTTTGCTGACCTTGACATTTTTGAAGAGTACAGAGCAGTTATTTTGTGGAATGTCCCTCAGGTAAGGTCTGTGTGATGTTTCTTTATGATTGGATTCATAAGGAATGAATTTATTCAGGTTATGCATTTTGGGCAGGAGCACCCCAGAAGAGATGAGGTACCCTCAGTTCCTGGTATCAGCTAGCACATGGTGTCCGTTCCAGTACTGGTGGTGTTAAGTTTGTTCACTTGCTAAGTAAGATAGTTTGAGATTATTATGTAAATATCTTTTTCCTCATCAAACTTTTTTTCACTGCTTTTCACATCCATTGATGATCTTTTAACTCCATAATGTTTATATATTTATTAGTTGACATTCTATTGTAAGAAAGAGCTTTTTCTCCTTCTTTCCTTCTTCCTTCCTTCTTTTTTTCCTTCCTTTCTTCCTTCCTTCCTTCCTTCCTTCCTTCCTTCCTTCCTTCCTTCCTTCCTTCCTTCCATCCTTCCTTCTTTCCTTCCCTCCCTCCTTCCTATCTATCTATCTATCTATCTATCTATCTATCTATCTATCTATCTATCTTTCTGTCTATCTGGACTAATGGACTCTTATTTTATTGAATGGGTTCTGCTTCGTACTATTAATGCATTATTTATTATGATGCGATGATTTCTCAGACTTAATCAGAAGGACCACCTCCCCACTGCCTCCTGCGTCTTCTTTGATGTTTCTTAAAGGTTGCTGAGCTTGGTATCTTCCATGTTGAAGTGGAAACGGAGTTGGGTAATCCTGTTCATTTGCACAGTATCCAGTAACTACAGGAACAATAGACTTTCAATGCAAATCTTCCAGGTTTCTAGCACATCTCTGGAATGAGGATGGTCAATTGGGGAGTATCACAGAGACTTAAGTGTACTCAGTGAGGGGAAACGTGTGTTGTTAGCTTCTTATTTTGGGCCCCTTATCGTGGCTTTCGTATTGTTTCCCACTAAAAGTCAAGCAATGGGTTTCTTAATTTCTGGCTTCTGTCTAAAACAGGTTTCTTGAGCCAGTTAATTGAACATAAATTACAATTGACCTTGGAGGGATTAACTTGCATTTTGAGGTCATCTCAGCTGTATAGCTATTTGGGTGCTTGCAGACTGCTTGAGCTTTTATGTACTTTTCAGCTAAGTCAAAGATGAAAATGTACCACTCAGGGACATTACAAGAATTGTTGACCTTCTCCGGTCAGTTTGAGGCCAAGGAATTAATGTAGAGAATTACCAGAAGATCTATAAATACACATGTTTTTTACATGAGAGGTATCATTAAAAGAATTATTTTCATTTTACTTAACTGTTTCAGATCCATGTGTGATATTTTAATGGCAGTCATATAAAGGAAATTTTAGTTTAGGGCACAATAAAAATAACATTTAGATTAAAAATTTAAACTACACTAGCGGTAGGTTTTCTAAAATTCCATTGTGATTGAGCCATATTAACCTTAAAAATATATTGGATGATAAACCCCATATTTAAAAGAAGACTTATTTATGTCAAAGGCTGAAAACATTCTTTTGAGGTCGGTTCAGTGCTGAAAGTAATCATTGTAGCCTGTGTCCTAAATTTTGCTTTGCCTCTTCAGTATATCAAGAGGTTGACTTAGAAATTGGTATGCCAGATCCATCCTGGTGAATAAGGGGAAAGACCATGACCTTTGGAAACACAGACCTGGGACCAAAGGATGCCACTGTCATTGATTTGTTCTCTATCTTTCGCAAGTCCTTTTGTCATTCCAAGCATTGGTTTCCTTATCTGTAAAGAAAGGTTCACAACATGTAGGATCAGTGCAAGGAATAAAAGCTATAGAAAACTTTAATACAAAGTCTAGTGCTTGGCATACAGGAGTTCCCCAATGAACGTGACTTCTTTTCCTCGCACCCTTTCTTCTAACAGAATAACAATCACCACCCTTCATTCATTGCTTACCATGTGCCAGACTCTGACCTCAGTCTTCACATGCACTATTTGTGAGAGAGGAATTATTATTTCCAATTTACAGATAAGAAAACTGCAACCTAGAGAGGTTAAGGACCCTTGACCAAATGTTGGTACTGGGCTTTCAAGTTTAATGCCAGCGTCCAAGCTCTTAACCATTACGCTCTCTTGCCTCTTATAACTGACTCTTTCCGGCCATGCACTTTTCATAAATTTGGAGTAGTAATTCATGGGTTTACACGAGATTATTAAGTGGATCAGTCGAGAGTCCTAAGTTGTGGTAAGGGAGAATTAAAAACCTGGGCTAGAAACAGAAACAATTAATAGTGCAGGAGAAAAGAGAGGGAAAGATGAGAGATATACTTACTGGCAAACGAGTTGAGTCCTCTATATCTCGGGAGCATTTGGTTGCTTATCTTTTTCTAAATCAGAGGTATAAACAGGCACGATAGTAGTCCTAATAGCTACTATTTATATGCTTTATGGAATTCTCACTTTAACGTTAAAAAAAAAAAACCCTACCAGGCACACTTATTCCCTTATTTTGGAGGTAAAGTAACCAAGGATCCGGTTGGTTAAGGTGTAAGGCAGACCTTCCACTTGAAACCAGGTCTGTGTGATGTCAAAACTCTGAGTCGTATCGCTTCTCTATGCTGCTTCCTGCTTAACATAGATTCCAACAACTTTCCTAAATCTCTGGTACTGCCACACCCCATTCCTCAACCCTATATGAGCTAAAAGAATTGGCAACAGATGCACTTTCTTTTCCTGCTTAGAAGTTGGTTTTTATCAGACTCGAAGGAAGTCCAGCCCCAAAGACTTTAGCACTTAACCCTTGGCCACCCATATTACAGTTTGGCGTTAAGGGTAGTCTTTAACAGCAAACCTCTTCCCCCTTTTGAGGAAGAAAATGTGTTCTTGGAATAGTCCTTTAAAAATATTTCACACCCTAGTTGTTTAAGCATTCCTATAGCAGAGGATATTGATCTACCCCAATATCTACTTCCCCTTGCTCCTTAAGAAGACAACTTGAATTTTAGTCAAGCCCATTGCCACCTAGAGTTAGAGATGGTTCTGAGCCTCTCTTGCAGCTAATTGTGGTTATGTGACTGAGCTCTGGCCAAACAGTAATAGTACTCTCTGGGATTCTGGGAAAGTTGCTTAAAAGGAGTTGACTCAGCTAGGCGGAAACACTTTACTCTTCTGTTATTCCTCCTTTGTTAGAGCAGCAGCTGAGAAGTGATAGCTAAACTTTTAGCAACCATCTTGAGGATAAAAATCACCTGGTAGGATGATAAAACAGAAAGATAGGAGCCTGGGCCACTGATGACACCGGAGTCACTTTACCATTCCTAGGCTGCCTACCTCTATTTTTACATGAGAAGGCAACTTACATCCTTTCTCTCTCTCTCCCCCACCTCTCTCCCTCCCTCCTTTCCTTCCTTGCTTATTTCCTCCTTCCTTCCTACTTTCTTTTCTTTCTTTCTTGTTTCTTGTCACTGCTATTTTTTTTTTTAAATACGTAACCAAGTAATTCTAATTAGTTGCAAAAAATATGCCTCGCTTCCTTAGGGCACATTTGGATGTCCTGAGAAAGCTTGTAAAGCTCTGAGACTACTGACTCAGCATTTAGTAAAATGCAATTTAACTTACACAGTATTAAGGTATCGTGGAAATACACACAGTTGAATATTTGGGCCTTTATATCCTTTAACATCTTTTTGAGCTAAAGCACATTAGCAGCATATCCACAGTGTTTCCCCTTTCTGACTGTTTAATTCAAAGAAGGATGCATTTGGAAGAAATTAAGGTCTTGCTCCTCTAAAGCTCTTCCCATCAAGTCCATCAAAGACCACGTAACATTTGTGATCATGCTACAAACAGATTTAGAATGGGTATGATATTTTTTTGGATAAAAATTATTGCATCAAACAAAACTCAAAATTTACTCCAGGTGGGATTCTTCACCCCCACACCCCATTCTTATTTTAACATCAAGCACAAAACTGACACAAGATAGTCCTGTCCTCCTGATGTACTGAACTTAGGGCACAAGTGGAAGGTGCATTAGGAAGACATAGCTTTGTATTTGAGTCCCTGTTTGGTGGAAATGAATTTTCCACTTCAATGTGATTCATTTAAAGATAGCCAAGTGTCATGGTCTCCTGATTACTATATTTATAATTACTTTTGACTTGGCAAAAATACTGTTTTGGTGACAATATTTTATGTATCTCCTTTGTTAATTGAAAGAGGTTTTTATAAAAAAAACTGTGAGGGGGGAATAAATAAATAAATGAAACCTGAAACTTCAATCCAAAGCTTTAAAGAGCCAAATATGGAGAGAATATTTAGAAACCCTTACAAAAGGAAGTGGAAATTTGAGCAATTGTCTGAATAATTCAGCCCAAAATGGTTGAGAATGTTTGTTCTGTTCTTAAATCTTAATTGTCTGGCCCCATCATAGGTTAGATTGACCAAATTTTCTAGACAAAAGCCTTGAAGCTTCTGGTAATTTTGTCTGTGGGAACATGGTCTGTAAGTACCAAGTAATCACTACCGGTAACTATTTATTGAAAATACCTACTTGCGTGGCATTGCATTAGCTTTGGAATTACAAATGTGTTATCTTGTTAGTTAAATAAAGATTGTTAATGGACTCATAAGGTCATTCAATTTCAAGGAGTTTGCAAGGAATTTAGATATGATCTATTTCAAACCATTTTAAAGATGGGGAAACTGAGACACAGAGATTTTTCAGTCTCACACCTTTACATGAATGCCACTGTTAAAGCATAATGTTTCACATTTTTTGTTAATTTTCTAAAATGGTCCAGTGGAGAAAAAGAAGCTTTTCCCCCTCAGTTCTAATTTGGTTCTAATTATGTTTGTCATCATGATTTTCTTCCATAGAATTTTACCCAATAAGAGGATAGTAACGTCAAAACCTTCCAAGAGTGAGTTGACTTAACCTTGTTGAAAGTTATATATCTACAAGAGATATAGGCTAGGTGAAAAGACCCTCTATTCTAAGTGATAGCTCACTAAGCCATGTAGAAAAACAGAAATAGCAAAACTGCATATTGATTCCAAAGCAAATCAAGTTAAGTATCTTCTATGGACATACAGTCAGATAACAAAACTCAAGGAAATAATGTATGCTCTTCTCTATTTTTCAGTAGAACTGGGGAATCTCCTTTAAACTTTACATGCGGCGTGGAAATAAAGCTTCTGAAGTAACCATTACATCTTTTCATGAGTGTTTATTAAGAAGCCCCAAATCTTTCTTAGTAATAAATCAGCTGACATATCTGTAGGTTTAAATCTTTTATTGGTTACTGATTAACTTAACAGCTCTGCCTGACAAACCTTCATAATAAATAAGCCAACCAGCGAGCACTTCCCAATCAAACCAAATTTGTTTAAAGGACTATCACTAAAATGTGATTTATGTGCTAATGAATTTTGCAATCATCATGTGCTGGTATACAAGTTTCAACATGAATCTAAAATGTACAAATCTGAAGACACTGAAGTTATTAAAAATCACACCACAATGCAACTACTTTTAATTAAAAAGAAATATATCACATTCATATTTAGCAGTAGCATTTTGGCATATGAAAAGGATAACTCAGGTTTACTTTTTGAACACATCCTAACAAAACATGGTTATTGTTGCTTTGATGGTTAATGATTCCTTTTCAAGATCATATTACTTGTTATACCGACTTGAATCAAGAAAAAAATCAAAATAAGAAACTATATTTTATATATACATGTAAACCACGTAAACAGACAAGGTGATTGATTGTACTGTGTCAGTAAGAAAAGTTGCAGATCTTGTCTTTTTCTTTTTTCAGTTTGGCCAAATTCTTCTTAGAAAGCCTGTATAAATCGCTGACTTTTGTGTCTCTCTGTTTCAATTAATTAAATTGTTGACAGAAAAATTGTAACAAAATAGCTTTAGTATAAAAAAGTGATTCTCAGATCTTTTCCTATCAAACTTTAAAAAAAAATCTTGAAGAAGATTTAAACATCTGTCTGGACAGATGTCAAAATGCATAGTGCTACACCATTAGGCTGTGTAAGTATCTGACACTATGTTATTGCTCTTCAGTTAAATATTCACAGTGATATTTTATTATATTTTTAAAAGAAAACTTGCATGACAGAATAACCTTATTGTACACACCATAATAAACACTTTAAATGAACGAATTCAGGGTAAACAATGAAAAATAACTTCCTGTGCTAGTTTTTACATCTTATTTCAGTCACCTGGGATTTCTACATCGAGATTTAAAAAAATCATTCAACAGCTTGTGGTGGTTGTGACTTTATTAAAAATTATATTATTAACTTTGAATATTTCCCTGGAAAACCAACTTTAGTGAAAGCCTTGTATATAAATAGGGAAGAGAATTACACGTAGAAAGAAAATATGGCTGTGCTAAATCTTAATTGTTGTGGCGTATATATCACAGTACAATAAACAATATTTTTCAAGAAATGAAAGATGAAAGCTAGCATGATATTATCAATGCAACAGTAGTTTAGTAAGTGGGACTCCATTGGAAGGAACATTTAGACCCAGACACTGAGATGGTAGGACATTATTTCATTCTGTGTTCTCCCCTACCCCAAATCCCCCAGCTTAGATACAGTTAGTGTACTTAATGAATATTTTCACATTAGGATTATAACTGCCTCAAAAACAAGTTTTTAATAGTTTTAACGTGATTAAGGCAGCCAAACCTCACTTCTCTCCCTAGAATTTACTGGCCCCCTTTGCACTAAATACATTAAGCAAACAACCACAATTTCCTTATGGTACCAGGAAAACTTCTTCAACAAAACACTGTAATTTTGTGTCAAAGAAACTAACAATAGCATGAGCATCTCACTGTTTACTTAAGGAGAGGTGAATGGAAATGTGAAGGTGAAAAGACAGACTCTAGGTTAGAGGATGACAAGGTGAGACTGCTTCTTGAGCACAAGGAAAAACCCCTGGAAACATCATGTCTAAAATAACAGAACTTTCCTTCCTTCCTTCTTTCTTCCCTCCTTCCCTCCCTCCCTTCTTTCACTTGGCGGGTCCTCCTTATCTGCCTTAAAAATTCTAAGATGGATTAATTTGCTCCCCAAACTTTCAGTTTTGATGTTGATAAATTTAAGTGGTTTAGCTTCGGAAAAATGTCAGCTTATGTTTTAATTTCCTTTGTAGCCAATGCTTAGTGGTATCCTGGTCTCCAGGTCATACTACAAAGTCTGCCTACTGTGGATTTTACCATTATTGTTTTAATCATTAAATGAAACTATATGAAGTTGGTGATGAGTTGTAAAGAAATCTCAGGGATGACGATATGTCAATGCCCCATTTCTTTTTCTAAATCCTTTGTACCTATTCATGAAGATCAAATGAGGTTATGTCTGTGATCCTGTTATAAATTGTAAAAGCACAAACACCAGAACACACAATGCCAGTGGAGATTATGGTGCTGACCCACAGTGTTCTTCACTTTTAGACTAGAAATCTTGTAGCAGCCTTACCTTTTCTGATTATTACACAGTCTCGAGTAGCATAATTTGTACTAAGATGCACTAGATTTTTAACCATTCACTGGGATTCTAAAGCATTCTCTTCCTGTTCCACTATTGTCTAGAATTATTTAGCTAGTACAAGAAAAAAAAAATGACTGTTTTACCTTCTGAGTTTTCCAATCCACACTTCCCAGATTAATTACAAAATTGCCCCAATTGCTCTTTTCTCTTTCCTGATATGGGACAGAAAGATGCTTGCAGAAAGAAAATGCTCATTTGATGCAGAAACTGCTTAAAATGAGTCAAAACAAGCCCTTGTTCCAGTCTTCTACACATTAAATTACTCTCATGGGTCAAAATGCAAGTGGGGCTGAGAAAGAGGGGAAGAGAGGGAGTTTTCAGATGGGCTTTCTCCCCCAGTCTCATTTTCAACCAGGTAAAACGGAGTTCGAAAGGCCCAAATTCTCAGCAGATTTGCACAGCACAGTAATAGCCTTTATGCTTGGAAATTTATGGGCCATGGACAGTTTATAAGAAACGATGTAGTTCATCAGAGAACCAGACTGATGGAGCACATGGGAGCATTCTGCACAGGAAGTTGGGTTTTGGAATAATACTTACTTTGATAGAGTTGTTTTGTTAGCTAAGTAAAACAGTAGGGAAGCCAATGGCCACTTAGGCTTCAAACATAAATATATATTTATAAGTCACCCAGCTGCCTAATTGAGAGCTGTAGTGTTTCCACTAAGTATATCCTCACCACAAAGCAGTCAAAACAACAGTATCATCAACAATACCCCCGTCTCGGCATAGATTCATTTAATCAGTCTTTGATAGTTTGGAGATAATTAAATGCTGCTTAAATGCTTCTCTCTTAAAGTCAAAGGGTGACAGAGTGGTTAGAAAGGTGATTTTTTTTTTTTTTTTTGGTGGTGGGGGAAATGTTCTTTTGTATTTAAGGTGCAAAGATATACGTTAAACCTTCTGTTATACTCTGGGTCAGCGGAGTGCTATTCTCAGAGATTTGGAATTGTGGTTCTATGGACTTCTGATGGGGGGGGTTGCTGGGGAGCTCAGAGGAGCAAGGGTGGGCATACAATTGTCTGGTGCTTTCAGGTTTCACAGAAGAAGGTTAAGCAGGAGGTGGCTTGTTAAATTTGAGCAGAGAACTGGAAAATAAGATTTCACACTCCTGAGATGGGGAAAGCTGGTGAATTTGGAGTTTGTCTGGGAGATTTGAAAAAGGTCGGGTGTGCTATCGTATTTCTCAAATTGTGTTTTGGTGCTTATGAACAAAAAAAGTCAGTGTTGTGAGAAAAGCAAAGGGTCCGTATACTCATGTGGTCCAGTCAAATGTCCTAGGTAAGTGAGCATTTTAAAACTCAAATAATTATTTGGCATGTGGAAAAGAAAATGCACAGCCTCTTCTGCTTGGCTAGACATCCTAGACATTCAAGCTGCACTAATGATGTTTTGCTACTGTGTTCTTCATTCATGTCCCCTCTTTCTGTTCTCAAGACCTATTCTCCTCTTTTTGGCCACAGCTTTAGTGAGTTCTCTCTTTTACTTTGAGACACTGAGCTGGAATTGGATTGCAAAGTGGCAGCATGGGGGTCCAAGACTTGGGTTCTACTGTGAGATCTGTTATTTTGTGTGACCTAAGTGAGGACACTTGCCTTCCTTCCTGAAGGGAGCAGGGAGTCAGGTCCCCGAGGTCTCCCCTAGTTTGAACATTATATTACCTTAGACTCAATCTTGTCACTTTAGTTCTTCCCTCCTCTTCTGAGCCAGGTGTGGCCTTCGTTATCAGTCTCTTCTTTTAAACATTATTCATTACTGCTATTTGACTTAATATTTATATTTAGTTCTCTTTTTTAATTGTTTTTCTGTTTTTTACTTCTTGTTTTACTGTATTCTCTTGGCTCTTCGGTTCTCTTTCGAGGCTAATTTTTATCTTTACATTAATATATAATATAATGTTCTGCCTCTTTGAGTATTTTCCTCTACGTTTGATCTTTTCTCACCCAACATACACTAAACACATTTTAGTCACTCTATAAATATTTCCTCATCAATAGGTTTAATAAGGTTTCCCCCTATTTTTGACCTCTTCTCTCCTCCTTTTGGTTTTAGACTCTGGACCACCTCCTGTGTTTTTGGACTTGGAGTTGAAGTCATTCTTCATCTACTATGATATGAACATGGGTCAGGCACATTACACCTGTGCAATCTCTAGCCTTAAGTCTTCTATCCTTAGGTGGCTGACTTACTGGATGACTCAGTTTCATTTTCCCTGCTCCCATCCAAAATGAACAGGAAACGTAAAAAGCATTCGGTATATTGGAGAGCAGTCAAACCTCTAATAGTTTGGTAGTGCTAGAAAAATTAAACCTTTTAGTGTCAGAAAGTCTCAAACACTTTCTTTTGGTTCCAATGAGCAAGAATATTAAATGAGAGGTTTCTCTACTAAGAGTTACAAATGTTCAGAAATAACAACTCACTGGAGAGATACAGATAAGAATCCTTAAAAGTATAACCTCAAATTAGATCCACATTTCCGTGTACTATGGAACATTAAAAGAATTTAATAGCTTGGGGAAAATGTTACTCATGCCCATTATCTTGCTACTAATCTATGTATTTATATGAAAATGTGATAAATTTTGTACTATGTTAAGCACATTTTAGCATACGCTTACATGGACTATTTATTTTTCAAATCCAGAAAAGCACATAATTTGTCTTTGTTAATTAACTTTTTTGTAAATGGAACTCACAATTAAGTGAAATAGAAAAAGATTTTTTTCCTAGTGATATTATTTAATTCTCAGATTCTCTGAAAGGCTTCATGGGTCTTATAGCCCCAACATCAGTTCTCAGTTCTGCCATTTTGAATTTTTTTCAAGGAGGCATTAAGTTTTGCTTTGAAAAGCCAGGGTTGGTTGTTACTAGAAGCTATTGCCAAGCACTCTTTTTCTTAAAAGACCAAATAAACAACAATCAAAACTTTTTGATAAAGTAGGGATTTGTAAGTAAATTTAATAAAGGTCCATCATGCTATTTCCATAATGCGTTTTTCTATAACATTACCAATAACATGTTTTTGGCTTTCATAAAACTTCAGGAATACTTATGCTTGTTGGAAATGCCATGGGTACCTTATGGCATCGGCAACATAAACAAAAATTGTATCTGTTCAATACTCGTGATGCTAGGCTAAATCCCGCTCAAAGGAAATACAAATGTTATAATTCAAAAAGCTATAGACATTGTGAAACTTGTGAATGATGGAGACTGACGAATGCAATTGCTTAAAAAAAAAAATCCAACTACATAACATTACTCTTTTAGCTATATAAAATTAAATAAAAGAAACTGGTCAGAATCTTCCTTAAAAATTTGTTGATGTATATCAATAGATGACAATGTTATAAAGTACAAAATAGAATTCCCCGACCCCCAAATTCAGCAAACTTGTCCAGTTTTAAACAGTTCAATGCCTATGATTTGTGCCTTCAATTATGAAGAGCTATCACTTAGAACAGTGAACCTGAATGGTGTGAATTCCTTTTATAGAGACAGGAGACAGAATGATGGTTGTTTTGCTCCAGGTAAAAGAACGTTATGTTGTTCCTCAACCTACTTTTTGAGGGAGGTCTACATCCCAGATCTGTTCCTTCTAATCAAGTTACAAGGCTTTATCATAAATACCTGTATTGTCTTTATGCCATAATCTTTTCAACGTTGATATTTACAAGCACTATTTATGTTGCAGTGTTTTAATAATGTATTCCCAAAGAGGTAGTATTAATGCTACCTCTGGATGAAGCAGAAAGTCTGAAAAGCGGCCTTATCCACCAAAATGGGATTAGAAAAGGCCCACTGGTCCACCCACTGGTCCAGGGAAGTGCAAATGATCTTGGCATATACTTGGGTTTCATGTGAAAAAATAAGGGTGAGTCTCCTGTTTGGAAATCAAAACACTGTAACCAGGAGAGGGGTCTGAAAGTTTCCTGTTCACATGGTATGAAGACTTCAAGTCAATAAATTATTCTCAAATTGTCACAATATATGTGAAACCCCTAGAGCCCTAGCAGGAGCAAATGAAAACTGGTCTGTTAAGATACTTCCTCCACTCTCAATCTCCCAGAGAGGATGATCTCACCACATGAAGATAGTAGTGTCCCCAAGGAAGAATCAGCAGCCATAACCGATAGGAGATTAACAGCCTTGAAACTGAACATTATAGGATGATCTAAATGAGACTATATATTCAATATGTTAATTGATTAGAGATAAAGGAACGGATAGAAATCACAAAGAAACATTAGAAAATCATGGAATAAAGAAGAGTTGTATTTGAAAAAGAGCCAAATTGATGTTCTAGAAATGAAAAAAAGATCATTGAAATTTCAAAAATCCAATGATTTATTATAAAACTTTCTTAATTTAAATGCTTGATGAATAAAATAGTAAGACAGAATAGAGAACTCAGAGATATACCCAAGCATGTGTTATTTGTGTTATTGGACAGAAGTGTCATTAAAATTGGTGGGGAAAACAGTATTCAGCACATACTACTGTGTCAAATGATAGCCAAATAGAAGAAAGAAAATGGAGTCCTGACTTTACAGCAACCACAAAATCAAATTTATCTAGATTAAAGACCTAAAAGTAAAAAACAAAAATTTTCAACCTTTTAGGGAAAATTACAGGCAAATAGTATGTCCAGGTACAGAAGATTTTCTTAAAGTCGCAAAATAAAATCATTACGAATAGGACAACTAGATATCCACATGTGAAGAATGAAGTTGCATCTATACCTCACACCATATACGAAAATTAACTAATTTTTTTCAAAGACCTAAATATAAGCTAAAACTATAAAACTCTTCGAAGAAAAAATAAGTGTAGGTCTTTATTGCCTTGGATTATGCAGTGGTTTCTTAGTTATGACATCAAAAGCATAAGTAACAATGAAACAAGTAGATAAATTGGACTCATCAAAATTAAAAACATTTGTGTTTCAGAGGATACTAGCAAGAAAGTGAAAACTTACAGAATGGGAGAAAGTATTTACAAAGATATATACAGAGGGTACCAAAAAAATGTATACACATTTTAAGAAAGGAAAATACTGTGTTAAAATTGTAATACTCAATATATACCAATAACAGAAGACGAATACAAGTCATGTTTGACTTCTGCAATTATTAGAGGTGCTCAAAGTAGTTACCATCAGCATAATTTTAATACAGTTTTTTTCCTTTCTTAAAATGTATATACATTTTTTGGCACCCTCTGTATAATAAAGTACTAGTATCTAGACTATATAATGACCTTTTACAACTAAATAATAAAAAGAGAGCTCAATTTGAAAAGTGGGCAAAAGATTTGAATAGACATTTACCTAAAGATGATATATAGATGGCCAATAAGCACATGAATAGATGCCCATCATTAGCCACAGGGAAATGCAAATCAAAACCACAATAAAATACCATACAGTTTCACATCCACTAAGATGGCTATAATAAAAAAGATGGGCAGTTGGAGTGTTGGGGAGTATGTGGAAAAATTGGAACCTTCATACATGGTTAGTGGGAATGTAAAATGGTGCAGCCACTTTGGAAAACAGTCTGGCAGTTCCTTAAAATATAGAGATTCTATATGACCCAGCATTTATAATTGAAAACATGTCTACTCAAAAACTTTTACATGAATATTCATAGAAGCATCATCCGTAATAGCCCCAAAGTGGAAACAACCCAAATTTCCATCAATTGATGAATGGATAAACAAAATGTGATATATCTATATGATTGACTATTATTCAGCCATAAAAAGAAATGAAATCCTGATACATGCTACAATATGTATGAGTCTTGAAACATTATGCTTAGGAAAAGAAGTCTAGTCATAAAAGACCACATATTGTATGATTCCACTTATATGAATCCAGAATAGGTAAATCCATAGAGACAGAGTAGATTAGTGGTTGCCAAGGGCTGAGGTGGACAAAATGGGGAGTGATTGCTGAGGGGTATGAGATTTCTTCTTGAGGTGATGAAAATGTTCTGGAATTAAATAATGGTAATAGTTACACAAATTTAAATATACTAAAACCACTGAATTATGTACTTTAAAATGAAGAATTTTATGTGACTTATATCTCAATTTCAAAAAGAAGAAAAAATTGAGGAAAAGATTACTCTGACATTAAAACTTAAAGCAATATCATAAAAAGGTGTAGATAACTAGCTAAGAATCGTTATTGAAGATATATAAATAATTCCTACAAATAAATGAGGCAAAGGCAAAATTTCCACCAAGTAATATGCTTAAGATAGGAACAGGGAATTCACAGCAGAGGAAAACCAAATAACTAATAAACGGATAATAATCAGAGATATGCAAATTTAAACAATAATGAAGGACTTTCCTATGTGTATTCAAGAATGCATTAAAAGCAAAACTTCAAAAAATATATATGTTTAACAAAGAATTGATAAACAAATTATAGTATATTAATATAATGGAAGACAGTAGAATTATTAAAATGAATAAACTAGGTACCTATGTATATATGTGGGTAAACCTCAAAATTATTCTATTGAGCTTTAAAAAGCAGATTATAAAAAAGATATAGACAAAATTATAAGAATTATGTGAAATTTAAAAATAGGCACTAATATGTAACTTGTCATACAGAATATAGTTTTGCCTATGCATATATATATGTATATATATGTAGGTAATAAAAGTATACTAATGTAGACAGGAAAGATTAACAGTATCTTTGGGATATTGGCTATACTTGGGGAGGGAGAGAAGTGAATGGATCAGAAAAAAGATAGAGGGGAGTTTCCGTTGTACCTATTGCATTTTATTTCTTTGAAAAAAGTCAGAAGAAAGCATGGCATAATAACAAATAATTGTTACATTTTAATTGTTAAATATGGTTTTTAAATATTATTCTCTGTACTTTATTGTCAACATGGCAATTAAACATAGTGTTATGTTTATATAATAATAATGATGTAAGTTTTGTCAAACTGTTTTTGTTAAATTGCCGGTTTGAATCCTTTGCCTACATTTCTATAAGTATGTGCCTAATATTGGTTGAGAATTCTGTTTGGCTGTGAATAACACAAACCTGGAAATAGCAGCTTATAGAAATTGAAAGTTGTATTCTTTTGTCACAGAGTGAAAAGTCCAAAAGTTGGAAATCCAAGATAGGTACAGTGGATTCATGATGCCAGCAGAGAAATGAACTCTTTCTATTTTCCCACCCAGCCATCTTTGGCATGTTCTTGTCAACCTTGGTGTCACAGAATGGCTGTTCTGTTTATAGCATCAAGTCTGTGTTTCAGGCCCGAAGGAGTGGAATAACAAAGGACAAACTGTGCACACCAGTACGTCTGTCCCTTCACCCCCTCCTCACACATCCATATATCTTAGAGCCTTCCAGGAAGTCTCAACCAAAAACTTCCTCTTTTTTCTCAGTGCCCAGAACTAAGTCAAATGACAACTTCTATCAAGGAATTCATCAGTATTTGTTTAACCATTCTCCCAAATTGGGGTTCTGTAGGTAGGAATAAGAGAATAGATATTGAACAGAAAACGAGTAGGGCTTCATAGATGACAAACAATGATAATAATGATGGTAATCAACAGTTACCACTCATTGAACTCGTGTATTTGCCAGGTTTGTGACTTTTGTACGTTTTATTTTGTTTAATCTTCACTGCAATCCAAAGAGTTAAGAACCTGTACCCACTTAAAGATGAAGAAATTGAGACTCAAGAAGTTTGAATATCATGTTAAAAGACACATGGTGGTGGACCGAGAACTCGCTTCCAGGTCTGTGTGACTCCCAGGGTTGTCTGGAACTGTCCTGGTTTTCACTCTGCAAATCTCACATCCCAGGACACAACGTCAGTCCTGGAACAGGTAGGTCACCCAGTTGAAGCTCAAACAGTATGAGGCAGGAGTTCAAGTAAAGTTTGTTAATGGTTAATTTAATAAGTATTGTCTATCGTTTTTCATAAATGTTAAACACTTGCAGTATATTAAGACTACAGCCCTATATATATATATATATATATATATATATATATATATATATATATATATATATATATATATATAGTTTTTTGGCCTTGTGGTTTTTATGACTCTTTTTGTCATACAGATATTTTAAAGTTTTATGTGTCCAATCTATCTCTTTTCCTTTATGGTTTCTTCCTTTGCTTTTATGTTTAGATGTACTTCCCTACCCAACCAACCAAAAGTTGTATTATCTTTTGGTTCTTTTATATTTTACTTTGTAATTCAAAGTAAAATGGGGATATACAGGAAAGGGAAAGATTTTCATGCACATGTTCTACTTCCCAGGTTTGGGGGAGTGTTTCAGAACTGTAAGCTTATATGTTTGAAATGTTCATCTCAGGAACTGATTTAAAATCCATAACTTAAGGGAATGAAAACTCTTCCCAATGTGCCGTGCACATGTATCTGATCTGCAATCGGCAATCATGTCAAAATGTGTCAGCTCATTTCATATTCTTTTTAACTATCCTTTGATTAAGGGAGTGCTGTATCAACTTATGTAAGCCTGCAGTCAAATCTACCTTCAAATTATTAGCACCTGTTGAGAAATGTCCTTCCCATTCTATACACCAGTTCATCATGTCTTATTTGTAATTCACTTGATGATTTTGATATATCATTATAAATACTCTATGTGACTAAGTCTTTACACTGAAGCTTTGTTCTTGCAAAAATGGCAGAAAATGTGAATTGCACACTGTGTCCCTGATACAGATGTATAGATTTAGACCCAGCAGGTGTGGTGCTAGGCTGAGATGATAAATCACCAGCCCCAAATATCTTTATGTTGGGAAACATGCTGTCATGAATGTTTGTTTACCTTGCACCATTGGGTCTAATGGAATGGGAAAATAGTTGTGAATTCACTGTTATTGACAAATAATGACTAGAAATTAGTTTATTACAAAACAAACTTACTGATTTAGTCCAGGCACTGGCAAACTTTTTATAAAGAGCCAGCTGGTAAATATTTTAGGTTTTGCGGGCTATAAGATCTCGATTGCAACTGCTCAGCTTTGCCTTGGTAGCTGCCACCTGCCACAGACAGTACATGAATTCATGGGCGTGGCTGGCTCCCATCAAGCTTTATTTACAGTTGGTCTACAGGATTTCGTCCCTGGGCTGCAGTTTTCCAGTTGCTGTGTAGTCAAAGAATTCATTCCATCACAACCGGATTTTTCAGGTGCTTTCCTGGAAAATATTAAACAAATGCTCCCATTACGGGTACTTTAAAACTTTGACTTTAGTGTCTTAAGGTTAAATTGGAAAGCCTTTTCAGAATTCTTAGAAGAGTCATGATGTAAACATGGAATTATTCGTTAGGATTAGATCCCATCAATCTCAACCAAAGGGTGAGGGTCTCACAGCTTCTTTGATATTAGTGGCTCATAACTTTCTTCCTGAACAAATCTTTCTGTCTTCCCAGAGCTGGGCATAGCTCTGAATTCCAGTGGGGTTCAGGCTTAGAGGCAGGGAAGTATATGGGTATCATACATTTGTTAGAGTTTGTCACTATGTGAGCACAACAACTGAACACTCCAGAGCTCTAAATTACAAATTTGGATGGTCTGCTTTCATTCACAGAAAAGTGCCTACCGTAAAAGTAGCAAATGCCAGGTTTGTCCTCAGTATCATTGCTTCATGCTTTAATAAATCAGGATGATTGACTGAAACTTTTGCTTTTGTTTCTGATGAATTCTCTCATGGTACAGAGTGTGACCTGTGTGTCAATCTCTGATTAGATGTCATTAATAATTTCAAAACTAAATAAAATTTGGGGTGGGGTTGGTTTTACATATATGTATATATACAAACATGTATACATATATATGTGTATATATATGTATTTTTTGAGGGGATAGGTAATATATATATATATATGTATAAATATATAAACAGTTTTAAAAATATAGCCTCTTGTGAACTCCCAAAGATCCACGAATATTTATTCCTGCAAAATTTCAGTGCTATTCATGTTTAAAGGAAGTTGCATTTCATACTTTGAAAACTTCCTGTCTATGATCAGGTTTTTGTTGTTGTTCTTGTATTTTGTTTGTTTGAATACACTTGGCAGGCACTTTGTGATTGCTTGGCAGTTGGTTTATTTTTGGAGACACTTCAAAGCAACTGGAGATAATATATAATGATTAAGGTAGATGTTCAAGTTGGGGATGATATTTTTGTTTAAAAATAAGGTATAATAATAAGTAACAGGACTGATTTTTTTGTTATGTCATAGAATGAGGCTTTAAAGGATTTTTCAAATGTTTTAAGCAGTGAAAGCATCATTGAAATATGTATTTGCCTTCTAAGATTAATTTTTGAAGGACAACTTCCATTTAGTTATGGAAATGAAGATCTTTTTTTGAAAGTCTCATTACTTTATATTTATACCTTGAAAAATGCACCTCTTAATCTCCCATAGAAAGATCATTTGGAAGACTATAAGACACTGTCAACAGCTTTGTAATTTGTGTCTCTTTCAAGAAATCTAGAGACGCTCTGCTGCTAATTTCCCAAACTCTCATCAGCCCCACATGATGAGATTTGATGATGGGAGTTTTCCTTTTGAATACTTATAATTTATGTTGTCCTTTGTAGGTGGTATTTTGAAGGTGACCAGATGAAGGGACAAAAAAGTAAGTCTTTATTCCTCCCATGATGAAGCCAAGTGGTGGAAAGGAGCAAGCTGGGGGCCCCTGGGGGGCAGGGGAGAATAGAGGCATAGATAGGAAAGAGAGAGGACATATTCAACGGGACAATACATGGGATTATTTTTATTTAAAATAGATTTAATTTGAAGAGGATGAAGTCTGTATTAACAAAGAAATGGAAGTAACCATGAAGAAGTTTGAACTGAGACTGTGGAATGTGTTTTTGGTGTTTCTCTTTCTCTCTCTTGAAATACATATGTACCACCCCCGCCCCCTTCAAATACAAAAATTTATTGTTCATTTTCTAATTGGAAAAGAAATAGATATTTAATGAAGAACACTTTTAAAACAAAGAAGTCAATTGGTAAAAATTACCCATTATTGATCACACAGATACTAATACTAAAACTTGAATGTGTGTTCTCCCACTTATCTTCTTTTTCTTCTTCCTTTCTCCCCTTCTCTTTTTCCCTTTCTTTCTAAAATTTCCATTCATTTCCTTTTTTTAAAGAAAAGAGGATCTATCACATTAAATATGTTTTATAAATTGCCTTAGTATATAGCAACATATCTGAATATCTCTGACTATATCTCTTTGTCAACGTGCAGTTTTGCCAACATAATTTTAAAAAATTAACTAGTTCAATTTTTGCAATTATAAAAACGATACATATTTATTACAACAAGATAATTTAGAAAATATACAAAACAAAAGTAAAATTGTATTTAATACTACTGTCAACAGTTGCTGACATTTGTTCTACGGGACACCTGAAAGAAGGTATTTATGATAAAATAAGCTTGGGAAATTTTGGATTAATGCCCTTATGTAGGTTTTCTTTCACTGCAGTATTTCTCAAAGCCTTTACTATGTTGAAGTATATTATGGTGCTCACAAAAAAGACATGAAATGTAGAGCTTCTCAAACTTGTTTGATTTGAGAATGATTTATTCCAACAGATGTTTTCTTTAGAACAAACTTTGGTAAACAATGTTCTTTACACACACACACTCACAGAGGCATACTCACACAGTCTTTGTTTACTATTTACTTATTTCTAGGTGGTTATTTTAATAATTGGATAATTAATTTAATATATCATGGACATCTATTCACATCAATAAATGGGGAACCGTGTCATCGTTTTTAATAGCTGTAAAGTATACCACTGATTTTAGGCACCTTAATGTTTTTAAACAGCCCCGTTTTGGTGAACAGTTGTTTCCATTTTCTTGCATTTGTAAATTATGTTAAAATCAACAATCTTGTACACTTCTTCCTGTAAACTTGCCTAATCATTTCCTTAGGATAAACTCCTAAAAAAGAGATAGTATAGGCCTTTTAATTTATCTGTATTTCAAGATTAGTTTCTTTGCTCAGAAATATAAGCTTTTCATAGAAAAAATAGGGTGAAGATTTACTTCAAGTGTATATGCTCATGAAGGTTGAATTAACAGGAGCAAAGTGGACTATCAGATATGATTCGCTAAATACTTGCAATTATTCACAAGTTATAAAGAAGTGGTTGTCAAGACGTATTTTTCAGTATGGAAACTGGGAGCTTCCCTTATTTAAAACTAAAGTGGAAAAGCAAATTCAAAAAATGTTATCTCCTTTACCTCCTTGTAGATAATTAAAAGCCTTGGAGGAACAGTACCTTCTGGGCTTTAAATAAAACACATTTTAAATTCAAGTTAAGATGAAGAAATAGATCCATACTGTTTCTACAAGTGATTTGCCTCTTGTCATTAATTAAAGCCTGACATACTCTATCCAGTGTTTAGAATTATGACTTCATTCTACCAAAGTTCCCGTAGATATTTCACTGGATTTTACATAGGCTAGGGTCTCATCCTGCTTAGAATAAAAAGTAAGAAAGCAAATATGTTTGATCAGATTTTCTCTGTCTAAATTTTGGAGTCTGCATTGAAGCTTTTGAATAATTATATACAGGACTGAGCAAAGGCTATTGTTTGCTTATGTGGTAGACTGAGATCAAGAATGTTAATGTTATCTCCAAGGACACTTTTTAATTTATATGAAAATTGTATAAACAGGGTCACCAGGGCTAAATGGGATGTCAATGACCTATGAAGATCAGAAAGTAAACAAAAGATCTTAAAATAAGCATGTAACCTGAACACCTCGAGGGTTGTTGTATATTAAAAGGCAATTGTTTACATAAAGAAAGGGAAAATTACTTAGTGCTAATTCTGTTTGTGACAAGCTCTTTCTTCCTCAATCCATCAGCAGAATGGTGGTGAATGGGGTTTCTCTCAGCCTATTTTGAAGGACTGTGAAGAAAACCAACATGAACTGGCCTTGACAATCATTATGGCCTTCAGAAGCCTACCCATTTCCTTTACAGCACCGGTTAAATTCAGGCTGAGTTCTTTCTTTAAGATAGGTGTTGTTGAAGTAGTGGGGCAGCCAAGGGACCTGAGTAAGATTAAAGGAGTAAAATATAGTTGACAGGAAGAGATGGGTAGATTCTCTAAGGTACATGTTCAATGATTTCTTTGAAGCCCAAACTACTGTCTTCAAAAGGAATTACAGCCAGATGGGGAACAAATGGGAACATGCCTTTGGGTGGGTAACTCACAGAGTTTGGGTTCAAGGGTGGAGGAGTGCTGAGTCCCAAAAAATTTCATGAAAAAAGGACAATGAATTAAGAAAAAGAAAGCAGATTTTATCATGGGTTAACATATATATAATTATGGATCTGAAACTGAAGCAAATAAAGACTCGCTGGAATAAATAGTTTCCCATAAGAAGCAAAAGATGTATTAGCCGCCCCAAACCGGCAAGGGTATGATTCAAGGAGCAGTATGATCTAGCAATCATGTACACTGCCTAGAATTCACTCCAGGAGCTCCTAGTTACACTGTGTGACTCAGGGGAAGTAATTGGACCTCTCTGTGTCTGACTTTCCTCATCATTAAAAAGGGAGTAATAATAATACCTACCTGCTAGATTAGTTGTGAAGATTAAAGAGTTACTACATGCAAACTGCTTGACATGTAGTAAGAGCTTAGTATACATTAACCGTCATAGTTTTAACATTTGAAGACCCAGTAAGACGGATGCTCTGCTAAATGATAACTATTCTGCTGCCTGCCATTCCACCTGATAGCTTAATTTATTTGGTTCTTCCTGACTTTTTGATCTTTAAGTTACCTTTCAAAATGTAAATCATCCCACAGTCTCCTACCCAAAGCTGTTATCAATTAATAAATACCGCAGTAGGGATTAATTGGCCATCCATTTTGCCTGGCTGGGATAGGTAACACTTCAGGGAAAAGGGGGAGGTGAGGAGGCACTGGGAAAGCTCCTAAAACAAACAACCCACCTTTTATACTTCACACCAAAATTAACCCAACAATTACAATTTCGCTAATTGTAAGGAAACTCTGAAGCCTCCGGTGTTTCAGTGTAGAGCACCGGAGCGAGAATGTACCTATATCCTCTGTGAAACAAATAGATGGCTGTGACACATTTTCTGGTTTCTTGCCTGATCATGGGAAGGAAAAAATTATCTCATTCAAAGGAAGTCATGAAAGGGGAGAGACTTGTGTAGGTTGATTGTGAAAAAGACCATGTGAAGGAATTCAGGAGTCGTTGCTCTGAATGCAGGGTTAGGAAAGCTAAGTTTGCACATGGCTGAGGCTGCAGGCTGGCCAAGCACATGCTTGAGGCATCAAACAAGAAAAGAGAAGGGAAGGGAAGGACAGATATACTCACACAGTCCAAGAAGAAGCTATTTTTATAAACATACATCCTATTGAAATACCAAGCTATATTTTATGGTTTAATGTTTCTGTTTTTAAATTACATATGGCAGAGTCAGGCATTATACTCTTCTTAATGTTTGGTGTTTCTATGGTATTGATCTGATCCCAGCTGCACTGTTTGTTCAGTGGACCAAGGCATTCATCTTTAAAGTCAAAGCCAGCTGAAAAGTTGTTTTATTAAAACAGCGGTTCTCAAACGTTTTGATTTCAGTTGTCTCTATACACTCCTAGAAATCACTGAGTACTTTTGTTTTGTCATCATATCCTTACTATTTACCATATTAGAAATTAAAACTGAGAAAAATTCAACCATTCATCTAAATAACAATAAACCTATGTTATATTTACATAAATAATTTTCTTTTTAATCAAAATACATTTTTCCAAAACAAAAACCCAGTGAAAAGAGGGGCAAAATGTTCAGCTTAATAGACGACAGATTCTCCTATCTGCTTCTGTGTTCAATTTGTTGTGGTATGTCACATCGTGTAACGTCTGGAAAACTCCACTGTACTCTAATGACAGAGTGAGAGTGAACACACAAAAAATATTTTAGGGTTATTGTGGAGAGAGTTGTGAATTCACAGGCGACCTGAAATGGTCTCAGGTAACCCCCAGGAATCTCCAGACCACGTTGTGAGAACTGCTATTCTAGGATGAAGGCTTAGGCTTGGTCAAGACTGGTTGACCTGGCTTTATTGTTGTTTCATGACTATAGTTTATTGATTCTAAGAGGTTCATTTATCACACTCTGAGTTTGGGGCTTCCATTGATAGTGTCTTACAATAGCTATTATGACATAATTGTCATCACCTGTGCAAGCATGAACTTGGTCATATTGTCACCATTTTGATGGGATTATGTGAATTGTTGCGATTCTCTGTTTGGTTTAATTTCTGTGGAAGATAAGAGGATATCTAAAGGAAATTGTATTAAGAAACACTGGATTTGAATCCATTAAACATTGACCCTGTGCTACCTAGTTTTCAGTTTAATGAGAAGGCTTAGATAGTATTAGGTTGGTGCAAACAAAATTGCAGTTTTTGCAATTGATTTTAACCTTGTAAACCATAATTACTTTTGCATCAACCGAATGAATACCTTTGTTTATTTGTGAGAAAAAAAGAAAGACCCTTCCTTTCAAAATTTTCAGTATAATTAGGTGTTGAAATGAAAAGTTCCTATATATGCAGAAAAGAAAAGACACAGAGAAGTGGGGTGTGTTTGATGTTATTGAAGCAATTTTGGAAGAATGACTAGAATTCTTTTTTTTTTTTATGCACAAGACTACAAGTGACTGCTTTATGGTACATAAGAAGGGAATAAACCCGCAATAACTGTGACTGTATTGTGTGCTGTTACTGAGAAATGTGCAAAATAATTGCCCATCACATGCTAAGCAAAATACTTGCAGACACAAGAAATTGCCAAATCTCTTGGTCTAGAGGAAAGATGTTACACAGCATTGAGAGGATGGTATGACCAATCTCTGCATCACATAAGATTATCATTAAGATGAGATGTCATAGTTTAATTGGTAGCATTTTTTTTCCTCAGGCATCCATGAAATAATTCATGTCTTATCACTGATGTCAACCTAGATTGAGCAAAATTTTTTAACAATATTCTTGATTGGTATATTGGTTTCCTGGATCTGCCACAACAAGGTAACACAAATGAGGTGGCTGAAAAACAACGTAAAATATTTCATAATTCTGGAGGCTAGAAGCCTTAAATCAAAAGTGTCAGCAGGATCATATATGTACCTTCTGAGACTATGATAGAATTCCTCCTTGCTCCTCTCTAGTTGCGGGTGATGGCCATCAATTCTTGGAATTTCTTGGTTTGTCGCTGCCTCACTCTAATCTTTCCCTCTGTAATCACAGATGTTCTCCCTGTATGTTTGTATTCACATGGCATTTTCCTCTTCTTATAGGACACCGGTCATATTGAATTAAGGGTCCACCCTACTCCAGTACAACCTCATCTTAACTAATTGCCTCTATGGTTACCCTATTTCCAAATCAGGTCACATGTGGAGGTACTTGGGGTTAGGACTTCAACATATCTTTTGTGGGGAGACACAATTTGTTCCATAAAAAGTGGTAAAGAATATGTAAAGTGTACTGCAGAAAATTCTGTGTGTTCCAAAGTTGTTTCATATTTTTCCCTTCTGGGCAAAATATTGTTTTTATTTTCCAGTCCCCTTGCAGTAACAAGATCATGTGATTAATTATGGGCAATGAAACCTGAAAATAAGTGACCTGTGTGACTTCTGGGCCGAGGCAGTGAAAAGCCCCTGTGTGACTGTTTAGTTTCTTGGTTTTTCTTAGGTAGTGAGTCTAAGAGCAGTTTGTTGAGATCTCAGCAACTTGGATCTGTGAGTCGCCATATGGATGGTAGGTGAAATGTTACACTGTGGAGAGTTGTCTGACCTACAGCAAACTTTATGGCAGTGAAAAATAAATTTGTATGTGTTGAAACACAGAGATTCTGTAGTCATTTGTCACAGCAGCATAATTTAGCCTCTCCTGATTAATATAAGAGGATGAACCAAGAGGTAGAGGATGACATGAAACTGTGAATTTCCAATTCGCTTTCTGTAAATATATCAACTAATTCTTTCTAAGAATAAAACATTCCTTTCAACATTCAAAAATCAATTAATATAACAAACCATATCAATAGAATACAGGACAAAACCACATGATCATTTAAAAAGATGCAGAGAAAGCATTTGAAAGCATCCCTTTTTATGATTAAAAGCACCCTTTTATGATTAAAAAAACCTCAAAACTCAACAAACTAGGAGACATGAATGTCTTCAATCTAATAAAGTGCATCTACGAAAAACTCATAATAAAGTAAAAATATGTTTCAACTTGAGGTCCTAACGGGCAAGGCATGCCCTTTTCCTGTTACTGTTTTATCTCCATGGCCCAGAACAGTGACTTGCTGCTTTTCAGAAGAGCAATACCTTTATTTTGAAGATATAACATTAACATTCACTTGTGTGTAGTAGTTATTAAAAGGATAGGCGTCGTCATTCATTAACAAACTTCCCAAATCTTAAAGGTTTATAATAACAAGAGTTTATTTTTTGCTCTTATGACATGTCCATTTGTGGTTGGCTGGGGGCTCCACAAACGGAGCTAGGCTGGTGGAACAGCCACCATGTTGAACGTTGCTGGGTTTCATGGCAGAAGGAAAGTGTTCTAGAGGATCTTGCATCAGCAATTACGTGTTCCATCCTGGAAGTGACACGTGCCATTTTTACTTACAATTCATTAGACAGAAGTAATCATATGGTACCACCCAACTGCAAGGGGTCCTGGCATATGTATTTCTTCCATGGACTCCCAAGACAAAGAATTTTAATGGTGTGATGAAGAGATTCATGGATTACTTTACCGTAAAAAATTCTAGTAGAAAAGTAGGTTACTCAGAGATAACCACTGTTATCAAGTTAAGTTGTTGTATATTTTCTAGACTCTTAGAGAAATATACATATGTACACACACACAGAACCACTTTTAAAAGTATTCCGGTAGAAATGCCATTCTGTAATCCATTTCCCCTTGCCCATACAGCAAGGTCATATTTATCCATGTCAAGACATTTGAGTCTACTACCTCCCATCTTGTAACTGATGCATACTATTCTGCTTCATGGAGGAACCATGGTTTGTTTAACTCCCTATGGAGGAACATTTAGGTTCTTTCTAGTTTTTGATATTATTAAACATTTTGCAATCAATACTCTTGAAAATACATTTTAGCCAGTCATAAATGTTTGTGACTGACTGAATAAAAATGACACACACACACAAAAAGAATGAGGACAAACAATCACCAGTGGTTTGAGATTCCAAACACATGGTTGGTAAAGAAAAAAATATATTATTCAAACCCTTTCGCCATGGTTCAGCGTATTTCAGAATGGCAATAAAGAGATAGGAATTCTTTATGTTAACATAGCAGGTCATTCACATTAGCATTTCTAGAGCTCCTTTAAACTCCCAGACTCCTGTTCAAGTAAAAAATTTTCTTGATTATAAGATTTAACATCCTCTCTCTGAGCCTGTGGAAATAAGGCATATTGTAATATTATTGCCTTATCTGAGAAGTCTGAAGCTCCTGAGAAATGAACAGGATGGTAATGTGACTCCTCATTTATTTTTATCTTCAGTTTCAATTCCTTACTACATATATATATAGAGAGAATGACTAGTTATTTAAGTGAGAAATCTGAATCTAAAGATAGTCAGGGTTTTAGCAGCTTAAAACAATCAAGAGAACGTCAGCTTGAACAGCTTCGAGACTCTTGACTATGGAGGTGTTTACAGTCCCAGGAGGAGAGTGGCTTTGGCAGCTCTCGGTTTTGATGGGTTAAGTAGTTTGTAGTTGTTTGGAGGGAGTGTGTGTGTGTGTGTGGGGGGGTGGCATGGGGGCGGTTACTGTGGAAGATAAATGAGTTCCTCAACTTATGAACTTACTCCCCAGGCTACTCAACTCCGCTTAGCTTTCCTGACAGTTGCTTGCTGGGGTTCTCACTGTGAGACAGTCAGCACCATACTTGGAGCCCCGCAGGAAAAATAAACCCCACGGAACCAGCCAAAATACTGGGGAGGACTTGAGTAGTTTAGTAAATTCCAAATTGGGGGGAAAACATGGCTGGGGGTATGTTAAATATAGACTGGTACCTATCGCACATTCTTACTCACATGAGCTTTATAAGGACGCATCACAAAAGAAACCTGAAAGAAACCAGAAAAAAAAATTCTTCTTCAAGCAGATCTATTTCAGGCAGGTCTAAGCTGTGTATGGTATGCAGAGCATATTTAAAAAACTATGTTCTATTTCAGAAATAGGGACTGTAAATAATATAATCCGGGAGTATAACAAATTATGTCTGAGTTAGGAATATAGGGTATGTATGGGTTATTAGCTTGGGTTGCTTGACAAAATGCCATAGGCTGGATGACTTCCACAATAGAAATTTATTTCTCACAGTTTTGGGGGCTGGAAAGTCTGCGATCAAGGTGCCAACAGGTAGGTTTCATTCTCAGGATCTTCTCTTGGCTTGTAGGAGGCCACCACCTTGATGTGTACTCACATGACCTCTTTGTGTGTGCAGAGAGGGGAAGGGGGAAGAGAAAGAGGAAAGAGAGAGTCTGAATTCTGGTGTTACTTTTTATAAGGCTACGAATCCCATCATGAAGGCCCTGCCTATGTGACCTCATCTAACCCTAATTACCTCCCCAAAATACCATCACATCGGGGAGGAGGAGGGTGTCAACATGTGAACTTGGGAGGGACACAAACCTTCAGTGCATAGCAAGGGGTGTTAAATTCTTTGCTTGCTGTTCAGTATCTAACAAGTTCCTGGAAAATTGGACTTTAAAATTTTTCTATTTGGATAATCTCTAACCTAAAAACTTCCACTCTAAAAACGATGCACCTGCAGACATTTATCATTATCCTCTTCATCTTACACAGGGCAGAACTTCCCTACTTTCATTCCCACCCTCATCCCTCACATAAAACCCTCATGGAATTTTTTTTTTAATTGTGGGTTCAGATGCACTTTAAAGGTAGAAGAAATCAGTAGTGAAAAGCACATTTGAGATGCTGCTCCCAGGGGCTGAGCCCTAGAGAAGCTCCTGCTTGTTAATTTCTCTACTATCTCCGCTATCCAAATCTTTACTCGGACTTCATTGTGTTTCTAGCTGAAGTCCCACAATTAAAGGACCATTTGGGCTAAGGAGTGTTAGCTTTTAAAATGCAAATATTTGTGTGTGTGTGTGTGTGTGCGCGCGCGCGTGCTCTCATGCATGTATGTTTAGGAGGAGAGTGCCATATTAACAAACTACTAATTATTCTGACAATAGAGGAATTAGTTAATTCAAGTTCATTCCTTGATGTCAGGTGGCTGAGGCTAACTCCACAGTGAGCCCAGAAATTATTTGAAAGGTAAGAGATGGAGCATGGAGTAGTGGCTGTGGGGAAAGGTCAGGATGTGGCACCAATGTGTTCACACCAGTACATTTAGCACCTTGAACAGTGCTTGCTCCACAATGAACACTGTAAATATTTGTGGGATGAGTGAAATGAAGAAAGACTATTGAAGTATCTTTGTAGAGGATACTATAAGGTGGGTTTTGAATCTTGTGAAGGATTCCGACATAGCATAATAACTCCATCTCTCTTTTGCCAATATATCTTGAGTGTGATTCCTTCTTGTCCTTCCTTTTCTTCTTTGTCAATCCTTGATGGCCTTGATCTTGGAGGCTGTCTGATCTGTTGCTATCATTGCAGGTACACTCTTCACTCTCTGTGACTTACACTGGGAAATGAAGGGAAGCCTCTTGTAGAAAAAGGATGCAATTTTAGGAATATAGGGAAGGCAATTACTGATTGAAGTCTGGAGTCTTTCATATATCTTCATTCCTTAGCTCAAGGTTTCAACATATTTGGTAGTACAGCAAGTACAATGTTGGACATTTGTGTTCTAGCATTTGCTTTGCTCTAAATAATTGAGTGATGTGGCACCACGCTCTTCTTAAATTGTATCTTACTTTTCTTAGAATTCTCCCCTTAGTCCCTTTTGAACTGAGCAACAGTGTTTTCTGTACAAAGCAGACCTTCAGAATCTTGAATCATCTTTATGTAAAAAGATTTCAAGTGATGTCATTCTAGACTAGATTTACTATGAACAGTAATAGTATTACTTATTTTGGAAGTAAGAGCATCAAGACAGATATGAATAGCTTATTTATTTTGTGTCTCATTCCTTAACGTTTGATGAGTCATTAAATTATAATTAATGATGAGCATGCATAGAAAGGAAGTTAAGATGAAGGAAGAACTAATAATTTTGGTCGAACAAGTTGTTGGTAGTGACCTTACTCAGGAGCAAGAAGCAGGCTTTGGGGAGCGGTCCATTCTTACCCAGAGTATTGCCACATTCTAATTCTGTGATGGAGGAAGTAATTCAGCCTCTCAGGTGTCAGTGTCCTCATCTGTAATATGACAGATTTGGACTGGATGGTCTCTAAATTCAACTTTTTTCTTTCCTTTAACTTGTTTATTCAGAAACAATTATGGAGGGCTTACTATGTGTCGTGCATTTTTCTAAGCACTGGAGATATAGCGGTGAGCATAACAGACAACAATACTTGCCCTTGTGGAATTAACTTTCTAGATGGAGAAAGATACAAACAAACCCATAATAAAAAACATAATCAAACACACATGCGCAGACACAGAGAGAGTGTGTGTGTCTATTTCAGAGAGTGTACCAGCATGATGATTTTGAGGTTGGTCTGTGATGCTTTGTATAACAGTATTTTGCACCTTTTAATTGTTGATTAATATTCTGTGTATAGATTTACATGCTTTGATTTTTATTTTTTATTTGTATTTATTTATTTATTTTTATGTGTAGTAAATGTTCAATACATGTCTTTGAAATAGGGGCTTTCATGAATGAGAGCTTTTTTTTCAAAATACGGATCAGAATCTTGCTGCTGAAAGGAAAGTAAGTGTAGAACTACAGGATGGAATCTTCTGCACGGTGACCTCACTGTTGGGTCACCTATCACATTTCTCCCATTGTAGGGACACATCTTTTATTTGTGTCAATGGGCTTCTTCCTCCCTCTGAGGGTCAGTAGGAGTCTGCACACTTGCAAGGACATTGGCCTAGCCCTCCAGATACCTGGCTATCAATTCCAGAACCCCACTCCTGGGGACCAGATCCTCCCGACCTCTCCTATAACTGACAACCTAGTTTCTTAGCCATGCCAGCAGCCAGCCAGTTCCTTTGTCCGATCTCTTAAACACTGCGGGATAGAGCTTGGCCCCTGTCCTTGGCTGCAGGTGTCCGGCACACAGATGTTAGTTTTTATGCTTAAGCAGGTGAAGAGATTTCACTGGTGGTGGTAAGGTTCCCAGGCTCCTCCTTGCGCTCACTTCTCTTTTCTCGTCCTTCCACTTGTTGGTTTGAACGGCAGGACAGGCAGAGCTGGGGGGCAGGGACACTGATCACCTTGGGAGACATCTTTGAGAAGCAACCGATCTTCCTTTTTTTTTTTTTTTTTTAATTAATTAATTTATTTATTAGTTTCAGGTGTACAAAACAAGGTAATACTTAGACGTTCATCATTTATATCCCTCATACTGTGAACCCCCCTCCCCCCATCCACTATCCCTCCGACCTCACACTGAACCATCACATTATATATATAAAATTATAGTTGGCATTCATTAATGTTTAGCTTCTGATGTACAATGCCATGATCAGGTATCCACAGTATCCCTGAGGTGGTCTCCCAAATAGGACGCATGTCCATCGGATACCCAACAAAATCTTTACAACATTATAGAATACCTTCCCCAAATTAATTTTCAAAAGAAAAACCCTGAGGCCATCTTGTGGTTACCAGCTGCTTCCAAATCCCTTCACCTTTCCCCTTATCCCCAACCCCCTCCCACACACCCATCTAACCACTCTCGGTTTTTTCTCTGCGTCCCCAAAACTGACTCTGATTAGTTCATTCACATAGTCTTTTCTTTAGATTCCTTTTGATCAGTTACTGAACAGAGCCAGACTGGATAATCCAGGGAGGTGATTATGACATGAAAAAAAGCACAACTCCACCTACACAGTTTTAATGATGTGATAAAATAAGTAATTTTCCTAGAGAAATAGAACTTGCATTCTGACAGGTTATTTGGCATGGAGTCCAGTTAGCTGATATTTTGGCCTCTTGTAGATATTACTTTGCATCAGTGGTACAGCAAAGGAGTCCTCTAACAATTCTGCCTTAGCCATTTGCTCAGTCTTCCTGGGCAGCAAGGAGAAAAGCAGGGCAACCCAGCCCTGGTTTGGAGCAGTGGTGTGTGTAGTTTCAGGGTCAGTTTTATCTGACTGCTCTTTTCTTCCCCATGATATAAAATTTCCTTCTTCTCTTTTGAAAATCAGGCTTTCAATGGATGACTACATTGTGATATATTCATATAGTGGAATAATATGTGACAATAAAAAATGAATACATGAGAATAATGTGTCAAAGTGGCTATATCTTAAAAAGTATGGAGTAAAAAAGACCAAATTACATATGTACAATATGATACCATTTAGACCACATTTAAAAATATGCAAAATGATTCTTTGTATTGTCCAGGTAAATATACACGTGTATAAAAGCATAAAGATATGCTTCGGTATGATAACCTCCAAGTTCAGAATCAGGGTTCAGAACCCCCAAGTTCTGTTGGGGGTTGGAGAGGAATGCATTTGGGACGGTTATACAAAGAAACTTGCATTCTGACAGGAAACTTGCATTCTGACAGGTTACAACTATGCTTGCAGTATTTACATTTTAACATGGATGGCAGCCCCAAAGGTATTCTATGTTGTTATCCATACATTCTTGCATATTCAAAAACATTTTACAATAAATGAATTAAAGACTATTACAATGAGACTATTATTGGGATTTTATTCTCTAAATCATTAAACTTTTAAAGGTTTAATATTCATTTATTTTCACCAGTTGCCAAATTTCAGATTTTGGCAAAGAAATTAAGTTCAGGAGGAATGTTTTTTGATTTCAAAAATTCTAAATTTCAATGAATTGTTTTTAGAAGGCAGTTTTACCCTGTGAAACAAATACTGGTACTCTGTCAACCTAATGAATGATGTGGAACACAGGATTTTAAATAAATGCTGCTGTAACCCCCCTTCTCAAAGAATTCTGCAACTCACTTGTTCACTGATAAAAGTATTTAAGGAGAGTGCTATGTCTAATGCACTGGAATAGGAGTCATGGGGGGAGTGGGATGAAAAAAAGTCACTTTACAAAATGTGCAATACCATATGAAAAGCAGAAATCACCACCGTGAATTCTAGCCAGTTTCTAAAGAAAAAATGCAGCAAAGTAAAATGGACGTGTCCCCACAGGGAGCAGCTGTACCAGAATGAATGGGTGGGGTTTGTTGGGTCATTTCAACCTCGTCCGAGTGTAGAATGGGGTGGCAAGAGTTGGACTTGGGTCAGGGGCTTCTGGAGCTGAGCTCAAACCTCTCAAACTGTCCAGGCCCCTCTGTACCTCCTTCTCTGATTCCTTGTGGTTTACATCCTGTGAGAAGAGCCCATTGTCTCATGAAAATCTACAAAAGCCACTCTGAATTGGGAACCCCACTGGTGTGCTCCAGAGCTGTGGGAAAGGCTGACATCCAGTGCCCTTGAGAATGCAAGTGGTACCCTACCAGAATGGAGATGTAAAGACAGAGGAAGAGAAATGATGCAATTTCTTTTCCAGCTAAGGAGAAGGGTAGCAGAAATGAACGAGATCTGTGAGGAAATTTATATTAGGGGATAAACAAATGAGTTTTGTGCCCGCCTCTTTAAGTCTCTTCAATGCCATGTTCATTTCTCTTTTTTGATTACCAGGTAGTGCTGTCCTTAGTCTCTTGGGGCATACTTCTTTCCCGATCTAGCACAAACTACCCCTCAGGGCTTAAAGACAAGCAGATGACAGATGATCAAGGTATGCCTCTCTTAATCAAGCTGCCGTATTCACCCATCTAAAGAGCTGTTTAAAAAACACATCTAGCACATCTCAGCCTCCGACGTTCGTAGCTTATTTATGCCAACTTTCTCTTTTGAAAAATTTAAGGAAATTCTCATGCAGGCTGTGACCAAAGGAGAAGACAAGCTAAAAATGTCCTAGGCAGGGGAGGGACACGTCTTTATTTTAAATTCAGTTGTTGATTTTTTTTTAGCGACTGTCTTGACCTTCCAGCCAACTTAAGGATTGTGGAGGTTAACATTGAAAACCTAAACTCATGTGGCCAGAGCGCTTTTTCTAAATGATGCTCTTTAGGTAGTTCTTCATTTGTTGGCTGATAACGACTATTGTTTCTTTTGACATTAAGCTGAAGGGAAGTACTGTAGCACATTTTCCTTCTCTGTTTACCTACTGAGCACCTACCATGTGTACAGCCCTTGGCCGGGCCCTTTCTACCCAACGCTAGCCCTCTGCCATTGTTAGGAATTTCTTCATAATGTTTTCTTTTCTTTTTTCTCTTTTTTCTTTTTTCTTTTCTTTTCTCTACCTTACTTTATTGTAAGGATACAGTGTGTATATATATATATATATATATATATATATATATATATATATATGTATATATGTATATATATATATGTGTATATATATATATACATATATATGTATATATATAAATATATATATATAGTTTAAGAATTAACTCATATGAAGCCATTAGAAGGCCCAAGTGTGTGTGTGTGTGTGTGTGTGTGTGTGTATATATATATATGAAATATGTGTTAATCAACTGTTTATGTTGTCAGTAAGGCTTCTGGTGAACAATAGGCTATTAGTAAAGTTTTTTGGGAGTCAAAAGTTATACATGGCTTTTCAACTGTTCAGGGTGGTTCCCCAAACCCCTGCATTATTCAAGGATCAACTGTACTTTCCAGTATTTACCCTTTGATGAAGGATTTTGGTTGTATCTGTGGTATCATTACATGTGATATCAACCTGCAGAATTTGCTATCTTAGCTAATGAACCTTTGAAAACAGTGGAGTTTTAATTTTTAGTCTCAACGGAGGTGAAAGTGTGGCAATAAGACACACACACATTATATCTAACTCCTGTCGGCCTTTCAGCGGCAGGAAAATGGCTTTTCTGTGGTACAAAGGATACTTTCTGTCTGCCACTTGGAAAACTTGTATAAAATAAGCCCCAATTTGGGGTTGTTTTTGGAGGGCAAAGGGTGATGCTGTCTATCTGACTACACTTGGTGATATATTTTAATCTACGATTTATGCAACCTGACATTGACGTTCATTTAGCTCAGATTACAAGCAAAGTAATTCACTCCTTAATGAAATGTATCCTGCACAACATATTGACCATGTGAACTGACAATCATTGCTTTAAAACAGGCCTAGGTTACATTTTCTTTTGTCATTGAAAGTATGTTGTCAGTTAATAAACTTGAAACAAGGCCTGCTGGCCTGCCATTCTTCCACAAGTACTTCATTGGCGCATCAGAGAAGCACATAGTAAAGTCAACTACTGTAATAGAGGGAAAGAGTAAAAAAGGGCATGTACTCAGTGTCTTTCAGATGAAGAGCATTTCCACGCATTTACACAAGCCCCTCTCAACTTTTTATTTTGAAAAAATTTCAAACCTATCGAAAAGTAGACTATATAGCACCATGAATATCTGTATACTTTTCACCTGGATTCACTGATTGTTAATGTTTTGTCACATTTGTGCATGCCCTGTCTCTTTTGTGTGTGTATAGGTGTGTGTATTTGCATTATTTTAAAGTAAATTACAGACATCATGACACTTCACTCCTAAATACTTCAATATGTATCCCCTAAGAATAAGGACATTCTCTCATATGACTAAAATACCATTATCACACAGTAAGAAAATTGACATTTCAATGTTATAATCTAATATATGGTACATATTCCACTTTCCCCAGTTGTCCCCAAAATGTGTTTTAAAGTTGTCGTTTTAAAATCCAGAATTCAATAAAAATTTTCACCTTGCATTTGGTTGTTAAGCATTTATACAGAATGTTATGAGTAAAAATGAAAGCACAGGAGCTTTGATGCACAGTGATCTGAAAAGGATAGTGATAAAGTGCTTGTAATGCTTTGTACCAAAGTATTCCTAATAGATCCCATTTGTAAAGTAGATAGTCCATATTAGTGGTTATTTTTTTTCAAAGTGCTTCAATCTAGTCCCATTTTACTATAAGTAAATTGGTGGGCATGTAGAAATATTATTACCTGTTCATGATTTTAAAAACTTCAATTTCATAGAACTGTTATGTGTTTTATTCTAAGGTTTCAAAATAGTTGTAGAAAATTCAGTAGTTTAGAGGATTCACCCCAACTTCACTCAGACAGGGAAAAGAATCATGCATTTTCCTGCTTAAAGCAAAGTTTTTCAGTGATATGTTTAGAATGAATTATACGTTTCAGATAATTGAGTTTTATTTTAATTTAGACTTCTACTTATTCTCTTGAAAGCGAAATGTGTTATAATTAAAATTGGAAAGAAACATTAATTTCAGAGGACATTCAGTGGGGCAAATGATGGTTTTATTATGGCTGTGGACATTCAGAGATCAAGTTAAGAGTATGTGGTTGAATTCAGTGTTGCAAAGGCACTTTACTTCTATAATTACACATGTCTAAGGTCTTGTAAAGTGGAGATATAATTGCTTTAGTGTTGTATTGAAAGGAAATATTGAGAAGCTTCCTTTTGTGAACTACAGTTTATGTGAAACTTATGTACTCCATTTTGTTATATTTTCACTAGCAGTGCAAAAACAATTGTAGAAAATAGGAGAGGGGAACTGTGACCTTCTTCGTTCATTTTGTAGAAAACAGTAACTTTGGTTTTAAAGAAGCAAAGCAGTATTACCTTTTTCATATTAAATCATAAAAAAAGGCTTACGATCAATGCAACACATGTAAAAACAAAACCAAAAAAAGAAAACCCTTGTCCATTGGTGATTGTTACTGAATTTTAAAATTAGCTAAAAGTTTCTTCCTACCTTTCTTTTGATCGTAGAAAAAAATGCATTTCATCGCATTTAAGACATATTTTTCGCCTTTTGATATCTGAAATAAGGCTGTATCTTAAGAGATGTTATGAGATTTTTAAAATTAGGAGTAATTTTCCCTTTCCTAGTGATATTATATAAAACAATCGTGCTTCTCATTATGCTAGGTGAGACAAATCAGACAGAGAAAAACAAGTACTGTATGACATCACCTACATGTGGACCCTAAAAAAGTTAAACCTGTAAAAATCTGAGTGAAATGATGGTTACCAGACAGTGGGAGGGCGATAAGATTGATGGTGTTTAGGGGAACAATCTTGTAATGAGTAGTAAGTAATCCACAGAGATCTAATATACAGTAATGAATATAGACAATAATATTGTACTATAATTATGTAATATAATAGATATTGTTTCAATGGCAATCACATTACACTATATATCTGTATCAAAGTACCATGGTATACACCTTAAACTTACACAATGTTACATGTTAAATTTGTTCAATAAAAAAGAAATAATTATGTTTCTTATAGTTGGTGGCTTCTTAGTTTCAATGAAATATAATACTCAACAATACAATATTATGCTATACTATATTATGCCTACTTATGAGTAATCCATATAAACAGGAACATAGGTTTTATGAGGGTTCTAGAACTGAGCATTTGTATGGTTGAGAGATTAGATGTGTGGTCCCAAAGAACTTATAACACAAAGGATGGGATATTGTTGGAGAAATCAACAAATATCAAACTAGATTTACTAAAAAAATATCAGTGGCTGATTTATCAAGTGCCTTTTTGAGGAATGTAATTTAATGGTTTTAATCTATCTGCTTCTGCATGTTTATTTCTGGTTTTGTTGGATTTATTGGAGAGTGTCAACTTTCTATTCAGTGTCAACCAGTTCTACAATCAAAACTAATGCTTTCAGGCATCTACATCATCACTGCACTGTACACCTGAAGCTGAACAATAATGAATGTCAACTACAAGTTTATATATGTGTGTGTGTGTGTGTGTGTGTGTGTGTATACTTACAAGAAGCAGAGTACAGCATTAGGAATAGAGACAGTGGAAACGTAATGGTTGTATGTGATGTCAGAGGGATAGTGGATGGGGGAGGGGTTGACACTGTGAGGGATATAAATGATAAACGTCTAAGTATTACTTTGTTTTGTGCACCTGAAACTAATAAAAAAATGAAATAAAAAAATTAAAAAAACACACACTAATGCTCTCAAAGTCCAGGCAATGTGGATATCCGCTGGGTATTTACTGAGTCTGAGAGTATTGTTTCTGTAGACAAACTGTCACTACCGAGAGCCATCTTAACCCTGGAAGCTGTAACTCACAGATTATTCTGAAGATATGGACTTTGTAGTCATAGCATTTCCTTGTATTTAAGAGTGTTAGAACTAGCTGAATTTTCCTATTGGAACATGTGTGGTGGCCCAAGGAAAACAACTCTTTCAACATTCTGATCGAGTCTGGGCACAGGATAACTTAGTGCAATTACAGAAAGTGGATGGGTGTTGTACATACCCACAGGTTCTGGTAACTATGCACACTTTTCATGTAGTTTAGGGTTATTCTGGCCTCTCAAATAACAATTCTTTGTCTAAGATAGAGTTTCAAAGTCCTGCATTCCTACTGTCACTAACAGATGGGCAAAATTCACACACGGCCCCAGTTGGCCTGGCTGAATCAGACTGCAAGTCTAGAATATTAATTCAGCATGGGCAAAGAACTTTAATTGTTTCATGAAGATCCAGACTCTTCCACACAATTTTCTATAATGAATCCAAGATCCTTTTAAGGAAACATTTTGCCTCGGACTCCTGGACACTAAGATCTGTGGGTCAAGGGCTTCATTTGTTAAGATAATTAAGATCTTTTTCATTTATATACAGAACAATTTAAAATTTTTATTTCTATACCTATATATCAGAACAAAATACATAAATTATAAGCCTAGTGAATTTTCACAAACTGTACCCGCATAAATAGCATCCAGCTCAAAAATCTGAACATTTCCAGAATTCTGGTAGTTTCCCTCATGTCTCTTCAATTCAACAACCCAGCTGGACCTTTGGTACCTTATTGATTTTAATCTTCAGAAATAAGCAGGCTCTATATTTTGCCCAGTCCCATTAATAAAATGGCCACAAGTTCTTCTTCATTTTTAGTAACATGCTCAATACAGAAACACTATTTCTTCACTTCTGTATTTCTCAAAGCCATCTTCAAGGGGTTGGTAAATCTGATGGGAAAGTGATGTCTTAGATTTTTCACAGAAAATTCTCAAGTGATGTTGATGTGGTTGTTCCATCTTCATGATTGCAGACTAACGGCTGCTTCATACTCTAGTTTCAGAAAGGGGCTGCTGGGAAGAAATAAAATAAGGTGTTTGGGGACATCTCCCAAAATAGTTGTAACAGAGGCAGAAGGGATCGTCCTGGAACAAGTAGACAGTCATCTTGATATAGGATTTCAGTTGGCAGAGGGAAAGCCAAGGTTTTCTGAGTCGCATAAGCAGAGTATTTAAATGCATTAAATGTGTTCCCAGAGGGTAAGGGGCAAGGGGTGGTAGATGAGGGTAAAAGGGATAAAAAATGTGGTGATGGAAGGAGAACTGACTCTGGGTGGTGAACACACAATGGGATGTATAGGTGATGTAATACAGAATTGTACACCTGAAACCTATGTAACTTTACTAACAATTATCACCCCAATAAACATTAATAAAAAAATAAAAAAGAAATAATAAATGCATTAAATGCTGGGGAAATCTATAGCCAGGAAATCTTGGATAAGTAACTCTTTAAAGGTAACGTGGACCACTTTCTGTATCCACTAATCTTATTGACTACATGTGCTCCCAAATGTGGCCAATGCTAGGATCAGAAGAAATGCCCTGTGAACTGGCTTGGGTTTCCTTTCTTGCTATTAATGGGATAGCAAGAGGGGTAGGGAGGCAGTTAGTCTCCCCACAGGGTGGGGAGGTTAGTTAGTCTCAGCTCTCCATGCTGAAGGAGTGGCGTGGAAGGAAATGGACTGGAGCAATCAACTCCTTTCCACAGGGTTGTCAATACAAACTTTAGAAAAATAATTCTAGAAATGTTAAAATTTGACTCCGAGGCTTTGATTGTGTATGGCATGGGTATGGGGGTGGGGTTGAGCATGTCACTGAAATTTGCAGTTGATACATATCCACCATTCTGAGAACTGTATCCCCTGCCTGTATGATTTAGCATGACAACCAGATTACATTTATACAATTAATTAATGTTTGCTTGACCACTTTTATCCAATTTCTTTCCATAGCACATAAAAGAGAACCTGACATAAATTTCTCTTTCAAAACAATTGACTTAGCAACTGCTGACCTTCTGTTCTGTCATTCTAAGGATTGATTGGATATTGTTGAATTGTTTCATTCTACAGTAATTAAACATAAAATTAATTATGCTAGTAACCCATTATTTCTCTGAACCAAGGACTAAGTCATTTGTTTTCGCTTGGTTACTCTGAGACTCTGCCATCAGATGAACAGGGGGTGGGGGGGAATCATATGTTGCAAACAGAAACTAAATATTTTAAGGCATATGTTAATGGCTAAAATATAATCTGAAAGCTTCTCATTTCCATATGCACAGCATATTGAATTTGTTTAATGTAATTTAGGCCATAAATCTTCTACCTTATGATACGGTCATTTAAATATTTTCTCAGGTGGCTAATCATTTGAAAACATGTCAAGGAAGAATATATGTTAAGAAAGAGAGACGGATGGATAAAGCTACCAATATCAGTGAAGTCATCATGAATCTCTAATTCTTGATTTGGTTTGCTGCTCAACTGAAATGAAATTTAGTTCACAAGTCATTTTCTTTGTTAGTCTGTGTAGAAAAGTGCTTAAAATTACTCTGTTAAGAGCATTGAATCTGGTACTGCGAGGCATGCAAGTCAGACAGGACTGAATTATCCAAATGTATGTGCTGGTGGAAACCAAAATAGGTTTCTGCAATTTTCATTAGTGTAGGTCATATTAATTTAATTAACATGATTGAAGATGATATCACTGGGTGGGGCAGCAGATACCTAGCCTTGACCTATCACTCACCTGTAGGCCATAAAAAGATGCACCTGACAAATAGGTATGCAACCTCATGTATTTCATATTTGGAATTGGCCTTTTGCTACGGGTTTCCCTATGGCTTTGGGATATATTCTGAACTTCATCAGAGGAAATTCTTGGTGTTTTTCAAAATGCATGACTATGATCAGTATTTTAAATATTGAGCCGATTCTCGGATATGGTTATACCTTGTGTAATCTGGACTGTCGTCTCTATTCCTTCTCCTGCTGAGCACTCTGTTTTTTTACCTGGCAGTTGTATTCACTCATTATGTTGGAAATCTTCTCCTAACCTGTCTGTGGTTCTAGGTGGGGCTGTGAATCATGATATCCCACTGTTTCGGTCATGAGGATGGATGTGAGGCCCAACAGAACCAATTGATGGCCCTTTTTAGGATTTGTCTAATTGGAAATAAGAGAGGAATGAATGTCCTGTGGTAAGCAAGTTGCCTGCCCAATATTTATCTTTTTTCTGCCCTTTTTCCTTATGGACAAAATCCCATTTTTAACTTTATTTTATTTTTTTAGAGTGGGGATGTTCCCAGTTGAAAATATCCATCCCCTCACACTCTTCTGGAGTCAAAGGTGACCCTGTTCCCCATCTCCAGCCAGTGTGATATAAATGAAAGCCCACTGTGTGGGACTTCTGGGGAGTTATTGTTCTGATAAAAAAGGGTCACACTCAGCTGACAAGTGACTTTTACCCTTACTCCTCTCCCTTCTTCTGCATGAAACATGCATGCAATGATATCATAAATCTGCGAAGGACAATGGAGTAGGAATTGGGGGGACCTTGAATCATTGAGACTGTTTCAAGTAGCTGCACCAGCCTCATTCTGCTCATGTTCAGAATTCTTGCTGTGTGAGGAAGCTAAAACCTCGATTTAGTTATGCTACTGTGCATGGGTTGCTGCTATATTCAGAGGGACATGGTCCTAAGGGGTATAGACCTTTCCCTATGTAGAACAACTTTCTAGAGTAGGTCCAGCTGAGGAAATGAGGTCAAGCCACAAAAAAAGTCAAGAGACCAATAACAAATCCAGGTCTTCAAGTCTCTTGTGTCTCGAATTTCTATGCAGACTCAAGCTGTGTTATATGAACCAACGGAGCTCTCTTCTCCTGAAGTTTTCTCAAGTTTGGTTTCTGTCACTTGCAAATAAAAAGAATACCTGGAGGTGTGAAAATAAAAACAAACATGCTCTCAATACAACAAATATCCAAAACCTGTCAGTGCTTCCATTTAGTGCCCTATGTGCTGGGATGGAAGGAGGAAACTTGGGGTCTTGATGTGATAGAGCTGGTTCAGGGGCTCTGGAATGCCACCTAACGTTTTTTGAATCTCAGTTCTCTCATCTTCAAAAGCACAAAAGTAGATTAGATGACCCTAGGGCTTCCCTCAGTTCCAAGTGATTATGATTCCATGTTTGTTTTGACAGTATGGGCTGGGAGGGCAAGTATGAAATACTTAAATCAATTATTAAAGAACTGTATTTAGAGATTTTTCATAATCACCCCCTCCTACAAATTAATCAAAAGAATGAAGTTATGGCACAAGTACGAATTTGCTGTGGACCTGGTCACACAGGTAGGTCCTAAGTGTTGTATGTCTACGAAGGTGGTATGTATGGAGTGAAGGAATGAGACAGGCTTTCCTGGGGGTTAAATTACTTCTAAGCATTGAATTTGAGATCAGAAGGTGACTGTCATCATCGCATACTCAAAACCATCATAATAATAACAGTAAGTACAGATCACTATGTACTATGAACTCTGCTGTGTTTTTTTTCATGCATTATCCCATTTCAGTCCCATAGTAATGCTTTGAGGTATATAATTATATCATTCCCATTTACAGCTATCTGTTTTACTTTTTTAGTCATAATCTGAATGAGTCCCCATTTGAAAATAGTTGGAGCTTAATATTTGTGTGTTTTTTTAATAAAGCAGAGAAATCTGAATACCAATGTTGATTCCAAAGCTATTTCTACATTTTCTTACTGCATATTAAAGGAAATAATGGGTTCCAAAGGAAAAGCTGATTGGGAGTTAATTGTGTAATTACATCCAAAACGATTTAGTTTATTAATATACCAGGGCAAGAGAGACTTTTTCTACTACACACGTCAGTGGAAATTCAGAGGTACTCACTGAATCAAAGTTGCATTGACCTGGGAGAAGATAAGACATGAACAAAATCTATATACAAAATTATCTTTGTGACAAATGTTGAATTAGACTTAAGAGTCATCACATGGCTTCTGTCCAAACCATTTTGCGTCATGATTGGATTTTGAAGGGAGACAAAACTAACATTTTTTGAGTTCCTTCTGTGAGGCAGGCACTGGGCTAGGTCCTCTCCATAACACATCTCATTTAATCTCCAAAGCAGCCTTAGGAAATAGGTATAATTGATTCCACTTTGCAGAGGAGGAACAGAGAGATTAAGTAACTTTCTCAGTCACACACATTCAGGGAATGATGGATGGATCTGTGAATCCAGGTCTCTCACCTGCCAGAGTCTAAACTCTCACAGCAGGTGGGAATGTGGTGTGTCAGTTTTGCAAGTTCCACGCTGAGAACTGTGGTCAAGTTTACATGTCTAGTGAGTGAAGGTCAATGTCAGCTGTAGATTGCAACTGCTTTTGTACTCTGAGTTGACAACAAGCTGAGAATAAAGAATTTAACCTGGAGAAAGTGAGTTGAATGGGCTATATAACTAAATCTGTTTTTATTCTCCAAAGATTTTCTCTGGGTGCTCTGGACCCATGTTGATAGCAACATTTTGGTACATTTTACTCAGCTGATGCCTGGGCTTTTTCCTCAAAGGAGATAAATGTAACTTTCGTGAGTTGGTGCTTTCCTAGTAGCATGAGGAAAAGAAAATCAGAAAAGCGAGATCTCCTAGTGGACCTGTTCTTCTTTCTCAAGGACGGGGTATAAATTAAGTCATCTCAGTGCCACATGTGTCTGAAACATTCTCCTTGAGGTGAGAAAAAAACAAAGAGAACCATTTCGTATCACTCTGATTGGAGAGGATCAGAAAATATTTAGTAATCCCAGTTCACCAAAAGGTAGTGGAATGGCTTTGGGTCCACCTGAAAACAACTGGTGCCTCTTATGTCATCTCGTTTTCCTTCCCCTCCATTCAAATACGGTCTATACATTTTTAAAAACTTCCAGGGAAGTAGATAACAAAAACTTCCTCTTAGTAACCCTCTAAGCCCACCTCGGCACTTAATAACCCTGGTGGCAGGACGTTTTTCCCTCTAGAGCAAACCTAAACCATTACAATGCAGGCTAATTCCATTTCCTGTCTTGTCTGCAGTGAGGAGAAAGGACAGCTGTGTACCATCTTCCCGAGAGTAGATTGAACACAACTGAAAATAGAGGTGCCAAATCCTCTTCAGACTTTCCTCATTCAGGCAAAATACTCATCGCATTTACATATCACTAGTTCTCAAACCAGCACCCGCAGCATCTGCTGGGAACTCGTTAGAGTTGCAAATTCTCAGGCCTCTTCCCAGAGCTGCTGAAACAGAAACCCGAGCATGAGCCCAGCAACTGGTGTCTCAACAAGGCTTCCGGAGATCTTGACGCTCCCTAAAGTTTGAGAACTACTGATACGGTAGATACTTTGATTAGATGTGAGTGATTATTACTAATAATAAGCCTAATATATAATTCATAACAGTCTTTTAAAGTTTGGTGTATATGTCGATATATAACTATGCATATATTTACGTATCTGTTTACGTGAGACTTGTTGGTTAGCAGTTGTACACAAATGTCTGTGTAGTTGAAATCTTTAACAGATGTAAATGAAGGTACCCTCTGTCCAGGCACAACTGTTCAACATTGACAGTTTGGTTGTGCCCACCTGGGTTTATATAATACGTGCTCAACTTATAAAAATAACAGAAATATAGGTTGGAAAATAAAAAATAATGAGAAAGGAAAACTCTCTAAACAGATAACCATTTTTAACTTTTGTGTTATCTCTCAGACGTTTGTCTCCTATGTAAAAGATAGATGTGTTCTTCCAGGTGAAATCATACTATGCATATGGTCTTCTAATCTGCATTTGTAATTTAAGACTATGCCATGTATGCCAACAAGACCACACACACACACACACACACACACACACACACACACACACACAGAGTCATTTTTAATACCTGCATGGCCAAATGCCTATTGGTAGAGCATTTTCAGTTTCTCTTTTTTCTTTTTAGCCATTGTAGAAAACGGAAGTTCCATTAAGCAATGAGTAAAGTGGTGAGGTAAACCTCAGATAAATATCAATATCCTTGGACTTGTGTGGTCAGGACCGCACTGTTCTATATCAGTGTTGTAAAAGTTAGACAACCAGGTATTAGCTGGGCTTCTATCTCATTACAGGGCCCTCCATTTTGGGAGAGGGGGGCAGTTTCTTTTAGGTATTCTTTGGGCTTATAATTAAACATGATAGGAAAGACTTTTCTTAGGGAGTACTAATGTGTGGTACATTCCACAAGTCTTGCTATTTTTAAAAGATGTATTTTCAAAATTTAATCAATTTACATTTAAGTTAATTTATTGGTATCTTTCGCTTGATTGCTTGTGACGGCAAACACATGGTTTTAGAAAGACTGAGGACCAGTTTATACCTGTGAGAAATGGTAGAACTAATTAGAGAGCATAAGAATTGCACCGTTGGCTTTGGCTGCATGACAGAACAACTGGAGCAAGTCTAAGAATTTCATTTGTGGTACAACCTGTATAGAAGAGTTATGGCTAGAGGAATGTTTTGAGTTTCTCCCAAACATTTTGAATGCTGTGCTACTGTAGCTGTGTGGTTTGTAGTAGCCCCATTTTGAAACTTACCTTTTACAGAAACTTTTATGATACCACAATCAATAAAATGTTAAGCTGCTATTGTACCATGGACACTATCTTTAACTCTCAGTAAAGTGGAGCTATGTTAAAGTATTCTCTCTTTGTTCTTCACTCCAGTTTAGCTTTGGGGAGATTGGTTATGCTAAAGAGAGATGGATGCCTTGAAATGTTACCCAAATCCCTTAACTAGAGTCTTGATTATTCAGATTGTGTTGCTCAGTCCAGATAACGTCCATTCGTGGAAACGGTGAGAAAACACATCCAGATTGGAAGAATCGAGATAAAAAGCGTTCCCAACAATTTCACGTGGGGGTACATTAACCATCGTGAAAACTTTGCCAGTCATATACTTTTGGGCATGGCTTGTGTCTGCCTAGACCAGGTAGAGAGTCAATAAATACTTGCTGAACGAGGGAACGGAAGAAAACATTTTCATGACCATTTCAATGGGGCAACCAGGAAAGCTGGTTTAAATGTCAGCTAGAAGGGTATAGAAGAAAGTTTGTAAAACACTTTACAAAAACGTTCACCCTGGCACATATCCTTATGTAAAAAAAAAAAAAAAAAAAAAACTACTAAAAATATTTGTTTTGGGATCTCAGCTCAGGCTGTTAAGATGTTCCAAAAATATGGCATTTATTTTCTGAGGTCCAACTGTTAGTAATAAATATTTGCCAAGGTACATGTAGCCTAAATATCCAACAGCTTATTTAACAAAATAACTTGCCTAGAATAATCAAAAGTTCTCAAAGAACTATTGGTTATGACTAAGGTACGCTATTAAGACTTGACACACATCATAGCCCTTTCCAAATCCTTTGAACCCTTAAAGATCTACTTTTCGTATATTTCACATATTTGTAGTTTTTTGCTTTAAATATTCTTCCCTATTTTGAGCAGAAAAATAAAAAACACTCCACTATTTTATTTCTTTTCTTCCCATGCTGTCACCTTAAGATGTAATGTGTTTTTTCTTTGAACAGAGTAGAAAAAGAAAGATCTTATTTCACACTAACTTGGAAAGGTGTAAATTTTTAAAAATCGAACATTCTTGTAGCCGACAGTGCTGTATTTTACAAATGTTAACTTATTTAATATTCATATGAATTGGGTATGACCATTAGCCTCATTTGGCAGGGGAAATTGAGTCACAGAGAGGTTATATAACTTTCCCAAGGTCACACAGCTCGAAAACAAAAAGTGGAATTCAAACATAGGTAGTTTGGCTGTGGTCCATGCTCTTACCCATGCCCTGTACTGTGAAGCTTTTCTGGGATTACTGCTATGTTGGGTCATCCAAGGTCATTGCCTTCACCTTAAGGATTGGGGTGGGAGGTTCATTTTTGAGAATTTATAGACTGAGAGCTGTAGCAACTGGCTTGATTTTTCATTTTTCTCATATTACAAGTGATGAGCTTAAAAACCTGACATTTATAAAGAAATAATAATTTCGGATTGGGAGGGGGGTTTTCTACTGTAAGTGGGAATTTTACAGGAATAAATACATTTACTGAGGAAAAAGTAGTTTTGTATCTGAATTATAATTACTTTATTTTTCCTAATAGAGGGTGCATCTCAAAGGGACAGTTGGTGATGAATGCTGGAACTAAAACTAGGATAGTTGCATACACCTCCCTCTTCTCGTTTTGTTCTTCCCCTTCACTCAACCCTGTAGAAAATACAATTGCCAGGAAGGAAAATAAGGGAAAGCAATACTATTAAGTACAGCACAGGTGCTATTTTCATAGGTGCTCATGGTGTTGGGAAGTGGTAGCTTTCTTATTTTTTACATTCTCTATGAAGCATTATTGCCATTTTTCTGAGATGCACATACTGCAGCAGAGTCCAAGATTACTAGGGAAAGAGCTTTTAGTCCCTCCACTTGTTTGAGAGAGGACATTTTGAAAGAAGGGAAAAAGAGTGGGAGCGTCCTACAGCAGGCCCTATCTGAACCTGGTACTCAACTGAACAAAATTTTTTGAGAGAAAGAGTAGGAGCTTTCTGATTTCGCTTATTTTTTATAGTGAATCTTGTCTAACTTTCTTATAGAAGGATGAATAAAAAAGATAACCACCATGAGTTTCAGCTTCCCTAACACCAGCACTTAATTTGGCAGCTGCCCAAAAAATATCCCCCAAGGAAAAAAAATCTACCAATTCTATTTTCAAATAAAATCGGTAAGGAAAGATATCACAAAGTGTTGCAATCATAAGGATATTTTTTTCCAGGGGAAGTAAGGTTTTATGTAATTCAACTTGCAGACCTCAACACTTTGCAAATTAAGGCAGCAAGAAGTTGGAGCAAGAAGTGGGTCAATTCTTGATCCTCAATATGTAATAAACATACACAAATAATGACAAATATTTTCCAACTACTGATTCTTTTTGTCAAATGTTAACAACGATGGTTTCCCAGTTTCAAACTGATCATTGAAGTTAGTTTTGCTTCCTTCTCTTACCTTAGTAAAACTATTCTAAATTTGTATGTAAAATCCCCATATCCTTTTGGTTTCTGACTGAGTATTGACAAAAATTGCAAACAAGCAGTTAAATCATGTCCATTAAAACTTAACGCCAATACTATTTGTATACACATAACCTCCAAGGTTATGTGAGGGCGATTAATTATAAGCTTCATCTTTTTCCCTTCACGCTTGAACATGAAGTTGATAAGGAATAAAAATCAGGACAGCCAGCATGATCTTGGACCAAATCACCTGGATATTCTATTTGGTAATAATCTATTGAGGAGTCATTTATAGGGGAAGCCGATTGCTCCTGTTAATGGTTGTGTAGAGGAGTAGGGGGTCAGGAATGGGGAAGATAGGGGTGGGTGGAGTGGAGAGCAGTACAAAAAGAGACCACAGTGTGCTATGATGTGCTGCTGGTGTTTTCAGATTAAGATGGGGGATTAAGGAATTTTACTCAGCAATTTGAGATGCTTTGTTAGGGACTGAGGAGATTTGAGCTGCTTTGTTCTCAAACCACATGTTAGTGAAAAAGCAAACAGGCACTTAATCCTGACAGACAGCAGAACTTGACATCAATTTGCCCCTTGGGAGGTGACCAGGAGTTCTCTGTGACAGGCTGAAATGGCCAGCCCTTGTTTTCCTGGAGCCTAGTGCCAACATTCCATCCTAACCTGCATTTTTCAGCAGTGTGGCCATAACTTAGACAGTTGGGCTGACCAAGAGTTGTGAGATATTAGATACCCGTACCTTTTTTTATTCCTGAAAACAAAACAAAAAACCTTTTAAATGCAAACAACCTACAAAGTGTCAAAAATTTAAACATATTTCAAACAGTTTTAATTTTTGGCCACTCAGTTTTGAAATGAAATATAGAAAGGCTGAGATTCTTTCCTTTTGAAAATACTGGATAGTTTCCTCTCACAATGAAATCACAGGGCAACTTACCAATTTTTGAGCCTATACATGATGGTGAAATAAACATCAATTCTTATGTAGATCTTTGAGAGAAGTTCTATTGAACAACCAATTATACTTTAAGGTCATGTCCTTCAAAGTCACTGAAGTAGGACAAAAGCAAACAAAAGCAATAGGAAAGAAACTGACTTTTTGAATTGGATTTGGTACATTAGTAAACTTATGTGTGCACAGTTATATAGTCTGGCATATAATCTCAAATTATGATAATGAGACTAATTTTGCCATCTTGAGTTTGTGTCACTGTTAATCCATTAACCTAAAATGTACTTTTTAGTAAGCTATTGATTTACTAAACTTTGGCATGTGTGAGAAAACCATTTTAAAATCAAAATTAAAGCTGAAAATTTATAACGCATATTTCAAAACAAATCGTATTACATTAAAAATATTTTTCTGGTTGAATATTTAGATAATCAATAGCTCCTGTACTCTATAGGATGTAAAAATCTGCTACATCTTAATTAAAAAACAAGATTTGTCACCAGTGCAAGGTTGTTACATTTTCACACTATTTACACACAACAGCTTTGAGCCCAACCACACCTTTGCCTCTTGGGAGGTGACCAGGAGTTCTCTGTGATGGGTTAAATTGGCCAGCTCTTGTTTTCCTGGAGCCTAGTGCCAACATTTCCATCCTAACCTGTATTTCTCAACAGTGTGGCCATAACTTAGACAGTTGGGTTGACCAAGAGTTTTGAAATATTAGAGACCCATACATTTTTTTCTAAAAACAAAACAAAAAACTTTTAAAATGCAAACAACCTACAAGGTGCCAAATATTTAAACATATTTGAAGCAGGTCTAATTAATATTTTGGCTTCAGACCGCAATATAAAATCAGGAAAACCTATCTCTTCATTAGCTAGCTACTAACTACTAAACCTACCTCTACACTAACACTGTAGGTGATTGTCTCCATGTTCTATGAATTCAAAATTTTCTTCTTAAATAACCATAGAGTTATTATTCAAATAATCATTCTTTCAGGATTGGTGAGACCCTCTCTATGTTTAGATAGCACCAAACTCATTTTCAAATGACCAGAAATACATGATGATAGAATATCTTGTATAAGAAAATCAATATCACTTCAGATTACCAGAGAGATGGTTATCTTTGGTTTTGAAGCTTTAATTTGAAGGAAGCATACCTTTGCATTGGTCCAAGCAATAAACACATAAAGGCATTTGTATGCTTAGTTGCCAATTCTGAAGACCAGAGGTCATTGCCAGTAATTTGTATGTCCTTAATTACTTATTACAGAAACCAGTGGGAGAGACATCTGAAATTTAAAAAGCTTCAAAGAGACACACATTCATTCATTTCATTTAAAACAGTCTACGCTAGCCTGTAGATGGCCTTTGAGTTGTGTTGTTGCTCTGTTTTTATGAAGGTTTACCAAGCAGATTATAAGGATCAAATACAGGGTGATCTGAAATCAGAAACACAGTATTCATTCATTTAACTCTGGTACAGTAGAGCAAATTCAGGGCGACTCAAGGGACACAATGTCTTGTAAAACATATGTACTTAATATAAGGGTCATAAAACTTATTAAATTAAAAGCCAGGTTAAAAATAGGAAGAAAATTTATGCTGCTGTCTAAAATAGCAATAATTTCCCTTTGGCCTTTCCCTTTCAAAGTAATACAGATTCTGGTCAGGAGAAACAAAAAAGTCAACGTATGAAATCTTCATGTTGTAGGACCAAATGCAAATCGCTTTGAACTGCACCGTGCATTTTATTGGGCAAGTGATATCACTGAAAATAGAGGAGCAACAAGATAAGATGTTAAACTCTGAGAAGTACAATTGTGTTCCAGCTTCAAGGTGGCATTGTTTCCGAGCCTCAACAACAAACCACCTTAGTGTTAGCTGGTATCCAGGAAGAATACAGCTTAATACAGTGTTAGCTGGTGTCCAGGAAGAATAATAGCTTAAGGGATATGAGGACAATAGAAACAATATTTTTTAAATAGTTGATCTGGCTATGGACAGTAGGATGGAAAATCTATGGAAACCAGAAAACTTGAAGTCCGAATTGACCTCCGATTTGTGCCTCACTCTGATGCTTTACTCTGGGCCATACTCGGGTAGAAAATGACACATTACCCTGACAAACTACTTCAAGGGTTTGGGACTGAGGGTGGCCTCAGTTTTCTAAGCACTCATATCCCTTTTTAATCCACACAGCTAAACTATATTGAGTTTGCGCAAATGTTTATCCTCAACATGATAGCCATTTTTCTAGTTGGTGATCCTAGGTATAGCACCTTAGGAATTTGAAGGCAAATAAATATCAGTTTTCTTTTACTGTATTCACACAGGAATTTGTTTGGAATTTTATCTTCACACAAAAGTCTTATGGCTGTTTGTTGAGAAGGAGCCTTGCTTGGTCATGTGTCTGTTTGCTCTAAGATACATTCCTGCCCTTTCCTCGCTCTTTTGTATTCTAGGGGGCTTACCACTGCAAAGTACATTGCCATGTGGCTTCCACAAAGGTTCTGCAAAGAGAGCTACCGAGTAGGGAGGAGAGGAGAGGCTGATATATCCCAACCTATAATCCCTAACCTTCTTTGGAGGTAGTTCTGGTCATGGCTGTATCTCCTCTGAGGTCCCAGAACCTGGCCCTTCTCTGCGTCCCTTCAATCTAGGAATGGCAGTGGCTTCCTGCTGTTGGCAAACTCTTGATGGTCTCCATTTGGCCTTTCAGTTCTTCCAAAGCCTTTGTGACTAGTTCCCTAGTTTAAATCCCTCTGTTGAACTGTCTGTGGATGATTCTGTTCTCCTGACTGAATCCTGACTAATATAGCAACCAACATAAGTGCTTTTTCACTTATAGGTTATTTGTTCAAAATGTAAGAGATTCTGTCTGAAGTCTTTGGGGGAGGGTTGTCTTTATTTGTCCATTGGCCAGTGGATAAACTGCTGGCTCACAGTGGTCACTTTGGCAATTGGTGCTCTTTGGTAGAAGCGGAACAAGCAGGTTGGAAGGCAAATTAAGGAGGTGAGAATCATCCAAGTCCTTACAGGATTTCAAGGGTATGAGAGAAGGTACATTGAAGGGGCCATGTGGACATGCTGTTGACCTTGGCTAAGTCCCTTGTGGTGGATGTCACTAAAACTGGAGGCTTCCTATGGCCCTTGAAAAAACTCTTCTAAAATCCCGTAATCCATTTTTTGTTTGTCCTTGAAGTCTTTTTTTTAAATTCTCAAGTAACTATCCTGCTAGTGTAAAAATAGCCTCATTTGAACAAAGATAGGCTGTATATACGTGTGACTCAGAAGTCCCACTAACTTCTTTCAATCAATAGAGGAATCTACAAAATCATAAAGCAAGTTTTCTCTCTCTCTCTCTCTCTCTCTCTCCCTCTCTCCCCACACACCCTCTTTCTCTACTTGGTCATATTCCCTAACAAAGCAAAAAGTTGCTTTCCATGATAAAACTTTATAGGCTGATGGTTGGAATGAGTTTGCCCCAAAGAGTTCTAAATGCTAGGGAAGAAATATACCCAAGCCTCAAACCAAACACTTTGCCTTTCAAAATACCATCTTGAAGGTTGACATTTGCAAAGACCTTGGGAATATAGCATGTGGGGACTTTCATCCTGTTTTCCAGTGACAGCTGGGCCTGGTCCAAACAGCTCTGCCACTAACATTGTCATTGGGTGGCGTGAGTGGTACTGGAGGCAAACATTATTTCTGCTTTCAGACTCAGAGCCTTTGGGCATCCATTTGCTGTTCAAGGAGCTCACACTGATCTGAGCCATATTTTCATCAGGCTCTTGGTAAGGCTTGAAAGCATGAAAATGGAATGCTCATTTTATTTTATTTTTTTTGAAGTCTTTCTTTTGAACCCACTAATTTTATGAAATTTAAGCACATTGTTCATTGTGTAATTATAGATGAAATATTAGAGAGTGGACTAATTATACACAATGCACTCAAGCCCAATTAAACTAGCATCTGTGGTGAATGTAAGGGTATTCTCTTTCACTAATAAGAAATACTTTCTGAACAACAGAGAATAAAATCGTTAAATTGGATATGCTGTAGAGATTATAAATATCCTATTAGCATATAAAATGAGGATTAACCTTATTTAATCACTGCATGCCAGATCATCAAAAGTCATATTTAACCCCTGTAATGTTTCTGTATCCATTCTGTAAAATAATAATAAAAAACCCACTATTAATAAACATCGCTCACTAGATACTATTCTCATGTACTAAATTAAACTGTTGGAGAAACTCAAGTATTTCCTTAATTGCTTTACAAAACAGCAAAAGCATTTTTACCTATTCTTTGTGTTATTACAGTTGATTCAGATGTATGTCATTCTATGTCCTGTCATTATGTTGGAAAGGTGCATCTCCCTGGCTGGGCAAACTAGCCTACTTCAAAATAAGTAAAATATACAATCCATTCCAGCTAGCACCACAAGTGACCTTTTGAAAATGTAAATTAAGTGATTGCACACACCCAGAGTATGTTCCCAATGAAAATGTATGTGCTTGAGACCTAGTGCCGCCATCGCTTGAGATATTAATTGGCAGACTATGAATCCCGGGATATTTGTGTTTTAATCTGGGTCACAGGATGTTCCATTTGAAGATACTGGTGACTCTTGCTTTTGTGATAAATAATCAGGTCTGGACAGAGCAACCTCTATCGTTCAGCAAGAATAAGAAGTTATCCAAATTCACGTTATAGCTGATGAAAAATGTTGGTTACGTGCAGTAACACGTCAGTGTTACTACACGTCAGTGACAGCACAGCTGAAGGCAGCAAGTTCATGTATCATTCTCATGGACTGTGGTCTTTCACAGCTGAAGGACAGAAATCAGGGAACAGGGATGGGCGCCTGCCTCACAAGCAACCCTTTGTTGAGATAGAGTGAAAGAGCTGAGATCAATCTTGATTCCTCTTTCTTCCCTCTCTTTCTCTTTCCCCTTCCTTCTTTTTTCCCTCCCTCCCTCCCTCCCTTCTTCCCTTGCTTCTGTCCTTCAAAAATGTTCTTCTTCATATTCCTTCCAAGATTTGAAGGCTGTTTTCCTTTCATTCTTGTGACAATCTTAAGGAGCCTGGCATATAAACATATTTATAAATATTGAGGATGATTGTGGCTATTACAACTTCATGTTCCTAAATAGGTACATTTAGTTTTTAAAAAAATCAACACGTATACTTTTTCTTTTAGTGGAGCCTTTTACTTTGCTTCGTTACTCTAACCCGAGCAAACATGTTCCACCCGAACTTCTGTGAAAACTCAGATGGAATTGAAAAGAAACTGAGAATAAGCTGGAGTAACAGGTCTGAAGGAGGCAGGGCCATGAACACTGTCCCAGCCCAGGATCAAGGACTGAATCCAGGAATGCAGAAAGGTCTGTGTGGGAAGTTGAAATATGAAAAAAACAACACATCATACACAGGACATAATGCAAATTATTTCTCAATGCCAAGAAATCAAAATGTGCGTGCAAGAGAAACTATAGGGACCTCCTTTTGCGTTCTCAGACCACAGCTCGCTAAGCCAAGGTGTTTTCCTTTTGGCTCAATGCTATTTACTTGGTTCAATTTTTCTCCAGGTTCCTTGGCTTTTAAAGCCACTTGCACAATAAAAAATATATATATTTAGAAAATCTCCTATGGCTCCTTTCTGTTATAGAAAAAGCAATGTGAAGTATATATACCGTGTTACTAATAACAGCTGTCTTGGCCCTTTTGAACAAAACAACAATTAAGAGTTTCAACTTTTATTTTTGTTCTCCTTAAACCCAATCGAAAGGTACTCTGCCTTTCAGGAGCCATTTTTACAATTCATGTGAAGAACTGGGTGAGTTAAAGAAAATCTTATGCCTTCAAATTTTCGATGAGGTTGTGGATTTGCCGTGACAATATCACTTTAAAGAGACCTATTTTTTTTTTTTTTTTTGTACTCCCCAGGTCTAGCTTGCGTAGCAATTTAGCCTGGCCTCAGAATCATTACATTATGGGTAAATGGTTTGGTTGTGACACAGGATCATTTTGACTTCAGAAAAGCAGTAGACAGTGTCTAGAAGGGGGAAAAGAAAAGGTCTTTATTGAGATGATCAAAAGGGACATAAAGGCAAAAACTGACTTTCACTGCTACAGGACTGGGGACCAGGCCTCCAGTGTCCTGATTGTAATTCATTGCTTGTTTCTAGGCCCCATGACAGAATTCTTCCATAACAGACAGAAGACTTTGTGAAATTGTAAATGAGTATGACTTCAAGCACTCTGTGGAAATATATCCTCCCCGTACAGCCCATACATTATTTCTGCTTAGTTATGGTGGCTCACATTTCCCGTAACTATCAGAAAGAACTTAATTCAACTCACACCACATCACTTTAAAATTGTGCAGCTCTCTTAATCAACCTTTTGTATCAGCCACAAATGTGCACTATGACCTAATTTGAAAATGTCTCAAAGTGCTGACTCAAACTGTTAGTGAATAAAGGCGAGTCATTACCATTATGACACTAATGCAATGCAAAATAAAATGAGGTGCATCAGCTGAACATTAGTTTGCAAAAATATTAGTGATTGAAGCCATTTTCTGTTCATATTTTATTTATACGTATATATGTATATATGCATACATATGCATACATTTATTTATTTATTTTTGTTTTTTTTGAAACAGCCTTGCAACACATTTTTAAGTGCAGAGGAAGTCACATTTTTAACACTGACAAAGCTGCCAGATTAAAAGTAGATCATATGTACACCATGATCTCCCCTCTGTAAGATGAAGACATATTCTTTCTGAATTCTTATTAGAGCATTCATTCACATATAAGCAATAACATATGAAAATTATCATCTTCCCTGTACTTTGGTGCCAGATTCCAAGATTTCCAACAGCTCTGGTATTGTTTACTTCTTACTACTTTGTATCACTCACAAATTCTCTGACTTTTGTCTTTTGGAATAACCAGGATTTGAAATTTATTTCTTTTATGGAGCCTCTTCCCCATTCTTTTCACTTGACCCCCAAAAATATATTTTTTGAGATAGGAATGCTCTTTAATAAACATTGGTCATTAATTACTTTTGAAGGAAAGAAAGTAGGATGCAGGACTAGAAATTATTTAGTCTCACCCCAGGGATAATACTTTATGGAATGCAACATAATTTATCTTTTTCTTATACAGTTTAGGTGCTTTTGAAGAAAATTGTATGTGTTTATTTTATGCATATACATTCTAGAGCTAGTGTTGGTTTCAACCTATAAACTGATAATTAATACTCGAAAATAAATTAGTATGAATCTTTCCTAAATTAGAGAAATTGTCCCAATGGTCATCAGAAATACTGTCCTGTATCACATTTTGGGCCTCTTGAATTCTGAAAATTCTGAACATAAACACTTATGTATTAGAGATCAAGTTCTTCTGATTTTATTTATTTAATAGTGAAAACAAGCCAAGCACAAAAATACAGAGGAGATAGGTTGCTCTTTAAAATTTTCAAGAACAAGAAGTTTTGGCTATCAAGAAATTATTTATCCTGCTTTAGGATATATCTCTCTATCTCTCTATCTCTCTATCTCTATCTATCTCTATCTCTATCTCTATCTCTATCTCTATCTCTATCTCTATCTCTATCTCTATCTCTATCATCTCTATCTCTACCTCTCTCTATATATCACTATAAGCGATAGGTAGAAAACACAGCTAAAAGAAAATGCTGGCAAGCTTAGTTTATTCACTTTTTTGAAAAACAAGTGAAACCTTAAAGCAAGATGTGTAGAAATTTGCTTTGTGATGTTTTTAGTATTTCGTCCATTTTCTATTATATAATATGTAGCTTGGACTGTTTTTATGACCTGCGTTTTATTTCCACATTAAGATAATGCAGATTTTTAAAAAGTAAGTTTAAAAAATTTCAGAACGGACTTGCCAAAAGCAGCATTTGGGAGCACGGGCGCTTCTGATCACACACACAGACACACTTTCCATTTACCTAAAAAAGAGGATCTCCTTGTTTTAGCTAAAATACAATTGTCTTATTTTTAAGTTACAGGGGGGAAAAAGGCATGTGGGTGTGATTGCTGCAAATGGATTGCCAGCCTCTTAACAGTTCATCATTCTTAAATGATAGAAGTGTAGCAGCACCCTTCTGAGAAAAATCTTTCCTGTGGATTTTACTTTGTCCATGCCAGGACAAATTGCGTGCTAAGTTGGAATAATTCTGAGATGTAAGACACCTCCACGACTGTCCTTGGAACACTGAGGAGCTGACATTCTCTTTGGAAGATGAGGGGAGAATGCCCCCTGCCCTCTTAATTGATGATTTACTGTGCTCTCCCCTGGGGCCACAACTGATGATCTGTAAGCTTGTTGAATTTTGAAGCAAATACTAAATATAATCAATATATAAATATATAAATATATATATATATATATAAAGAGAGAGGAAAAAAATGCAATGAAAATTTATGACCTTAACATTCCTTCAGGGTCAAGCAATTTATCAAATTCTCTCACTTTCTGGTTTCAATTACACAGCCATTGTGGAAGGAACTTATTTTAGCAGGTTCATTTGCCTCAGTGGGGAATACAGGACTTTGGCCTAATGCTTCACCTTTAGTGCTGGCCATTTGAGCCTTAGAACAAATACCAATCATCACTCTTTGGGAAAAAAGAATCTGCATCGGCGTGGCCTATTGGAATGGGGTTTCTGTCAAGGTAAACGGTTGTCGGCAATGACTGTGGTAGAGTGGCGATAAATCCCATTTTATTGCTGAAAAATTCCAGCTTCTCTCCATGCCTGACAGCTCCCCACATTCTCATACCCATTTGGGCAATTTCTGCGCTATGTCCATCTGGTTCTCATTACCTCTCAACCTGCCTGCGTCTGATCCAGAAAAAGTGCAGGTCAGAAGCAGGGGAAAAGAACTGAGGTGATGGACAAAACAGAAAGCAGGGGGGTGGCTCTTGGGGGTCGGAGTAGAGGTGAGGGAACAATAGGAAAGTGGGAATCCCAGCTTAGGCTCGGACTCGTTGCTGGCAAAGGCCCTTTAGATACATTACAGAGTGACAATGACAAAACCATGGCCAGGAAGCCAGAGGAACCTGTATCTTTTGATTCAGGTGTTTACAAGGCACCTGCTTTTAGGTGGAGAAGAGAGAGAGAATGTGGGAGTGATGGGTGAATGGGAGCTGATAAAGGGAAGCAGAGAAGGGACAGTCCAATCCATCTCCTCTATTTAGGGCCTTGTATTACAGGGTGGAGGACCTGGTCTAGAAGAGCATCAAGTTAAGTATCAAGCATCACGGAGCTTGGAGCCCTATCTACACAGTTGACGTGTTCTTAAATGTGGGGATAAAACTCTGCTGGAGATGCAATTTTGGTTCAAGAATATAATTTTGTGAAGAAGAAAACTAGGGTCTCCAACAATAGTCTCCATTCATTTTCCTAAGAAGATTAATATTTAAAGATGAACTTGTCCAAATCAGCGCATTAGGAAAGTGCAATGCACAGGTTCATTCATGGAGTGACAGGACTAGCACTGAGTCACCAGGATATTCAGAACCCTACATATGATCACTTCCAGAATTGCTGTGTGTTTATGCCTACGGAAAGTTGGGCTCCTTCTCTCAGGCTTCAATCCTATTAATCATAATTGCTCTGACCTAAAATTACCCCTAGTCACCATAAGATGCCTCTCTGGAACAAAAAGAAATAAGTATAATAACCTCCTGATAATATATAAACAATAAGACAACTTAAATATTAACCTAAATTAGACTAGGTTAGAACTGTATAACTATATACCATGTTTCCCCGAAAATAAGACCTAACCAGAAAATAAGCCCTAGCATGATTTTTTTAGGATGACATCCCTTGAACATAAGCCATAATGCGTCTTTTAGAGCAAAACTTAATATAAGACCCGGTCTTATTTTGGGGGAAACATGGTATGTATAAATATAAAATTTACTTTGTTAGGATTGTTTTTGTGATGAGGTCATTATACTTACTACTAAAAATAAAAGTATGGAACGTAATGAAGAGCCGAGAGCTTTTACTAAAAAAATTAGAGTGAGATGAATGGTTAGATGGTCGGTAGTTATGTCACCACCTGTTAGGAAGGCAAATTTTGTATGCAAATATATTACAACCAGGAAGATTGTGTATTCTTAAATGTGTTGGAGAGCTGTGGCATTGCTGTGATTTGCAGATAGAATCTCTTATACTAGATACGTCTGGGTAGACAGTATGTCTTAGTGCCTTCTGGATCCCAGGGGTGCAGAGTTCATTCCAGGTCTTCAAAATTCACTTTTTGACAGTCAGACCCCTGTATGCTTCCACGGATATCTGTTTTTTTATTGGTTGAATTTTAATATAAAAATTATGTTAAGTTTTAGTTGCTGAGCTGGACTTTGTAGACAAGAAATACTGGCTTCCAATATTTGAGATTTAATTTCAAAAATTTCAAGCCATGTATGCTGAAAAGAAATTCTATAAAATGTATCTGAGATTGTAAGTGAACTCCACATGAGACATTTATGGGGAGAAATTGTTTACAAAAATTTTAAGTTAAAATAACAATATGATTTGGACTGAAGTAAATTACAGATGATCAAAAAATGGAAGTTTGTTATTTGGCAAATTTAAAATGAATATTTTGGTCAACAAACACAATTCTAAAACAGAATTTCCATGTGTACATATTCAAAGGCATAAACCTTAGTATCACATATCTATTAAAATGGCCATAAATTAAAATGGTATCTCTAATTTGGAAAGTAATTTTAGATTCTTAGCCCAAAAGAATCTCACTTGAACTTTACTTTTGTGGTCTGTACATATCTCAGAGATATGTGATCATTGAAACTCTAAGAGATATTTGTTTCTTTTAATAGCATAGCAGAAAATTAATGGCATGGGGGAGGGTGAGGTGACAGCTTAACTTGATGCTTGAAAGCTGTTTACATATAAATGTGTGCCCAGATTGCAGTGTCCTGTAAAAGAAAGGGAAAATAAAGAAACCAAAGCATTCATATGGCTTTTAGGGAACTTAAGACACGTGGAAGAAAGTGCTTAGAAGGCTATTGAAATATTTACAAAACAAATCATTTACATTTAACTTTTGTATATGTGAAACCCGCAGCCCCTACAAAAAGACAGAACCAACTTTAGCTATAAGAAATATTTCGGCATCAAAATGGTTAATAGTATTATAGCTTCAAAAGAGCCTATTGGCTCACCCTCAAGGATGCCCTGCAGTTGTTGTTAAAGTCATCAGATGAAGCTAGCCTTCTCAGCTAGCCTTTAGATTTGTCTGCTAACAGTAAAAATAGTATAATAAATCGGTAACATATGTTACCAGGCAAGGAAAAGTGATATAAATAAAGAGAGTAGGAGACCCAAACCAAGTACAATGTGAAAAGAATTTAACTTTCAATCTATGCGTTGGCTAATTACCATTTGAAAAGTAATTTGAAAGTGTTACCGTTATTTGCTTATATTCTTCCTCATTTTTCTTTTTTTCTCTTCAGATTGCATTCTTACCCAAATACTCTTCGTGATTGCCTGTTTTGCGGCTTTGGGGTAAGTCCCAGTTTTCCACAACCTTAAGAAAAAAAAATGCATAACATAAAAGATGCCAAAAAGACTTATGTATCCTGATGTGCGGGTTTTGTGAAATATACATGGGTTTGTTTGGGGCGGGTGGGCGGGTAATGAAATAAAGAGAAAGGGTTTGTTTCTGCAAGGATCAAGAGGGTGCAAACGTGTGCATTGCAAACGAGGCTCCCATCAGGAAAGCCACCTCTGGAATGGAAATGACAAAGCTTGGAACACACACAATCAATTATTTTCACTAGCATTTAAAATAGAGAAAACAAAATCTGCTTTGGGAATTGACTGAATATTTTATTTAGCTTTTTTATTGAGACATCCTTTGAAAAATGGCATAATATAAATAGTTTTACAAAGCAACAATATAATCAATCTCTAAACTAGAATATAAATCAAGGATTTCATTAACTGCTGGTAGCCAATTTAAATTGTAGTCTTGTCCATAATATCTATCTATCTATGTATGTCCAAGTTATATTAAAAACCTTTAAATGGCTTTGTAATATCAGCTACATCTAGCTATTATAATAATTAATGGTACTGTTTTATAAATCAATACATGCATTCTTGATAAATTCATATCCAGTTAATGGTGTAATTTAAATAAAAAATTAATGTAATAAAAGACATACAGAAACGAGCAGGAAATCTTTAAAGGTTAAGAGACAAATTTGTCTAAATTCATTTTTAACCTGTTTTGAAAAAGTTTATATTTAAAATCAGCTGAGAGTTACCTTGTTTCTATAAAACAAATCTTGCCATGTCCACTTATATCTAGTATTGAATTTGTAAGATTTTCTTTTTTCAACTGCTAAGTTTTAATTACATACTTATGATACTGTGGGATATTTTACTACTGTTATACTCTTGCAATTATTGGATATGCCTTAGAAAAATAGGAACAAAACAAATTAAAAACCTCCAGCCAGTAATTTACTTTTAATACATGAATGAAATGTAAATGCTTTATTTTTTTATGTCTATAAATGAACTCTTCTGAAAGTCTCTAAAGCTATATACAAATTTTATTTAAGGGGAAAAATAACTGATTAGTTCAGCGAATTTACATGTGTAAGAGCCCCGCATTTTTACTGCTTTCACTGAACGAACACCCTAGGAATTTTAGAAAGAAAAGAAAAATGCATTGAAGAGTCCAAAATATATTTTAACGCTGCACACGGGTGGAGAAACATTCTACAAGGAGAAGGGTATATTATTGTTCTAATTCTAAAAATACATACCAAAGGCATATTAAGGAATAACAAGATTTAGAAACATAACTTGAATGTTGTGTGTTATCAAATACAGTCTTCAATCCTTCCAAATAAAATTTCATTGGGTTTACAGAGTAAGCACTTTACAACAAAATATCTTTCAGAATTATGCAGACCAGTCTGCCCTGCCGTTCCCGGTGACATGGTGCAGAAATGTTACTTTAATCCACTGAGCTTTTTCTGACAATTTTTCTTAACATTGCTGAGCCTTATTTAGAGCAGCAAAGGAGCCATGTGCAGTTTCCTTTGACACTGATGGGTGTTTCAAAATGAGAGAGAGAGCGAGAGAGAGAGAGAGAGAGAGAGAGAGAGAGAGAGAGAGAGAGAGAGAGAGAGAGAGAGAGAGAAAGAGAGGAGAGAAGAGCTTTGCTGCCAGTCACTTCATCAATAGAGCTACATGGGCAATTACTGTTTGTTAAAAGTTTACATTTGAAATGAAACTAAATTTTAAAGCTGGCTCATCCTTTTAGAAGAGCTGCTGCTTGGAAGAGGAGGGAAGAGAATGAATATTCGTCATTACATGTTAAAGTGCACTCAAGTACTGGAACCATTTAAAACGTATTGTGTTTTTAGACGAAACCTACAGCAAAACCACTCCTAAGAGGCTTAATTTAGGTTTTATAGGAGAAACATAAAAAAGACCAGGTTACAGCAACACGCTGAAATATGGGGTACATTTTAAATATCTTCATTTAAAAACGTATGTTTATTTTCCCTCCTGGGATCACTAACGTGTGTCTTGACAGGGAAAGCAAGGGCATGCTACATTCTTAAAATTATCTGTTAAAGGGATCACATTCCAAGACAGGTTTGAGCATTTTTATTACTCAGATAACCTCTTAATTATGTCACTGCCTTCCACTTGTTAATCAGGGACATTCAACATGGTTAACCAGAGAGTGGTCGCCTTTAGAAGATTCCATTATCATTAAGAATTAGAAACTCACTTTATTGCCATCAGCATGTTATTTCATGTATGATTTTAGCATTGCTAAAGCTTATTTACCTGCTTGAAATACAAAACACCTTAAGAAAAGGTCTTGATGCTTATAACAATGTTAATTACTTCAAACTGTGCAGCTCCCGAAAAGCTTTAAAGGATAATTTCACTTTTCCTGTCTTCCTCTTTCTCCCTCCCCCACCTCTCATGCAATTCCTATTTGAACCAATTTTAGGTTTCTTCTGCAGCCACTAGCATGAGAGATACTCAGGGACTCTTTCAGAGAGCAAGGTGTAAGTGGAGTAAATAAAATCATGTTTCACTGTTGCTTTATCAACCCTCCTAGGTAGTTTTCCTGCCAGCTAACCTGCGCCGTTAAAACCCATAAAATTATGCAATAGTGACTTCTTTGGAGGTTCTCTAATCAGATAATGGCCAGTGTTTAGGAGGGAAGGGCCCACGGCTATGTTACTGGCACTTACCACTGGGGTTGGTCATTACTTGTCTGGTAGAGACCAATAAACAGCTGATTACGATCCTATAAGGAGCCAATATTTTACATTTATCATGGTTGTTTTTTTTCTTTTCTTTTCAACTTCTTCTAACAGCAAGTATTTGTCAAGAAGATCTATGAGGAATAACCTCACAGGCCCCTTAAAAATAAGAATCTTCCTAGCATGAAATGATGCCTTTTGTGGAATGGTGAGAATGATTTTGGTTTTTATAAGATTACTTTAAAGTCCATTTCTTTCAGATGTGGACACTCCCGGACACTACCCCTCACTCTCCTGTCCCCTTCTCTCCTCTATGACAGGATCAGAGTGCAACCAAGGAGTTTTAAAGTGCAAATATTTATATTTGAGCTCTGGCACTAACAGAGTCATTTTGCTTCCTCTGTTTGCCTGTGATAACTGATGCTTCATACCTGGAACTACGTTTCATTTATCTTTTTACACATGCAGATACTATATAAATAAAAGATAGTTTATGGAAAGGAATTGTCCATTTGAAATAATCCCAAATTTGACTATATATAATATACTAAATGTATATATATCTCTATATCTATATCTATATCTATATCTGTCTATCTATCTATCTATCTATCTATCTATCTATCTATCTATATATATATACATCTTTTAAGGCTTAAAGAGTCAGAGATACAGATTTCTACACTTTCAAAGAAAACTTGATTGCAACCAGGAAGTTTGTGCATTTTTGAAGGCATGCTGAATTGCAATGCCTGAATGGGTTAACAAGGCAAAGAATAAAAAGAAGGTAGGAGAGAAAAAGGTATGAATTTTACATGTGCTTTAAACTAATGTATTCAACAACATGTTTAGACTTCTTGTTATAATTTTATTGACTTTCTCTTTATATCTGAATATAATTTTTAACAGCTAATAGCAAATTGCAAAATAGCGAGTTTTCTAAAGTGCCTTTCTTCCCTGAGATCCTCATCTTAGAATGATCAGCGGTTTATCAGAAGAACTGGACCCTGATTTCACAGCCTCATACAAAGCCAGGCCATTCTTGAACCAAACAAACAAAGGGGGTGTAAGTGATTTCATTTATTTTGATAATCCTCCTCCTGCACGAGAGCATTTTGCTGTCTTTGTCAAAGTGAATGACAACAATTTGGCCAACTCTCTCTGAGCTGCACTCAACAGTGACAGGCAAATTATCAGAGGCCCTGCACTTCTTATTATCAGAGGAGAAGCCATCAGGGGGACGCACGGAGGATACCTCTCCCTTGTCACTATTTGTCAGTAGGACAAGGGCCACTGCTATGGGTAGCTGACAGGTAATTTCAACAATAACAATTACTCCTATTACTGGTGTCATAAACAATTCGCCCAAGGCATGACAATAGCAAAGCTTTATAATTCAATGCCATATAAATAAATGCCAGCAGGTAACAAGTAATTTAGCTCCAATCAAGCTTTCACCCCGGCATTAATATTGTTATTGCAAGAAAATGGAAAATTGAAAAAATTCAATATGTTAATGAATTAAGAGAGGTTCAAGGGCTAGACAGGAGGGGTTGAAAAGGGGAAACCAAAATTATTATGGTATCATATTTGGTGCCATCCTGGACCTGAATGGCAGTACAATTACTTTAAGCAAAGAAAGGGAACCAGGAGTGCTGTTGCATTAGACGTCAGACCTGGGAAAAATGGGACATGGCTTTTCAAATTCTACTTCTCTCCAATTTCTGAAGACTATAAGTAGAAATATGAGAATGCGTATGTAATGTAGCATTTCACTGGCTTTTTTTTCCTACCTGAAATATTTCATGTGAAACAGAGGCATGAGTATCAAAGGAACATGTCCAGCTGTTTAAGAAAATTGCATCAGCACCTGCTTCCTTTACATTAAGTATCATAATAAAACTGTTTCAGTAAGGCCTATTTTTATCTGTGGTGAAGGTAAAGCTGAAAATCCCTCTTTGCTTTCCAGCGGTCTACCTTTTGGAAGTGGACTAGACGATAGAGTCCTATCTTCCTCTATCAAACTTCCTGATCAAACGAATTTGCAATTTCAGTATTTGTCCAGCGAGACAATGTGCCATCTCAGTGACAGCAGTGAAAGAATTTGAAAATCTCTAATTAGGAAAACTGCAGAGCAATTAACGCATGTCAAATTTCACTTCATCAAGTGCCACTCTAATTTTCCCTCTAAAAATTAATGGATTTTTTTTCTTTTGGTATGTGTGTGTGTCCCCTTAAGGCAATGTTGATTCAAATCTGCTCAAGATGCAGTGTTGCACAGCTAAGCATCTTCTTGATTACAATCCGCCACACTTCTAACTGTGCTCATTCTCACTGCCACGGATACTTTGTCAACAGTCAAATTACACCACGCTGATAACAATGCATAATGGTGTTTCCTCCTCCGAGGCCCCTGGCAAGAGATGGGGTTCATAAAATGTGATGTTTTCTTCTCCACTGTTCCTAAAGGAAGTTTGTATGACCAGGTCACTAGTCAAGTGTTAATTTTTTTGAGATTAACTTGTTAATTTCAAGAAAAGGAATGAAATGATAGAATATGAAAATACCTCATTGAAAAAAAAAATCAGAGGAAGAATGAGGAATTGAGAATATCTGTGGCTAAAGTTTTGCTTAAACACTTTGTTCAGAGACATTTTCAAGAGCACAATTCTTGGTTAAATACCAGGTTTTTTTTCTTCTTTACTTATGGCCTATAAACATTGGAAGCCTCTCTTGAACAGACAGTATTTAGATTGTGAGAGAAGTTTGTTTAACTGCCATATTTGCCAGAATCCTCAAAACATCACAGGACACAGAAGATAAATGACTTTTTTTTTTTTTAGGTCAGGATTGTATAATCCAGATAAATGTTGATTCATTTTAACTATTTTTTATCCTCGCGTGTTGCCGATCAGTGTGCCTGAGTTGTCAGCACATGTGGGAAATATTTCTCACTGAAAAATGAAAGAAAGGAACACACAGTGATTAGAAGATGATTTTACGTTCAGCCTTTTTAGAGGTCATTCAGATTTGATATTTCTAAAACCTGATCAGATCCAGAACAAAAACGGGGAAATTGGACAAAATGCTAAATGTATCTCTTTGCAGATTCTTCAGGGAGAGCATTCACATGGATTGACATCCCAATGTTCTCATAATGTAAGTATATTTTTGCTTATACATTTTCTTTAATGATAGTTATTCAGTAGAAAAAAAACCCTAAATTCATGCAATATATCTATTTCACTTTTTAAAAATTCACAGGTTGAGTCCAGCTTTTCATTCACCAACAACTAACTCAAAAATCTCAGACTTGATATTTTGAGGTTTGCATTTTCAAATATTAAAAACCTCTTCCTTTTCTGAGGGCCCCACCCTAGTTCTTAAGCAGTCTTATTTCAGACAAAAGAAAATGACATCTCCCTTTCAACTGGCAAATGTTAGAGTCTCTCAAAACCGATTGGGGGGCTCACTGGAAGTTTTGCAATTAGATTCACACAAATTGAATTATTTTCATTCTTCCCAAACATCATTCTTTGAAATCTATAAATGTAACAATACGGGGTTTAGAGTTTTGTGTAGCTTGTTTGCAAATAAAGGTATCTTGATAAAAACCAAGCCCTGCATACTTTGGAAAAACAAAACCCTGGAACAATCTCGTGCTAAAACATTACAGAGGGATTGTAAAGGGAAATTTAAAGGGAGAAAACGTGATTATATAATGCAATCCAGCGGTAATCAATTTTACCTTCAATATCTTGCTTTTGTTTTCAAAATGCTAAATAAACAATACATAATGCATCCCTCATCAGCCAAACCATGGAGGCTCTGTGCTCAAATAACAGGAAACATATTCAATTTTCCTAACAGAAGACAGTTCATTAAGCTGTGCCACATCAAATAAAACTTTAATTTCTCCAGCATCAGAGTCGCAATGAAAGCAATTGAAGAAGATGAGCCATATGGTACTTCTATCAGCAAACACATATTGCTCATTCCCCCAAAGTTTTCTAATTCTGCTCCCCAGACCTGTGTAATATAGATAATGTGCTCCGAGAGCAGCAACCATGAGCTATCTAGTGTACACTTCTAATACTGTATTTAATGGGAAATAATGAATCATAAAAGCCTAGAGAAGACGGCTTTTGCTAACCTAAATCTCAGCTGTAATTTCATTGTTCTGTGCCTAAGATGCTGTTTGCCCTTTCCAAACAACAGCAGTTGAACATAATTATGCTGCTTCGAACCTGGGCTTGAAAAAACATCCTTAATATAACCAAGTTTCTATTAACTCCTGAAATTCTGAATTTAATGACTCGCCAATGCAGACGTTGGGATAACGAGTATGTGTCATTTTAAAACCCAAATAAGTATTTTCTCCTTCTCTTTGGCCAGACTGCTCAATGCATTTATGTTCCCTCCTCCACCCTCTTCTGTGCGCCCCCCTCCCCGCCCATGCAACAGGAGTGGCATGATTAAAAATGAGGAGATTTTCTTGTTATTAGCAAATTTGACATTTGCCTGATGAAAGGCACATAAAATGTGAAAGCTGCACAGTATTCAGAAGAAATGTCTCCACTCCAATCCAAGCTAGCGAGATGAAATAATTTAGGTAAAGGAAATGCAAAGATCCTCGTACCTCTCTACTGTAGAATGCTAGGATTGTATTATAAATGAAAGAACCAAATATTGCTGAGCTTTTAGAGCGATAGTATTTGACACATGTGCAGTGTATAGTGTTCCTTCTCTCACCTTAACTGCTTTGATTATTAACCTAAACACAATACATATGCTCAAATATGGCAATTTCTGTGTCATGGGTCCAGCCTCTGTCTGGGAAGACCTTGGGGCTGGGGCTTAACTCCTATTTAGGAATTATTTAAAAATTTTAAAAATGTTTCTTGGCTCCCCCAAAACAACATGTTGGTGATTTTAGTTTTTCCATTTTAAAGCTCATCAAATCAATATTTTATCCACACAATGCTAATTTAAAACACCATCAAATAACACTGCAGATACAGATTGAAAACATATTTTAATGGTTTTGTTTGTTTTGGCATCATATGAACCAAGGGCGATTAAATTAAAAAGAGACTTTTAAAAGTTAGAGATTGCCTTTTTAAAGTGTGTTAAAATCAGCCTGTTCCATGTCTGTCTCTGAGTTAGCTCTCTGCACACTTGTCTGCCATCATTAGAACTCATTGTTTGGGTGTTGCTCTGTGATGGTTCAGACCCTTCCTCCAAGCCAATTCTTAGTAGTCATTAACTTGAAATCTCTTTCCATCAAAACTTAAAAGAAAAGAAAAAAAAAAAAAGAAAAATAATGCATTCTAGCCGGTGGAAGAAACAGTCACCAAAAACGTGAAACAGCACAGCGAGACAGCAACATTAAACCAGGAAAAGACCAACAGGTAAAATAACAACTATAGTAACATCTAAAAAAAACACTCAGGAAAAAAGAAAAAAATCACAACAACACAGAAGCAGTCCATTGATTATATTTCATGAATGCCTTAAAACAAATGTTTAAACAGTTTTCTGAAACAGTGCAGAAAACCTGGGCATGCTCCATTGGGCTGCAATGACAATGGTCTATTGCAATGTAAAACACGCTGGAGGATAAAAAAGGTGCTTTTTGTTACCATTTTATCAAAGCTGTTCATCTTCGAACTGCAGGCAGCATTTTGCTGGAATTGCAGATATTTCTCTGTCCAGGCGCCTTTGTTTGTGCATCTCATTTGCATATATTTATCTCCAGCTGAGGGTGCTTTCTGCTCATTAAGGCCTCCCTTCACATTATTTCATAAGCCAGCTGCTAAGAGGGATTTCACCTGTGGTGACTGAGAAAAGAAGGGTGAAAAACTAAATTCTTCATAAAAAAAGGAAATCTTCTGAGTCTCTTCCCCTATAAATGGGCACCATTTGTGTTAAACAGCCTCTTGTCATGATAGATGCCTCCAGAGGTCAGGGGTTAAAGTTGATTTGAAGGTCAGCAGTAAAACAACAGACAAACCAGACGCCAAACTGGTTCCTTAGCTGTCGGTGGGAGCTGTGGTACAAACAGGTCTTGAACCTTTTTCAACCTCTAATAAAACAGGGGATGAATCTGAAGTGGATCAACCAGGCCCCTGAGGCAGCAGCACAGAAAAACACAAATAATATCAATATCAGGCAGCCACAGGAAACAATGGGGCATTTCTCCGTGCTACATGCATGCTGCTATTGTTTCAAGGGCTAGGGAATTAATTCCACTTATTTATTTAAGGCGTGTCAACTCACTGCCTAAACCTGTTTCAGTGTCAAGATGAATAAAACTTTTATGGCTCATAAAATAGAGCCATTCATCTCAATGTTCTTTGTGGTGCGTGTATTTTTTTTTCTTTTTTTCTTTTTTTTTTTTTTTTCTGGCATACTGAGCTAGGCCTCTGCTCCTAAATGGTTACATCTGAACCCACTGTTGCTATGATCCGCACCATATTAGAGAAAAAAATTATTTTACCGGCAAATGGATCTCAACAGAAATGACATCGGAAAGCATTTTAGCTGCAATGTAATAGTCCCCAAATTCCTTCTAAATACTCCTCATGCGGTTGCGTCTGTTTTGAGCATGCATTATTTATAAAGCAGAAGTTTTGTTATTTTAGAGAAAAGCAAAGTTCAAAAATGATAGCAATAAAAAAATGAGTTTTCTAGAATATTATCTATTTCATTTTACTTTAGAAACGCAACCTTGTTAGGGTAGCCCTTTCGCACACGTCATTTTTTGCCCAAGTTTTCACAGTTATACGGTCAGCTTGCTCTGATGTGATAATCAACTACCTTCTTTAGATCCACTGATCTAAATTTTAGGTTTAATTTTAAACATAAGATGGCAAAAATGAATGGGAAAGGAAATACACTTACGTGCATTTTGTATTATGAAGTTTTTTAAAGTTTAGTTGCAGAATTAATTTTACTTTTGATTTCTTACTAGTGATTTTAATGACATACAGCTTATAAACAAGTTAACACTTATGAAGTGCCACACTCAGTGTTAAGCACATTCATTTTCTCATGCAATTATTAGTGATGCTTCGACCCAAGTTACAATGGGTCGAAGAATGGGATGTAATAATAACACTCTTCATTACCTAGAACATATCTTAGTTAAAACAAAAAGTTCCCATCAAACAAATATCACCAATATAGCAGATGCTTTAACAGGTAACATCATGAGGACATGATTGCTTTATATTAAAATGAGTTCAAGGAAAGAATTTGATACTTCACAAATTCTCCAATCACAGCGTACATCATATACATGACAGCTCTTTTTGCTCCATTGCAATGTAAATTGATTCGTGGAGGACTCACTTACTGAGGTGTCCAGTTGCTTTGCTTTTCAGAGTTCTGCAATAAATAGTGTAGCTTTTACTTGTGATGCTAGATTATTTCTAATTTAGTCAGTTTGTATGTCAGACTTCCCCCCACAAACTCAAGTTTTTCCAGGAAGTGGATTATTTGAGAACGCCTCAAACAGGAGTTGTATTTTCACATTTTGCCAGTGCACACAGATGCGGCCCTGGGGAAGAGGGGTTCAGTTTATGGGTGTCAACTGCTGCTCAAGACTGAATTACTCTTTACTTTCCATGTGATCTGGTGCATGTGCCAATCTCTTTGCCTAGGGGTGGCCAATTTACCAAGCAGTCCTGTTTGAAAATGGAATTGCTTTCAAGTGGGCCACCAGGCCCTGAGAAAAATATTTCAGCTCAAAATTGATTGGGATTTAGTAATCTGTGGCAATGTGTTCTCATTTAAGTATGGAGCAGGAGATATTTTTTCTTCTATAACCAATTACAGTTTAAAAAATGCAAGACGCCTTGCTTCACACAAGGAGCTCAACTTGTGGTTGAAGACATTTCCCAACTTATTAAATGTTGTTTATATCCTCATCTTTATAAACCCTCTGCCTTCCCAAAGCATTTTATAGCTCCCTCTGTATCTAACTTATCAATTTTCTCTTGGGCCTTCCACATTAAATGTAACCTCATTCCCACCCCCAAACCTAGAACCTCTAAATAACTGTACTAAAGCAAAAACACCGTTTACTCCCTGCCAAGTCTGCACCCAAGTCTCTCATTTTTCTTTTACTCTAATCTAATCACTGATTCTTAAACTTGGCCAAATAGTTAAAAATGTTAAGTGCTAGCAGAGCCTTTTACCTCCCCCTCATATCTGTCTCTGTTTATGGAATGGGCCCAGTTTCCTCCTCTTCTCCTTCAGCCCGGGGTCTTCAGGTCAGAACACTGTAAATACACACAGCACTGGCCCAACCCATAAATCTGAGCAAAGGGCAGGCTTATATATTCAGATAAGCGCAGTGGGGGCTGGAGCATGGAAGGATGGAGAATCAGCAGAATCTGACGCTCCACAGCCGTGTTGAGAAAAAGAGAACAAAAATGGCCAAGAGCCTTTAGTGGGGAAGGAAAAAAGATTTTAGTCTTGAAACATGCCTCCTAATTTCTAATGGACGAGGTTGACACTATTTCCTCTTCATTTTTCTTTCTTTTTTGTTTCTTTTCACTCTTTCCTCATTGCTTATACTCACATCCTTACTGAACATACTGTCTGCAGGCAATCAAATTGAACAATAAATTTCATTTATTAGCAATGTCTTTTTTACTCTTGAGTTCATTTGTTTGTGTTTTGAACTTTGTGTGTGTGTGTGTGTGTGTGTATGTGTGTATGTGTGTGTGATGTAATGTGAATTGGAATCATTTTACCAGAAATTCTTCTGTACTGCAGTTTTTCAAACCCGAGGTCTTTGACTAAATAACCATGTTGTTAGTTACCACATTGAATCCCAAAGAAAAATATGTCTGAAAGAGTTGGGAATGACCAAGTGATAAATACATGGTTCTATATCTTTCAGCCTTCAAGGCTTCTACATTATTCCCAAGTCCAGGTCTTTTCTGTAGAATTTTTAGATCTCAAAATTACCCATGACTCCTGAAAGACCATCCCATTTCAGAGATGTCCCCTTGTGAACACGGATATTGTCACAATATCCAGAAGAACCTGAGCAAGGTGACCATGGCTGGGACATACTTTCTATCACTCCTCTGTCCTGATTCTTCGTTAGATGCAATATGTCACCCCACAAATTTGCCGTAGTCATTTAAGATGCTAGGAGCATGTGGCACTTGATATATTTTCAATCAATATTTTATATTTTATTATATATACATATATGTAATTTTTATCTGATTTCTTTAGGTTTTTCTTTTGGCTAATAGAAAACTGAAGGTTTTTTTTTAAAGGCCAGTTCACGTTCCTCAAAAAATCTTCTTTTCTTGAATTGAAAAATTATTGAAAATTCCATGTAGGTAAGAGAATTTAATGGGAAAAAATTGCCAAGACAGTAATTGGGCTGGCAGCCCACAGCATTTTATATACTCTAGCCTCACCTTGGACAAATTCTTTAAATGGTAATAACAATAATAATAATGATTACTATTTATTGAGCACTTATTTTTGGAAAGCAATGTATTAGGTGATATATACATATACATATATATGTATATATATATATATATATATGTGTATATATATATATACACGTATGTATATATATAAATTTTAATCCTTACAACAATGTGGTAAATGAAGTTTTATGGTCTCCATTTATAAGTGAAATACTCTGGTTTAAAAGTGAAGGAACTTAGCCTAGAACAAACATGTAAGTCCAGAATTTGCACATGAGTCTGGCCCTAGAGTTTTCTCTTCTTAGCTGCCTCTTATGGCCTCAAGTTCTATGTTCAGGATGAGGGTCTTGGGTGGAACAGTGTCTATTTCGTGGTGGTATTCCATGTCTGGGCTGATTTCCTCCAGCCCGCTCCACCTCTCTTGAAGCCTAGTCATGGCATTGTTGGAGGCTCCCTAGCGTCTTGGCCTGGCTCTCATAGGCCTCCTGGCCCACATGTCTAAGACTGGACTCCTGGATTTCTCACCCAAACTGTTTCTCCTCTGTGATCCATGTAGTGTTTCACGTAGTGTTTCCTGGGAGCACGCTCTATTCCAGTCTGTAGTTCAAGCTAAAGGCTTTCCAGCTGCCTCGTCTCTCTCCTGTGTCACTCACCATCAGCCAGCCTGGCCGTGTAGTGACATGTGCAGGGGGCATTACAGTTCCCCTACCTGGGTTTGAATCCTGGCGCCCCTGTCTATGAGCTGTGTGTGGCATTGGAGAAGTTACTTTACTCCTCTGTGCCTTGATTTTCTCATATGGAAAATGGGGTCTGAAATACCACTTACTTTATCAGGTAGCCTAGTTCAGATTTTTGATATTGCTTAACTGAACTGTTAAAATAGCTTTCAGAATGACACCAGATGGCAACTCAAACCCACAGGAATAAATGAAAAGAACCAAAAGTGGTAAATAAGAATGTCAACAAAACAAATATTAAAAAAAAAAATAGCCTTCAGGTTGGTTTCTCTGTAGCCAGGCTCTCCCTTCTGTAACCCAGCCTCCTCACTTCACCAGAGTTACCATTATAAAATAATAAGCAAAATACTCTCCTGCTTAAAAATCTTTAAGACTTCCTATTGCTTTCAAATCTAACTGTTGAGTCAGGCGAAGGCCTCAGAATGCCCTGCCAACTGGCCTTTCCAGGCTCATTTTCCACCGTGGCTCCCTAAACAATTTGAACTCTGGCAGCAAAAAATTATACCTGTGATATTCTTTTATGCCTTCAGACTTTTGCCCGTGTTGTGCCCTCTACGAGGGACACCTTTCCTTTCTATTTCCATCTCGTGAAGTGCATTTATCTTGCATGACTCAGTTCAAAAGTCACCTATTTTTTAGGGCAACATAAATTGAGTTGGTCACTTGTAGAGCATATCCCTCTGTTTGAGAACCTAACATATTACATGGCCATTAGATGCACTGTAATTATGTGTCTACCCCTAGGCTATGGACTCCTGTGGACAGACACTGTGTCTGTTTCAACTTGATATCTTTTGTTCTAGAGCCACACATATACTGGGAGCCCCCAAATTTACATTAATATAGAAAAATACCATTCTGACTCCTAAAACATGGCTTCAAGTAAGTGTGAATGAAGGGCCTACAATGCTGTTTACTTGTTGAATTAATTCTTATTATGTTAGGATGATAGACAGTGAACTTGTAGCAAAATTAAATTAAAAACTCAGGTGCAATTATATTGTTCTTCTCCAGGATGAAGCCATAATGTTTTCACCTAGTACACATGTCACATGTTACATTTTTGTGACACCTTAAGAAAACCTGCTAATGGAAATTCTTTAGAACATCAGTGAATTCTCTCTATTTGATGCAATGTGTCATTAGAAAAGGATCCAGTTTCTGTCTTATCTGTTTTTACTCTAAGCATGATATTTCATGGGAGGCAGTAAGTATATTCGTGATTATGATCATAGGCTCTGGGGCCAGAATGCCTGGGCACTGCCACTAACAAGCTGTGTAACTGTTGGGAACAATTTTCTTGGGCCTGTTCTCTCAGCTGTAATGTGGGCATTCTAGTAATGTGTACCACAGAGAGTGGTTGTGAAGATCCAGTGAGTTAAAGCATCTAAGCACTTAGATGAGTGCTTGCCTTATAGTAGCTACTCAAGGAATGTGTCCTATTATTTGGTTGGTGTTTACAAGAGAGGCCCTGGAATCCTGGTACAAAGACGGGGGAGGGAAGGTGTTCATCATCAGGGAACAGTGAAGTGAGACGGAAGAACCTTGACAGGTTGTGAGAGTTGGCCCATTTACCTGCACAAGGACTAGTTATCCATTCAGACATCAGTCTAACACTTGAGCAATTTAGCATTTCATTTCATCATTTTACACATGGGGCTAAATCTAGGAACAAACCCTAGTTTTAACTTAGCAATTAGGATGTTTGGCTCCAGAATTGTCCTACCTGGGTTCCAATCCCAGCTTCATAAAGCACTGATTGTGGGACCTTGGGTAAGTGTTTTCATTTCTATAATTTTAAGTTTTCTCATCCAGTAAACAAGGAAAAAAGGAATAACTTACCTTCTACCTGTTGTAAGAATTAAATGAAAACGTCAGTTGACGTGCTTATCACCGTGCCTGTCACATGGTGAGTGGTTAGTATGTGCTAACTACTGTTTTCTTGTTGAAAGTGTTATTGGAATATTTTTACTCTATGAGGTACTTTGTTAATATACTTTATTGTGAAATACATCATACCTATAGAAGAGTGTAAAAAGATTTATGTAGATTTAAAAAAAATGAAGTGAACACCTGTATACTCAAAACTGCAGATTAAAAAATAAAACACTGCCAGTTCCTCAGAGTCCCTGGCAAGCCTTACTGCTCTCCCCAACTTCAGATAATCACGTACTTTCTTTGCTTCATCATTTTAGTTCTTATAAATGTACCACTTAACACTATGTTACATATATATATAGTGAGGGAGCCAAAAAAATGTATCCATATTTTAAGAAAGGAAAAAACTATTAAAATGGCAAACTGAATACATACTGGTAACAAAAGATGAATACAAGTCACGGTTGACTTCTGCAGTTACAAGAGGTGCTCAGAGGGGTTACCATCAGTGTCCAGACACTTCTGATTATGACGAACTCCTGCTTGAGCAACGTTGATCAAAGTGTCCACTTGTATATTATTTTTGGCACGCCCAGTGGAATCCTGTATCTTGTTTTTTGCATTCAACAGATGCAACTGTATTGATGTGCATAGCTCTAGTTCATTCAGTTTGATTTCTGTATAGCATTTTATTATATCAACACACTACAATTTATTTTGTTATATTCTTTTTCTATTATTGATGGGCACCTGGACCACTACTGATTGGTTGCTAGTATTACAAACACTACTGCATAAGCGTTTACGTACATATGCACGTGGAAGACTGGAAGATTCTTTAGGAAGTGAAGCCCAGGAATGGTGCTGCTCAGTTGTAGTTTATGTACATATTCATATTTATTAGGTAATGAATGGTAAACTCTTTTCTAAGTAGCAGCACATAAAGGAGTTTTTGACATACATATTTTGGGTCCTCATAAAAATTACTCTATGGAGTAGTCAGTCTCAGAGTTTATAGTTTTAATATGAAATCCAAATGATCCCTTCACACTCTTGGTCTTCATACCATGCAGCACACTGCATTTTGTGCTTCTACCTTTCATGCTTTATTTACTGCATCTTTTCTTCTAGATTGTCAGCTTCGTGAGTACAGTGGATATGTCTTTCTGACTTACCATCCTTTCCTCAGTCCTTGGAACACAGTAGGTACTTAAGAAACACTTGTTGAATGACTAAATTGTTTGGAAAATACAAGGACAAAAGAAGATTCATGAGAAGTAATTGAAGCTTCAGAATTCAGAGGAAAATATCATGGCTCCTAGGTTTATTCGAACCATCTAATAAGGAATCACATTTTCTTTTCAAAACAAATAACTATTTTGTTTTATCATGTACCAAATACTAGTCACAAATATTTCAGGCAACAGGAAAAAAAAAATGTTGCCAGATATGGCAAGCCCTGGAAATTTATAATTTGGTGACTTCATTAAGATCTAATCATGCCAACATTACGTTTCCAAGCATTATTTTATGAAGCACTCCATTTATAGGGAATCTCATAGCCAGAATTTATTGTTTGTTTAGATGTTTCCAGTGCCCTCATCACTGAGGTCCCTGGTTGCATGTGTAGTAGATTAAGAGATACAATAAACTGAAAAGACTAGACCAAGCAACACATACTAGATCTAGGCCAAACTAAATAAATATGTCTATCTCTAAGTGCTGGAGTTCAACAAGAACAAAAACAAATCCTTACAGATAAAATAAGTAAAATTTTCATAAGAAAGGTACTTCAGCCTTAATTTGTTCTGAGTTTGTCCAGGCTGTTTAATCTATCAGCTAGTATTCATGATTATTTTATACCTTCCAATTATATTTTGAAAATAATATGGGCCAAAAGGAAGCACAACCAAGAAGTTAAAAGTAAAATTTCCCAAGGTGTGAATTAAGGACAAGGCATGTATTTCCAACTCAGAACAAATGATTCTAAAATCCCATTTGAATCTACTATTAATGAAATCAACAAGTGTGAAACAGAACTAAATGCAGTTCCTCCTAGTGTCAGATTAAAAGCCAAATTCCCTGGGTTGAGTTTCTAGTTGTATGATGGTGGATGAATTGCTCAGTTTCATTGTGCCTTTGTTTTCTCACCTGTAATGCGTGGACAGCAATAGCATCCATCTCATTGGGTTGCTGTTGATGTGTGTTAAGTTCTGAGAACAACGACTGGCACATGATGAGTGCAATATACATATTAGCTGTAGTTATTGTTAAAAAGTGAAACAAAATACCTTTTGTATGGTCTCATCCTTTTTCTTGACAACAGAACACCTTTGTCCATCTCTATAGCTTTAGTCTTTCAGTCTTTCACACTCATTCTTAGAATAGGTTTCTCCTTTCAAATGAGAATGTTTCCCTTGCTTGTTGTTGGCCAAATCTCATCCCTTTGGACTTACCACTTATAAGTTAGAACGCTACAATATGCTCTGTACCCATCTGACCCCCATCGCTTCCCATTGCAGCACTAGCTGCACTGTCTTGTACTTGCCTTTTTGTGTTTGGGTGATGTGCAAGCTTCTGAGGTCAGGGACTGGAGCTTTTGTTTTGGCAATTCCTGCACCCAGTACGGATGGAGCCTGTTATGTGGTAACGGGGTCAATAAATATTTATGGATAAGTAAATGAATAAAGCTTAAAATTGACAAGGGACAATGATAATTAGGGACACCATAAATCTTCATTTTATAGTTGGTGAAACACTGTTCCCAAAGAATTTAGAAAGAGCAGACCTAAGTCAGACAATAAATGTGTGATGGTTTATAAGAATTAGAAAGAGTGAGGTGAGATTCAGAGACTATTAAACCTAGGAAAGACTTCTTCAATAGATAGGTAATATACCAAAATGATTCAGCCTTGAAACTGATGAGGTATAAAATCCTGCTTTTGACTAAAAAGTTCATTAAACTAATGAAAGTTGTGGGAGGAGAACTTGTCTCAAAGTGACTCAAAACAAGCCAAGAGTGTGATGGAAACTGGTTGAAATTTTATTATTAATTGCTATTTATTGAACACCTACTATTTATTGGGCATTTTCATTAGATGCTTTAAATTCATAACCTCATTTAATTTAATTCTCACAACGTCTCTATGAAGTAGGTAATATTAGCCCTACTTTGTGAACCAGGAGACTGAGGCTCAGGGAGATTAAACAACATACCTGAGCACACAGGTTGGAAGAGACAGCACTGAGTGGATGACTCCAAAGTCCACCAATCAAAGGAGGGGCAGCTTCATTTATTCTGCAGAATCACATCATGGGAGAAAGATTGGCTTCATTCTGAGTGACCATTTTAAGATGGCCATAGACATACTAGAGCACATTCTGAGGGGGAAGGCTGATGATTTCGAGGTGACGATCACATCCTTGTGTCTCAGATTTTTGAATCAACTGAGGCACACATAAAGAAGTCAGACAGAAATCCAAATGTCAGCTTTTTCAGAGGAAACATGAGCTGTGGTTAAATAGACATGCAACTCCCATACCCCCAACCCAAGCACTAAGTGTAGCTGCTAGAACCACAGGCTTTTGAAGGGGTTGAGCCTACCCAGTGAGTTCACCAGAGGGAGAAAGTCCCACTCTGAAGACAATCAGGTCTGAGGTAGAAGGCCCTGTATGGACTTAGCTACCCATGTCCAGTGATGTCTTCTGAATTCATCAATCAGGTTAGCCAGTGAGACTCTGAAGCTCCTCAGAGAAACAAAACCAGGGAATGAAGCCCTTGTCCTTAACACTGGCCCAAATGCCAAATAACACATAATGGAACCAGTTGGGTGAAAGGACTGGTCTGATGGTTAATTTTATGTGTTCAGCTGGCTAGGCTGTGGTGCCCAGTTGTTTCGTTAAACACAGTCTAGATGCTGCTCTGAAGGTATTTTTTTAGATTAATATTTAAATCAGTAGACTCTGAATAAAGCAGGTGACCCTCCATAATGTAAGTGGTCCCCATCCAAGCATGTGAAATTTTTAAGAGCAATGACTGAGGTTTTTTGAACAAACTCAGCACTGCAACATGAGCTCTTACCTACATATGTGGAATGCCAGCCTGCCTTACAGCTTTCAGACTTACTAGTCCATACAGTGTGAAGCATCTCTCTCTCTCTCTCTCTCTCTCCAAATATATATATATATATATATATGTATATGTATATGTATATATACGTATATATATGTATGTATATATGTGTGTATATATATATATATATATATATATATATATATATATATATATATATATATATATATATTAGAAAACTGTTCCCAAAGAATTTCGAGAGAGCAGACCTCAATCAGACAATAAATGTATGATAGTTTATGGGAATTGGGGGGGGTTGAGGTGAGATATTCAAAGACCACTGAACCTAGGAAGGGTGTGTATATATATATATATACATATATATATATATATATATATATATATATATATGCCAGGGGTGTCAAAAAAATGCATACACGTGACTTGTATTCATCTTTTGCTATCAGTATACAATGAGTACTACAATTTTAATGCAGTTTTTTCCTTTCTTAAAGTGTGTATACATTTTTTTGGCAGCTCTGTATATATAACCTTCTATTGGTTCTGTTTCTCTGAGGAACCCTACTAATACACCAGGGAATGTTGAACCTGCAGCTGAGAAGTTAGGGTGGTGGCCGTAAATGCAGTCTTCGCATATCTGGTGGATTCCCATAGGGCAGTGTATTGGGCTTAATCAATGTGTCCCGTAAGTGTGGATGATGTTGAGATGCTCTGAGCATATAAAAATTGTTTAAATAGAGCCTGATGGCTCTTGTTAGTGGTGCTATGGAAAAGACGCTCATGCTTTGAGAAAGCTGACTCAGATGGCTGGCTGCTAGGGGTACTTCAAACTATTTTGTGGGCAGTGACATTATCTTATGCCTCTGTTAAATAATTATTATAATGTGATTTTTTTTCACTTTTTGGCGTTTGTGAAGTTCTTTCATGTTTATTTATTGGTTTTCCCATAGTGCCTAGCATACAACCATGCAATTACGGAATTGAGTTAGGAGTATAAGAATGGCAAACAAAGAGCCAAATTTCAACTTCAAATTAACCTGTATTTCTTTATTTTCTTCAAAATGCTTTGTCCATGTGTATTTCTTTTTAAAGTATTCATTTTGTGTGACCAGCATATTTGCAATGTCCTATTATTACTTGGTTATTTAATTATAAATTAAAATGCATAACTCACAGGATTTTTGAACCAGAACTAAACAAGAAATTAAAATACAAACAAGAAAATAACCTAATTTGTAAATGACATTTCTCCAAAGTCAATTATCTTATTTTCATAGGAAACACAATTGGAAGGAGGAATCTGTTAAATTCATCCAAAAGAAAAAAAGAGTTATTGGAATATAAAAAGTACTGCCTCTTTAAATGTTAATGAACAACAGCTTTATCGCTTCTAAAGAAGAGGATTTTGTTTTCAGTTTTTCTCTTCCAGTAAAAAATCTTAACTGCCTCCTGCCTGGCAAATGGACATGGGCTTGAACCTGAGATTTGAGACCACGTAAACTAGCTGCTCTGGAAACTTTGAGGCAATTCTCTCCCCCTTTCCTTTGAGCACGATTATATGCTCTCCCATTTTCTCCTTGAATTATCCTGTTAACATTCTTGGTCTTGCCTGTGTCAATATAGCCATCATGTCACACCCAGCCGCTTAATTTTGCACTGTGAGGAAGAGAAGCGTCTCTTTGGAGCCCCGACACCAGTCTCCTGTTCAGATTACCTTGCAGGGCAGAGAAACAAGAACCTGAGCAGAAGATGTCACAGGAAGGCAGAGGCTGAGGGTATTAAGAAGACTTGATATTTCATGTTGAAGATGACTCTAGCAAAGTCTAGGATAGCACTGAGGTGACAGACGCCATCTATTTGGAAGGCGCGTTCAGCCCTGCAGCACTGCAAAGAAGGATCTTGGTGAGGAGCCAGGATCCCCTCAGACATAGTTTTGATCACACTTGGACAGGTTTGGACAAACCTGTCCAAGTGTGATCCCTGGACCTACACTGCACCATCAGCATCATTTGGGAACTTGTCAGAAGTGCAAATTCTCAGGACCCACCCCAGACCGGCTGAATCTGAACCTCTAAGAATGGGGCCCAGCAATCAGTTTAACAAGACTTCAGGGGATTCTGGTGCACACTCCAGTTTGAGAACTCCTGGTTTATAGCACTTCAGTTCCTCACAAATCCAGATATGTGAGCATTTGGGGTTTTTAAAATAAGACGAAAATCACATGTTCATGGAGTATTTTCTCAGGAAGGCTCTGGTCACATCAAAACAGTGTGTGTGTGTGTGTGTGTGTGTGTGTGTGTGTGTGTGTGTGTGTGTGTGTGTGTGTGGTGTTTGGGGACAGCAGTGATAATCAGAAGGACCAGTTCAGAGATCTCTGGGCTCCTGACTACAGTGACGCAGAAAACGGGGGATGTCTAAGGATTGTCTTCATAGGTTTGTAGACGTGCATTCTTCACTCTGGATCCTCAGGGCTTCGTAGAATAAGGATGGGCCAGTCTAGGCCTTGGCACCGTATGGCCTCAGGGTGTCCAGGCTGAGGGCAAGATGGGCAGCCTGCCCCTGCTTGGTTGGGACTGGGTGCACTGTATATTCCTGCCCCTCCCGTCAGGAAAAACTGGGCTGGAGACCAGAGCAGGAGTCTCAGAACCACCTCTATGGAGCTGTGTGACCTTGGGCAAGTCCTATCCTCTCTGGGCCATCTGTGAAAGAGTTGTCAAATGAGTAAATTTTTAGGGAGGGCAACCATGATAGTGCTGACCTCTTGGGCCTTATGACTCCCCTCATTTCCTATTGTGCACTGAGGACTTCAACAGACGGTGTCTTTCCACCAGGGATCTCTCCTCCCAGAAAAATAAGTTTATAAAATGAGTGATTTCTAGGTTCACTTCCAGCTCTCAAAATTGACAGTCAGACCTTGGCCCAGTGTCCTAACTTTGAAGCCTTGTGGTGATAGGTTTTGTATATTGTTGGGCTGGAGCCCTTCTCTGAAGATTTGTTTTCTGGTGGTAGGCTTAGCAACTCCTTTTTTTTTTTTTCTTCATCTATTTTCTTTTACAAAGAACAAATGCCCCCAAGTACAATTTGCACCGAGATTACTAGACTCTCAACTTAAACATTACCGAAAGCTATAATTTAGAAATTCTTTTATCTACCCCAAGCTAATAGTTTTGCATGTCTTTATATTGTTTTCATCTGTTTCCTCAAGCCCCCTCCCCTTCAGTTATTGTCTCTGGAATATGTACAGGCTTGTTTAATTTTAGTGCTGAATTTGGGATATGGAAAAGATTAGTCTTAATTATACTACTTATTTATTGAAATGTAGTATTTTTATGTGGACCTTCTGTGCTACAGGAGCAGTGTGCACTTCTGTGAGGACGCTGCAGAAGGTTGCTGAGACGAGGATCCTGTCAAATACCATCTGAATTTAAAGAAATACAGGAATGATCTATTTCCAACATCTCCAGACCAAGTTCTCAAATCCTCTCTTCAACATGAAACATTCACCCTAGCCTGGTAGCCATCCAGTTCAGTGCGATTTTTCTCCAACTCAGTGAAACCCATTAGGACCCTTCTTCTTCTGCTGCTATCTCTTTGTTGAGGTTCTCACTAAGTTCCTTGAGCAGCCTATAACCACTGTTTTGAACTCTGTCTCTGGTTGGTTGCTTGCCTCCATTTCATTTAGTTCTTTGCTAAGGTTTTCTCCTGTTCTTTCATTTTGGACATATATTTTTGTTTGTTTCCTTTTATTTTTGCCTCCCTGTGTTTGTTTCTATGTATGAAGTAGATCTTCTATGTCTCCTAGTGTTGGCCAGGTGGCCTTATATAGTAGGTGCCCTGTGGGGCCCGGTAGGTGCCCTGTGGGGCACAGTTTCCCTGGTCACATGCTCTGTGTGCTTCAAGAGTGTCCCTTGTGTGCGTTGTGTGTGCTCTTCTGTTATAGTCGAGACTTTATTGCTATTGGCACATCAATGGGTGGGATTGACCCCCAGGCTGACTGGCTGTAGGGTTTGGCCATATCCGCAGCTTATGAGCTTCTGTGTGGGGGGTTACGCCGCTGAGTGGGAACCACCCCAGCAGGCTATGGTGCCTGTTGAGACCACCCAATTGAGGGGCTAATTGTGTGATGCTCTGCTGTGATCTGAAGCCAATCTCCAGGTATCTTGGTTCTGGGGCTTCTTGTGAGGGGCTCCAGTGCTGGCCCAGGTCACCCACTGCCTGTGACCGGACGGAGACTACCGGGTAGAAGCTACAAAGAGATCCATGGGTTTTCACTACCTGTGCTAAACCTGGAGGCATGTGGGATAGGCCACACTGTGAACTGAGTATGGCTGCCACCAGTACCAGGCCTGGGGTAGCTCTGCAAAAAGCCAGGACACTCCAAGGCCTGATGCCACCTGTCAGGTCCCTTAAAGTTCAACATCTGAAAAAGCCTCATACAGTATGCAAGTTGGATGAGGTAGGGTATTAGGGACCCACTAGAGTGGGAAAATTTGTGGACGGCAAATTAATGTAGACTCTGGTTTGGTGCCAGTTCTGAGCCTGGAGTCACTCAGCAAAAGTCTCAGAGCACACCGAGGCCAGTTGTCGTCTGCCTGGGGCCCATGGACTCCAATAATCTTCCAAGAAAGAGTGCAATGTGGGTTTGGCTGGCTGCTCTTGGAGAAAGCCTTTGGCATTGGGGGAGTTGGGTGGGGTGGGGTCACAGTGAATCAGCAAGGTGGAGCCCTGGAGCTCACCAGACCAATCAGATTCAGATTTAGCTTGTGGGGGCGGGCTCAACGTATTAAAGATGGTGCCTGCCTGCTGGCTACATGGGAGAAGGACCCCTCACAGGGAGAATGGGACTGTCCTCGAGCCCTGACCTTGAAGCCACACACCTCAGTGTGCTCTCTGTATGCCTCTGATGCCCCCAGAGCCCAAGGTGTTTGCCTGAATTCAAGTGAGTCTGTGCGTGGACACTTTAAGAAGATGCCTTGGTTTCCCACAGTATTTTGTCCCACCCAGGTGGTCAAAATTCCCACTGTTTTTCACAGCCAGATGTTGTGGAGGCTTTTCTTCCCAGCAACAGTACTCTGGGGAGCCTGGAGTGGGGTTGAAATCCTTCACTCCTTCAGCGGGGGTAGGAGGTATTCCTCCCAATTTTCATCCACCACAAAGAGGTTTGGGACTAGCCCATTTCCCATGACTGCCCCTCTTACCAGTCTCAACGTAGCTTCTTAGATATAAAGCTTCTGTGCAGCCAGACTTCAGAGGGTTCTCTAGGTTGATTGTTCTATAATTTAGTTGCAATTTTAATATGTTCATGGGAGGAAGCAGGTACAGTGTTTACGTACTTTTGCCATCTTGGGTTTCCTCCCCATTAGGCCCCTTCTAAAATAATCACCACAGGGCCTAACAAAGATTTCCCTCTCAGGGAGATTATCTGTATTGAATTGGGTTGAGCTGATGGGGCATCATTTCTCTTGTTGGCCTGGTGATTACAATTCTGTCCCTCAAACCGCACCAGGTCAAACAGCAGCTCAAATGACTTTTTAAAAAGATATAATGCCAGTAAAAAATAGAAAATAAATCCCTGGTCAAGCGAAACGGAGAAGAAAAATATTCTATCTCAGTGAATTTCTCACTTTGTCAATAAAATGATCAACCTCAACTTTTTCCATATTTTTTTGTGCCATCTGGCAAGTCAGGAGTTGGAAGTTTGTAGATTTGGATGTTGTCATAGGGCCCAGACACCACATGCTGCTTTGTCATGGGAGCAGGACCAGTCACATGATTTGTGGGGCTCAGTGCCAAATGAAAATGTGAGGACCCATTGTTAAAAAATTATTTTAGATTTCAAGATGGTGACAGCAGAGCCTTAAAGCAAGCACAGAGCTCTTCGGAGCTTGAGGCTCTGTCTAGCTGCACAGTAACATGTTTATGAGGATGGCCCTGGTTCAAGGAGAGAGCCAGTTCAGGATGGGTTCTTTTCCTTCTCTTTGTTTCTTCAGCCCAAGTCACTTAGGTTTGTCTCAGAGGATTGCATTCAATTGTCCCAGCCCAAATAACTGCCTCCTTCCTTTCCACATTTGAGAGTATCTCTAAGCAACACGTATATTGTGGTGCCAAGTAGCTTACATTGCCAATGAGTCCTCAAAGTCCTGATGAAAGTCATCAGAGGGGGGACTTGGAGAGACAGCCTCTCGGCTCCCCATCAAGGCTGCTCTGCTCACTCTGAGGTAATCAGTTTGCAGATCTTCAACTCCATCTCCAACTATGGAGTTGTGTCTCCCTTTGAGTCTGACAAAATCCTTTATAATTCCCTTAACTGTTCCAGGCCTTTTTAGCTTTCTCAAATAATTGTTATCAATGCTTGCCAAATGCCTTAGATCTTTCCCTCCTTGTCTTTACTGTAAATACTTTCGTTACTCTTCAGCAGCAGTATTATGGCTATTCATAGTAGCAAAATCTCTACACCTTTCTGGTTTTCTTTATTCTCATGTTCTCAAAAAATTCCAAGTCTCACTCCATTGGTATTTATGCAATTCTTTTAATAAAATGATTTTTTTTTTATATATAAAGGAAGCCCAATACCTATTCAAAGTCTCTCCTATAAAAGGTTATCTGCCATCCCCACTCCCAATGGTATTACTGGTTTCTGATCATACAAAAAAGATGGGTTTTTGTTACATTTCAAACAGGGAATCACAGTTGGCCTAATGATAACTTTTCCAAAAATGGGAGCATTTGAAAATTGTTGTCTCTAAACCAAAGTGCTACATACCCTCCAAACTGGAGGTCGTCAGAGGAGAGGTCTGAGAGGCATTTTTATAGAATATTGCTGCCAATGGTAGTCACCACTGGGCAATGAAGCTTACAGACATTAGCAAATAGATAGTCTAAAATAATTTAAAAAATCAAGTTCTGGAATTCTGAATTATCTTGCCAAAATAAAATTGGCAGATGCATTGAACATGCAAATAAAATGCTAGGGCTGTGCGACCACTTGTCTGGGGGTATACTTGGAATTTCCATTTCTTCAAGTGGGGTTCATCTCTCTCTGGGCCTTAGTTCTTCTTGCTGACAGGTTGAGTGTGAGGGTGGCTGCAGTCCCAGGCAGAAGAGTCAGAAGACCTGGGTCGCCTTCTCTACTTTCTTTGCCCATTAATTCCTATGTGACTTTGGCCAGATGACGTTGATTGCCACATTTTCAAAATGATAACTGTGTCTGTCAAAATGGACCTTTTTTTTTTTTTTCACTTTGTAGGGAGGTGAGTTACATGGGCGGAGGAAATATCTGTGAGAGCATTTACAGATATTTGAAAGAAAGTGTTCTTCCTTCAACTGGAATCTCCCCCCTCTAGATATTCTTATTGGATTTCTCACCACTTCTCTGTTCTTTTGAAGTATCAGACAGTAGGAGTCTCAGCTTTGAATGTGTTCTCAATGTGTAAGCAATTGTGGACTTAGGTTTTGGATCCATGGCTTCTTGGATTAAAAGTTCCCTCAAAGCCTGAGGGCGAGTTTTTTGTCAATTAACCCACCTTGTTTGTGTTGCAGTTCTGTGTTAAGCATTCCAGCTAGCACCTTGACTTACTCTTCTTGGTGAGTGCGGTTCTTTTGTTTCTTGAGGTGTTCTAGGGGTGGGCCTCTGTGTGGAAGTAAAAAAGTAAACTGATGGAGTTGAGGCCACTTGGGTTTCATGTAGATCGTTTTCTTATGCTTAACAATTATTATGCAACTTCTGTTCTGATAACAACATTGTTATTTTTCCTCTTAATGAAATGATATTGGAAGGAAGTTGCCCTTTCCGCATGGCTGTAAGTTAACAAGCAGCCTCCTATCCTTTTGGTTCCCCCAGAACATCAATGCTCTTCAGAACTTTGCAGATTTCCTTCTGCCAGACTTTCCGTCACTCCCTTATGCGACCAAATACATTTTGCTAACGTGGGGCAGTTTCAGTTTGTCTTGCCAGAAAATAAATCTTTATTTCAAAGCTTCCTAGCTTTTCATCCTTCCCATGTTACTCTAAACACATGTTCACTGGGTTTCCATAAGCTCATCAAATAATTTCTTACAGACTCTTTCCACTTTATAAGAAGGTTCCCTCCTGTCTTCCTTGACATCTCTTTCGTAAGCTCTTTTCCGACATACCCAAATCCTTACTTCCTGGGAGAAAGAATTGTTTAGTGAAAAGAACACAGGAGTTGGAGTTTTTAATGTCAGTAGTACCTATTTCTGCAATTTATTGTGAAAAGTGAAGTCATGTCTCAGCCCTAGTTTCAGTGACTGCAAATGGAAATAATACAGGGCACTTTCCCCACAGAGGTATTGGGAGGTTACTTGAGATGATACATGTTAAAGTTGTTTGTGGACATTTTTACTTCAGTATGTTGGTCTTATTCTCATTTTTACTTTGACAGATTTTCCCATTTCATGCAAATAACACGTAGCCTATTTATATTATAGTGTAAATTTAATTATTGACTCACAAAACATGTATTTACTTTCTTCTGACATTAATAGTTGGTACCAAGCCAGATTTGACCTTTTCTTTTTTTAACCCAAGGAATTTGGAGTCAGAAATAAAGGGAAAAATTATAAGGGAGAGACTCAAGTATGGTTCAAGTCCTAAAGTATGTTAATTAACACATCTGTTTGCCTTTGGAACATCTGGGGAAGCAACTACATATTAATTCTCTTAAAAATGATTTCTTTAAACATTTATTGAAGATTCAGGTGTGTGATTTTAATTGCACAATTAATTAATTATTGGTGAGGTCCTTTTATTTTTTCCTAGTAATTAACATAATAAATTATGGCAGAAAAGAAAATTAATAAATGTAACTTTAGGTTTCATTTTTATTCTGAAAGTCTGTTTAGATAATTTATTTTTGATGTTAACTAGGTTTTCCTTCCTTCCTTCCTTCTTTCCTTCCTTCCTTCCTTCCTTCCTTCCTTCCTTCCATCCATCCATTTTTCCTTCCTTCCTTTGTTTTATATAAACAAAACACAATAATGAGAACAATGTTATATGGAAGAAGTTAATCTAAAAGTATGTAAGCTGTGAAAAGATGAAAACAAGGGAATGGATAGCAAAAACTAATCTGATCTATGTCTATAAAGTAACCAGGTAAACAGTAAAAAAAGCTGATTGTGTGTGTGTGTGTGTGTGTGTGCATGTGTGTGTTTATCAACAATCTGGCACATTCATGCCCAAAGAAGGGTTCATTCCTTCCAGAATATTTTTTGATAGAATGTGATTCTCTTAGTGAATGTGAATGTGATTCTCTTAGATTTTTTATCTTTTGAGATTAGCTGATTTTTCTTGATTTTTATTAGACTTTGAGAAAGCTTATCAATTTTTAGTTAATAAAATGTGAGCTTGATGTTCTTATAATCTGGTCAGTGGTAAATGTTGCCACCCAAAGAGAACCATTTGAAAAATCACATCTCCCTATCTTCCAATGTACTGGTACCTGAATATTCTCCACTAGTTTCTCCTTTGAGTAAAGACTTCAAAAGTTTCTGGTAAAATGCAAATACGCTCTTGGGAAGAGTATATCATACAAACAACTTACCCATTGATAATTTTACTTGAATGGGTATCTGGCAGTAAAAGAATGGGACACAGATACAGTACGTGTGGAACTTTAGGGAGTTCAGGAGGTAGGGACATGGCCCTCCAGTTAGAGCCAATTCCTTGATCTTTGGTGGGGGGACAGTCTAGGGCTTGTGTCTCTCTGTGGGAGGAGGTTCAGACAGGAGGACAGGGCACTAGAGAAAAACCTCACCTTTCACAATGTGGCTTAGAATGACGGTAAACTGAATAAAAATGTGTGTTCCAGTTGTGGCTAGAGCGGGTATGTAGTTTTAAGGCAGAGCTTTGGAACCATGCAGTTCTACCTCCCCTGCTGATGAGCTGCATAACTGAAACTGTTTCCTCATCTGCCAGATAGGTATGGTAATACCCAATTTGTTGGGTTCCAATGATGACTAAAGGGGATAATATTTATAAAGTACTTAGTGCTTAGCATGTACTCAATAAGCATCAATAAGATATTTATCTACATGGATATCTATATTGACATTTAATTCTGTGTCTCTTAATATGCCTTCAATTGCATGTAACGGAAATAATCTGATTCAAACTTAACCATAAGGACTTAAACCATACGTGACTTACTAGCTCACATAAATAGACAGCAAAGTTAGGCAGGCCTTGGGGTTGGTTTGTTTTAGTGAGTTAATATTGCCATGGCTCACGTAAACTTCCTTCTCTTTCCTTTCTAGTGTTAACTTTATCCCAAGGCTGGCATCTCTTTCTGGCTGGGAGATGGCCACAAACAATTCCTGGATCTACCTATTTTCTGCTCTGGAAAGCCTCTCAAAAGAGTGAGAAATCTCTTTTCCCAGAGTCCCCTCTGTCTTTATGATCTAACTTGGTTTATACTCATGCCAGACCCAAAACGTGTGACCAGGGAAAGGACTGTATTGATGAATTTAGGCCTGAGTCACAAGCTTCAACTTGATGTCAGCTTCCTCTAAAACACTGCAGTTGTGAAGGGGAGATGTGGATATCCAAGAAAAGAGGCACAGATGAGGAGGAGGCCACCATGGTGTCAATTGCAGCGTTAATTACACTGAAAGCACTGCCAGCAAATCTAATGACTGGAGAAAGTTATTTTCCCTGTAGACTATTTTGAAGAAGACAGGCGGTCTCAGCGATCCTTTAGTCTTTGAGAAGTATTAATCGCAGATCTTGTTACACTGGATCTCTTCCCATCACACAGCTCTGTCTCTGTAGAACTTCTTGCATTGTCACTTTCTAATTTTCCATCTGGGAAGTTGAGTGTCAGAGAGAACAAGGGATTCCTTCAAAGTCACACCCCTAGTGAATGGCACTCCCAGAACTGGAACTCCTTCCTCAGCCTAGTGCATTGTCCATCATGCAAAGCACCAGTGGACAACCCAGTTATAAATCTTGTAAGAAAATGAATGATTGTGGTCATGTACATGAATATTCATTTCAACATTGTTTTTCAATGACAAATTCCTAGAAGCAACTTAAATGCACACCAAAGGGGAAGTAGTAAAACATATATTTGTAAAATTAAAAACAATAATGTAGACTTACATGTGATGAGAAGCTTTATATAAATGTTTACCATGCTACAGGTTATGGGAAGAAAGCTATGATTAGAATAACATGGTATTATGCTCCTTACGTGTGTGTGTGTGTGTGTGTGTGTGTGTGTGTGTGTAGTATGCCTACATATACACTTAAATTTCATTAAGAATACTAAAGAAACTTAGACAATAGTTACCTTAGGGAAGGGAGTTGGGAATCTGATTGAGACAAAGATATTTTCACCAATTGATTTTTAAAACTGTCATATATACTACATTTTCACTTAACTTGGGTATAATCCAAGGCTTACTATTTCTTAGCATTGTGACCTTAGGCAAGTCACTGCATTCCTCTGAGACCCAGTTTCCTCCTCTGTAAAATGAAGATGGTAGAGTTTATCATGCAAGATTGTTATGCAGATTAACTGAAAAAAATTTTGGTGAAAGTGATTTCCAAGCTCCTAAGGGTCATACAATTGCTAGTGATTACTATGCTACATTTCTCTTGCCTATTATTTTCCTCTTGCCTATTATTTTTCTCCACCCTCCAACTCCCACCCCCAATCTTAGGGCTTCAGAGATTGATGCCTTTATTATTGAAAAGTAAATAATCTCCTTAGAGTTTCTGGTCAGACAGGCGCCCTGACTAAGAAGAGAGATTGAGGATTGAGAAATTCAGGTAAAGTCTGTTTTGGGAGTCTACCAGTGTTTTTCCACAACTTGATGAGCATTTTAATTATGGACTTGCTTTTCCCCTGTCCTAGCACAATTATGGAATTGGGATTCAAAAATCCTCCCTCTATTCTCACCTGTCTAGAAAAGATGGAAGAGTCTAACTCCATTTCATTTCACGTATTTGTTCAGCCAGTAGTTATTGAGTACTGACTGTGTGGCTGGGTGATCAGGACAATTCTCCTGTCCCCTGGAGTGTACAGTAGAGCAGACTCAGAAAATATTTATTAAGTAGTTAGTGTGCACAATACATAGCATATTTTTTAAATACAGGATAAACAGAACAATTATACCCAATGACTCCTATGGATGCAGTTACAATAATACCCATGAATGCCATTTTCTAGTTCTCCATTGCTCACACAAAAACAGAGTTCCTATCTGCTTAGAGTTTGTATATACCCACCTACCCATCCTGGACATAGTTTACAAAATTCAGCAATGGTCAGAGGTCTGGTAGGAGCCAGAAATGTGGGTCTTCCAAGTGTTTCATCAGACCTTCTAATCTGGGTCTGTAAATTTGATCCTTGACATCTCCAGGTATGAGCAGAGGGCTGTGAATGTTAAGAGGCAAAGCAGAGCAAGTAGAGACCCCATGGAGACAAGAAAGACATCAGCATTTTTGATGAGAACTTGGGAGGAGCAACCAACTTAGGATCTTCTTTCATAAAAAGACTATGATTCATACCCAGCAATGTTTTTCCCTCACCAACACTTCCCCACTCACCCTCCCCCATAAACTTTCCTATTCACAACAGACCTTCACTATTAGAGAGCTTGAAGTCAAATAATTTAGGTCTGAAAAAAGAAACCTCTTGTTAGAACATAGGCATCATTGACAATTAGCCAGGATTCCAAGGAGAAAAAAATGGGAGGCCCAGGCAAGGTAAACGCATTTGTGTTTATATAGTATGTGACGTGTTTTGAAGTTTTCCCCAAGGAGAAAGGCCCTCTGTCCTACTTCAAAAGCCATTTTCATGTTTTTGAAATTACTAGAAATTATGGGCTAAACCCCCTTCACACGTAATTTATTTCACCCAGTATCTCATATTTTGTGATAACATGCAAATACCATATGTTGCACTTTCTGTTTATGGATGGAGGAGGGAATGAGGGAGAACTGGCAGAATTATCACTAGGCACTGCAAAACCTTCCAGGGAAATCCACATTTACCCTGGTGACGTTTACTAGTTATGGCAGAGCTGATCAAGTGCAGATTTTCCTGCTGCTGAGGCAAAATTGCAAGCTGCTCATAATGCCATCAGATGCTGCTGGGTTTTCAGCCAATAAGAACTTTGGGAATGCTTCTCTGTCTCCCTGCTTTCTATTGTAGCAGAGTCCCCATGCCACTGTTGGCCCACATTCTACCATGTTTGAACTTGATTGACTAGCACATTCCTAAATAAATGTCTCTTCGTCATCTTATGGGTTCAAAGTACACCAACCAGAAATCCTAATGTATTCCCAAGGCCTTCATTTTTATGTTTCCTAACAGGTATTTATTTTTCTAAATGAAATGATCAATATTTAGGAGTATATATTATTCATAAGACTGAGAGAGAGAGGGAAAAAAAACACACATCTCGTATTCTGCTATTCTGTTTCATCTGAGACAAAATGGTTTATGCCAGGCCAAGTGAGTCAAAAACACAAAGCCATTATTCAACTCATAGCTACTGCAATCATTTCTCTACCAACAATGGTGAAAAGATGTGATTTTACAAGCAAACAGGAAGAAACACCTTGAACACACCCTGGGAGCGTGTTTAAGGAGTTGATTTATGTTTCATGCTGAGTGTTACACCTGCAGTTCAAGCAAAACCAACTTGGCTGCCCCAAAGAGTCTGGTTTATTAGGTATCAAGGAGTCGCAAGAAGCCATGTAATTAAAACCGTAATTAACTGGAAAAGGAAAGTGCCACCTGAGTTTTGAGAGGCTGTCAATTTTATTTCCATTACAGCCCTCCTGGTTCTCCTCTTGGGCCCCCCCTCCTTTTTTTCCTTTTGCTCGATAAGAAAAGAATATATACAGACACACTACATACGTATATGTATTTTAATGTATTAAAATATGTATGAAGGGCCACTTCTTATGGAAAAGGTCACAAAGTTATTACTTGTTTCATGTTTTCTAGAACCACTTCTCCATGGAAGGAACATTGTAGAAATGTACTACACAACACTGCAGCTGCCAGTCACATGTGGCTATTGAGCACTTAAATTCTGGTTAGTCTGAATTAAGATACACATCAGATTTTAAAGAAGTGCAAAACACGCATGTGAAATATCTCAGTGACACTTTCAATGTTGATGATTTGTCACATATTATTTTGGATATATTGGGTTATATAAAAACATGTTACTCTTTTATTTCACCTGTTTCTTTTTACTTTTTTGAGAGTGGCTACCAGAAAATCGAGAATTACATATGTGGCTCACATATTTCTATTGGGCAGTGCCGTTCGAGAGGCTGGGTATTTGGTTTCCCTCTGAATTGTGAAAGGATACATTGGAAATATCTTTTCTTGCTTGTCCTTTCTGCCATCCCGGGGGCTGTGAGGGCCGCTGGCTTAGAGAAATGGGAATACTTGGTGGCCCTCTGCAAGGGTACTTGACCAAGTTTTTAAGGCACATGTTTGTGATTGCTGGATTGTTCAACTCAATTTCTCAATAAAGGGCTCAATGGTAGATGTGTGAGCAGCACAAATGAACTTCAAGGGTCCTTCTCTGACTGCACTTTGGCCAACAGAGGCTCAAATGCACTATGAAATATGTTAGCACCCGAACAAGAAGTGCTAGAAACTTCAAATGAAGGTACTGAAAGAGAGTTCAAAACCAACACATGTGCCTTAATTTGTGAATTAAAGTGCTGATAAAACAATCTTTTGAAAAAGGTCAATCCATTTGCATTATATTCTGTAAATATCCATTTCACATTATTATGCCATCTTTCTGAACCACATCCTTTGAGGGTAATAAAGAGGATTTGTAATAAAGACACAATTATATAATAGTTTTGAAAGTGGCTAGAGATGGAACCTTTTTGGTGCTTTCTCTCAAAAACAGGCAAATTAAAAAAAAAAGTCTTAGCCTTCCGCTTTTCCTTGTTAATGTTTTCTGGGGTGTGGGCATTTAGCAGAGATACACAGTTTGGACACATTCAAAAAGGAGTGCAACATCTTGTTTCCTTGCTACCAATATAATAGTGACAAACCTATTGACGAAAATTGCCCAAGGAAGTTAAAAGACTGAAACCACCTTACTTTGGGCAGAGAGGGGAAAAAAAAAAATCGTCTCTTTTTAATCTAAATCTTCCCCCCACCTCTGCTGCAGTTGCACATTTTAAAAGTTGCGTTTGTTACAAGGTAAGCGTCTCTGGAATCTTCCAGTTCAGAACAGAAATATGTTGGTGGGTAATTTTGGGAAGTGAGCCTGAGGTACCCAGAGCAGATGACACACGGGGCTTAGGTCCTGATTCAGCTACAAGTCAGCGGGGCACCCCAGGACCATCTGCGTTCTATAAATTACAGTAACGCCGGCACATGCGGCTTGTAAATCACTGGCGAACAGGCTTCACCTTGTGACACACGACATGAACCCTGTTGTATATTCCAATAAACTCCCATAAACCATCTGATATAAACTCCGGATTATGTTTCTTTAGGGGTTGGAATACTTAGACTTTCTTTGCTGGTCTGATTTCCCTTCAACATGTGAATTGAATACACACCGTGTTACTTCTCTTTCCCATGCACTAGGCATTTTGCTATTTTTCAAGTCCAGAATTTTACTTAGTGGCTGACATGTACAATTTGGTGAACTTTAAAGGGCCAATCTTTTTTTTCTTTCGCCTTCTTTAATAAACTTGTTTCTTTCAACACGACTGTGAATGTCAAAGTCTTGTGGTTACTCCACGAGGAAAATACGATTTATAAACAGCAAATTAATGGCCAAATTGTCAGTAACCTACTTCACTGAATATAAATAAACGCGTATCATAAAGGGTCGTATCGTTAATATGGATTTGCTGTGTTTCTGTCAACCTACATGGCTGCCTTCTATAATCAGTGTGTGTGTGTGTGTGTGTGTTTGTAGGAGCATGAGGAGGAAGAAAAATTGCAGTGGAGATAGCATTCAACTCCATTTATGACTCCTCCATAACTGGTGCCCAGCAACTGTGTTTGGTTACCCAATTCATGGAGTTCCTCCTCTAGTTTTAGGTAAATCCTTTCTGAAGAGTCATTTCTTAAGGCTTGTGATAGCTGATTGGCTGGCCCGCAGGTCAGAGAAAGTGGCAGAGAAATATCCAAACATGAGTCCTTCACATAGTCCTTAGATGCTAAGCTTTGGGCCTATTAGAAAAGATGGTAAAACATTTTCCCTTCTTTCTCTTTTTCATTTTTTCTAAAGTACACCAACAAAAAAAATCTAAATTTTTATGTTTCATGATGAAAGTACTTTGTCTCTTAAGAAAATTTCTTTCAGTTCAGTGTCTTTAAGGCAACATACAATTAATCCCTGTGTGTCACTTTTTATACATGTACAGGTGTAAACAAAAAGGATAGATCATTATTACTTGGTGTGGAACGTAAACTGGACATATAATGATTTTTAAAAATTCAATAGCTTCTTAAGGAGCTGAAGGATGAGATAATTCAGAATTAATTTTATTGGTCTGATGTATCCTACTCAAATTTAGCCAAAGGTTGTGTTAAATTTCCATGTTCATTGTCTGAAAAATACATTAACTAGTCTTTTCTAGAGTAGCTCTCATGCCTACATAAAGAAAACACAGTGCTATTTTTATTTATGACTGATTCAACATTTATACAGTGTTCATATGCTCAATAGAAATTAGATAAATTTCTTCTAAGTTATGGGAGTTCATTAAGATATAAACATACTAACTGTACATAAAGTTTAAATGTTCAAGTTGTGCTGAGAAAATGCTCTTATAGCTGAACACAGTTGTCTTAGTGGAAAAGAGGTAAATTTAAATTTTGCTAAGATACTCAGCAGCACTACTGTGAATTCAAAAACATAACTTTCAGAAACTTCTAAATACATAGTACCATTCATCAATTAATGCAGTTTATCTTGTAATTTTAGGGATGTATTGATGCTGGCAAAAATATTTGCAAATAAGTTAGAAAATTTCATGGTATATTATGCATCTCAAAGGATTTCATTCAGTTTTTCTTTTTCAACTGCAATCAATAATTTCTTTAAAAACTCTTAAAATATTGAGATACAGTATAGGTAAAAGATTGTTGGAAATTCTCAAAAGAAGGATTTAAGAAAACAAATATGAACAAAGATGAACTTTGTAGCATTACGTTATTTTCTTTCATTCACATAATTTTTGAACAAGTTCTGCCTGTTTTCTATTACACCTAAATAGTTCTCATTTTTATTCAACATCAAGAGATATTAATGTGGGTGCATCAAATCAGAGTCTGGGTTCTTTGAACCTATCAAACCATTTTTTCCCCAAATATTTGGGGTTTGATAAAACCCAAAATGCATGCTAGAAGCACTTTTTCCATTAATTATTAAACCCATGTGCATTTTGAGGAAAATTTGATCCATATGGGTTCTGGTTCATTTGTGCTTTACTCATCAAAATACTTTTTCTTAAAGTTCATGTCCAAGAAATCTTTTGAGGCCCGTTAAGTTTTTTGAGCTTTGCCAAGAACAAACAGAGTTAAACACCGAAAGATTCAAGTTGGTTTGTAACCCAATACCTATGAAGCATTAATGGGTTCTAAACTTGGATTAAACACATGTTCTCATCCTTAATGGTTGGAGGTACCTCCAGAGGGATGCTTGAGGCCTGATACAGAAAGCAAAAGTCAGACATATGTCAACAACGGCACCAGAAAATCCCAAGTGCATCACAAGTCATAAAAATATTACTTTGATTATATATGTTTTGAGTGCATACTCAAATATGCAGAGATGTTCCATAGAATTTGAATAGGAAAAAGGCATTCCAAGTAGGTAATAAAATATTTATTGTTATCTAAAATGTGAAATCCTAGTGTTTGGATAATGATTCTTAAATATTGGGCCTTGGTTATAAACAAATAATTATAGGAAACATGCAATTGACTTTTGATAGGAAAAAATAGGAATGTGGGCAACGATTTTTTTTTTTTACCTCTTTCCTTTCAAATGTCTAATTAAGTAGTGAGGGTTTTTTTTTTTTGCTTGTTTGTTTGTTTTGTTTTGTTTTGCTTTTTGTTTTGTTGTTATTGTGTGTGTTTTTGTTTTGTTTTGTTTTGTTTTTTTGAGTCTTGTTGTTTGACTTTTTCTCAGCTGGAATCAACGGGCCAAGTCAAAATAAAGCCGTAAGTATACATAGATTGGCACCAGTCTTTGATTAGACTGGATTGTTAGTCTCAAAAATTCCAGACGGGAGTATAGTCAAAAGATGATTATAAATAAAATAATGTACTATTTTTACAAGTCAGGGAAAATAAAATCTAAGGTTGCCATAATCGGGGTTATATTAAAAAAGAATCCTCATCTTTTAGAGATTTCTGCTGAAATACGTGTAGACATGACATGATCTCTGGGATTTACTGCAAAATTCAGTGGGAGTTAAGGATATGAGTGGAAGTACAGATAAAGCAAGACGATTGTCAATGCTGGGAGCTGGGCATGTTGGTGTGTATTATGTCATTTGTGATTCCTTTAGTTGATGCACTGACATCTCCTATGCCTACCACACATGCTTTGGGTCCGCCATAGTCGTTGTGGAAGCGACCCCTGGAGCAGAACCTGCCTCAGCTGTCCCATATATCTCTCCTGCCACATGCAACATCTGCAGGAACCTCTGATGTCACCTCTGATGCATGAACAAATTTGAAACTGTGAGGAAGTTACCACTCCATGGGAAAATCCTTTACTAATGGGGGATAGAAGCTGCTGGCCCATTCTGAGATGCATCTTACATGGTGACCCAGAGGGTTCCTAGTGGAACCCCCAGTGTCACCAGTTGGTCACGTTCCTTTCGATGCGTCTTTGCTCCTTACCTGTGACACTCTTTGGCCTTCCTCTCCTCTTCCTTAGAAGTATTTCCTAGAAGAAAATTCCTGCATCATTTCCTTTGATAATTTAAAAACACACACAATACATAATAATACAGATATTTTCTAAATAGCATAAGCCCTTGTCTCAAGCTAACAAGGCTATTTATGGTCAGACTTTTTCATAATAGAAAGTTTTTTCTTAAGTTTTTACTCTCTCTGTAGATAATGGAATCTAGATTTTATTTAAAAATACACCAATAAACTCTTCTTTAACAGTTGGAATTTTATGTTGTTACTGTTTTATGAATGAGCGCCTTATTTTGATTAATCACTCATAATTCTCTGTTGACAAAAATAGGCCTCATAGAAGGAGTTAGAAAAAGTGTTCCTGCCTCTTCCAGTTTTTGGAAGAGTTTGTAAAGAATTGGTTCAGTTCTTTCTTAGGCAGATCAGTCTAATGGAAGTGGAGGGAAGTCTGAACGATATGGTTATAGGACACTTATTACTTTCTTATTACTAATGTCAGGCTTGTAAATATTTGTACATGCATCCTATTTTTTCTACCATATTTTAAGGGCATTTATCTATTAAACACATATTTTTGAGCATCTGCTATGTACTAAACATTGTGGAAGGGGCTGCAGGTAGAACAGTGAACAATATGATACCTGCCTTGTTGGAGTCTATAGTCCAAAGATGAGGAAAGACAAGAAGCAAGTGAACAACAAACAAACAAATACTGATTGTTGGCAGGGATGATACCTTAGACATCTCAGTAACACCATCTCCTTAATATCTGGTATAAGGTCTTAAATTTATTCAGCATACAATAAAGGTGGAATAATTTATTTTGGTATGATTACTGTTCTTAACATGGTTGGGAAGATTAGGTTATCCACACAGAGTAATGGGAGAATTATACAAGACAAAAAATAATTTTATAGCTCTCCTATTCCAGTAGGGGAAAGGAATATGTGGAGTTTGAAAACCTAGTTCTCAAAGCCTGATGTATAAAGGCAGAACCACCTAGAAAAATCATCAGAGTCTGCATACAACCCACAGTATCCTCTGAAAAAACCAGCAGAGAGGGAATAAGGGAACTCTTATCTTCCTGAATGATGTCATTTATGCTGAAACTTAATTATAAGCGAACATCCATCTTTCCTGTCAAACAATGTGGTGTACATAGGCCAAATCATTTTTAATGTAAATATAAATGGTTCTTGTGTGTAGCCGCTGGGAAGATGGTTAATGCGGGGAGGGAAGAGGAGGATGGAAAGCTAATTCTACTTTGTAAAGGGAAAATTGCCTCAGTGCCTTGAGATTTTGTACCTATTAGGAAAAACAAAACAAAATATAAACGTTGGTGATAGGAAATTGGCTTGCTAGTGTCCAAAATGCAAAGATTTTGCCTTGAAAAATTTTACTTTATTTCTGCTTTCCAGTCAGATATTTAACTTAGAAATATGTGCTTTTCTTATCAGCATGATGCTTTTTAAAAAATATATATATGGTTGAGTTTCCTGGCACATTTTTCTTCCCACAAGCAGTTCTCTAGAGTTTTATAGATAAAGAAGTTTAAGTAAACGACCAATTTGGTAAAAAACAAAAATTATTCATCGAAACCAGTATATTATGTTGTGAAACCAGAAAATAGAGAAACCGTAAGCTCCTCTGCGTGGTACATAAACTCACGTATTTGGGACTGTTGCACAATTAAAATCGTCCCGTTTCAATACTCGTAATGTACAAGATAACTGTGAATCTTGGTGGGAAAAATAGACAATCAGAGTCACATAGTATATTGGGCTTAGGTCTGGCAGGGAGCTGATTCCTGGGAATCAAGTAAGGCAAGTAAGTAAGGGTGTGCATATTGACCATTTTGGTGCAACTGCGAGGCAAAGTATCTGTAGTCTTTTGTATATGCATGTATATGGTACGGTTTTTACACATATTAGGCAAAAATATATTAGACAATTTTGGAACAGAGTTCTAAAGTCAACATTTATTAACATTTATTTTTATTCCTGCTAATGTGCTTGGTACTGTATTAGGTAATATGAAGGCTATAAAAAGGTATAGGGCATCGTTCCTACATTCAGGAAACTACAAGCAAACCCTGGTATGTACCCTAAAAAAATCACTAATGTTGTAAGGTGGTGTTCACCTCAAAGCGGGGAGAGTAGAAAGAGAGAGAAAGAGAGAATTCACTTCTGTCTATGATGCCTAAAGGACTTTCTAGAGAATAGGTGTTTAGGAGGTTGGAGATTAGAGTTGAATCATTCCTCCTTAAACCAGGGCAGCACAGGTTCTGCCTCAAGCCCCAGGCTTTAGAGGACCACACTCTGACTTTCTTCTGTCGTGCCCTCCCCATGGGGCAAGGTTCTATGGGGCCAAGTGCATGTGCCACATAGATCCCACGTCCTCTCTTCTAACCATAATCTGGGTATGTTGGACTCTGAAATTGCTTACTTCAATGACTTGGGACTGGTTTTCATGGCTGTGTGGGTGGTGGATACCTCATTGCTGCAGTGCACACTAGGCCACCTCCCTGTCCTTCATCTGCAGTGCCAGCACCCATGAGCCCCTAAGGTTACCTTAGGCTAAGCACACCCAAGATGATTTCTGATGGGTTCTGTGAGGCCACTTGGAGGAAGCTGTGTGTCATGACCAGACAGGTCACACAAAGGGCATTGTGTTGCCCGGGACATACTTAGGCTTCCTTTTTTATGTCAACCTACTTCTAAGTTCTGATGGAAAATCGGAATCAGAACTCAACCTTTGGACCCTCGACCTTAGCCCAGTATCTTTTTCCCGTTTCACATTTTCTTTACTGTATATTTTCATTTTCTCCCCAAAATTCTATTTTTAGTTTTTTTCATAGAATAGGTACTAAAGCAGGAAAAAGAACTGGAATAATTGTCTTTCCACCAAGTCTGGCCATTTCTTTCAAACCCTTTACACCACTTCTTCCCTCTTTTAGTTTGGAGAGAATCAGAGAGGGGAGAAGAGAGAGGGAAAGAGAATGGGAGAAAGAGGAGCAAAGAGAAAAGTTTCCTCTGAAATTGGTTGGATCTGCCAAAGAGTAGAGTAGAACTGCTTGATGGAGCAGGAAAGAGAGAAAGATCCATTTATCTATCTGTCCGTCCGTCCGTCCATCCATCCATCCATCCATCCATCCATCCATCCATCCATCCATCCATCCATCTATCTATCTATCATCTACATCTCTATCTATCATCTATTATCTATCATCTATCTATTTACTATCTATGTCTATCTATCGATCTGTCTATCTACCTACCTATTATCTATCTGGCTCTTCATTCTTGCTTTCTTTAGCCTCCAGAGAGCTTACCTAGAATTAAGGTAATCTCCTTCTTAATCCAGTGCCTGGTGCAGAAACCAGTGGCAGTAGTTTATACTTCATGCTGGGTACACGTTGTCTAACTTGGTTTTAGGGTTTGGGAAAAAAACACAACTTCAATGACTTTCTGGATCTGGCTTTCTGAAGAAAAAGCTCCAATTGTTTCCACAGTGGCCCTATTGCTGACACTAGTGCCCACACTCCTGCCAGCCACTAATGAGCTGGTGAGGAGGTGAGGAGGTGGTGCAGGTCGGCTTCCTTTGTGTTCTGTTTGTTAGGTTTTTGTAATTAGGGCTTGTGTGTCAGAAGCTACTGTTTTGGTTTTTATGACCCTATTTTTGTATATGTTGGGTCTCTAGTTGAAAATGTCTTTCTTCTTATGAATACACAAACCCAAAGTTAATATTCTCTTCACAGGTTGGGCTTTCTCTAGCCCAATCAAGTTGCCCTTATGACAGGAGACATAATTTGGACCCAATTATCCAGGTACAATTCAAGAATGTATTATTCAAAATCTCTTAGACCAGAGAGCACATAATATTAGTTCTAAAAGTAGGAAGTTAAAGCCTTTTCAAGGTATCCTTTCTACGGGGAGTGTCAAGAGCAAATGAATTGCATCAGGTAGCCCACAAAAGTTGACCGCCTTTAAGAAGCTACTCAGGCTTGAGATGAATTGAAAAAGATGCGTGGGATGTGGCCACTGCCCACAAAGGGGGCTGGGGGAGATGCAGGAAGAGCTGCCATAGATAAACAACCAAAAACGAAAGTGTGTCTTTCTCCAGGTGGAAAACTGAAATGTTAGAGGAGTTCTGGGAGATTTTGAAGGGAAATGTGTGATCTGCATCTTTATTCAAATAAAACGTTTTCCTAGCTGGTGTTATTCTGAACAGAGTTCTGAGAACCATTAATATGTGTGCTGTGGAAAAAAAATATTAGTGGCTGAATGAATGGAAAGGTAAGCATGCTATTGTATTTCACAGAATCTAAAAAACAAAAAACAAACAAAAAAACACACCAAAAAAAACCCTTGGATCGTAAGATGCACCATTATTCTATGTACTAGTAAGGAAGAAAAAGCACTGCTAATTAAATTGTCACGCCATTGATTTGGAAGATGTAGCCCAGTTCCACTGATATTAAATTGTAGAAAACAAATGTGAGTCTCAGACTTGATGACATTCAATGTATCTTCTAAGAATGTACAACACATTTTAATCGCTCTGAGAAATCCCACAGAAAAGAAATACGTTTCATGTAGCTTTCCCCCAATTTTGGAACATGAAATGCTTTTTTATTGGGCAAATATCTTTGTGAACTCATGCACGAAAACATATGTGATAAATTATTGAAACTCAACTTGTTGCGTCTTTGGCACAACAGCCCCTCCCATTTGTGTTCCAAGTTTTTTTGATATGACCCTCCTAATCTTGGGAAACTTTTTTGCTTTATGGTATATCGAGAATTTCTGATCTCATTTCCTATATTTCTTGTCCCATTCCTGGAATCAGCCATTTTAAATATAGTGCAGTCCATATGATTTTTAAAAATGTTCTAATTCTTTCTTGAGTTCTATTACCTCATTTCTTGATGTTTGCCTGGTCTCTGAGAGAAAGGGAAAGAACCTTCTGCTCAAGGAAGATGTTCTGGGGGGAAACTCTAGGCAAAACTCACTATTTAGATATTACCTTAGTCTGTTTGGGCTTTTACAACAAAAACATCATAGACTGGGTGGCTTATACAGCAAACATTTATTTTTCACAGTTCTGGACACTGAGAAAACCAAGATCAAAGTACGTGCAGATTCAGTGTCTGGTGAGAACCAGCCTCCTGGTTCCTAGATAGCTGTCTTCTCACTGTGTTCTCACATGGTAGAAGGGGACTGAGAGAAGTCTCTGTTATAAGAGAACTAATCACTTCTCCAAATCCCTACCACTGAATGCCATCAATATGGGGATTACGCTTCAATATATGAATTTGGGGGTGGGGAACACAAACATTCAGCCCATAACAGATATGAAAACTTTTGTCTCAAACAAAACATTGCATGGAACCTCTGGTCTTGGTGTGTTTGGCTGTCCCACGTGAGTCTTATATGCTCCTTAGGTATAGAGGAAGGCTGACTTAATGGCCTTACCAGTGCCTCTATTTTTCTGGATCCTAATCTGAGCAGAAGTTAGAGATGCCTCCTTGAATGTGGAAGAAATTCCATCACCAGCATACCACATTAGCCTCAGAGAAGAGTAGAGAGAGAGGCCCAAAGAATAACAGCCAAATATGGGATTATAAGGGGAGTGTGCCACAGGCACTCATGAGATATAAGCACCCTTTCCAGGCACACTGGAGGATTCTCCACCCCAGTCCTACCCTCCACACTTACTCCCTACTCGGTGATGGAATACACCCAATATTGCTATTGGTCTTGACTCACATCAGCGTTTTTCCTCTTTGGAGTTGGAGGGGGGAGAAAAGTGACAAGTTGAGAGGGAGAGGATGGAAGGAAGTTTAAGTTGACTTTTGCCTATTATCAAAAGGAAGTCGGCCTAACTGGGAAATAATTTAGCAGTGGGAATAAGTCATGTCCTCCTCTGTTTCAGAAGTCTGTGCTTCCTTCTCTATATGAATCCTCTGCCCCCTCACCTCACACCTCAGGCTCTCCAGTGACCTTCCACCTTTGGACGTTCCTAGTGCTCTGAGTTCTAAGCCTCATGGGGTGGGTACCTTTCTAATTCCAGGCACCTATTTGTCATTTGTCTTCTTTTACTTACACATATTCGTGTTTCTGTCAAAAAAATACAAATTTACCCCTTCTCATGATACTTCCAACAAAAATATTAGCTGCTTAATGCAAGGGCTGACTGCTTCTTCCTTTTTAACTGCCCTCAGGACCTAGTATGGAACGTTCCTCATATTGTTAGCTAATAAGTGATGTTGATTGATGGGATTTACAGGTAAATATGCATCAATTTCCAAATAATAAGGTGAAAAACTTTGCTTCCATTAAATTTCACCTACAGAACTCAACAACAATAATGATTCTGAAAGGAAAGAATTATTTGAAGGGAGAAACAAGGTACAGGTTTGAGCTAAAAAAAACCACCAAAAAACGAAAAACGTAGTATATGGACATAAAAGAACATGTGAAGCCAGAAACATTGATGGCCACATCTAAGATTAAAGTTCTAGGTTGTATGTATTCCTGAGAGCCCAAATCAGCAAACTATAGGCCATGGCCATTTGGCCAGTCCCCAGGGTTTTTAAAAAAATATTTTTATTAAAAATATGGCTAACATACAATATTATATTAGTTTCAGGTGTACACTATAGTTATTCAACATTTATATACTTGAAGAAGTGATCACCATGATAAGTCCAGCAACCATCTGACACTGTACCATGTTATCACAATATTATTGACTATGTTCCCTATGCTGTACATTACATCTGCGTGACTTATTTGTTTTACACCTGAAAATTTGAACCTCTTGTTCCTCTTAATGCCCTTTTTAAATTTTTGAATTACAGCTGACATTCAATATATTTTACATTTCAGGTGTACAGCACAGTGATTAGACATTTATATAATGTAAAAGTGATCCCCCTCATTGGTCTAGTGTCCACCTGGCACTATACATAGTTATTGCCATGTTATTGACTACATTCCTTGTGCTTTACTTTACATCCCCATGACTATTTTTTAACTACCAGTTTGTACTTCTTAATGCCTTCACCTTTTTCACTATGCCTTCAAATGTCTCCCATCTATCACCCTGATAAATCTAGTACCCATACAACCCCATACAATTATTACAATATTATTGACTATATTCCTTATGCTATACCCTACATCCCATGACTACTTTGTAATAACCAATTTGTACTTTTTTAATCCCTTCTCCCTTTTTACCCACCCTACCCAAACCCCTTCCTATTTGGCAACCATCAAAATGTTCTGTGTCTATAAGTTTGTTTCTGATTTGTTTGTTTGTTCATTTGGTTCTTTAGATTCCACATAGAAGTGAAATGACTTTGCATCTGTCTTTCTCTGTCTGACACTCCACTCAATACAATACCCTCTAGGTCCAACCATGACACTACAGATTGAAAGAACTGAATCCCTTCCCTGACTGAGCAATATTCCATTGTATATACGTACCACCTCCTCTTTATCCATTCATCCATTCAGGGACACCCAGGTTGCCTCCATATCTTGGCCATTGTAAACAACGCTGCAATGAACATATGGATGCCCACATCCTCTCAAAGTAGCATTTTGGGTTTCTTTGGATGAATACCCAGAAGTGGGATTACTGGGTCCTTCTTTGTCTCTTGTTATAGCTTTTGTTTTAAAGTTTATTTTGTCTGGTATAAGTATTGCTACTTCAGCTGTTTTTTGTTTTTGTTTTTTTGTTTGTTTCTATTTTCATGAAATATCTTTTTTCATCCCTTTACTTTCAGTATGTGTGTGTCTTCTGATCTGAAGTGAATCTCTTGTAGGCAGCATATGTAAGGGTCTTGTTTTCTTTTTTTTTTTTTTTTGAGGAGTCTGTGCCTTTATTGCCTGGCAGGCTACTTGAGAGGAATGAAGCGGGAGGAGTGGGTGGCCCCGATACCAGGCCGGCCATGCTTCACGGGCTTGTAGGTTATGGAGAACTCGCCCAGGTAGTGGCTGATCATCTTAGGCTTGATCTCCACGTGGTTGAAGGTCTTGCCGTTGTAGACGCCCACCATCCTCCCCACCATCTCGGGCAGGATGATCATGTCCCTCAGGTGCGTCTTCACCACCTCCGGCTTCTCCATGGGCGGGGCCTCCTTCTTGGCCTTGCGCAGGCGCTTCAGCAGGGAGTGCTGCTTCCTCCTCAGGCCCCTGTTCAGCCGCTGCCGCTGCCGCGCACTGTACAGCTGCATGAGCTGCTCATAGGACATGTCCAGCAGCTGGTCGAGGTCCACGCCGCGGTAGGTGAACTTGCGAAAGGTCCGCTTCTTCTTCTGCTCCACTTCCGCCATCTTGCGAGTTCTTCAGAAAGCGGGTCTTGTTTTCTTATCCATTCAGCCCTCCTATGTGTTTTGATTGGAGTGTTTAATCCATTTGCACTTAAAGTAATTGTTGATAACTATGTGGTTATTGCCATTTTATTATTCATATTTTTTATCTCTTTTTAAAAATTCATCCTAAGGAAGTCCCTTTATGATTCTTCGTAATTCTGGTTTGCTGTTGATGAACTCCTTTAGTTTTTTCTTGTCTGGGAAGCTCTTTATCTGTCCTTCGATTCTAAATGATAGCTTTGTTGGGTAGAGTAATCTTGGTTATAGGTCCTTGCTTTTCATCACTTTGAATATTTTGTGCCAATCCCTTCTGGCCTGCAAAGTTTCTGTTGAGAAATCAGCTGACAGCCTTAAGGGAGTTCCCTTGTAGATAACTGTCTGCTTATTTCTTGCTGCTTTTAAGATTCATACTTTGTCTTTAAACTTTAGCATTTTAATTATGATGTGCCCTGGTGTAGGCCTCTTTGGGTTCATCTTGTTTGGGACTCTCTGTGCTTCCAGAGCTTGTATATTTATTCCCTTCACCAGGTTAGGAAAGTTTTCTGTCATTATTTCCTCAAATAGGTTTTCAATTCCTTGCACTCTCTCTTTTGCTTCTGGTACCTCTATGATGCAAATGTTGTTACACTTGATGTTGTCCCAGAGTCCCCTTATACTATTCTCATTTTTTTTATTCTTTCTTTTTGCTTTTTTTTTAATGTTAATATTTTAGCATGTTAAAAATCAATGAATATTTAATGTTGATTGAATGTATACCTGACATTTATATTTTTTTCTGATTGGATGTTTTCTGTTATCTTCTAAATCACTGATTCTGTTTTCTACTTCATCTAATCTACTGTTGATTCCTTCTAAAGTATTCTTCATTTCAGTTATTGTATTCTTTTTTTCTGACTGGTTCCTTTTTCTGTTTTCTGTTTCCATTTTTATGTTTCCTATCTCTTTGTTGAAGCTCTCCCTGAAATTACTGAGCATCCTTATAACCAGTGTTTTGAACTCTGCATTGGGTAGATTGCTTGTCTCCATTTTGTTTAGTTTTTTTTTTTTTTTCCTGGAGCTTTGTTCTGTTCTTTTATTTGGGACATGTTTCTTTGTCTCCTCATTTTGACTGCCTCCTTGTGTTTGAGTCTATGTATTAGGTAGGGCTGCTATGTCTTCCATTCTTAGGTGAGTGGCCTTATTTAGTAATTGTGCCCTGAGGCTGAGTGGCACAGCCTTCCTGATCACTTGAGCTGGATACTCCAGATGTGTCCTTTGTGTGGGTTGTGTGTGCCATCCTGTTGCAGTTGAGCCTTGGTTACTGTTTGCACATCAATAGCAGGGATTGACTCTTGAGTTGATTGGTTGTGTGGACTGGCTGTGACTATAATGGAGCAGCAGTTGAGGAGGGGCCGACCCTATGGAACAGGATTTGCTTTGGCATGGCTCTGGTGCCCGCCCAGTGTGCCCTTTGAGTATGTCATCCCTAGAAGTGGTCAGGTGATGCACTGGCTGGATCCAAACTGGTCAGTAGGCATGTCAGCCCGGGGTCTCCTGGGAGGGGCCCCACTGTAGACAAAGTTCAGCTGTAGCCTCTGTCCTGCCCATGGCCTCCTGCATGAGCCACAAAAGCAATCCACAGATGGCTGCCACTCACACTTGGCTTGGAGGTCCCTTGAGAGGCTATAGCCAGATATTAGTAGTGCTGGGCTTAGGGCTGTTCAGCCAGAGGTATGGGACATGCTGAAGCCAGATATTGCTTGTTTGGCTTTTGTGCACCTTTGAGAAATTTTATGAAAGTTGCAACATGAGCCAAGACAAGCTGTTTGTATGGAAGAGTCACTGGAAATGGCTTGGGTGGGTCCAAAAGTTGGTGGGGAAGGAATCAGGGCAAATGAACAGTGTTAGCTAGGTTGATGGAGACTCAAATATGTCCTTAGTTGTAGGGCTTCAATTCAGCTAGATTTCAGGTTATCCTCAATAATAGTTGTTCTGTAGTTTAGTTGTAATTTTGCTATGGTGGTGAGAGGAGATAAGCACCGTGTTTACCTACTCCAGCATCTTGACTGGCTCTCAGCCTGTCTCCAGCTTTTATACACAAAATTTTATTGAAACAGAGACATTCTCATTTGTTTGCATATTGCTTATGACTGCTTTCATGATACAATGGCAAAATTGAATCATTGCAACAGAGACCTCATGGCCTTCACAGCCAAACTAACCATTTGGCTCTTTATGGAAAAAGTTTGCTGATCTCTGCCCTAGAGCAAGGACACTTGCCTAGAACTAATGCTGGAGGAAGTTTTCACTGTCTGGAATTACTTCTTTTCTGTCCCTGATGCCTACTTTCAATGCCAAGAAGAGAGTATACTGATACTTCATGGGCTCTCCCTTCTCTCCTGGAAAATCAAATATTGTGTAAAAGAAAAAAAGAAGGAAGGGGAAGAAGTTCATAGTACAACCTTCCCATCCCTTTAGAACTCAGACTATTGGCCCTGGTTCCCTGGCAAGTGGAATATGAAGGTGATGCTAGAATAATATATTAAATATTTCTTCCTTTTCTCTAGAAATAGCTTTTTAGCTTTATCGAAGCTCATACCCATTGTACATATATCTCATTAAAGGTTATATTGCTTTAAAATGAGCTTCTGGTTGAGATAATAGTATTGGATCAAGATTTAGTTTATATTGAAATGGTGTGATTGGAATATCATAGTCTGAGGAAGCAAGGAAAAGGCCAAATGTGCTTACATTAGATGTAATTTAGTAAAAATGGAAAGTTCAGGTGTTTCTGGCATATAGAGAACATTTATAGCATTTTGACTTTTCACATTCATCTTTTAAAGTTCCAAGTTACAACATTTTCTTTTCTTGGCCCTTTAAAAATAATGGATAACTTTGCTCTGTACCATAGCTTGAAATATTTTGGTATATGCTAATTCAGAAGATAAAATTTCTTTTGGAAATGCTCACTTTCGTCTACATGTTAGAAATGGAAAGTCTGTTAGCTGGAATTCTAAAATTACAAGTATCATTGGGTTCGTATCATTAAATTGTTTTGAGAACCTAATTCAGAAGTCTGGAAGTAGTAACCATGCATTCAGAATATCAGCCTCAGTATGCATTATGATTTAATGAGTCTCTCCATCTGCCCCATACTTTTTTTTAATCAGCGTTAAACATGTGATCTAATAAGCATTAAAAGTAATGACATTTGAATAGCCATGCTCACCCTTCATCGTGGGAGGATTACATTTTTGGGGACTGTTAAAAAGATCTATTTCAGTATCAATTGTCCACCAAAATTTGGCTCTATCTATTTCTAGTCAGTTGATAGGATATTTTCTTGCTTCCTTTATGTTAGAAATGGCTTTTGCTTTGACGGCTGAAATGTAAGAGGAAGTTTTGACTGTCACTTCTGGTTGTGAGTTTTAAGAACTTGCACATGAACCTCTCCTATCACCTCCTTTTTTTCCTTGCCTTAGCAATCAGCAACATTTCATAAAGTGTGGGCTGTGCGAATCTGGGTTCCAGAGTGGGGTGTTGTAGAAGTGAACCCTCAGTCAACCTGCACCAGATATGTAGTCAGAGCAAGAAAGACACCTTTGTGTTTTAACTCACTGGGATATGTGGTTTCTTTTGTTACTGCAGCATAACCTGGCCCTTCCTGATTGATTCAGTATGTCTGGGATGGCTTTAAAAAATGATATGAATTCTCCACAGTGAGAGTCAGTTCTATGGAGAAACAACCAATTATTTTCCAAAGAGACTTATATGACTGTCTGGCATGGCATTTTAGTCAATGATTTTATATTAGTGTGCCTCTGGAATGCAATACACACTTCATACTATCTGCCTACTTTTGTTGTTGTTCTTGTTCCCTATTTATGTTATTCCCAAGGAAGAAAACATTTGAAGGAATGCTTTAGACATTGAATGTGTAAAAGGCAGTCCAGCTCTCAATCAGCATCCCTTGGAGAAAGCAACCCTAAGGTAGAATTGAATCGTATTAAGTCTGGGGGAAATGTAACTGGAGAGTAACAAGCTATAAGCAAATTGGATTGCCTTCAACATAACATAACATAACGTAACGTAATGTAACGTAATGTAACATAGCATAAATATGGGTTAGTGCTCCACTTCTAGTTTTTATTGCAAGAGGTACAGCTATGAGTAAAGAAGTAGCAGAGACTAAGGTTTAGTCAGAAAAACACACTATTTTGTGTATGCCAGACCTCTTAATCCATTTCAGCACTCATTTTTAATACCAGGGATTATAACTGTTAACAATTTATCACCTTTTTAAACTTGGAGTGACTAAGACTCTTCCCATATTCTTGCAAATCATGTCCTTGAACAGTTTTAATTGTAGTAGGCTTAGAGATATCTTTCTTTTCTCTTCTTCTGTTTAGTGGGCAAGGATCTCTTCCAAAGGTCTTCTGTTAGGCTTAGACACTTTAAGACCTTTGAGAAAGCAGCTGCCCTAGGAAACAAGCCACTTAAAGTGGTCAGTGTAGGTTTATGCCTTCATAGAACAAAACAATGTTCTTTGCCCATTGTTCCAGCTATAGCCACATGCCCATATTAACAGCAATAATAAAATATTGCTCCATTATCCCCAAAGCTTCGGTCTCTGATGAGATAAAAGCTTTTTTCCCAGAGGGGTTGGTCAGTGTATGGAGGTGGGAGATTGGAAAGGAAGGAATACATTAACCTCATGGTTCTGATAGAAATGGCCTCTTCTGTTATGAAGAAAATACACATGTTAAACATGTGTGACTAGCAAAAGCATAAGAGATCGGTTACCTTCTCACTCTGCTTATCTCAGTTTAGAGGACTAGTAAGTGGTTAGAAAGCTGCAGACTGCTCAATGAGAAATGGGTCTTGAAAGATGTACAATGAGTTAGATTTAAAAAAAGAGTGGAAGCAAGTAAGTCCATTGAGTTATTGAGTGAGTAGAAACTCAGACTACATCCCAGATCGCTACAGTGTTCCTTGTGAAATCTGTGTACTAGTCTCTTCTTGTCAGGTCCTTGAATGGAGCTATTGCTTCTGGCTTATGTTTCTTTATTACCTTCTTTACTGATGGATATATGCAACATGCATGTCAGTAATGAAGCAGAATAACAAAATGAATAGTTGTGAACTCATCACCCAATTTTAGAACCATAAACATCATTGTAATTACTTACCCACTCCTCCCACATCTCGCACCTCTACCTTCGCCCAGCCTGGGGATGAACTTTGTGTTGAACATTGCTTATTTTACTAAAAATCATTTTAACACATGCCCAGATATGGATATCCATATAGAGTATTGCTTGGTTTTGATGGGTTTTTTTTTGAGCTTTATAAAAGTGACACACCTTGCATAGTCTGCTGGGACTTGCTATTTTTACTCAATAGTCTAAGATGTACCCATGTTGTTTGTGAAAGTCTACTCCATTTATTTTTACTGCTTTATAATTTTCCATTAGAATTTGTCCATCTGTTTTCCTGTTGATACGCATTTGAGTTGTTTTCTAGTTTTTTGTTTTATTGTTCTGTTGTGAACAGAACTGCTATGAATGTTTGTCTCCTGGGGAATATGGGCTAAAATTTCTCTGAGTATTACCCTGGACTGTACTTTAGGTAAATATTCAACTTTATAACATAGTACCACATTTTTTCCCAAAGTGGTTGTACCAGTTTGCTTTACTATCACCAATATATATGGATAAAATTTCCCATAGATCCATATCTTACAATCTTTGTTATTTTATTTTTTTTGAATTAAAATTTATTGGGGTGACAATTATTAGTAAAGTTACATAGGTTTCAGGTGTACAATTCTGTAATACATCATCTATATCTCACATTGTGTCTTCACCACCCAGAGTCAGTTCTTTTTCCCTCACCATATATTAGACCCTGTTTACCCTCTTCTGTAGCCCTCCTCCCGCCTTACCCTCTGGTAACCCCTAAACTATTGTCTATGTCTATGAGTTTTTGTTCCTTCATTTGTTTGTCTTGTTCTTTTGTTGTTTTCAGTTTTATATACCCCATATCTGAAAACATTTATCCGTAAATACATGTGTGCTCCAATGTTGATTGCAGCTTTATTTATAGTGGCCAAGACATAAAAACAACCAAAATGCCCTTCGATAGATGAATGGATAAAGAAGTCGTGGTATATATACACAATGGAATACTATGCAGAGGTAAGAAAAGATGAAATAGTACCAGTTATGACAACATGGATGGATCTTGAGATTATAATGCTAAGCAAAATAAGTCAGACAGAAAAAGTAGAGAATATTTGTTATTTTAAGATGTCTTAATTTTTGCCAATCTAGTGTATAAATGGTGTCACATTGTGGTCCTAATTTGCATCTCCATGATTGGTAATGAGTTTGAGCATCTTGGCAAATATTTATTAGCAATTTGTGTCACGCCTGCTTCCTCCCTCCCCTTTTTTTTAAACTAGCAAGGTAACTATATATTCAGTTGTCATTAGGAAGGGAGGAGAAGTCAGTTGTTTAAAGTCTTTTGTAATTAAATCCCCAGTTGGTAGATGATAGATGGTGAAAAGCTAAAATGAATGCAGTAGCTTCTCTCTGTGAAAGCAGAGCTGTGTGCTAGAGTGCCTTTGGAATTCCTTAAATCCTATACTTTTATAATAATGTGTACCTAATAAGGAACAATGAATTATATCTATAAGTAATGATATATGGTAATTGGAGAGTTTCTGTATTCTTACATAGATCACTCAGTATTTTGTGTTTGTAAGCAACACAAACCCACTTTGGCTAACTTTAGCCCCAAAAGACTACTCATGGTCATTTTATTCACAATAGCAAAGAACTGGAATAACTGAAGTGTCCATCAACAGGAGAAGGGATGAGACAATTGTTGGCAGTTTTAGCATCTGTATGATGGCCCCACCGAGATTGTACATGATCCCAAAAGAAAGGGAGGCATGAATACAGGAATGAAAACAACAGATTCCAAACACCTTGACTCACTGGGCTCTTTCTTAGGTAGAAAGACTGAAAAGAGTTACTGATTTCCAAAGAAGACAAATGGAGTCTGAATGGAAAAAAAATGTGTTTTTAACATCATCTCTCATGGCAAAATATTACTGGATCATTTTTCTAACTGCACAACATTCCTTTTGGTTGAGGTTTTCTAGGCCAAACTAAAAGGCCAGTAAGATATGTTAATTTGTGCTAAGATGTGAAGATGGTAATGATTTGGCTCAGAGAAGAAGTATGCCCCAACTGCAGTGCTAGCTCGGACCTGGTGGTATATTGGTGACCTGGGTGTTCATGAGCACTTTCACATCCCCATGCTAGTAACTGTGAGCCACTGGGAAAGGAACAATGTCTCCACTCACTAGTATTTCTTTGGGCCCTGTCACAAGCAGGGGCCATCTCTAAATGTTATCTTTCTATGAAAGTTTGAGATTAGTACCAATTTTAAGTGAACATCAAATCCTAAATCTAAGCAACTCCGATACAGAATACCTTGGTCCTAGAGAGCCCCAAGAAACCTGGGTGGTAGGAGGGGCTAAAGTTGTGTACTCCATTTACTTACACACATAGCAATGAAGGGAAGCGTAGCACCATTTTGAAATCCCAAGGAGGTGTGACCCACACAAGGTGATGTGTAGTTAGTTATTTTGCTCTAACATTTATGTTCAGAAGAAGACTTATCAAAATACATGACAAAAAGTTAAGATATATAAGTAATAACAGAATTTTAAATATGAGCAGTGTCAGTAATAATGACTATAGCTATCTATCATTAATTGATTTTCTCTTCTGTGTCTTACAAAGGACCCTGTGTGTCCTATTTCTGACCCTCATAACAACCCTTTCAGTAGGTTTCTTACTTGTTTTTTACAGGTAAGAAAGCTGACGTTCTGATCAGTTAAGTAACTTATATAAGGTAGCAAGTAATATTGCTGAGATGATGTCACATTTGGAATTATAATTGGAGTTATGAAGAGAGTGAATTTCAGTGCACATTTGGCTTTCTACTGCAAAGAGAGAACCAGTATTTGATAATACACAGCATTTGATAACTGCCGGATATTCCTGTGCAGGATTATATCCATATACCCTGATAGTAATTGTTTGTGAAGCAATTAGGATTGGAACAGTTTATTTTGAATTGGTGAAGGAAAATTGTGGAACACTGGATGCTTTCTCTCCATGATTAATACCTTTTGACATTTAGACTCCCGCTTGTGAAATGGCTTTTGCAAACTCCCTCTTTCCTCCTTTTTAAACGGTATGGAGAAGTAGGAGAATGCTCAGATGAAGCCTGCCTTTTGGCTGGATACAAAACAAGAGGGGCTGGAAACAAAAAAAGAGGGGCTGGAAAATGTCACTTTGTTTGGTGGAAGAGAGTTGTATGTTCAGATCTGTTGTGACCTCTAGTCTTGGGGCAGTACAAGATTTGACCCCTTTGGATAGTAGCATTGTAACACTATATTATATATAACTTTCTCACTTAAGCAAAAGGTCTCGATTTAATAAACATTTAATCCTCTCATATAAGAGAATCTTATAACACTCAACAGAACAGGATCCTTTTCCCCCTTAGTTGATTATTTGTTGGCCAACTACACTCCCAGCTGAGTCAGCAGGCCTAGGTGTGTGCCTCCACTGGTTATCCGCCACGGACTCCAGCTTGGTGTTGGGCAGCCATCATCATTCAGCTCTCTCTCTAATCAGCAGGCTTGCACAGCTTGATCTTCCCTTTAATTTAGAATTTGTCTTCTTTCTTGGCTGCTGGCTGTCTTCAGAAGGGAACGAGCATTCTCAGTGAGTAAATTTAACTTCCCAACCCTCGCCCTCTTCCCACCCCAGCAATCATTAGTCAGAACATCTGTTCACCCTGCGTTTAGAGCATGATAGAGCTCACACTGGGAGTTTTGGTTAGGATCCTTTCAACATCAATTATTTTCTAGACTCAAAGCTCCTAAAAAGAAAGAACTACGCCCTACACTCAGCTGTAATTCTGATATTGAGCCTGGTACCCATTAGGGCCAAAGAAATATTTGTTCAATTGCATTGAACATTTACATCCGAGACATGAACTCAAGATGGTTGGTAGACAAGGGGAATCAGAAAGCCAGATTTTGTCATAGAGATTTATGTCATAAATCATCCTTCATTGAAAAAAAACCAAAATATGTTAATGACCTTATTCTTATTGCATCATTCTTCTTATATACTTGTCTTTTTAACTCTGAGGCAGTAGTGAGAGTTAGGCTCTTGAGCCAGACAGACTTGGGACCGATCCCCAACATGGCTGCTTCCTAGTTTGGTACTTTTGGGCAAGTTACTTAAACATTCCAAACCTCAATGTGTTCATCTCTAAAATGGGCACAAATAATCACAACAAACTTAGTTTAGTATTTTGAGATGATATTGGTAAAGTATATGTAGTAAGTGCTCAGTGAATGATAGCTATAATGGTTATTATTTTACAACCAAATTGATATTTAAAACACGGTGAACCTGTAGCCAACTTTTCCATTCAGCTTCAAAGATATAGAGTTTTGTATCACCTAAAATAGTTACTCAGAAAAATAATTGTTTGCTTTACTTACATGCACTAATAATAGACATTCGATTATGGTTGCAATAGCATGATTATTTTATACCTTAAAATGAATCTTTCACCCTAGCAACTCAATTTAAAAAATACATTTTTAATTGGTCCAAAGAAGTAGATTTCCGAACCAGTTTTTCTCTATGGGTTCTTGTTTATTTAATACCATGTCTTGCAGAATATATCAGTCAGCTACTGCTGTACAACAAACCATTTCACATACATAGTGACTAATGATAAAGTCATTTTTGTCACCCACACAGTTGTGGTTTGTGTGAGAGTTTGTTAGTCGAGTCTGGCCTTGGCTGGGTGGTTCTGATTTAAGCTGCAGGTCTGGCTAAGTCCAGTTCCTCACCTATAGAAGCAAAATTTAAGCCTTTGTATCATACCCGCTAATATCCCATTAACAAAGCAAGTCACATGGCTGAGTCTAAAGTCAGAGAAATATATTTCTCCTATGGATACAGGTGGTCAGGAGTAAATATTTTTCAGCAATAATCAATCTATCAGTAAGTATAACAACACAAGAAATTCTAAATTGAGGCCAGTGGATGTATGAATAATTTCTTACCCTGGGATTCACATAGCAATAGTGACAGATAAAGGGACTCATTTTTCTGAGGGTACCATCTTCAGCCAACCTTGCACCACTAAGTGCTCAGAATTTAGAATATTCAGCTCAATATGTCTAAGAGGGAGGTATGCAACAGAGCTTTAAAAATACAGCACTTAAGAAAATAGACTGAAGTGAGTCCTGGGGGATATAGCTAAATAGATTGCTATTACTTCTAGCAATACAATTTATGCTTCCTGCAAGAATACTATTTTAGCTTTTTTTTTTTAGAGAGAAAAACTAAAACTAAGTTGTGTATGTGCTGGGTTTGATGATTTGGCTTCTGAAATATCAGGCTTTGTATCCTTTTATACGAACATTGGCTTTGTGTATTTGACTTAGGAGAAACTTTTATTTTGGGGGTATTTCAGTCTCAAAGTTATAGGGGAAAAGAAATCATTAACACGTTCTACATCTAGCTTTCCAGGTGTGTGTTGGGAGGAATGGGGGGAGGGCACCGCTTTTACTCACACTTTTGCTTGCTTTCCGTGAAATCTTATAAAGAAGTCCTGTCTTGATGTCAACTGTTGGTCTCAGCTTGGGTAGCTTATTCAACAAAATATGGTGACTGCAAATAGGTTGATTCAATATTTCCCACCTGCATGGAAAGGTATGTATGTAGAAAGGAATTTGTATTTTTTTGAGTGTGATTATATTAAACTGAACACTTCTGGAGGCAATTTCCCCCCTCCCCTTCCCCATTTCCATTCTCAAGTTTAGCAAGCTGAGGGCCCCTCACCTACTGTGTTTTGAAAAAAACAAACACCTTCATCTAAAGCTGCATTTTGGATTCAATGGGGGAACTTTACAGGTCCTCGTGTCTGAGTCCCCCGCAAAAGAGGCTGATTTAACTGGTCTGGGGTATGGCCTGTTAATCAGCATATTGAAAGCTCCCCTGGTGAATTAATTGTGTATCCAGGGTTGTGAATCACTAATCTAAAGCCTGGCCAACTTCATCTTTGTCATCAGAAGAGCTCGTACCCGTAGATGTGCATTTGGTACTCTGCAAAATGGGAGGGTGGCTCTTACCAGTTGTCAGTAGGCCTAGAGCCTGACATGTTATCTCACTGAATTTCATCTTCACAAAATCTCATATGGTGGGTGCTGCTGTCCTCATTCTGCAGATTCCAAAACAGAGCCCCAGAGAAAGACAAGAGCTTGCCCTTAAACACAGCTTTTAATCACAAAGTTAGAAGTCTGATACCAACTATCACCTTCAAAGTCCTGGGCCCTTCTTACTCTAAAATAAAGCTGAGAAGGTACTGTTTTTACCCTGCTGTAATATGCCATCGCATATGTCGGGGGCACATGAACAGCTGAATGAATATTAAGCTAAGATGTGAACAAGGGGCACTTGTTTGGTGTAGAAGCAAATTGAAAAGAAGTATGATAAGTAAAGGGCAGTTAGATTGGAAGTGGGTAGCTTAAGCCTGTATATCTGTACATACAGCAATTAAAGACTTGCCAGATGTTTCTTCGGTTGATTACAGAGGGCAGATAAAAAAAAAACAACACCAAAACAAACACAGAATTAATTTCTGAAAATGTTTAGAAATTGGGAACGTGGCTTTTGCAATGGAATTCTGGAGGTTGTGAGAAGAGAGGATGGGTAGATGACTCCAGAGGAGCTGTGGTTTTGGTATCAGCTTGGAGGTGGATGTGAGGGGAAGAGAAGGGAAGTCATAGAAGGTGCTTGCGATCAAGAGAAACGTGGGTGTTGGGTTGGAGAAGCCAAAGGCTGTGAGAGCAAGCAGGACTCTCAGGCTGCACAAAAGTGGTGGACTCCCTCCATCCCCACTAGAGGAGCACCATACCTTGGCTGCTCTTTTGTCTATGTGGCAGAGCCCCTATACGTTGTTTTGCAGAGAAGTCCTATCTATGGGCCCTTCGGTGACATTCTGATAGTGTGTGATGTGGGGGAGTGTCTTCTCAAGATGCAACCTGTCCTCCTCCTAGGTGCATGCCCTCACTGGACGTCTAAAGAGGAAGTCTCAGTATTCTGAGTGACAGCTGTAGGCGAGCCAGGTCTGTTTGCAGAGCTCCATGTTTTCAACCCTTCTATGTTCTAAAATCTTAAATGAAAACAGAAACCTCGGGGAAAAAAAAGAAAGAAAGAAAAGAGCAAGTGAGATGGATGTGAGGTGAAAAGAAGGGGGATCCTCAATAGAACTCACAATGAGCAATAATTACAAGACAGGCTTTTGTATAATTTTCTCCAACTTTTTGTTAGGTTCTGACAACAAGAAAATTTAAGACGATAGGTTTTACTCTGATGTTTTAGTTTAAATGTGGGTTTATCCCTCGTAGTGGAAAGTGCTTCCAGGCGTTGAGCTTGACTGCCCTTGTGCTTGGCTTCTTGTTAATGTTTCTGAATTGGATCTGGAGTTACATGCTAATCAGCTGAGGGACAGGAAACTTCCTCTTCTGGGCTATCCAAGCTGAAGACTGATTTCTACTTTGGCATAGTAAATTTGTGAATTAGAAAGCTGCATTTACCTTCTCAATCCACTAATAATAAAACCCTATAGTTTTACAGAAAAGGGAGTTTTTTATTGCTTGTAAACTATTTCTTGGTACATTATCCCATTTTATTGTTACAAAATCCTTCAAAAATAATCAGAATGGGATTTTATTTTATTCTGATTTTGCAGGTAGAGAAACTGAGGAGTTCTGAGTGGTTGTGTGAATTGGCTTCCGTGAAGGGAGCCACAGTGAGGTCTTTGTGTAACACATCATGCTCCTCAAAGCCTTTCCCCATCTACAGCCATGCTTGGTCTCGCAGGAACCCAGAGTGAGCGAGGTGGGGCAGGCATTTCCTCCACTTCCTGGATGAGGAAGCTGAGACCCTGAAAGGAGGGGTCATTCTCCCAAGTTCTTTGGGCTATGGAGAACTAAGTTCACCGAGGCCTTTTGCTTTTACATTTGGATCCTTATCTTTTGTGATGACTCAACAATACTGGGGAAAAATCACTTCTTGAAGGAAAAGAAATAACACGGGAATAAGGAATAAGGACTGCTGCCACTAGAAATGAGATTTTCCTCCTTAGTCCTTCCTGATTCTTGTAGAACAGGTAGAATGTGTTGATTCTGATTCTTTTAGAATAAAATTCCCACTTCCAATTTTATGGTCAGTTATTTTAATTCTGATGAACGTAAACTCTTTAATTTTGTTTCAGTCTAGATTTTTCAAGTTCAGTTGCCTTGCTTTTCTTTCTTGAAGGATTTATTTTTCTTTTCCAACCTCACAGAGTTGGATTCATTCTCCTCAAGTTATTCAGGAAGTGGTCTTTAAAAAAGGGAGGACAAGATGATCCACTGGTAGTGAAGAAACTGAGTATTGTCACTTCTAATCTCTTTTTTCTCACCATTTTTTAATTTCTATTTTTGTATTTGCTTTATAATATATGACATAAGTAGGGTAGTCTATTACATATACAACATACATATATATATATCTACCACACAAGCACACACAGACATATGTAGTAGCTATTTTAATTACTACGGATATATGTTCATAAAAGTTTGGAGACCCCTAGTGTTATGGGTTGAATTGTGCCACCCCCCAAAAAAAGATATGTTGAAATCTTAGCCCCCAGTACCTCAGAATCTGACCTTATTTGGAAATAAGATCGACGCAGATGTAATTAGTTAAGAAGAGGTCAAACTGGAGTAGACTGGGCCCTTAATCCAATATGACTGGTATTTTTATAAGAAGACAGCCATGTGAAGACAGAAATACACAGAGAAAATACCATGTTAAGATAGAGGAAAAGATTGGAGTGGTACATCTACGAGCCAAGGAACACCACGGACTGCCAGCCATCACAAGATGCTAGGATGGAGGCATGGCACAGATTCTCTCTTAGAGCATGCGGAAAGAATTAACCCTGCCAGTACCTTGGCTTCAGACTTCTAGTCTCCAGCACGGTTAGACAGTGCATTTCTGTTGTTTCAAGTCACCCAGTTTGTGGTACTTTGCTATACCAGCCCTCAGAAAGTAATACACCTAGTATACCATGACAAACAAAAATTATCAGAAATATTTTAAGAAAACTTGACAAATTTACAGTATTTTCAAGTGGTGCAACCTATCAACATGATCCTTTAGTTAGGAGACCTAAGCCGAGACCTATTTGAAATCTGAGGAAGGCCCTGGGAGTCAGGGAGATAAAGCATACCCGGTGCTTTTGGATGATACCTCATTAGCAGGGGAAAACCATCAGTGTCTCCACAGAGAAAATGGGCCCCCCAAAAAAATTCTTGGGAGACTGGGAGATGCCACTGGGCTTTCAGAGGAAAAAGTTGAATGCTTGAAGAAAAGCATTGGGAGCTTTAGAGAAACCAGAGAGGCTGGGGGCTAATTCTTGCTGGTTTATTTTTCCCCCACTTGTTTATTCACTACAAGTCAGATTTTGGAGCAATTAGCAAAATATCATGCAAATATTCCCAGTGTGACTACACATGAATAACTTTAATTCTGCTGAACATTTGTCTTGTTACTACAAAATACATCTGCTATTTGCATTAACTTAATCTGTTAAGATATTGTGAACTAAACCACAGACTTTCAGAGACATTTAGGAAGCAACTTCCCATTTTTATTGGACACCTTTGACTGGCAAAGTCTGCTTTTGTGATCACATGACTCTACCTCAGGAGTACCTCTTTTCCCAGTGCTGTTTCAGATGATAGAAAAGGAAGCATAATGGAGCTTTGTAGAAGGGTAGTGTTGATAGAGCAGGAAGGATGCTTATTGGTAATAGAGGCAAGCAGTGGAATAAATAATTAAAGGAAATGTTGTAATACATAGATATATATTCTATGTATTTGAGACAGGGACAGAAATGCATTGAACTCCTGACAGGTGCCAAATACTGTGTTATGTATTTCACATAATTCATATCGTATAGATCTTATGACCACTCTTACAGTGTATATCTTAAGGAGTCAAATCATTTGTCCTACATTACACAGAGGATAAGGAGCAGGGTCAGTGTTTCATTCATTCAACAGATGTTTATTCAGCACCTACTATATGGGTATAAAGAGGTAATGAAAAAAAGAAGATGGCCACTACTCCCTGAGAGTCTGGTTCTAGATGAAAGACTCACACATGTGGAAGTAAGCCAACAAATAAAGATACCTTCAGGTAGACATGAAGGTTATAAAGAAAGGTTATAAAGAAAGTTAGCTTATAAAAAAAGTAAGACTGTGTGATGTGATCACAAGTAGCCGGAAAGTGACTTCATTAGACCAGATAGTTATGGAAGGCCTCTCTGAGGAAGTAACAGTAACTGAGACTTGACTGATGAGAAGCTAGTCATGCCAAGAATATTCCAAATGCCACTGGTCAAAACCAAAAGGAGTAAGAGATGCCATTGGAAGGTTTTAAGCAAGTGGTAATGTGACTTAGTAAAATTTTTAGGAGATTTATTTGGCTGTTATGTCAGGAATAGATTGTACAGGGCAAGAAACAAAGGTGTCTATCTGAAGGTGGTTGTTGAAGGTAGTCCAGGTGAGAGCCGGTGGTGTCTTAGACCAGGGTGGAGGCAACTGAAATGGAGCACAGTGGGCAATTCTGAGATTATATTTGAAGGCAGGACTGCCAGGGCTTGGGGTAGTTAGGTTAGGAGAGGAGTCAAGTTCATGAAAGAATCAATAATGACTGTAACTTTTTTCATCATCAGTTGATCAATTATGGTGGCATTTACTGAAATGGAGCAGGCTGGGAAGGAGTGAGTTTAGGGTGTGAGAGACACTGAGAGTTCTCTTTGGGAGGCGTTAAGTTTAAAATGCCTGTGACAGTGCTATATTAGGGTAGAGATCCCTAGCTCTGGAGAGAGGTTACCTGGGACCCAGTTCCCCCATCACTATTTATCAGCTGTGTCACGATGGGACAGTCTCTTAAACTATCTGTAGAATAAGGAAAATAATAGAGCCTTGTTCATAGAGTTTTTGTGCAGGCTGAAAGTATACCTGTAGCAAATAAGGATGACTACCTTGTATGAAGTTATGAACGTATGTAGTGCTATATATTACTATTCAAGTGGATGTGTCCAGTGTTTAAGCCTATGCTCGTTATCTGTAAGTCTCAAGAAAAACATAAAATGAATTAAAGTTTAGTACTAATGGCATTTGGTATGTCCGTTAAGGAAAAAAGTAAAACCAGTTGAAGTTTAGTAGTAATGACATCTGGTCTGTCAGTCACCAGTGAGCTCCCGGGTGGTTTTCTACCTCCCAACTATTCTATGGCTAAGGCCTACGTAAACTCACTAAATCCAAAAGAGCATGTCATTCCCTTGGCCTAAAACCTTTGTAGCCTCCCCATTGCCTATAACATATAAAGTCCAAGTACCTTACCTTTGCACTTAATCAATAACCTCCATGATCTGACCCCAGACTCCATTTTTGGCCGTTTCTTCTCGGGTGACTTTCCTTTGCCCAAGTTAGTCTTCTCCTTACAGCATAAAGGTGGCACTCCTTTCCTGGAGGTGGGAATCTGTGAGACTCTCGAACGTGATGTGTTGATGAAAGCCAGTACCAGCCTGCCTGAGAAGTTGGCGCTGCTGAAGGGCCCCACCAAGAGGGAGGCTGCCTCCTCCTCCATGATGCCCTCCTAAGGCCACTGGCCCTAGTGCAAGCTGTCACTTCAGGCCCTTTCTCTGTGCTCAGACCTGTGCAGGTGACTCCACAGGCAGCACCACGGGGAGGAGGAGCCTTCTGATCCACAGTCTTGGGTTGTACCTTGAACTTCAGTGGGACCTGGCCCAGGAGCAGGTGATCAGCAGATCTGTAGTGTGCAGGCTGGCGTGCAGGCTGCAGAGAACTCAGCAATGGCCAGGGATATACATTCACCAACTTCCTGTGCGTCCCCCTCCCCCGAAGTTTAACCCAGAGCAATACATTTGTCTTTGTCATTCAAACAACAGCAGTAACAAAAATACAAAAACAAAATTTCTAATATGTTTATTGTCATTTATTGATTCATTTATTTTATAGATGCCTGTTATGTGCTATCACAGTGCTAAAAGCTGAGACAATTGCATACGATTAATCTCTCTATCAGTTCTGCTCTTAGAAGACATAGGTCTTCTAACAGCAAAGACATAGGTAAGCACACTTTGTAATACAACATATTGTAACAGAGGTATGATAGATGCAAAATGAGAAGCACCCGCAGGGGCAAGTGGCATAGGGGTAAAGACAACAGAGTGCCTACTTGCAAGATGAAAGCAGGAGATGGATGAGGGGAGGAGGAGTGGGGCTCTAGCAGAGGAATCAACCTGCACAATGGCAGGGAGGCATGATGGTTATGGCTCATTTGGGGGAATTATGGATTCATTCTCCTGTCTTCATACCAATCTCTCATCCGGTCATGTGACCTTTTCTTCACTTTCATTGCCACAACTCCAGTCCCATTGCAATCCAAGGTCTCATAAGTTCCCAGAGTGATATTGTGGTTGACAGCATGGACTTTGAAGTTGGGCTAAAATCTCCTCCGATCTTGGCCCCACCAATGAGTATCTGCTTGACCTTGGGCGAGTTCTTCACCTCTTTAAAACTTGGTTTCCTCATCTGTAAAACGGGGGATGATGAGAGAACCTACTTTGTAGTTGTGTTGGGAGATGTGAATGAGGTAGTCCATGTAAGTCACTTAACACAACGCTTTCTTAGTGTAACCGCTCCTTCATGTATTTCTATTCCCTACCTACAAGTTCCCACACTCCCCCGTGCAGCGTGCACCACCATACAGTTGCTTCATGACTTCATAGACGGATACATATGTCTGACATTGTTAGTCTCTGACTTTCTATCCTCGATCCATGCTTAAGGTTTTAATGCCACTGTAGTAAATGTCAAACTATAGAGATGTAGTTTCCTATTTTTAAGCATTTAAATTAAATTAATATCTTTTAAATCTCTAAATCCTTATTCCTGGGAAATGTCCAGTTTGAAGTTTATTTCTTTCCCCAGAAGACAGCAATTTGTCAGTCTTCAGAAGATTATGATTCAACAGGGAGCTTATTCAAAGTCCATTTTGAGACATAGGTTCCTTTGAGGTTTCTATACAAGCAAGGCACATTTAAGGCCTTGTTAACAGAAGTATTAATATTCATAATACATCCCTCAGTATCTTTTGTGTCTCAGATTCATTCCTCTTCCATAAGACTGTGATCTGTATCACTATATCAACTGCATCCCAAAGGAATTTGCTGATAATTCACAAAACAAATAAACCTGCTCCTTGGCCCCTCTTTCTCAATTAGTCTTCCAGTTTATCCAGCATGACTTTCCTCATTTTTTTTTTCAGCTCTGATTTCTCAATGCAATGGCATGTGATTGAAACACAAGGCCTGGTCCACCCACAGCCAGTGTCTCTGATAGAATTTCCTAGAGAACATGTCCCACTCCATGCCCAGGCCGTGCGAGAGCAGTCCGTTGTCTTTGTGGAGTGCCAAGGAAAGAATCCTTTGGGTCAATTTCTCATGCTACAGTGTGGCAAATGTTAGTGTGTTGTACCAAGCTGGAGTGTTTGGGGGTTACTCTTCCAAAACACCAAACAAATATATGACAATAGAACAGAGGGCTTATCTGTACCCCGTAACTGGAGATCCAAATTGACATTTTAGAAATAATGTCTGATTTTCCTGGTTGATTTTTCTGGTTTTTGGGAAGTGGTGGGGGAGGGGTCATAAAAAATGAATCCATAGCTATGTACGTATGCCTATATATACGCATTAATTTGGCTCTGTGTGTGTGTGTGTGTTTCCTTTGTGATATTTTTGAACCACAGAGTGACATTTCCCTTTAAATTATTTGTTTAGTAAGTGCTGAAGTAGCCTATTATTTATTTCTTCAGTCAAATCAATTGCAGTTGTGGGGCTTTCTTTATATTTAGAATTTTATACACCCACTGCCTTTTACTCTTTTCACTTCCCAAACTTCTGAAAAAACTGAGATAGCTCAACTATTTGAATCACAGCACGTTTGCATAAAATCACTGGTCCCCTGTAATCTCTCTCCCCAGAAAGTCCTATTGAGACTCCTATTGGGTTGAGTAACTAGAAAAAAAAACGAATGTAGCCTTTAATTTGAAATCAGGAGATTGTCTGCTTGAGAAATAAAATGGCTCCACACATGGTGTTCCAGGAATTATACTGCTTTCTTTCAAGAAGACCAGAGGAGGAGATTTGTGTGTGTGTGTGTGTGTGTGTGTGTGTGTGTGTGTGTGTGTTTGTGGATAGCTGGAATCTGCTCTGCTTCTTTCTTTACAGAAAAGACAAGAAATACCTCACACCTTGGTTTTCCATGAAGCTGACAAGACTGATATTAATCCATGACTTTGAACTTTAAAATCAACAAGTCGCCCCCCTAAAAGAGCTTACAACCACATGAAGAGACAGGTGTGTGGGATAAGAACATATTACAAGAACGAACAGGACTCATGGAGTGGAATCCTAAAAGCAACTTTATTTTTGTGGCCACCTCTCCCTTCAAACCTGCTCCATGAGGACAGATTTTTTTTATCCGATCAATAAAAATCCAGACTCCTATGGCCTTTCTGCCTACCTTCAGAGGACAAAAGTGCAACGGTCACTTTAAGGAAAAAAACCCAAAACACAGTCGAAAATTAGAAGTTAAAATGGCCAGTCCGAATCAACTTTTCAATGTTCATGCAACCTGCCCACCTGCTCACAGGCTCCTCCCCTCTTCCTCGCTCACTTCCTCTTCTAGCTGCCATCTCAGGCCCCTCTGGGGTTGTAGAGATAAGTAAGGAAAACAGGGAAGTTCTTTCTTGACTGGTACAGTTGTAAGCTGACTTCGCTTTCTCTGGGCAGGAAATGCTCGCTGGTGATTAAAGACGACTCTGTCTCCTGTGGGGGAAGTTCAGTGCTGTGCAGACATCAGCCTCCAGACCCTCCACCTGCCCTTCTCTTGACATAAGTACGTGTTTATTTCTCCACTTGCCCTCCTGATACTCACCTTTAGCTCCAACCCCGCCCCTACAGCCTCTTACTGCTGGGGCCTCTTATACCATCATGTCAAATCCACGTTTAAAATGACCTCAGGCTGATTCTTTCAGGGAGAAGTTGAAGATTTGGTCCCCAGGATTTACCACTTTTGACCAGTCATTGGAAAGAGCTTCAATCTGCTCACAGGCTCCTTCAATCTTCTCATGTAATGAGCTCTCCAGACTGCTCCCTAATGCTCATTTCCCCTGGGGTTAGTAGGTAGCACCCTGCCCCATCGCCAGGAGGAGAGGTTTAAGACTAGTGAACAGCTGTTACCAAGTATTCTTCCACAATTGTACCCTCTTAACCGCTTTTTATTCTCCTATGGGAAAGAAGTTTTTTGACCTGAGAAACATGTTCTTTTTGAAAATGTGCATCTGGCACTTCATGTTGGAGTTTCATAGGTACTGAGTTTTTGTGCATCATTTTATACTTCTATTTTATCATCCTGCTACCTGTGTTATATAGATGATTAAGGTCATAAGAATTTATATCGTGTTCTGTATATATATGGTGATTAGGACTCTAAGAGTTGAGGAAGAGGAGAGTTGTAAGTCTTCTCTGCATGTGACTGACAGTCTTAAGGGAGACTTTACAGAGGTGAGGGGCTGTCTCAGGATAAAAAATGGAGATATGTTGGACTGGCACAGAGGACAGAAAAGACTTTGCAGTTAGATGGTGTTGTATTAGCAAAGAGGAGCTAGAGCTTGCATATAGACAAGATCTTGTATATGACAAGGCAGAATGGCCTCCTGTGGTAGTCAGGATTCTAAGGGGACCACCAATGACTCACACCCTTGTAAAACCCCTCTACTTGAGTGTAGATGGGACCTGGGTCACAGAAAGATGTCACTTCTGTGATTACGTTATGTGCAAAGGTAAAGGGAGTTTCACAGATGTAGTTAGGTTTCCTAAGCAACTGATTTGGAGTTAATGAAAAGAGAGATTATTTGGGGTCACCTTGACCTAACTGGGTGGGCCTTTAAAAGAGAGACTCTCTTGCTGGCTTGGAAGAAATCCCACAGCCATATTGTGAACTGTCTATGGGGAAGAGTGGCCTTCAGGAGCGGAAGTCCTCAGTCCTACAGCCACCAAAACCAGAATTGTCAGCAACCTGGATGAGCTGGGAGAAGGACCTCAGTCCCCAGGTTAGACCACAGCCCTGGCCAACACCTTGGCTGCTGTCTTTGGAGTCTCTGAGCAGAGGACCAGAAAAGCCATGTCTGGACTCCTAACCTTTAGGAACTGAAGCAATAAACGGTATTATTTTAAGCTTCTAAAATTATGGTAATTTGTTCCACAGCAATCAAAAATGAAAACACTTCCTTTTCTTAGACTGTTTCATGTTGGAACATGTTGAGAGATGAGGATAGAAAATCTAGTGAGAGACCTAATTAGGTAGGATTTAGGATGCCAGATTTGGTAGGAGTGTACTAGTCAGTACTGATCCAGATACACTGTTGTGAAACAACAAAACCAAACCATGTCTGGTTTGCTTATGCTCCATAGTTTTTGCAGGTTGACTGGGGTGCTTATCCACGTTATACTGACCCCAAAACTCAGGCTGACGGGGCTCTTTTGTAGAGTTGCCATTGGCCATGAAGATGAGCACAGGAGAACATGAAGGTGTTTACAGCTTCAGCCCGAAGGTGCCACTTTTCAATTTTTACCCACATTTCATTGGCCCAAATGTCACATGGATACACCTCTTTAAGGATGGAAGAAATGAACCAGAAATATTTGGTGAATTTCTTTTCTTTCTTTCTTTTTATTTTTTTTAAATTAAAGTTTATTGGGGTAACAATTGTTAGTAAGGTTACATAGATTTCAGGTGTACAATTCTGTGAATACATTACCGATATCTCATCTTGTGTGTTTCATTAGTCAATGTGCAACCACCATTTTAGATTCTAAAACAAGAAGGTGACTTGATGACAACCTAGCCTCCTAATTTATACCCAAGCACCTTCCTTTTCATTCCAAATTCTGAGAAGGTGTGCACATGTTCACTGCAAGCACGCAACTTATTTAGTATTAGATATTTGACACTAGACGGAACTGTGAACAACATTAAGAAATGTGTCTTTTCTTGTATTAATGCTTCCTTCCCTAGTATTCCTGCTGTATATGAAAAGGAGCTGGAACCCATATACTCATATATTATATATATATATAACGTTTTCCCGCCTTTATACACTCCTTCTCATCTCTCCTGAGACCAAGTTTGCTAGTGAATTCAGGGTGAGGCAGGGAAGATTCACCAAGTGTTCAAAGGGAGAGGCTGGGGAAAATTTTGAGAGGTAGTCTAATCAAAATTGTTCTAAGTGGAAGTGTGAGAGGTATAAAGCTTTCCCAAAGTAAAAAGCAGTTATACTTATGTCAGTAATTTATTACTACAATTTTAACATTCTCAGGGTAATTTCATTTCTCTGGTGGCTGACATACGAAGAACAATTGTTATTACCCACTTGTGATAAGTGAGAAATTGAGGGAGAGAGGATGTTTGACTTGCCTCTCTTCCACCTCTCCTTCTCCCATCAAAATAATTTTCTAGGAAAGAATTTACTGGTATTTTACCTCTCCAGGGATTATCTGCATTTTCAGCCTAAAGTGAAATGGAATCTATATTTCCTGGGGAAAATTATTTCAGGCACAAACAAAGATGTGGCAGAGTCTGGCATGGGATGGTGAAGTCCCAGATGGTAAACACCATCAGTTTGGTCATTGCGGAAGCCAGGCACAAAGGAAGAAGCCAGGAAAGAAGAAAGCGAAGAAGAAGGAAAATGTAAAGGGTGAAAGTGCTGGTTGGAAAAAGAAGCAGAGGAGCAGAGCTGTGCACACGTAGCCAGAGACACAGAAGGAGAATTCGGAGAGGCCTATGGGACTCACAGGAGGAGAGAGTTTCCACAAGGAAGGCTAAAGCATCCAACTCCACAGAGAAGGCAGCTAAAAGAAGGAAGATGATGGGTTCATTTCTCCTTCCATAGAAATGAAATTACCCTGAGAATGTTAAAATTGTAGTAAGTCAAGGCTAGTACTGAGCTGGGCAAGAACCTTGTTAGCAGAGGGGAAATGGTAGCTAGATCGTTGTGGGGCGGACTGCTTTTCAAGAAGCCGTGAAGGAAAGGAGTGAGCAGGCTGATAGATACAGAAGGAATACAACCTCAGGGAATTCAAAAAATGATGACTATGGGAGAGAGTTGTAGATCTGTAGTATATGTAGAGGGAAAGTGCTAGCGAAGAGAAAAGTTCCCAGTGAAGGTGAGAGAAGGTACTGTTGCTGGAGCAAGGTGACTACTGAGGCTGCATTTCAGGTGGAAGCATTAGTCTCCAACAGGAGAAGGGAGCTTTCCTCTTCGAAGCAGGGGGTAGGAGGGAAAGATGGGGGCCTCATGGTGATGAGGTGGGGTGAGGCCCACTTCTGGAGGCCTCACTTTGCTTTATAATTATGTGGGAAACACACCTGCAGGGGGAAGGAAAGACGGAGAAGGCAGACCCAGGTCATATGGAATTTTGCAAAAAATGCTGTTGTATCCATTTTGGGGGAGTTGCGCAGCATTTGGGGAGAGGTTTACAGACTGTCCAGCTTTTGGACAACCCAGAAGGGTAATGGAGTCCAGGGAGTTCCTTTATAGCCAGCTCTCCTTCTACATGCCTGTCACATCCTTGTCAGTGCTGACATGCCATGTGCAAATTAGGGGAGAGGATAAGGGACACTTATCTTTGATCAGGTCTGAAGGGAGCACAGCTTAGGACAGGAAACCAGACCCTGGGACTTTTGAGAGTGTTGTTGGGCATGAAAAAATTTAGGCTGACCTTACTAATCGCAGGACATCTAAATCATAAAGAAGACAATTTTGATGACTCTTTTCACATTTAGCTCTGTGATAAAGGTGTTTTTCCACCTTGTGAGGGTTTTGTGGTTCAAGTTTTGTGCTTTCTCTTTGTGTGAAATGCATTTTATGTTTGGAGGGATTTGTCATTTGTTCGGTTGAAAAGCGTCTCATAAAAGACACTCTTTTTTTTGGGGGAGGGGGGCAGCTGTTATCAGTAGAACTGGAGGAGGGAGTTTCATCTGCATGGATTAGGTTGATGTACCAGTCTCTTTCTTCTCCAGGGGTTTTAAGAAATCTTCCATGATTGGCTGAGCATGAGGAATCTTCCTGTGACAGCTCTATAAAGAAAGAAAGACAATAAAGACAATCTAATAGGCAGTCAGTCGATGAAGATTTTTGTCTGGAATAAATTTAGCGCATCTCATAAAGTTTTTATAGATGCTACCTTTCAGATGCTTAGAATATTATTATCTAGCCCAACATTTCTCTGTTCCTGATTTCTCTTATCCCTGCCAAAAAAAAAGCCACTTTTAGGATGTTCTTATGTGTCTATTTTAAGCCCTTAGCAGAGTTGTTTAAATGACTGATTTTTCTTTTTCCACTTCTTGGTGTTCTTTTCCTACGGGATTTAATTAGAGTCTTCCACAAAATTCTGACAATTAATGGGTTTTGCAATGAAATTCATGATTTGTATCTTTATTTGCCTTCACCACATAAATCTCATCAGGTCCTTTGTAAGCATAAGGTTTTGGTGCTTTGGGACCAAATGGAAGAAAAATGAAATTCAGATAGAGATAAAATATCTGATATTCCCAAATAATAAACAGAAAGTGATCCCAAACCCAGCCTCCAACAACTAAAATCAAGTCACTTAAAAATTCACCTTATAAGTGAAAACAAAACAAAAAGCAGTTAGGAGCTGCGTTGTTAAGGATTCTACATACTCTTCGATGCAGTGTTCTTTGCAGATGTTTTAAGTGTGGTTTTCTCTGGTCTTCAATAAAACTATCTCTGTCTCTACCTCTATCTGTATCTCTACATCTATCTCTGTCTCTGTCTCTATCTCTACCCCTACCTCTACCCCGACCCCTACCCCTACCCCTACCTCTACCTCTATCTCTCTATCATCTCTATCTCTATCTCTGTCTCTGTCTCTGTCTCTCTCTGTCTCTGTCATCTCTATCTCTATGTCTATCTCTCACTTGCTTCCTCTCTTTTGTGTGTTTTGGGAGTGAATCTGAGTCCTTAAGGAAGCAAGGGTTCTGAGGCAGCTGCCGAGGAAATATGTATGTGCCAGGTAAAAATATATTCATATCTTTCCACATGAATGGTGCTCGATGAGCCTGGTTTAATGTCCCCTGGGTCTGAGGAGTTGCACGACTCTACAGCATATCTTATTATTTAATGGGAAAGAAAGTGTATCATTACAGTGAGGCACCCATTATGTCCACAATCATAAAGGAGGTATCCTTTATGAAAAAAATAAGTTCTTCATTTCCTGATAAAAAGGGGAAGGGAATGGCAGAGGGGGTAAAAGAGATGTAAATCAAGGAAGAATTATCCCCAGAAAATCCTCCTCTCCCTTAAATCTTAAATTGAATACTTTGACTTCTGCTAGTGAACTTCTTTCTTCGCAAGGACAGAAGAGTGAAAAGATAATATGTTTTCGTTGCTTTTTCCCTTCTAGAAAGAAAAGCCTACTGGGCTCACGAAATCATACCATTTTTGTGGTATTGCTATTGCTTCTATAGCTCAATAAGGTATTCTAAGATTTGAGATTCACTTTTCTTATAACTTTAAAAATATGTATATTTCAGAAAGTGCTTAATTAGGAGCATGAATTCGAAACCCCTGGCTGTGACTCCCTTTGCTTCCCGGCTTCTGAGGTTGGAATGCTCGGTGTGGATGAAGGCAAGGTCTATAGGGAGGTAGCAGCAGGCATCCCAGAGGACGTGGCTCCACTATGCTCTGGGCAACCACGTGTGGACCAGGTCCTGGAGACTGAGCTTAGGTATCCACGGGGCTCCCCGGTCTCCAGACGGGTGGAAAACACCAAATGGAGCCTCCAGACTTGGCACTTTATTTGGGGAACAGAAAGAGGTAACAGAAAAAAAAGAAAAAGTATTGCTCTGGGAGTCAGAAACTTTAAATTTCCCAAGAGCAATGCTGTTTACTCACGGTGTGACGGTGGGCAAGTGAAGCCTCTTCATGTGGCTACCTCTGTTTTTCTGTAAAGCATGGGTAATACTCTCTGTCTGCTCTCTGTCTCGTGAGTGTGACATGCATCGGGTAACACAGGGAACATGGCTGCTTTAAGTCTGGATTTTCGTGAACTGAAAAAGCCTGTGATGGAGTGCTTTCTCTGTGCCTGGCCCTGTGCTAGGTTCTCTGGGGAACGGCTGAGAGCTACAGACCATGTCCTCACCTCTCCACATCTGAGAGGCTAATTCAAGCAGGAAGAAATAGCAGTGGTGTTGGGTCCCTCGGCAGGGCTGTCCTAGCCAGCAGTGGGCAGATGTGTGATTTAACACAACAGCCCCACACTCCCTGAGGAGTCTAGGAACTGTGTGGGCGGTTGCAATAAAGGACGAAAAGAGTTGACATATTCACTGTCTCTGGGACGCTCCTCCCCCTCACCCCTTAACATCTTTAAAACCAGGCTGTTTCTTATAGTTAGTCGTTGGTTATAATTTAAATAGCAGCCCTTTTTGGTTAGCAGTACACAAAATAATGGTGCATCTTATAATCTATGAAGTCTTATACCCAATAAAATACCACACAAGACGAAAAATACCATCTCCCTGATATCCAACACCACTAAGTCCAATGCTGAAAAGAAGAATTTTAAACAAATGAGTCTGTCAGCATCAAAACAATTCATTTATCATTGAAATAGTTTTACAGAATGGGAAAGAGGAGTTGCACAAGGGAGGCAAATGAAGGAAGGAGGTTGTTCAAATCCTTATACTTTCTTTGAAAGGGAGGAATTGGATCTACTTACAATTTAAAGATGCTCTTTTGATTTTGACTTGGGCTATTGCCCTAGAGCCCTGATATATGGTAGCTTCTTCAGTGTACCCCAGTGCTTAGTCTAATTCCCATTGATTTCTAGCTTTGGGGGGTGTCCCAGTCTTCTTCCTGGCATTTTCTTTACTTTTGTGCCTGGACCTCTTTGGCTGTGGTAATTAACCAACCTGACGTCCATCTTGACCTTCCCCTCTTCCCAGGCTCTGGATTCAAATTTGGTGTATGCCAGCTAACTTCTCCAACTATCATCTCCTCAAGTGTCAAATGGAATAATAATAATAATAATAATAATAATAATAATAATAATAATACTTACCTTGTACTGCTGTTGTGTTGTTTAAATGAGCAGATGAGTTTTAAGTCCTCAGTACAGTGTCTGGTTGGCATGTGGAAGCTATTCTTCATTTTCTTACCAGCAGTAGTAGTAGCAGTAGTCGTAGTTGTTGTTGTATACTCATGCTAGTAATATTTGGGGACACAGAGAACCTTGCAATATTACTCAAAATTGGTTTGTGATGACATTCCTATGCTCTTTAAAACATCCAGCAGCCCTTCTCAAGGCTTGGTAGAGAATCAAGTCCTAATGCCATAAGCCGTCTATTGCATGTAATGAATTAACTTATTTGCTCTGCATCTAGAACAGTACTAGCTAAGTATCTTTCTTGGGCGAACTGAGAAAACAGTCACTCAAATCATTTTCTGTGGGGCTTAACTCTCTCGGGCGCCTCAGTTGGGAAAAAGCTGATAAAGAATAGATTTCCATAATTCACAAAGTAGAGTTGTATTTGAAAGCCATTTGATTTAGAAGAAGGAGTGTGACTCAAAGGGGAATAATGCTAATACATAAATTCCAAATATAGCATGCTTGTAAGGTATTCTGAAGACTCTGTCTCCAAGAGGAATTCTTCTGTTGTTTAACGTTATCCTCTGTAGACCTGATCCTGAAATCTAGTTCCCAACTAATAATTTTCACTTTTACATTATTGAGCCTGAATGCTGACCATAGACTTTTCTTGTAGGTGGTGTTAAATAAGAATGGCGATGCATTTATTTTGGAAGCTGTTGGGGAATGCGGTCTAGAATTTTAGCTGATCCTCATTTTCGCTGCACAATCCTTATTAAAAAACAATATGCTTTCGGTTGACATTCAAAAAACCGACAAGGAAAGGGCAGATGTCTGGAATAATACAGCGACATCAGGTCTTTCCTTTCATTTGACTCTCCATGACAGGCAAAGTAGTGGTTGGAAACATGGAAAAACTTTCCAAATTCATTTAAATTGTGAAGGCACAAACCCCAAAAGTATCTAGATAGTGATTGTTTTTCTGAGCTGTGGTGGGGCATTTGGCTCAGAATGACCACTTAGACTGGAGGGAGTGCAGCCTGGGGCACTTTCTCTTTGACAACATCCAGATCTATGTGTAGATAGAAACAGAATGAGGAAATCAGAAGGAAAGGTGGATGGATCAATTTTCCCCAAACAAATCATGTGGTTAAAAGGAGAAGAACTTACTTGAACTCCAAAGGGGCTATTTGGCTAGAATGCATTCGTGTTAGAAAATAAAAAAGGTGTTTCCAGTTGTCTTTTGGGAAGCTGTGAAACAACAGTGGTTTTTCGTCTTCTTGAAATGTTCTCCGACTGTATTACCGTGGGCTTGTTTTGATTCAGGGCAGTTGTAGGAAAAGTGAACATGAATGGGATCTGTTACCATAAAAGCACCATTATTATATTCTCAATAAGCCCCACATTCTGAACACATCCCGCCAGCTCATTCCATCACAAGGTAGACTAATTCAGCATCATGGTGACTCTGGCATGCTAAAGCAGTAATTATAGCTAGGAATTGGCACAGTCGTTCTCCCTTCTGCAATCTTGCATTTAGTCTCTTTCAGTGGGCATTAATATTTAAGCTATTTAGCTAAATGAAAATTATTTTTATGGAAAGGTTAAGCTACTTATGCACTTGTATTAAAGGGATATTTTGCTTTTCCTGTAGAGATTTATCTTCACTTTAAAGATTAAACATGAAATAAGCCATGGAAAGAAAAAAGAAAAAGCGGAATGGTAGATCAGAAGAATTCCACTTTCAACATCTCCTTCTAATGAGCCTACAATTAGATGAGGATTGTCAACATAGTATTTGCCAAAGCCCAGACAATTGTTTTCTCAGATTTGGTGGAGGTAGGGATGTCAGGGGAAAAGAAAGTTAGGAAGGAAACTCTGTGCTGGGAAACCTCGCTCTTTCTGTGTGTTTATGAACAAACTAAAGAAAATTGATAGCCCTCTGAACATCCAGGGGAGCTCATCTGTGGAAAATCCCTGGTTGTCCTCTTGCAGCAGACTTTAAATAGCTCAACTCATTGAAATAGAGTTGATGAGGTGATATTTAAACATTTTTTTTTATTCTTTGTAAACTTGTGATACAGGCTACATTTTCTAATGCTTTTCAATTGTTTATTGCTAGATATCATACACCCAGCTGCTTCCCCACCTGCCCCCATTCTCACCTACATAGCAACAGCTACGCAGACTGGGAAACACTTTATAATGACTAACACGCTGGTATTATGGAATATTCTGTGATCCTTCAACTGGAAAGCAGATTTTTGAAGCTATTCTAAAGTGGGGCAATTCAGTGCCTGGAATAAATGAAGTTGTGCCCTTGTTATCCAGGGAAAGAGTTTAGGGGGGAGGGCTGCTGTGCCATTCCAGGAGGCAGAAACTCAGGGAGAGCGATAATATCGATGATTTCAATCAGACCCAGCAGCACAGGGTTCTGTGCTTCAAAAATACCTTGACCTGCATGTGTTGTAAAGAGGTGCTCTGTGCATTGGATTCTGAGTCTCTGATCCAAGGGCACAGCCTGACGGCCCCAGACTTCAAAATGCCCTAGTAGGGATCTTCTTTCTAGATGTGTCTAGATACCTTACCTTATACCATCAGCCGCATCCTGAGGGTGTGACTAGAAATTCAGCCTCAAGATGCTCCCTGAAAACTGTGCCGGTGGCATTTTGGGGCTGCTAATGAGAACCATAAAATAACACTGAAGAAAGATCTGCAGTAACATGCCAGATGACTGCATTTGTGCTCCCTGAATTGGGTGTAAGATTTATGAATTGAGTTCAGGGCTGCCATAGCATCTAGCCTCTCATAAAATTTTGCTGCAGCCCCTGTTTAAATAAAATGGAAGATAAAAGTGGTTTCCAGAGTGTGATGAAAGGATTGTTATTGAAATGCTAATTTAGATGTGGCAACTGCCTATGAGATGGCCCTGCTTTTGAGACACAGCCTGCAGTTTGAAACACATGCCCAAGGAAAGCTCTTTTTCTCCAATGTTGACTGTGTGTGTGTATGTGTGTGTGCATGTGTGTGTGTGGCCACATGTTTTACTATTTGTCAAGCTCTTCTATGAGTGTCAGCTTGGTATGTTTCTACCCAAGGGATTTCTCTGTGGCTGCTTTAACACACATTTTTAATTATTGTTGGTTGAACACATGAGCTCTCCTTTTCACATACCACTGCATGCTTGACACAATTTAGAACCTTCTGGGAAAAGGTCACTGTCTCAGTGGCTCTGATCATGGATTAGGCAATTTGCTGGACTAGATTATACACCTAAGGCAAGGGGAAGAAAGTGGACTGTGGTTGACTCAGAACAAGTTCACTGAAGATGCCATTCCCTAGACCTTTGACCTTGAACCCCTCTGGTGAAATGGCTTCATCCAATCACCTCAGTTAGCCTCAGCAAAATGATAGGCTTTTGGACACTGAGCAGTACCTGAGGCACTGTTGTCACTGAAGATAAACAAATGCATGCTATCTGAACCATAGTCACTCCCTGCAGCAATGCAAATCAAAAAGTAAATGCATTTTGAAAAAAACAAAGCTCGAGGGGTTTTAAAACTCAACACTGTGATAAAAACAATGTCCAGCAAATCTACTGTTTGCATATGACTTCTTGAGAGAGAATTCATCAGGGTTTAAGTTTACTTGTAAAGAAGGTAACCATGAAAAATTATCACTATCCTACTAATGATGGGGAGTATTTACTCTCTTCAAATTGCTTTCTCCTTGAGCACAATCGCTAAAATGCACCATTCAGCCTCTGGAGTATTTACACTTTTCCTTTCTGTAATTATAAATGTGGAGGCTGCTGAAGTGTAATACCTGGGAAATAAAAAAGATCCAGAGAGAAATGGAAAAAAAATCCAGGACAGAGATGAAAAATACCATGTTGGAGCTCGCAACCCCTGGCTCAGCCAGGGCTTTCAGGTCATTCATCTTGCGTTTGATTTGTCTGCCTTTTCACTTCAAATAGGTTTACAGGTTTTTAGCTGAAACCAATTAAAGAGAGCCAATTGGCAGGGTTAGCACTCGTGGTGTTTATGGTGTGCATTGTATTGATTTATGCCGCTCAGCAGCTACAGTGAAAAGAAAACTATATGAAGAGGAAGAGAAACCTTATACTGGGGAGGCATTACAGTGCACAGGATTAATGCGAGGACAGTAATGAATGAGCCATAAAGAAAACTGCTGACTGGGCAAGATCAGGCAATAAGAGTTTTTTTTTTTTTTAAAGAACGACATACCAATGGCAACAATTCAGTGACAAGTAATTATGCAAAATGCTTAGTATCAGTTGACAATGTAGGGCTCTTTCATTTAAAGTAGCAGAAAAGGATGCAGGGAAAGGAAGTGCATTTGCTGGTTTTGCTGTAGTATCTTGAGGTTTAACACACAGGACAAAGACCTAATTTGGCAGCCCCAAGGGAATGAGTTCCAGGAGAATCTTATATGGAAGTTATTGAGTAGTGAGACAAAGACAACTTCCTTTACATTTTGCGATTTTGGAAACAACCAGTGGATCCTTTAAGCCTGGAAGGGTCAAACTATTAAGTGGGGTGTTGGGGGACTACCCATAAAATGAGGGTGGTGGAGAAGAACACTGGACAACTTCTGAGGCCCCTTTCTGCTTTCCAGCCATACAGGGCTTAGGAGGTCTTGAGGAGTTGTTGATGGCTTACACACTTAAGCACCCAAAACCATTCTCATTGACAGGGAGTGGAGGGTGGGCAAAAGACTGGCATTTGTAAGCATCAGACTAAATGACTCTACCTTGGGTGAGGAGGGGGGAACTATAGCCTTTTGTTTGCAGCCCTCTAAGACACAGGATTATGAAATTCAGGAAAGGTAACAGAAAACTCTTTTGACAAGTCATAAATTCTTGAAGACGAAGATATTTAATTATTGAAGAAAAAAATTTTTAAGCAAGTAAATGAACAGTTTGGTTTGGAAAATAACTCAGGCTGGATTGTCATATAAGACTTTTATGATTTAGTGTTAAACTTCATAAAGACAGGTGAGTCAGGCACAGCCTTGAATATTTGTAACGATAACAATAATTATTATTATGGTGCTAATATTCTTGCCTTGTCTTTGTTTAATAACTTATCTTCTTGTTTTTCTTTTAAGTATGATAACATACACTGTTTGATTATCAAAACAATCCTGTGAGTTTGTAAGCTTAGATATCATTATCCCCATCTGAATGATGAAGAAATAGCCTCAGGGAGTTAAGTGATTTACGGTGACAATTGATAATAAGAAAAGAACTAACAATTATTGAAGACTTATGACTCATCCAGATCTTGGTCTAGAATATGTGTGTATGTGTCAGAATGTGTGTGTGTGTGTGTGTGTGTGTGTGTGTGTGTGTGTGTACGTACAAATATATATCTCCTAAATTAGGTATGCCTATCCCTTTTTTACAGAAGATGAAACTAGACTCAAACAGGTGGAATAATTTCCCACGGGTCAGTGACAAGCAAGAGGGGGCACTGGGTTTTGAACTCACATCTCAAGCTCTGGCTACTCATCTTTTCTCTCTAAAATTGGAGAGGTGGATACAGAGAATCACAACTTAGAGAGTAGAAACCCAAGAGCAGAAACTTCCACAGCAACGAGTACTGGGATAGGAAAACCTGAACTGGGATTGATGAATTGCTGGAGGCTGAATGTGGACAAGTCTGAGAGATAAAAACTCCAAGGGGGCTCAGCTCTAGGGTGGCCCTCATACTTGTGTGTCTTGTCTCCAGCAGCTCAACCAGGTTCTCGCAGGGAAGATCAGAGAAAAAAATCCCCTGAGGCTTCTGACAGGGGCAGGAGAAAAGCAACCATTTTGAAATATGCCAGACCATTCTGTTCTTCTCAACAAATAATCCAAGAGAAACTATTTTATAAGAGATTAAGCTACTAGGGTATCATTAATGCCTAGCTAATCTGGGGGAAGGGAAATACCTAATTCCAGTTGGCTCTAGCCATCTTGTACTAGCAAGAGGGTGAAAAAAAAAAAAAGAACAGAAAAAACTAAGAAATCCTTGTGAAGTTCACAGCCCAGGGACACAGGCTGACTGAAAACTGAGACCCAATCACATGACTCCCTTCCCATCACACCTCACCACTGCATTATTAAAGTCCTATTTACCACAGTTCCTTTTACCCAGTACATCATGTCTACCATTCAACAAAATATTACAGGGCATACTAAAAGGCAAAAAAGCACATTTGAAGAAAAAGAGCAAGAATTAGAAGCAGACCCAGATATGGTAGGGATATTAGAATTATCAGACCATGTATTTAAAACAACTATGACTAATATGTTAAGGGTTCAAATGAAAAATGTAAACAACATGCAAAAAAAGATGGATAACAATAAGCAGAAAGATGGAAATTCTAAAAGAATAAAAAAGAAATGTGATCAATAACACTGTAACAATGAAAAAATGCCTTTAATGGGATCATTAGTAGAATGGATATGGTCAAGGAAAGAATCTCTGACCTTGAGGATATGTCAATAAAACCTCCAGAACTGAAAAGCAGAAAGACTGGAAAAAAACCCACAAGAATATCCAAGAACTGTGGGACAACTCTAAAAGGTGTAATATACATGTAATAAGAATATCAGAAAGAGCAGAATAAGGGAAAGTAACAGAAGGAATATTTAAAGCAATAATGACTGAGAATTTTCCCCAAACTAATGTAATTTGCCAAGCCAGAGATCGAGGATGCTCAGAAAACATCAAAGAGGACAAATGCCAAAAAACTACACCTACACATATCATATTCAAACTTCAAAAAATCAAATATTAAAAAAAAATCTTGAAAGAAGCCATTTAAAAAAATTAACAGCTTACCTATAGAGGAGCAAAGATAATAATTGCATTGAACTTTTCTTCAGAAACCATGCAAGCAAGAAGAGAGTTGAATGAAATTTTGAGAGTGTTAAGAGAAAAAGCCCACCAAACTAGAATTGAGTACCCTGCCAAATTATCATTCAAAAGTAGAGGAGAAAGACAGACTTTCTCAGACAAACAAAAATTGAGGGAATTTGTTGCCAGAAACCCACCTTGGAAGAAATATTAAAAGTTCTTCAAAGAGAAGGAAAATAATATAGGTCATAAACTCAAATCTACATAAGAAGACAAGAGCATTAGTGAAGAAATAAGTGAAAGTAAATAAAAAGGTTTTTATTCCTAAGTAGTCTAAGTTTTTTCAAAATAATAATGGGTGAGTTATAGTTTACATATATGTGAAGTGAATGACAACAATGATACAAGGGTCAGGAGGGGAGAACTAATTATATTTTTGTAATATTAACATACCTGCACTACTCATGAAGTGTCATGGTGTTATTTGAAAGTGGACTTAGATTAATTATAAATGTATATGGCAAACTCTTGGCAACCACACATCAACAGGCTAAAGGGGAAAAAACACATAACCATATCAATGGATGTATGAAAAACATTTGATAAAACTTAATACCCATTTATGATAAAAACTCTCCACATACTAGGGATTGATGGGGAATTCCTCAACTTGATAAAGAGCATCTACAAAAAAGCTACAGCTAATATTATACTTATGGTGAGAAACTAGAACTTTTCTTGCTAAGATCAGGAATAAGGCAAGGATGATCCCCACTGTTACCACTCCTTTACAACGTAGTGCTGGAAGTCCTAGCTAATGCAATAAGAAGAAAGGAAGGAAGGAAGGAAGGAAGGAAGGAAGGAAGGAAGGAAGGAAGGAAGGAAGGAAGGAAGGAAGGAAGGAAGGAAGGAGAGAGAGAGAGAGAGAGAGAGAGAGAGAGAGAGAGAGAGAGAGAGAGAGAGAGAGAGAGAGAGAAAGAAAGAAAGAAAGAAAGAAAGAAAGAAAGAAAGAAAGAAAGAAAGAAAGAAAGAAAGAAAGAAAAAACGTATGCATGTTGGGAAGGAAGAAATAAGACTCTTTATTTGCAAATGACAAGATTGTCCATGTAGAGTATCTGAAAGAAGTGACTAAAAAATTGGAACTAATAAGCAATGCAGCAAGGTTGCAGGATACAAGGTTAATATACCAAAGTCGATCACTTTCCCATACATCATCAGTGAACAAGTGGTTTAAAATTTAAAACACAATACCATTTACATTAGCACCTAAAAATGAATATTTAGAAATGAATCTAACACAATATGTACAAGATCTACATGAGAGAACTATGAAACTTTAATAAAAGAAATCAAATAAGAACTAAATTAATGGAGAGATATTCCATGGTCATGAGTAGAAAGACTCAATATTGTCTATAATTTGATCTATTGATCCAACACAATCCCAATCAAATTCTTATTTTGTGGATATTGACAAACAAATTCATCTAAAGATTTTATGGAGAGGCAAAGGACCTAGAATAACCGATTAATATTGAAAGAAAGGAACAAAGTTGGAGGACTGACACTACCTGACTTTGAGACTTTAAAGCTACAATAGTCAGGACAGTGTGTTATTGGCATAAAAATAGACAAATAGATTAATAGAACAGAATACAGAGCCCAGAAGTAAATCCATATAAATATGGTCAACTTATATTTGACCAAGGGGCAAAGGCAATACAATGGAGAAAACATAGTCTTTTCAACAAATGGTGCTGGAAGAATGAATACCCACACATAAAAAAATTAATTTAGACAGACTTTTACATCAGTCACAAAAATGAACTCAAGATGAATAATAGACCTAAACATAAAATGAAAAACTATAAAACTAGAAGATAATAGGAGAAAACCTAGATGATCTTGGATGACCATTGTAGTATCATACAGAATAGTTATACTTCCCTATTATACAGATACTATAATGATGGATACAGGCCATTATATATTTGTCAAAGCCCATAGAATGTACAATACTCAGAGTGAACCCTCATATAAAATATCGTTCATTATTTTTATTGATTAAGTCTGGCAACTTTACTCAATGTATATTTTGTGCAGCTGCTATATGCCAGGCAAGTCACACCTTTAAATTAAATTATTTGTGCAATTACTTGTTTCAATGGCTGTTTCCCACATAGACATTAAGCTCTATGCCCTATGACGTTAAGGGCAAGGACTATGCCTATCCTTGGATGATAATAATATGTCAATATAGACTCATCATTTGTAACAAATGTACCACTGTGGTGAAAGATGTTGATAATGGGGGAGACTGGGGTTGATAGTGGGGCAGGTGGTAGGTATGTAGGAACTCTGCACTTTCTGTTCAGTTTTGCTGTGAACCTAAAACTGCTCTAATAATAATAAAGTATTAAAAAAGGGAAGTTGTACGTAAGCCTCAGTATTCACTCAGGTCAACCTGAAGAAGAACTGTGGTCTGTTTACAGTCTTTGTTTTCATTCAGTTTAGAATAGCTCCCTTTCAGTCCACGTGTGTCTTTCTCTGCATAACTTTTCCCTGTCTTCCTTAATCCATGGAAGTCAGAGCCTTTCTTGGCTCCCAAGATCTGTGGCAATTCCCTTGGTCATAGAACATGGAAGTAAGATGACTATATAATTGATCATCCAAATCAAGACAATTTTGAAGGGAAAGAAGGCGCCAAGGTAATTACACCAAGATAACAGGCATACACTTGGACTATCCAGAGCAAAATAGGAAGAATGTTCACCCTTACCTATGGTCCATGCTTTCTAAAGAGAGCTGAGTCAGGTGGGCATGTATATGTATGTGTGTATGTGTGTAGCAGACTAAATGCATTTTAGCAGCAACTCTAATTACCTTTTACCCCTCACCAGTGGGCGCCTCAGGAGTGGGCTGTGTTTTATTCTTTTACGTACATGATTGACTTTTGCAGGGCCTGGTATGTCTCTATTACTTAGCAAGTGTTCATTGAATGAATGAATGGGCTGAAGACTCAGCTACATTTCTTCTTTGTTTCTTCTATATCACCTCTCTCAATTATAAGTTCCGATTCCATTTATGTGTTATCTCTTTCCTTAAACATCTTTCACTCAATCTGGGTGATATCATTCCACTTAGACATGACACATTCAATACATTTATCTCTCATACTGATTTTTATTTTCCTGCTCTGCCGGATAAAGCCACACTAACCCAGTAATTATAGGAAATTTGTGTGTCAGGATTTGAAGGCTGGGTTGGTAATATCAGCCTGGTGAAGATTGGTAGAGGAAAGCTTACACAATAGTGTATTTGGGGGCAAAGACCAAAACACCCCCTCAAATGGGAACAGTGGCAGACTAGAAAGCCTGTCACGAAGACTTTGAGATTACTTTGTTTATTATATTTAATATGTATATTAAAAGATAAAATTAAAAAAATGGAGCTGATTTAGACTTCTACAGCACAGTTGATAGAGGAAAAAAGATGTAGTAAGTTCTTAATAATACAAAATATTTTTAACTAACCAACCAGCCAAATAAAAAAATAGAGAATGTTCTTAATATAAGGGTTAGATATAATGTTAACCCTGATTAAGGCTAAGCATAAGCAAGACATGATATGACTAATTGAGAATCTGAAGAAAGTTCCCTGGGATACAAGCTAGGAAACCCAAATTCCAGGCATGGCTGAAAGGAGTAGCTATATGACTTAACCTCCAGGGGCCTAATTTTTATTTATCTATAATGTGAGGGAGTTCAGACTATATACTCTTTAAAGACTCTTTCAGATTTTAACACGTGTTTTTTTTTTCTCATGATTTTTTTGTAGATACTTAGTTTGGAACACCCCAGAAGCAGGAAAGGCGGCTCATGCTGTGGCCTGGTTTCTAAGACACCTTGGCTCCCCGGGCCATAGAACTCTATTATCACAGTACAGTAACCTTGGACCTTCTATGTTCTTCTCATTTAGTTACTGGAAGGACCCAGTTACCCTTAGAAACAGGTTTTCTAAGAATTTTCTAGCTTGGAATAATTTCGTGCAACTCCAGGAGAGAAGCTAATGAATGCTGAGATGAAAACATATCTAAATTCACATAGTTATGTAATAGTAGAATATTTGGTGAAACGGTGTTTTCGGACATTGCTCAAGTCTTCTAACACTGCATTGCTTCACGCACTCATTCATTCACTCATTATTTATTCGTTCAGTGCTTTCTGAGTACCTACTAGCGAGTCAATATTGTTTCACCTGTCAGGAGTCAAAAAGACAGGAAATAAGATCCCTGTGTAAAAACATGGTCTCTTTAGACATATATGCTGACTAAATCGCATTGTTGTATTTTTTTTTTCATTCAACAGCTGACTGCTTTAGCATTCTCACTGAAGAATACTGTACATTTATTTTTCTGCCCAGGGAGGTATGACAGAATGGTAGATATTGCTTGTATTAAGTAAGATATACTGTTTCAGAAACAATAGCCTCCCTTGACTCCCCACCCCCTGCCAAATATAATGTTAGGGAACAAAATTTTTTTCATGTAACAGACAAATAAGAGCTCTGTTCCCTACATGTTTTCAGGGACCAGACTGATGGAGGCTGTGCCAGCTTCAGTACTTCCTTACCAGTTTATTCTGGATACCAGTATTCAGCCAAATGAAAGGGAAGAACACAGAAGATTGAATGTAAGTTTGTATGGGTCAGGCCTTCTGATGGCGCTGAACCCTTTTGCTCACCTCCTATTGGCTACAACTCAGTCACATGACGAGGGAGAGAGAGAGAGAGAGAGAGAGAGAGAGAGAGAGAGAGAGAGAGAGAGAGAGAGAGAGAGAGAGAGAGAGAGAGAGAGAAGAGAGAGAAAAGTTGGCTGGGAGCTGCAGGCTAGATCTGTGTCAGAAAGAAGAAAAAACTGCCAGCAGTCTTGGTCACGTTGCTTCATGTGCAACCACATGGTGAAATGTGTCTCCCAAACTTCCCTATTATTAAGTCATTGTATGAATTCCTATTCAGATTTAGTTCAAGTTTGTCGAGGATGATTTGCTTTGATTGTTAAATGGGTGTTCATCCTTCTTGAAAGTCACCTTACTTGCTTTCTTCTATGGCGTGTGCCAGCTGCTTTTAGAATTCTACAAATAAAGGCAAAGGTTCAATATTGTTGTTTAATAATCAAACACAGACCATGAGTTGTAACGTTTTGTCTTTATATCTCACTCAATTTCTTTTTCACCATGGACAATAAAACATAATTATGCAACATTTCAAACAACTTACATGCTATGCCTTATTAATATAAACAAACAAAAACAACAATAGCAACAAGAAAAAGCCTGCCTTACCTTAGATCTATTTTTTAGAAATTAAAGGAAGAGAGAGTGAATGATACATATTTTAATAAATCTAGTGAAATGTTAATATAGAACAATTTCTATTTCACAAGAAGGATACATTTGTATAATCATGGAAATATGATTTTGCCTACCATTAGCAGTTCAATGTTGGGAAATTATTCAACCTACCAGAAATGTTTTTCAGCAACTTATATGACAAACCATTAAATCTAAAATGTGGAGAGTTGAGTGTAGGTATAAGTGTTAGGCTAGACTGCTGAATTACTTTAAAGAGACACAAAAGGAATCATGGACTGAGGTCTTCAGGACGATCACTTGAATAGAATTTTAATTTAAAATGTCCCATGAAACAGTTAGCTCTACTAGATGTCCATATGGCTTACTCCTGCACTTTATTTTCTGCTCCTTTTCAATGAGACCTTCTCTGACTATTCTATGAAATACAGCCTCCCCCATTGACTTTCTATCCCCTGTCTTGGCTTTATTTTTACTTTATAGCACTTTTTTGCAATCATGCATTATATTATATATTTACTTGTTTATTTGTTATTGTCTCTATGAATCCCTAGAATATAAGCTCAAGGAGGGCAGGAACTTGGTCTTTCTTGTTCATTATTGTACTCCCAGACCTTGAATGGACAGTACCTGAATTAGTGTAAGTGCTCCATAAACTGAGGTTGAATGAATGACTTGTACAGAAGTGAGGTTGCCCTATGTTCTCCTGACTGAGGCATTGGTCATTGGTTATGACCCACTGTGTTATCATAACCCAGTGTCAGTTAGTTTTTGCTGTTAAAATAACTGCCCCAAAACTTAACGGCTCCAAACAACAATTATTTATTTAGCTTATAATTTTCTGGGTCTGCAATTTGGGCTGGGCTTTCAGCTGGGTGGTTTTTTGGTCTTGGCTGGGCTCAGTCATGCCTCTGTGGTCAGCTTCGAGTCAGCTAGGCGGCTCTGCTTCTGGGGGTTGGCTGGCTGTCACCTGCGGTGACGGGAGTGACGAGGCATGTGTCTCTCATCATCTCACAGGACAGCCAGGCTATTGGCATGGCAGATGCTCAGGGTTTCAAGAGCTAGGGCAGAAGGTAGAAAGCCTTTTGAGGTTTATGTTCAAAATGGGAACAATGAACGTGTGCTGTAATCTACTGTCCAAAGCATGTCATCATGCAGCCCAAGTTCAAGGGATGGAGAAATAGACTCTGCCTCTAAAAGGATGGTGTTGCAAAGCCTGCTTCCAACAACATGAATCTAGGAAAGGGACAAGTTTGTGGACACTTTTGGAATCTATCACCAAACCTTCACTGTTTTGGTCTGGGGGGTCTACTGATCCTGGACGAGTGCCTCTTTCACAAAAGCATCATAAAACCAAGGCAAGCTAATCTACAAAGTTCAAATGCACATCTAGGGGCAATACCCTCGTCTGCATATTCAGGCAGCCTTCCCTGTGAGGGAGGACTGATTGTTCTCCCCCCCAATATTGATTATGTTCCATGCTCATGTGTCTCTGCTCAGGTATCTACCTTACTTCTCGATAAAAAGAGATGCTGTTTCAAAATAAATAGCCCGACACATTGTAAAGTTGCTGCAGATACTTAGAAACAATACTTTCTAAATATTTATAAGCTATATTTCAAAATCTGTTATATTCGGTGAATTGTGTAAATAAATATCCGACCTGCGAGTTACCATCCCACAGCGCCAGTGCAGCAAGTCCAATTACTCATCTATAAACAGACAAATCATCATTTAAAACTCTGTCCTCCGTCTTACAGCTCTGTCTTTGGATTCTATCCAGTAAACAAACCGAAAAGTGTGAAACTTGTTTTTTTCTTACAAAAAGAAGTAAGAAGAGTATCTTCATTATTTGGAGAAATGGCAGTGTTGGTGTTATTTATTTCTTGATTGCGATAGGACATAGGAGAAACCATCCACTTAAACTGACCCAACTCTTAATTGGAACAGGGTAGAGGGACATGGGGGGAAGAACCGGGAGGTGGAGTGAGGATAGAAGAAGCATAGAGTCTTTTTGCAAAGTTGGAGCTTAATCCCCTTGAAAAGTTCCAGGCTTGCCGAGCTGTAGTCTGGATGGACAGGTCAGCCAGATGTGAGCGCTTAGGTTACAAATCTGGAACAATATTCCGGTGCTTACATGGCTGCAGAATATGAGAATGAGAGGGGAGCAGAAAGACCCACGAGTAATTCATATAATATGTCTGCAAAGAGCATCCACACTTTTTGTTTTTTCCCTGTCCTAGCGAGGTTCATCTTCCAAGAGACAGGATGCAGATCTAGTCAGAGAGATGAGAAGTTTGTAATAAAAGCCGGGCTATAGCAAAGCTAATATAAGGAGATTAACCACAAATCTGCAAGGGTTTTGGGAAGGGATGGTTCAGTGTGGTGAGGAATTTAGGGGGTCTTCAATATAAACTTTCAGGGTAGATAGCAGATGAATCTAGAAATAGTGTCTCCGGCAAGATAGGCAAAATTGGAAAAAATAGAAATGAATTAGCATATTTCTAGATTGTGAGAAAGTGGTACTGAATGCAGAGCAGGGTGGTCTGAAAGCAGAGGGGCTTGTGTTGGAGAGTAACAGGAGCTGTGAAGGTGGAGAGTGCGTAATGTGTTTCCCCAAAAATAAGACCTAGTGAACAATCAACTGTAATGCGTCTTTTGGAACAAAAATTAATATAAGACCCAGTATTGTTATGTTATGTTATGTTATGTTATGTTATGTTATGTTATGTTATGTTATGTTATGTTATGTTATGTTATGTTATATAAGACCCGGTCTTGTATTACATTACATTATATAAGACCCAGTCTTATAGTATAGTAAAATAAGATGAGGTGTTATATTAATTTTTGCTCCAAAGACGCATTAGAGCTGATGGTCCGGCTAGGTCTTATTTTCGGGGAAACACTGTAGGGAACCTGGGTCTATTTTAATGGTAACTGGAAGCAGCTAAAGACTTTTAAACCAGTATCTGAAAATGAGTGTATGAGAAGATGTGGACCAGAATGTTGTGTGGCACCTCCCACCAAATTTAGAGCCCAAGACACAGCATTCCCATCTCCAGTGATGAATTTTAGCAAAGGTAGATGGAACCAAACATGGCCTATTGACTATCTATAACCCACAAGAAGTTTCTGTGTCAACGATAGATACTGATTAACAAAGGAAAGAGACCGAGTCAGCCCCCTTCCCTCCCGAATCTGAAGGTTACATTCCAAGGCACAGTCATACCTACCGACTTATGTTCTTTAGGAGTAGCAGTTACATTTAAGGCTTTTTGTTCATCATTACAGAAAATGACTTTTCTTCCGGAAACTTGGAAATTTGAAGCAATCTCACTCTTTAGTCCCTACGCTTCCCTCACTGTTGGTCACTGGTATTGTACTATAATTCTCAATAGGAAGGTTCTTCAAACAGACAAATCAATGCGCAAACAAGCAAACCTCCTGATCTAATGAAATATCCTCACCATCATTCCTCACATTAGCCTCTTTTCTCTCAATCTTTTTCTGATGATTTATATTGGCTCTCTCTTTCCCAACTTTTCTAAGGCAGATTACTGCCTAGTACAGATCTCTACTACTGATCTGTTATTTTTACTTTTATACTCTTACCAGATCACCCCATCTCTTCAGCCTGTCCATAATGCAGACACAAGTAGGAGAAAGGTAATATTTTCTATTTTGGAAAGAGATTTAAAACCTCCCTTTAATTCATTTCATGAATTTCATTAGAGAGTTAGAAGCAATATTTTTAAAAACTAATAACTTTACTTTTTATGAAAATCACAATTGTTTACCATAAAACTTTAAACCACAAGAAGGTATAAGAAATAAGAAAATCATGGAGAATTCTAATTTACAGTGGTAACTAATATTAATATGTGGATATATGGTCTCTGCTCTCTTGTTCTAAATGTTTACATCCACAGGAATACCCATATACACAGAGCTTTTGATCTAGAAACGAGAGAGAGAGAGAGAGAGAGAGAGAGAAAGAGAGAGAGAGCTATAATTTTATTTCCTTCACTATTTTTTTAGAGAAAATGTGAAGGAAAAATATATAACACAGATACTTTATACAGTTTATATATACTATATTTATATAGTTTTTATATAGAACAACTTAAAATTTCAATATTTTGCTGGTTTATTCAAGCGTGGTAAAACTTAGAACTTCTTTACAAATTCAATAATATATTAAAACAGAATCAACGTCATAGTAAGGGTTACTGGGCAGGGAAAAGAAAGCAACAGACAGACTAGTAATTATGGAGTGGAGCCAGCTACCAGAAAGGGTTAGGGGTCTCTTAATAAGTCTGTTAGTGTTTGTAGTACTGTCTAACCCCCTTCCCAATTTGAGATTTTACAGCCTCCACATAAATATTTTTAAAGACCTAAATTGGTTCTTCAAGGTGTGAACAGCAGAGCTACTTTCCTTTATTAAAACAACAAAAAAAATCCCATTGTTTAGAAGTATTGAATGCTTGCCTTAAAGACACAATGTATGCAGCGAAGAGGAACTGTAATTAATATAACACATAATTTTGTTGATAACATTCTCCTCTACAAGAATTTAGGAGTTACGGAAAACACCTATCCAGAAAAAGAACCTGTTTAAAATGCCTTAAATCTACTGTCTTATTTCTCAAAATGTTTATTCTAAATAAAAGACGCCTTGGGAGTATAAATGGAAAACACTTTGGAAATTAATATAAACAAGGAGAAAAGCTTGTATCTATAATTAGTTTCCACTCTCAACCAAGAGCAGAATGATCAATATGGGGGTGGGGCATATTTTTGTCTGAACTTAGTTCTGATTCAATACGTTTCTTTCTTTTTGTTTTTTGCAAAAAGTCGCAATCATGTAACTTACAAAGTTTCTGGAAATATTTATTGTATACAGCCAAGAAGATGAAAAGAATGTAACTATTATTCTTGGTTTGTTTTGAGGTTATTTACTTAGGGCTAAGCACCTCATTTTTCTTGTGTACAAAAAGTAATTATGCAGTCAAAAGAAATATAGCTCGTATACTTCAAAACATATGAAAAATGTAAAACTTTATTACACACATTAATTTCTAACAAAGGACATCTCTAACATCAGTGTAACTGGGACAAGCCAGATAACTGACGTATATATATGGATGTTTCTCCCAAATGGGTTTTATAAAGGCAAACAAACAAATAAACAATTTCTTCTTTTATGTCTGCCTCCCTTTTATAAATTTTCACTTCCCAATAGAGGCAATAGTTTTGAGGATTTTTTTTTTTTTGGTGTGTGTGTACATTAATATATTCTGCTCAAGTTAGTCTTGCTAGTTCTACCCACCCCTCATTTTTCATTTTATTGTTTCAAGCTACTCAGGTTGAATCCGTTTCTACATGTAACAAAGCAAAGATACGAAAACTTACAAATTATAAACTAAATATGTCCCTGTTTTTTTGAACTTGGATCTTGCCCATTCTGACCTTCCAGAAAGGTCAGCATATTCTTGGAAAGCCACTTTTAGTGTGAGCCAGGCCTGGTCTGCTTGCCCTCACTCTTTTATTCCCTGAACAGCAGTTCCTTGATAACAAGATCTGGATCTTTGCCACTCTGGGCAGGAAGATTTGTGAGTTGACATCAGTTGTCTTGGGGCCCAAGACAAGTGATGGCTGATTCACTGGGGGCGTCATGCTACACAATATGGTATATGGCTAATATAAAGGGTGGGGGGGGGCAGGGGGGGTGCTCCCCTTGTATGCACTAACTGGTAACTGGAGAAATCATTACATCAATGAAAGGAAAAATAATTGTAATAAAAGCAAAGTAAACCTTATCTCATATGGGGGTAACAGAACTTAACATTTTAAACTGTTAAGGCAGAAGCAGTCAGTGGGATCTCATTCTGGTTAAACATGCAAGAATTGTTTCTATGTGGGAAGCTATTTGTTATTTATAAGTAAAACAGAAATTTGTGAGAGGAAAGGTGAGTGTATGTCTGTGTGTGTTTGCTTGGAGGTTAGTGAAGGGTGAGAGAGTGGCTTATAGTAATGAGAAATATCACAAGGTAAAGGAATAAATATTTCCCTCAAGATAAGATAATCTATGATAGTACAGAATTTCTTTCAGAAATATAAAGCATAGCACTCATTGAATTCAGTCAAGCAACATGATGTTTTGAACAGCTAAATAAAATAAAATCTGTAGTCCAGTTTGATGAGTAACTGATTTGATGATGCATTGTTTTAACTTAGCAAAGCAGATTGTTTTCAAGAAAATGATGGATATAGAAGTTACACACTTCTGAACTGCAATATATGTTCCCCCTCTATTCTTTCTTTGTTTTTCCTCTGCAGTAGTACTAAGAGGGGAAAATCTTTTAAGAGAGAATTGGCTATGAATGGTGTTCAGGAGTTTTCTGAATGGGATTTTAGAAATAACAATTACACTCTGGACTGGATGTCAATACTCCAACATTAACTTGCCATAGAATTAACACCAATGTTTAGGTTTGATGTCTCATTCCCCCTTCTGTTCTTTTAAGAATCCTTCATGTGTTTTCCAGTATTTATCTGGCGCTTGGGAAGGGGTATAAAGAGATTGTGAAACAGATTACCATTTAAATGCAAAAATTTTTTTACATCTTGACATCCAACATTTAAACTTAAAGTTAGAAGCTATTGAATGAGAACGATGACTCTGCAGTCAAGAAATGACACTGACAAACCGTCTTGGGGATTCTTTTGACATCATGAAGGTGTATATTTCTTTAAAGCAGTCAAGACTGACATCTTTACAAAGGGAGCTCCTCAAGTTTGCCTCTGTTTTTGCTGTTAGGTTATGAGCCATTTGTGGAGATGACACTAGGAAATGTAAGTTTTCCCATGAATAGATTTCTGAGATCTTTTGCCCACCTTTCAGAGCTGACTTATCTATTGTATGTAATGCCAAGGCCCACCGTACTTTTAGGGACCCATAGAAATGTCTTAATTGATTTAAAAATTAGAACAAAAAGTGAACTGCTAGGTTAAAGAAAATGTCTTAATGTGTAATATTAGTACATTTTTTATACCAACAAGTCATAAAATATAATTTAATATTTCTTTACAGAGGAAGTAGTCCACAAAGGTAAAAGGGCCTGTAGGGCCCGTGAGAGTCACATGTGCCCTCCTGCCCCAATTCGCTGCCTTTGTCTCTGAAACCTGCCTCCTTATATGAACTTTGTAAATGCACGCATTTCCATTTCTTATCAGTCAAATGAAAGTATCATCTCATCGGGTTGTTCTGAAGATTACATAAAGTAACAAACCCAAGAGCATTTTGTAAACTGTCAAGACCTTTCATAAGTGAGATCACATTATTATTTTCTTGGTGATGGTCATTATCATCTGTCTAGTCACTAAAGCTAGAAATCTGGCATTAAATTTGAATTCTGTCTCTCCATCTCTCCTTCCCAATGGCCACCAGCATCTTTAATTTCCACCTCTGCCATGGCTTTGAAATCCACATCTTCTTTTCTGTTCCCATTGCTATAGTACTCTCTCTCTTTCTTTCCCAAACTTTTTGTATAATGGAGAACTTAGACATACACAAAAGTAGACGGAAGAATATAACACACCCCATATGCTCATTGCCCAGTACCCCTAATCACTCCTGTTCTATATCCATATGCCAAGCCACCTTTGGAACAAATCTCAGGCATCATGTGATTGTATCCATACATATTTCAACGTTTCTCTACTCAATAAGAACACTTTTCAAAAAGTATAAAATCACAATACTATACTCACCCTTAAAAATAGCAACAGCTTCTTAGTTCACCAAATATCTAGTTAGTGTTCATATTTATAGTTGTCTTATAAATGTCATACATGTTTTTTAAAGTGTTTTTTTCAGCCAGACTCCAAATAGAGTCCTAACATTATGCTTTGAGGTTCCCTCCCAATCTCTTTTTTATTTCTCCACCATTTGTATATTAATTCATCTTTACACTATGCTGTTGCTGTAGTTCGGCTTCCTGTTTCCACATTCTTTTCTCTCTGATTTACTTCCCACGCTGATGTTGACATTACCTAAAATGGATTTGATCATGTGATTCTTTTCCTTAAAAAAAAAAAAATCCACAAGCTTCAAAATATTTACAGGATAAAGCCCACTTATTCATTTGTGTGTTTGTTTATATGTGCAGGCTACTGAAAGCCTTCAATAATATGGCCTAAATATACCCTTCCAAACTGATTTCCCATCACTTCTATTCCTTCATCCACAACTCTCCACATCCATCCTTGACACTCTGCATTATTCTTTTTCAGGACCTTTGTCAGGCTGTTTTTATCTGTCTTGCCAGGAAAGCCCTCCTCTGTCTTTGCTTATCAAAATCCTATTCATCTTTTAGAGGTATTTTGGATTTCACTTCCTTTCTGATGCCTTTGTCAATACTCTCCATCTAAATTAGCCTCCCCTGGCCCCCATCCCTTGTGCTTCCTTATGGCATTTTGATAATACATCCTGAATGCTGATTATAAGAATAACAGCATCTAAAAGCTTTAAATGCCTTACATCATTTAATATTTCCAACCACCCTTCAGAGAAGGTACTACTATTATCCTTACTTACAGGTAAAGGAACAACAATATTAGCTAACATTTACGAAACGTCCTTTAGGTCCCAGCCACTGATTTCTCTGAATGTAATTCTTATGGAGTCCTCTTGACATAGGTTCTATTATTAGGCCTGCTATCTATTTGAGGTCAATGAGGTGCAGAGAGATGTGCAATAACTTTGTGCAAGGCCTCACATCTAGTAAGTGACAGAGAACCCATACCCTGAAGCACTGTGCTAGATTGCACTTACAGACACATATAGTTCTTGTGAAAAATATCTAAGCATATATATGTGTATGTGTGTGTGTTATTTTATAGGTCTACTTTTGGAACGTATATTCCTCCAGGCTTGTGCTTATGTAAATCTCCAGTGCAGAATAGTGTATGGATTAGACGTTTAAATGTTAAATTTGTTAACTGTAACAACAAAAGATCATTCAGAAAGAAGAGCTATAATTTCTGAAATTCAATATGGTTCGATGTAAAATTAAGGTCGAGTTTACCAAAAAATTAAAAAGGAGAACGATCTACATATATAGTTTAGCAGCGTCTGTGTTATGTAAAGCAATGCACATTACAATAGAGCAAAAATGTACTAGTAACGAAATTACATGATTTTCCTTCTTTTTGAGAAAATGTGAGACAAAAATATGGAATAGTAAGTTATAAAATGATGCATATTCCTGCGTACTCAAATAAAAGATATTTCACAAACAGGCCCATTGTCATTATGTAGGTGTTCTGACTGTGCTATACAGACTATTTGTTCTGAGGTAGATAAACTATTTCTTTTACACATGCAGCAATCAGGGATGAAACTTGAACAGATTTGGGGAGAGAATGGTTTTTGAGACTGCATTGACTACTCCAGTTTAGGAAAGAAGCAAAGCAACCAATGGCTCCTCCCAGGGTCTGAGCTTGCCCTTCATTTGGAATTAAGATGGATAATGAAACTAGAGATCCATCAGTTGTAGGATGATTAAGAAACAAGATAGATGCCATGCTTGGAGCCATCGTAGAAACTCTTCCAGTGAGATTGTTGCAGCTTGCCACCAAAAACTATAGGAATATTGTTACCTTTCTAAAGAATAAGATTTTTTTTTTTAAATTGAATACAAGAGTTGGAGAATTTCACAGGTAAGAAAGTTGGAGAACTTCACAGGGGCCAAAAGTGACAAAATAAGTTTTTAGCTCTGAACTATCAAATTTCTCAATGACATTTAGCTGAGAGGTTTTGTAAGTTCATCTTCTGAACTTTCTTCGAAGGCAAGGCCTGTGGTGCAGAAGGTCCTACCAGCCCCATGTGTGGGGTCTGCAGCTCCCATTTCTAATGTCTTCACTTCACTTTGCAGGAAAAAACAATTGTGCTTTTCCAAAGCGACAGAGAGAGAGAGAGAGAGAGAGAGAGAGAGAGAGAGAGAGAGAGAGAGAGAGAGAGACAGAGGGGGCTCTGGTGTTTGCAGACCCCTCTCCCCTGAAAACCTCAGTCCAGGAATAGGACTTCAAATCAGAAAAATTTTGGAATCCTTAATGATTACTTTAACGGATAACAGAGCAAAGCTCTGCTTTGCTTCCTGCCTTCTTGATTTCCTATTTCCTAGCGGACAACATTCCCTCCCTTAATGGTTACTTTAAAATTATTTGCACCTGCTATCAAAGACCCCCCTCCCCTTGTATCTCTTTTTCCAGGACACTGTCGACTCCTATACATCCTAGGCATGCCAACGCTATAAAAACACAACATACATCGTCCATCCGTTTTTGGTTTGAGCCTAACAAATGGAAGCAATTAAAAAAAAAAAACAAGCTTAATTCACCTTTGACTAGGGATGGAGACCTGACTGATCCAAGGCTATGTATCTCCGTCCGTGTGGTCACGGGAGCAAGGGTAAATTGTCAGCTCGTATTGTCCCGGGAGATAGATAAGAACCATTGGCTAGTGGATGGATAAGGATGGTCTTTTGTGGACATGTCATGTGATTTCTCGTTGATGACTGCTGTTCACTTTGATAGAAATTTGTTAAGCATCTTTGGTAGCATTACTGGGTCCCATATTACACATAATGTGAACAAACAGGATTGTGTGTCTTGAACTTTGTTAAATAGTGCCAATTTCAAATATTCCACACTGGTTGTTTTTATCGGAATAAATTCACACATTAGAAAGAGACCCATTTTCAGGCGCTACGGTCTGGTCTGCCTTTTGATTTTGGAAGAATTGTCATTGCATTTGAGAAGCCTGACTTCAAGATGCTTCTAATCTAGTTAGTGCGATTAACTGTTGTATATGAAATTGAACAGCTTCCTGAAATGTGACCCTCAAAGAGCTACGGAAATCACGAGTAGCCCAGGAGGTGGTGGTATTGTTGCAACGTAAGACAGAGTAGAAATGACACATTCAAATAGAAAGGATGGCACTACAGGGCATTCCTGGGCATCAGAATAAGCCGTTTGTGTTTATGACAGTGAACCCAAAAGATGAAAGGAGCCCATGATTAACAACTAAAGACAGATGCAAAGAGAAAGGTAAGTTTCACAATCTCTTTCTCTCTCTTTTTTCTCTCCGGAGTTTAGGAAAACCCCTAGAAGTATTAAGCCCCTCGTGGAACTTGTTCCCCAGAAACGTTCTTCTCAGCAAAGGGGGTGAAGATGAATGTTCAGAGTTTCTGGCCAACAGCCTAGAGTTTCATTCCTTGAATTTATACTCCCTTTTGGTTAATCTTCAAACACTATGAAAGAATGGAGGGGTTAGGTCTTTTTAAAATACAGCCTCTCAAAAGTTGATTTTTTTATTTGCTTTTCCTATAGGACTTTGGATGATAATAGAACATTCCAAAACTGTGTTGCCCAATTCCAGACAAACTGTGCTCTCTACCGATTCTGATTTAGGACATTCTTGATTTTTTTTTCTCTTTAGTCTGTGTCCATTTGTTTTAAAGAATGATAAAAGTATGACTTAGCCTTTCTGACAATTATGAAGAGAAGGTTTCTGTTTTCCTTTGGTTTAAGAAGGTCTTCAGGTTTAGGAAAAAGAATGAGAAAGCAGGGTGGTTTTAAACATGGCTCACAGTTGGCATTGAAGAAAGTGAGAAGAGATTAAAAATTATTTTTCTCTTTCTTGATGAACATGATGATTAAGTCTTTCCTCCAGCAAATTATCCTCACTCTTCATTTAACAATGACCAAAAAAGGAAAAACATCAGGAAGGAACCACAGCCTTAATTTTTAATTTCCTGGTTTTTGTCAGTTTATGTCACAACATTAATTTTATTTCCACATAGGAGGGAGGGTTGCAGGTAATTAATATTACTTTTCTGTACTCCTCCCAGAGGAAAAATACCCTATCATCAGTACTTGGTTGTTAAAGCACAGAACAAAAGTGAGTCTGAGATGTAGAAAGAACTATCCCTACGTGTCACTTTACACGCAGGAGGTGGGGATAGGTAGTTTCTCATTGGAACAATGATACTGGAATATGTTCATCATCAGGCACGCTTACTTGCTAATTAGACAACATCCCAGCCAGTGCTGTGAACGTGAGTATGTCACCCTTTTAGAGGTCCTGTTACAACTTTGGTGACACTTCTGCAAGTGGGAATTTTTTGCTTTCTGTTCCTCATTTGCCCATCCTTTATGGAGCAAATGTTGAACACCTAAAAATCGAATTTGATGGCACCTCACCAAGCTTCTTAGAAGCATTTTCCTCCTCCCCTCTCTGAGTCTGAGCAAACCCACGTGTTGATCCTCAAATGTTTGTAAAATGCCTTTAAATGAAAGAAGAGTGTCCTGGTACTCTGCTAAACCCTGCCTGTAATCTGCAGCCTTACAAGGAGACAAAGAAGCTCTGGTGTCCCTTAATGTAATTGCAACAAAGATAGGATGATGGCCTTCGAAATAAACACGAAATAATTATGTGTAGGTTATGCAAAAAAGCTTTGTTCCTAAATACTGGAAAGGCAGTCACCCTGAAACAATGGGGCAAATTAGTATGCAGCCAGCTCAAGGCTCTTAGATGGAAGTGCACACACACACTTACTCACAAGCTCCCAGTGACAAATGTTTGGTGCTTGCTGGGAGGTCAACACGAAGAATCTTTCCTGGGAAGGCAGCATGTCAGATTTCAGACACTTTCACTACAAATGGTCTTTTGCTGCTCAAAGGGGGGCTTTCTGATCCAGATAATAAAGTCCATTTACATGAAAAGATGCCGCTTTCAATGACATGATTAATTTCGGAAATACCTGGCATCTGAATGAAGCCGAGATTTCAAGAAATGACTGATGATGAGAAAAGATAATTAGGCAAATGTCAAGAGTTTTGCTTGGTGACTGAGGGGCTGGCATGGCTAGGTTATCCTATACTCATTCCAAATGGAAATGAAAGGGCTTTGTGGGAAGTTGGGGATGATCAACCTATGGTTACATATAAACTCTCTTTAGCTCATGTTTCTCTGGGTTTTACTCCATCATGACCAGTGAGCAGCCAATGCTTACCTTCAATGACTTCTCAGTGAATCCCAGACAAAGCTAGCCTTGTTTGTCACGAGGCCTGAAAAAATGTAAATTTATCTTGCCTTACATGTCATTTGTTCAAAAGTGACCTCTTTGTTCTGAACCTTTTCAAAAATCTCATTGACTTTTCCTCCTCTCCCCAAAGAGAAATACAAAAAGGGGAAAAAGCCAAACACCATTTAGGACTCTTCAGAAAGGACTTTGAAGACCAAGGCTGAAGTGGGAGGTAATGCAAAATACCTCCCATACATTTTCTTGGAACCCTTTCTTCACTTTTTTGTTTGTTTGTTTGTTTTGTTTTGTTTTTTTAAACAGCAGATTTTTTCATTGGTGAATTGGAGGATGTCAATGACGAGATTAGTGACTGCCACGAATTAGAGTTGATGGAAAGCTGGGCACCCCTAGTGGGCTGAAAAAGTATTTCTCAAAAGGAACTTTTGAGAATAAAGGGGTCTTGGAACAGTGGCAAGAGAGACGGAGGTTCTTTCCTTATTTTTTCTGACAGTACATCTTAATTCCTCCAAAAAAAGGTATTTATTATAGACTAGAGCAGGGGTGTCCAAACTGCGCCCCGCGGGCCAACTATGGTCCGCAATCCATTTTTAATTGGCCCGCAGCAAATTCCAAAAATATATTTAGTTTACTTAAATAAACCAGGTGAGGCAATACATACTTCACCTCGAGTGAGGGGCTGGCTGTTTGTGTATTTTACTGCATATGGCCCTTGGTAAAAGACGTTGAAAAAAGTTTGGACACCCCTGGACTAGAGGTTTGCTGTTATACCGTGGCCTATGAGTGATTCTTAGCAACCCTAACCTCTTCACTTTACTTTTTCTTCCTCTGGCTGACTGGTTTCTAAAGGAGAAAAGTAACTTCCTCTATGACACCATTAGCAGGCAATGGAACCCCTCCAAGAAGAGAGGAGATGATCCAGAGAAAGATCCTGGCTAACCAGTTAGGCGTGGGCACACCAATTTAACTTTACATCTGATGTTGGTTAATGGTTGCTACGGGTTGAATTATGTCTCCCCCCCTCCAAAAAAAATATATATGCTGAGGTCCTAACCCTTAGTGCCTCAGAATGTGACTTTATTTGGAAATAGGGTCTTTGCAGATGTAATTAATGAAGCTGAGGTTATACTGGAATGGAGTAGGCTCTTAATTCAATAGGTCTAGTGTCCTTATAAGAAGATGATGTGAAGACACGCAGGGTAAACCACCATGTGACTTCCTAGGGAGAGACTGGAGTCATGAAGTTGCAAGCCAAGGAATGCTAAGGATTGACTGCCACCACCAGGAGCTAGGAAGAGACAAGGAAGGATTCTCCCCTACACGTTGCAGAGGGAGTGAGAACCTATTGATACTTCAATTTTGGATTTTTGGCCTCCAGAGCTGTGCGATAATAGATATCCCTGTTTTTTGGTTTGTTTGTTTCTTCTTCTTCTTCTTTTTAATTGAAGTTTATTGGGGTGACAATTGTTACATAGTTAAAATTACATAGTTAAAGTTACATAGATTTCAGTGTACAGTTCTGTATTACATCATCTATAAATCCCATTGTGTGTTCACCACCCAGAGTCAGCCCCTTCCATCACCATATATTGGATTCCCTTTACCCTCATTTACCACCCCCCCTTCACCTTTTGGTAACCCATAAACTATTGTCTGTGTCTATGAGTTTTTGTTTCTTCATTTGTTTGTCTTGTTCTATTATTGTTTTCAGTTTTATATGCCACATATCAGCAAAATCATATGGTTCTCAAATTTTTCTGTCTGACTTATTTCGCTCAGCATAATAATTTCAAGATCCATCCATGTTGTTGCAAATGGTACTATTTCATCCTTTCATATGGCAGAATAGTATTCCATTGTGTATATATACCACATATTCTTTATCCAGTCATCTATCAAAGGACACTTTGGTTGTTTCCATGTCTTGGCCACCATAAATAAAGCTGCAATGAACATTAGAGCATATGTATCTTTATGGATAAATGTTTTCAGATTTTTTTGTTAGATATCCAGGAGAGGAATTGCTGGGTCATATGGTAATTCTACTCTTAATTTTTTGAGGAACCTCCACACTGCCTTCCATAATGGCTGCACCAGTCTGCATTCCCACCAACAGTGTATGAGGGTTCCTTTTTTTTCCCACAGCCTCTCCAACACTTGTTACTATTTGTCTTGTTGATGATAGCTATTCTAACTAGTGTGAGGTGATATTTCATTGTTGTTTTTATTTTCATTTCTCTGATGATTAGTGATATTGAGCATTTTTTCATATGTCTGTTGGCCATTTGTATGTCTTCTTTGGAGAAATGTCTACTCAGGTCCTCTGCCCATTTTTTTTAATTGGACTGTTTGTTTTTGTTGTTGTTGTTGAGCTGTATGAGTTCCGTATATATTTGGGATATTAGCCCCTTTTCAGAGGCGTTGTTTGCAAAAAGTTTTTCCCATTTGGTTGGTTGCCTCTATATTTTGTCTTTTCAGGTCCTCTGCCCATTTTTCAATTGGGTTGTTTGTTTTTTTGTTATTGAGTTGCATGAGTTTCTTGTATATTTTGGATATTAGCCCTTTATCAGAGGCACTGTTTGAAAAAATCTTCTCCCATTGGGTTGGTTGTTTCTTTATTTTGTCGATGGTTTCTTTTGCTTTGCAGAAGCTTTTAAGTTTGATATAGTCCCATTCATTTATTTTAGCTTTTACTTCCCTTGCCTTTGGAGTCAAATTCATAAAATGCTCTTTGAACCCAAAGTCCATAAGTTTAGTAGCTGTGTTTTATTCTATGCAGTTTATTGTTTCAGGTCTTATGTTTAGGTCTTTGATCCATGTTGAGTTAATTTTGGTACATGGTGACAGATAGCAGACTAGTTTCATTCTTTTGCATGTGGTTTTCCAATTCTCCCAGCACCATTTATTGTAGAGGCTTTCTTGTCTCCATTGTATGTTTTTGGCTCCTTTGTTGAAAATTATCTGTCCATATTTATGTGGGTTTATTTCTGGGTTACCAATTCTATTCAATTGGTCTGTGTGTCTGTTTTCTGCCAATACCATACTGTTTTGATTATTGTTGCTCAGTAGTACAAGCTGAAGTCAGGGAGTATGATACCTCCAGCCTTGTTCTTTTTCCTTTTTGCTTTGGCTATTGGGGTCTTTTGTGGTTCTAAACAAATCTGATGATATTTTGTTCTATTTCTTTAAAAAATGCCATTGGGATTTTGATGGGGATTGCATTAAATCTGTATATTGCTTTGGGTAATATGGACATTTTAACTATGTTGATTCTTCCAATCCATGAGCACGGAATGTCTTTCCATTTCTTTGTGTCTTCTTCAATTTCTTTTTAAAATGTCCTATAGTTTTTAGCAAATAGATCTTTCACATCCTTGGTTAAGTTTATTCCTAGGTATTTTATTCTTTTTGTTGCAATTGCAAAAGAAATTGTGTTTTGTGTTTTTTTTTCAATTTCTTCTCTGAGATTTCATTGTTAGTATATAGGAATGCAATGGACTTTTGTAAGTTGATTTTGTAGCCGGCAACTTTACTATATTCATTAATTGTTTCTAATAGCTTTTTGGTGGAGTCTTTAGGATTTTCTGTATGTAGCGTTATGTCATTTGCAAAAAGTGACAATTTAACTTCTTCATTTCCAATTTGGATGCCTTTTATTTCTTTCTCTTGCCTGATTGCTCTGGCTAGAACTTCCAACCCTATGTTTAAAAGCAGAGATGATAGGGGACAGCCCTGTGTGTTAGATTTATCTTTTAAGCTACCCTGTTTGTTACACTTTGCTATGTCCATTCTTGGAAACTGTACAATGGTTATATAATTTAATATAGCAGACCTATAAAGAAGTGGAAATATTCTCTTTTGCCCTGACTTAAACTTTTATAGTCTTACTCCAATTCCATCATAGTGGGGATATATGGGTTTATTAAGAGACAGTATCACCTGTCACAAAAGGTGAAGGGTATATCACTCCATGTTTGCCAGAAACAGAGAATCTGTCTCTAAAAAGCTTGACTAACTAACTGTAAACATACTCCCAGACTATGTAAAACTGCTCATCAAGTGTCATGGCAGCCACCCAAAATGAAATGCTCCATGTATTTAGTGAAATATTATATGCTAAGTACATTAAGTGCACTGTAAGATACTCATTTGTCTATAACATAAAACACCATTTAATCCAAGACATGAAGAGAAAGAAACCTAAGTGTCTCCTTTGGAGAAAATACATTAAAATATATTCATAGCAAATATGTGAGGTCTTTGACTAAATCTGTTTCTAATAGTGGAATAAAGCTGGAAAGAATTGAAATTAACCCACTGTGTGGAAATTTCCACTTAAAATGGGACAATTTCATCATTTCAGTGTACTTAAAAGCTCTTCACCCAAAAGAGCAAAGTGTTTTTAAATAAAACATATAACTTGGTATGAGTTATATGTATTTCCTTCAAGTTTTTAAAACTTGCTTTAGAAATTACATTGCCTAGTAGCAGTTTGTACAGATGACAAAGTATTAATGAGAAAAACAAAAAAGGTTACTCTGCTCTTTATTATTCACTTATATAGCATAGCATAAATATATTTTTTAAAGTATGTCATTTCTTTGATTTTGAGTGTTTGTTACTGTTCAAACCATCTATCTTGACAGCTAAACAATTTTAAAATATAAAGATGCGTTTTGCTTTGGGGAGTAGAAAAATGTACAACTGGGAGAGGGTCCCACAATTCAAATATAATATGGTTGTGTTGTTCTATTTGCTTTTAATCATTGGTAATTCCTGAGATACTTAACATTTTACGTTTAAATATTATCTTGGTACAAAGCTTTTTCCCTGCTTATGCATAATTTCATCTAGAAATTAATATCTCCCACTTATAATGCATCAAAAACTAGAAATATTTTACTTTCTTAATGGTGTAAGATTTAGTATAATTTTAGACACTCAAGGATATAATTATTTACAGGTACTAGAAATATTAACTAAAACTATTTGATCAAGGTAGGGGGGATGTTGGAGAAAAGAAAAACATTCCTTAAAGTCATAAATAGCTACTAATGTTAAATGTTCCTTAAAAAGAAACAATTAGAATATATGTGGACATCCCAGCTTCTAGAAAAATCTATTCCTAGAATCCTTTGAAAATTAAATAGGTTTCTGTATTTTTGAAATAGTGCAGAGTACTTGAAAATTATCTCCTTTATTTTCTGTTCAAGTTAATATGTATGTATATATGGCTTTGGTGTTGTTGAAAGTGATAGAAAGAAATAAATGAAGTGTTAATTTAATAAATGTGTTGCAAGTTGTGCTAAAATTGAATGCAATGCCTATATGTCAATTGGATATATATACAATTGTAATATTTTTATCGTGAGTATGAAGTGTGCTTAGTTTTATAAATGCATTTGCTCATTGTGATGATTCCTGTGCTCTGCTTAAATGGAAGTTCTCATTTTTCTTCCTTTGTTTATAAAGGTACCGTTTATATTTCTTCTGTGATTTATTATATCCCTGTAAGATCTTGGGATTAACAATATAGTATATTTTTTATTGAATTATTTCACACACACATGGCAGGGCCCAAAGGGTATTCTGGGTTTACAGGATTTTTCTAATATATGTGTTCCCTTCTGTATTAAAGCTGCTAATTAGTGCTTTTGAACAGCTCAACATTGAATTGTTGCAAGGCGCCCTATCCGCGACTAATATAAAACTGTTTATGTGGAAGGATATATAAAATAAGAAGGTGTTAAACCCAACACAAATTGAGTGGCAGGGGGTACCCACCAGTGCTAATTTTATGTTTGCTTGGTCTCATTTAAAGTTCAGATGCTTGTGTTATAATTGTGATGTAGAACATGCTCTACATTCAGATGTACGGAAATGTGTCAATTTAGAAGCTGCATTTGTCTGGCAAAAAGTCAATGGGTAGTTTTATCAGGAAATAGCTATTCCTAAACACTAGTTTTTATTTTTAACAGAAGCACATCTGGGGATTTAAAAATATGCTTTTATATATGCCAGTTATACAAGACATGCTAAAAATTCCAATTCCTGGTAAGCACGTTCACTGAGCTTTTTATAGTCTTTTGATATGCTTGTGCAACAAAGCCATAATCCATTAATAGAATTTTGAATTTCTCAAGAGATTTTCACTGCTGCAAGTCAATGTACATGTCTAAATTAACCCAAGAGTTCTCATATCAGATTCTGTGCTCCTTATTATGAATGAATCAAGGTAGAGGGAAACTTAAGAGGTCACTTATTTCAATCCAGTCCTCCCAGCTCCCACACAGACCAGCTGGAAAACTTTCTGTTCTTAAGTCCTTCCAGGGAAATTTACCACACCCTCTAATCATCCCCACCAAAGTTTAGTGATTGGTTTCAAGGGATGACTATTCCATCATTTCTGTACAGATGGTTCCCGGACTTATGACTATTCTATTTATGATTTTTCAACTTTAAGGAGGTGTGAAAGCGATACGCATTCAGTAGAAACCATATTTTGAATTTCGATTTTTCATCTTTTCCTGGGCTAACAATATGCAGTAGGATACTATCCTGTGATGCTGGATGGTGGCAACTGCAATGAGATTATTCAGCTCCCAGCCAGCCACTCAACCACCAGGGCAAACAAACCCTACTCTACAGTGCAGTATTAAATGCATCTTCAACTTATGAAATTTCCATTTATAATGGTTTATCGAGACATAACCCCATCGTAAGTCAAGGAACATCTGTAGTTCCCTTGCCAGATCATCTTATCTTAAGTGAAGTACAAAGGGGCCTCTGGGAACCCTGCCGGAAAGCATTTTTACTAAATATCATCTTTTACTTCATCAAAGCACATTAGTTTCAAATATGCTTTTTGTCTAGCTTTATTTCTTACATAATGGCTTCTACTACTCTCTACATAAGCATTCAGTCACAAAGGTTGTTTTTATTTGATTTTGTTTCATTTTTAGTGTCTTTTAAAAAACTGGTGTTCTTTTGAATATGAATACTTGGGAATTCTATGATGCTGGATATGAAAAAAGACATATTTTTCCTCGACACTCAACTAGATTTTGGGAATGTCATACAGCAACCACAAGCTAGATCTTGATATTATATACATATAATATATGTTATATTATAATAGAATATATATAATACATATGTATTATATATTATATATAATTGATAGCAAATCTGATTAAGGTCAAAAGAGAGTAGTCATAAATTATAAATATCAGGAATTAAAAAGAAGACATCGTTACAGGTTCTTCAGGTATCCAAAACAACTTAGAAGGCATAGACCTACCTTATGACAAGAAGATTGAGCAATCAGATTAAATTATTAAAACACGCAACATATTCAACCTGACACAAGATGAAATAGGAAATATAAACAATTCTAGATGTATTAATACTGTTGAATCTGCAATTTAAATCTTGCCACAGAGAAATCTTTAGACCTAGATGGCTTCACTGATCAATTCTTCCATATGTTTAAAGAAGAAGTAACACCAATCTTATAAGGCACTTTTAATGAATAGGAAAAGAGGAACAATTCAGAACTTATTTTATAAGTGGTATCTTGATACCAAATCCTGACAAATATAAGAGGTTGATTACAAGCCAACCTCTCTGATGAACCTATATACAAAAATAGTAAACAGCATTTTAGACAATTTAATCCAGTGATTTATAAAAAGGATAATACATCACAGCAAGTAGAGTTTATTCAAATAATGCAATGTTGTTTTGACAATATCACACAATGTAATTTACCACATTAATAAGACAAAGTTCAAAATTATATGATCATTCTTAATAGATATAGCAAAAAGTATTTGGTAAAATTTAGCACACATTTCTGGTAAAAAAAATAAATCTCAGTTAATTAGAAATAAAAAGGAGCTTCTCTAATCTAATAAAGGATGTCTACAAAAATGCTTTCTGCAATCATTCCTAATGGTAAAATGTTGAAAACTTTCTGCCTCATATGGAAACAAAATATTTGCTATGACCACTTAATATAGTTTTAAAGGTCCTAGTTATAGCAACAGGCAAGGAAAAAAAGAGAAGGATAGGAGAAGAAATGATAAAACTATTATTCACAGTTGACATGATTGTCTACATAGGAAATTCAAAAGAATATATAGATAATCTAAGGTAATTAATAAATGAATATCAAGTTAATTGGATGAGTTTAATAAACAGAATTTTAATTTATTAATTAATAATTTTATTTATTAATAATTCTTTTTTACATGTTACTTTGTGTTTTTTAAAATAGACTTCACTTTGTAACTTTTGTGCATAATAGATCAGTGTTAGGTTTATAGAAAAATTGAGAAGTTAGCATGTAGTATTCCCTTATACCCTGCACCAGTTTCATTTATTGTCAGCATTTTATATTAGTATGGTACATTTGTTGCAATAATGAAACAATATTGATACATTATTATTAACTAAAGCCCATCAAATTTACTTAGTTTTCAACCAGTGCTCTTTTGCTGTTCTAGGATCCCATCCATGATAATCATGTTACATTTATTTATCATGTCTCTTTAAGGCGCTTCTTGACTATGACAATTTCTCAGATGCTTCTTGTTTTACATGACCTTGGAAGTTTGAGGAGTATTGGTTAGGTATTTTGGAGAATATTTCTGCATTGAAATTTGGCTGATGTTTTTCTAATGATTAGACTGGGGCTATGGCTTGGGGAGGAAGACCACACAGGTAAAGTGTCATTCAAGGGCACATACTATGAATATAATTTAACTCTGTTGATTTGACCTTGATCATCTGTCTGAGGTAATGTTAGTCAGATTTCTCTACTCATTATAAAGTTACCTCCCCCTTTCTGTATTGTACTCTTTGAATTAAAGTAACCATGGGTAGCCCACACTTACTGTGGGAATTTATCATCCCCTTGTGAAAGACTGGGTATCTACATAAATTATTTTTAACTCTACTGCATGAGACATTTGTCTTCCCCCCCCAATATTTTATTTATCCTATCATTTATTGACATCAGTATGGACTCATTGGTATTTATTTTATACTTTAGGTATTAATCCAGTTCTGCTTTCTTTTCTTTTATTTTATTGTACAATTGTTCCAGATTTTGCTGTTGGGAGCTCTTTCATTTAGCTCCTATGTCTCTTTGACAAATTCTCATCAATATGGCTTTTTTTTTTTTTTGCACTTCCTTACTTTCTTCTTGTCACTCTAAGTATTTCCAATCTCATCTATATTTCTCACTCCATTCTTAGAATTAGGTATTTCTCCTGGTTCCTTTTATTGTGTTTTTATGTACTACCAATAAAAAAATAAAATAACATTTCAACATAATAAATGTTCTAATTCCTAGGAGAAAATGTGCCAAAAAGAGATTCAATATTTCTATACTGAAAGCTTTAGAACATTACTGAGAGATATTAAAGAGATAAATACATAAAGAAACAGAGTATATTCACACATTAAAGACCCAATATTGTAGCTATGTTAATTTCCCCTAAATTGATCCATAGATTCAATTCAGTCGCAATCAAAATCTCAGAGGAACTGTTATAGAAATTGACAAACTGATTCTAAAATTTATAGTAAGAGCAAAAGGCCAAAAATAGTTGAGACATTCCTGAAGAAGAAGAATTTGATGTAAAGCTGGAATAAGTAATATAGCACGGTATTAGCTAACGGATAAACAAATAATAGACTAAACAATCTCAAAAGAGAACTACACATACCTACATATATGGTCAATTCCTACCCCCAACCTTTTAATATGAAAACTTTCAAACGTAAAACAAAGTTGAAAGAAGTTTGCAGTGAATAGCTATGCTAACTAACCAGGTTCTACCACTATCATTTAACATGACTTGCTTATTATGCATTCATCCATCTATTCAATCATCATATTTTTGTTACATTTCAATGTAAATTGCAAATGTTATTACATTTCCTTCTAAATATTTCAACACGAATACCATTAACTATAATAGAATTTAATATTTCTTTACAGTTCTTTACTTCTGATGTAATTTTACATACAATGAAGTGAACAATTAAATCTACAATTGCGGAAATTTGGCAAATACACACACCTACGTAACACAATCCTCTATCAAGTTATAGAAAATTTTATTGTGCCTTTTCCAGCCAATACTTTTCCCTTTGCCCAGAAACAACAATACAATTTTTTTTTACTATAGATTTTTTGATGTTCTAGAATTTCATATTATTAGAATCATAGAGTATGTTCAGCTCTCGTATCTACCTTCTTTAACACAACATAATATCTTTATGATTTATCCATATTGTTGCGTGTATTGAGAGTTTATGCATTTTTATTGATAAGTAGCATTCCATCGTATGAGTAAATCATAGTTTGTTTATTCGTCCTTCTATTAATGGACCCATGGGCAGTTTCAAGTTTTGGGCTGTTATGAATAAAACTGCTATGCACATTATTTTATAAGTCCTCCATGACAATATGATTTAATTTCTCTCGCATAAATATCTGGGGTGGGAATTGATGTGTCATAATGTAGGCATATGTATAGTTTTAAGCAACTGCCAGAACTTTTCCCAAAGTAGCTGTACCATATTACAGACTTCTCAAGTACCCAGTCCAGGATATAGAGGAGCTTTAAAAAAAAATGCAGAAACACAGTGCTATGTGTGTTCTTCAGTCCCAAGTCCCATAGCCAGTTTATCTTCTTTTATCTACCTTTCAGAGTCTTCTGATGTTTGTTTTATATATAACATTCAGGGGTTTTAGCTATACTTAGTGGGAGGAATAGAGAGAAATGTGTCTACTTCATCTCATTTATAATAAAAAATGTAATGCTATTTTTATTTTATTTTATCTTGAACATGCTGATAATGACTGGAGGCAGGGCTGTCAAATGACTCTGATGCTCTTGATTTTTTGCCGGTGGACATGCAATAGAGCTTCTTGCCATAGTTTTAAAGACAGAAGACACAGCCGTCAGAGTTTATGACTAAGAGGAATTATCTGATCTTTGTCTCAGGGGAAGATGCTTTGAAAGAAAAGGGCTCAGATGACTACTGAGGGATGTCAGATGAAAGGAAGGGGAACATTGGCAGGTTGCAACATGGGTACCTCAGAACAATGAGAAGAACAAACTGGAGGGACGTGTTAGTAGTTCCTGAGACATTTGAGTCATATCAAGTGGTGCTTTTTGAATCCAGGAGAAGGGTAGAAGCAAGAAGACATGGGAAGCTACAAAGTAATTGCCCTTAGTTGTTGAGATGTGGTGTAGGAAAACCAGATGAGTACTCCCCATGTCCCCATCTCCTCTGGCCTGCCCTTGTCTTCAATAGTCACATCTTCAACCAGGGAGGGACCTGAGGTCCACAAGGAAAGCACCTGGGATAGGAGTCAGTCAGATGTAATTAGTGCAGGTACAATTCTTGAGGAGAAATCTGACATTGAACTCAGGTCAGCTTTGAGCAAAGCAGTGAAGAGCTGGGAGGAAACATGTAAGACAATGGAACAAAAGGAATTATATTTTATATTTAGTAATTAATGATGAGGGCATTTTTACAATTGGATGGCAAAGGAGAGGGTGATTTTTCTCTTTTTATAGTTTATAAGAGTGAAATTAGCAAGAAGAGAACTAAAAGGAAATAAAGACAAATAATAGAATTAAAGCTTTCATTAAGTGCAGACAAAACATTATCATTAGCATAGAAAAATACCTTCTAAAATAATTTTTAATTAATTCCCATCTATTTACTCATATATTACTTTCCATCTTACCTCTAGTGTAGCACCTCCTTGGGGTTCCTATTTTGACCCTTTATAGTAGTGTGTGCTGGTTTCAGCACAATGTACATTCAATACGAAGTCATTTGTCAAGTAGGCAAAATACATACATATGTATTTGAAGTGCATATCTTTTCAATTTTGATGTCAAAAATCTCTCTTCACATTATTGATTATATTCCCTATCCCGTCTTTCATATCCCCGTGACGATATTGTGACTACCAGTTTGTACTTTCTAATCCCTTCACCTTCTCCTTTATCTCCCCCCTCCCATCTAGCAACCATCAGTTTTTTTCTCTATATCTCTGAGTCTATTTCTATTTTGTTTACTCTATTCCTTAGATTCCACATATAACTGAGATCCTATGGTGTTTTCTTTCTCAGTCTGACTAATTTCACTTAGCATAATATTCTTTAGATCCAACCATGTTGTTGCAAACGGTAAGATTTAAGATTTCATTCTTTTTTTATGGCTGCGTGATACTCCATTGTGTAAATGTACCACAGTTTCTTTATTCAATCGTCTATCAAAGGGCATTTTAGTTGTTTCCATATCTTGGCTATTGTGAATAGCACTGCAATAAACATAGGGGCGCATATGTTTTTTCGAATAGTGTTTTGGATTTCTTTGGATAGATACCCAGAAATGGAATTGCTGGATCTATAAGGTAGTTCTATTTTCAATGTTTTGAGGATTCTCCATACTGTTTTTCATAGTGGCTGCTCCATTCTGCAGTCCCACCAATAGTGCAAGAGAGTTATCAATTAGTGAGGGGATTAAATGTCTAACTATTATGTTGCTTTGTACACTTGAAAATAATAATAATAAAAAAACTCTCTTCCCTATGGATTCCATTAAAAATAGATTGGAAATAACGTTTACCCCAACCAGTATGAATCTTTTAAGGGTTACTTTTATTCCTGTCTGACTTTGAAAACTGAATACCTTTTCTTGCCTATGATACTGCATAGAATTTGTTGATTGGCTAATGTGAGATATTTAATCATGACTCACGAGGGCATCTCAACAACATGATTGAACATGATACCAGGCAGGTGCCACTTAAGTATGTATATTGCTTTGCTTCTCTCACTGACCCAAGTACCCCAGGAGATTAGGTGGTATGCCGAGTAGGGAGGGCTGGGTGTCATGTAATGCTACAGGATAAACATGGCGATGTGCCCAGAAGAATCAATCCTATGTGAGCATTTGAGAGACAAAGTTTGGAGAGTAAAAGTGGTTTTTGCATACACAGAAAAGATTAGCAGAATTCCATTTTCCAGGTCAGACAATTTGAATTCTTCACAAAAGCACCGGAAATAGCTGGAAAATTCAGTACTTTGGCATTATCCACTCATTACTACTAGTGCGAAAGATCCATCAAAGAGAATGGGTGATGACTTTGGCGAGAGGACATAGAACTAATGACGTAGGTCCAAGCGGTTAGTTCTCTTTCTCCTGATATTTAAAACCAGCTACAAAGGTGATTTCTTGGTAGGTCCCAGGAGATTTGCATGGCTAGAATTTTGGGAATATGAGTTTGTCCCCTGAGATTTAGTGCATTTAAATTTGATTATACACATACAAAATGTTTCCCACATACTTGTTCAAGTTTCTGCTATACTTTTACTAAAATATCTGTTTACAAACATGCTCCTATTCTTACTTCCAGTTCCTTCCACAGTGAGTTCTTTAGTAATACAAAGGAACTGATAATTCTAGAATTTGGCAGTTACGTATTATTCTTCATTTATCTTTCAAAAGTTAAATAAAAACATACTTGGAGCATAAACTTCCCCACAGCTGCTGAAGACAATTTCTCAATAAGCAAAATAGTGAGAGAGATTTGGGACCCTTAGAAACTGTAGAGGTTATGGCAAATAATACCTTGCTGCCTGATGAGCCTAATAATAAACTTGAAGAGGCTGATAAAGCTCAGTGAATAACAACTTGAGAAACTGTAGTCAAGCCGAGTGGCAGTAACCTAAAAAGTATGAGATGCATTTAGATGCTTTTCCATATTTTTTATCATGGAGAGGCAAATTGGTCCTCACTTTGGTGTTGCCTGAGAAATTTGTGAGAAAAGTCTATAAAACATTGAGCCTGTAGATCAATTTTGAGAGAACTTATGCCTTATCATTATCAAGTCTTCCATAAATTAACATGATATATCTTTCCATTTACTTAGGTCTTACTTGATTTTTTTTAGTAGTAAATTTTAGCTTACAGATTCTGAATATATTTTGTTAAATTTATACTCGTAACTTCATTTTTGGGAGATATTGCAATCGTTTTTTAAAAAATTATATTCCAATTGTTCATTGCTAGGATTTAGAAATAATAACAAATGTATTATTGTTTATTGACCTAGTATCTTGCAACTTTGCTAACCTCATTTATTTCTAGGAGCTTTTTAATGAATTCTTTAGCATTTTCCATGTGTAGAAGCATGTTGTCTGTGATTAGAAACAGCTTTATTTTTTCCTTTCCAGTCTGCACAAATTTTATTTATTTATTTTGCCTTATTGCACAGACTAGAACTTCTAGTATGATGTTGAATAGCAATGTTGATGAGGGCATTTTTGCCTTTTAAAAAAATCTCGTGGTGAAAGCAACTACTCTTTCACCATTCTGAAATTCCAATTCCAGGCTGGAATGGAATTCCAGGCTGTTTGATATTGTCCCACGGTTCTCGGATATTCTATTCTTTTATTTTAACACATTTTTTTTCTTTGAATTTCAGTTTGGGTAACTTCTATTAATCTATCTTCAAGGTCACTGATTCTTTCTTCAGCTGTTTCAAGTTTCCTTGAAGACTCCAGTGAAGGCATTTTTCATCTCTGTTACTATGTTTTTATTCGCAGCATTTCCATTTGATTCTTTTTTATAGTTTCCCTCCATGGTGAAATTAGACATCTGATCTTTTATGGTGTTCATCTTTTCCATTAGAGATGTTAACACAGTAGATGTTGTTATTTTATTTTTATAAGTATATAATTTAATATAATCAAATATTATAATATACATATATGAATAATTTAAATAATTTATAATTATTTCCAAAGTGTTGGTGAAGATACCAGAGTTTAATGTTTACCTTTCACATATTTGTTTAATGTAGGATTGCAGTTTGATTCCAGCTAATCTTGAAGATGCATTTGGATTATTGATTAACTGTAATGAATCATGCCTTGCCATCCATTTCTTTCTACTGTGCAACATACTTTAAAGAAAGCCATTGATCCTGAAGGGTTCCTTTATGTAGTTTGTAAACAGATTTTGAAAAGGTAAAGGTAGAAAAATGATTACCAAGAATACTTGTGCTAAAGTTTCTCCTTTTATTTTATTTTTAAAAGGTTTATATTAAAATATAACTAACAGGCATTCAATATTATATTAGTTTCAGGTGTACACCGTAGTTATTCAACATTTATATACCTAATGAAGTGATCACCTTGATAAGTATAGCAACCATCCACACTGTACCATGCTATCACAATATTATTGACTATATTCCCTATGCAAATGTCTCAGGGCACACCGAGGCCAGTCGCCGCCCACATGGGGCCCATGGACTCTGATAGTTTTCCAAGAAAAGTGCAATTTGGGCAGGTTTGGCTGCTCATGGAGAAAGTACTTCTGGTGTTATGCTAGTTGGGTGGGGTGGGGTCCCAGTGAGTCAGCAAGGCTCAGCCACAGCTCACCAGGCCAATCAGATTCAGATTTGGCTTGTGTCGGAGGACTCAACACAGGAAAGATGGTGCCCTCCTGCTGGCGGCATGGGAGAAGGGTACCTCACAGGGAAAATGCTGACTGTCCTTCAGCCCTCCTTCCAAAGCAGCACAACTCAGTCTTCTCCCCATATGTCTCCAACAGCCCAGGTTACTCTCCTTCTGCCAGAGTCCAAGATGAGTGCTTGCGAGTGCGAGAGTCTGTGAGTTGGCCATTTAAGAGGATGTCTGGGTTTCCTGCCACCTTCTGTCTCACCTAGATGGTCAGAATCCCCACTGTTTTTCATAGCCAGGTGTTGTGGGGATTCCTCTTCCTGGCACCAGTACTCCAGACTGGGGAGAGTTTGTGGATGGTGTCCCTTACTCCTTCAGGGAGAACCTCCACGGCCAAGATATTTCTGCCAGTTCTCAACTTACATATGGAGGTTTGGGGCTGGCCCGTTTTGCACGTCCACTCCTCCTACCAGTCTTGACGTGGCTTCTTCTTTATATCCTTAGTTATAAAACTTCTGTTCAGCTAGACTTCAGATGATTCTCCAGGTTGATTGTTTTATAATTTAGTTGTAATCTTAATGTGTTTATGGATGAAAGCAGGCATAGTGTTTATGTACTCTGCCACCTTGGATCTCCTGCATATGGTTATTTTAAATTATCTGTCTGACATTTCTAACACCTGTTATATATTTGAATATAGTTCTGTTAATTGTGTTGCCCTTTGGTTGTTTGTTTTATCTCTTGGTTGTCAGCTGGTTGTTTTTTATTGTCTTTTTTATAAGTTTCATACCTTTTTTGTTAAGAGCTGGACATTATGTATAGAATACTAGAGATTGAGTAAATAGTTTCATGCATGGAAATGGGCACTTTTTGCTTTTGACAGGACCCAAGTGGCTGCACACTCTCTTACCAGCCTACACATATTCTCCACAAATTTATTAACAACTCGAGCTGATTCTTCCTTACTTGTGTCTGCCCCAAGTAAGCAGGTGCTCACATCCTATTCCTCCCTCCACCCACCTGTCTCTCTTCTGACTTCAGGCTTGTTAGTTCTGTGACTGCAGCTCTCCTATGCCTTCAAGGCAAACTATAAACTTGCAGTTTGTCTGGCTTTTTGGTGTTCGTGCAATGGCAAAAGTGATGCTCTTTCCGGGCCTTCACATACCCAGCAGTGTTTTATATATTTTTAATAATTACTTTGAACAGCTAATACAAATACATGGTTCAAAAACAGGTAATACTATTACCAGGTTTGAAAAGACAAAAGAGATTTAAATAAAAATCTCACTTTTACTCATTCCCCATTCATCTTATTTCTTCTCTGTTCCTCTAAATTTTGTTTCAGTGTTCTTCATTTAAATCCAAAATCCAGCAAATACATGTAGGTGTATTAATTCTCTCTGCCTTTCTGACAGGAAAGTTTTTGCCCCTTGCTTTTTCCCCTGAAGATTTTTCCTAATAGGCACATAGAGACTTTCTTTATGATTTTCACAGCTGAATGGCATTCTTTGTCAGTATACCATACTTTTTTCTTCAACGGTTGCCTATTGCTGAACATTGAGGTTGTTTCTAATCTTTTGTTATTATATATAATATCACAATGAACAATCTTGAACGTATATCATTTTCTTACATGTGCAGATTTATTTTTAATCCAGATCCCCAGAAATGAGATTGCTAAAACAATGCATCCATAATTTTACATGCTACTGTCTGATTCTCCACACTTTCTTTATCAACAGTATCTTTTCCATTGTAGTGGAGTTTCAGGTGAGAGTTAAATTAGTCATGTGTGCTTAATCTACTGTCTTTACTCAGTTCTTCCCATTTGTGCTTCAATCAAGTTCACTCTAGTTTCTGCCCCCACTACTTCCTTGAAACTGCTATTGTTAAGGGCCACAACGACCTCTATGCAGCTAAATCCAAAGGTCAACCTATTTAGAAATCATTTTGTGTGACGTTTCAGCAGCAATGGGCAGCTACGTTTTTTTTCTTGGGTTTTATGACCACCCCCAGTATTTTAATTTGATTTCCATTTATTTGACTCTTTTCAGTTGCTTTTGCCAGCTAATATTTAAAACTCTAATTCCCATCCACCTACTATGCTAATGCTGATGCATATATGAATAGGAGGGATATACATGTAAGAAATGCCATATATTTTTGTAGGATTAAAATTAGGGAAGATCTGCATGTCACTTCCAAACTGGTAGCAAGTTTTATAGACGTCTCTACATCCACACCTCTTATACATTTATACCTTTAAAGAGGTATAAATCTTCTGATCAGATAGCCTGAAACAGCCTACCAGGGTTTTCACATATTCAGTGTTGTGTAAGAAACAGTCAAAAGAAACAGCCAAATGTGACTCATGCTCCCAGGAGGGGTACAGAAGTAGCCGAACAAACAAACAAAAAAAGCAAACGGAAAACCAAGTTAATAATTGACTTGACAAAATGCCATAGGACGTGATTTTTTAAATTAATATTTTAGCTGAAAAAGAATATAAAGATCCAAGAGGTTGTATTTTGACTGGAGCAAAGTCATTTATGTCAGACCTTGGAATAGAACCTGGTTCTCCTGACTCTTGCATAAATTTTACTTCCTCTACTTTAATATCACATTTACCTCCAATGGCAGAGCAGAATTTGGGATCATCCCAAACAGTGAAATTTTGTACAGGTCAGTGTATTTTAAACATTTGTGTAGGACTTTATTTCTATATCATGCACAATTCATGTGTGTTTTAATTATATTTATTTAATTTAAATAAATTATATTTCTAACATTTAAATTATATTTCTAATCTTTAAAACTTTTTAGTTTGAGTTGTATGACACTGAAATTAATCATCCTTTTCATGTTTAATTTTTGTATTTTCCTTCTAATATTTGCTTGTTCATATAATTTAGTCATATTTTTATACACATATTTCTATAACCATTTTTTATAACTGTTTCTTATTCATTTATGAGCTCTTAGTTTTGTATTGAGGATAAATCTCATTCAAAAACATATTTTTTCAAGAAACATAATTTCTTTTTTAAAAAACTGCTTTATTGAGGTATGATTGACATGTAAAAAGCTGTACATATTTAATGTATACAACTCTGTGAGTCTGGGGATAAGTATACACTGTGAAACCATCATCACTATCAAGGCGATAAACATAACTATCACCTCTCAAAGTTTCCTCTTGCCACCTTCCTCATCCTCCTTTTCTTCTTCCTCCACCTCCTCATAATCATTGTTTTGTGAGAAGAACACTTAACATGAGATTTACCCTCTTAACAAATTTTAAGTATGCAAGAGTATTATTAGCTATAGGCACTATGCTGCATAATAGGTCTCCAGAAGTTTTCTTGCATAACTGAAACTTTGCACTGTTTGACCATAACCTATCTTTTTCCTTCTCCCTCCAGCCCCTGGCAACATCCATTCTACTCACTGCTTCTCTGAGTTTGACTAATTTGGATTCCACTTAAATGTGAGACCATACAATATTTGTCTTTCTTGTTTGGCTTATTTCATGTAGCATACTGTGCTCCAGGTCCATCCACTTTGTCACAAATGACAGGATTTCCTTCTGTTTTAAGGCTTAATAATATTCCATGGTATGTATATATCACATTTTCTTTATCCATTTATTCATCGATGGGTATTTAGGTGTTTTCCATATCTTTGCGATAGTGAATAATGCTTCAATGAACATGGGAGTGCAGGTGTTTTTCGTTGATATCCTGATTTCAATTCCTTTGGATAAATACTAAGAAATAGGATTGCTAGATCATATGACAGTTATATATTTAATTTTTTGAGGAACCACCATACTCTTTTTCATAATGGAAATTTATATTCCCACCAACAGTGTATCGGGGTTCCCTATTCTCCACATTTTCACCAACACTTGTTATTTATTTATTTATTTTTTAAAATAATAGCTTTCCTAACAGGTGTGAGATGATATCTCATTGTGGTTTTGATCTGGACTTCCAGGATGATTAGTGATGTTGAGCATTTTTTCATATGTCTATTTGCCATTTGAATGTCTTTGGAAAAATGTTTATTTGGGTCCTTTGTCCACTTTTAATTCAGGTATTTATTTTTTGTTATTAAGTTGTATGATTTCCTTATATATTTTGAGTACTAACCTCTATCAGATATATGGTTCGCAAATGTTTTTTCCCATTCTGTAGATTGTCTTTCTATTTTGTTGATGAAATATAACGCTTTCTAAATAGTTAACTTAGCTTATATTATAAATCTTTGTTTCTGTGGGTGTTGGAAAATAAATCATAAACAATTCAATGATTTCTCCCCATTTTCTCCCCAGACATGGAACATAAGCTGTTTTGAACACCAGAACTCGCAAGGTTTTAGCCAACAAGCAAGATTTGACTAGCTGAAGTGCTATTCACTGACATGTACAGGGTTATATATAAAAAAAAGGAGCCAACATCTACAATCTAAAAGCTTTCACATTTAAAAATTTGAAATTTGTACTTTCTGTTGTGAAGTCAGACTGTCCATAACCACTGGCCCTACATTCTTGCATGGCACTGTTTACCTAGGAATGAGGAGCAGTACCCCTTTCAGAGGTACCCCTTCAACAGGGTCCTTCCATGTTTCTTTTAAAAATTATGGGATATATGTGTATGTGAGAATGTGTATTTACATTTAATTATCATGTATTTGCATATAAACTTATCTATACATATAGAACATATATATGTTCATATGTTCAGAGAAAGAATTTCTGTTAGGATACATATCACAGCAAACCATTGTTATTATGCATTCCTTCCTGTTATTGTACACCTGCATACTTCACTCGTTAATATTAACTAGCTAGTCCCTGTGATCATTTAAGTTTTCAGCCTCTTTTCCAGATATTGTGGAAACTGTGTTAATGATAAGTAACTTCTTTAAAAATTGATACTTTGAAATTTGATCATCTAGGAACTGTTAATATATGATTCTTATATTAAGCATATATTATCTAGGCTATATTCACAGGGATCTTTTTCTAATGACCTAATAGTGTATAATTGCCTGCTTTATTTTGTCTGTTCAGATCTTATGGAATGTTCACTTGAATATAAGCTTCTGCTTATGCTATTGTTCAATTAAGCACCTCTTAGTAGCTGAGACTTACCAAATGACGCAGTCTGGAGCTCGGAGTTTTTTTTCTTGGGTATGTATGTAATATTTATTCCCTAGAAACCTTTTGTGCTAAACAAAAGAAAGGTGGCAACTAAAGCGAAGGTGGGCATTGTATAATCAGCGAGATGGGTTGGAGGGAAAATACACATACAAATAAATAATATACATATGTAATGCTGTGAGGAATGTTATTGGTTTGGAGGGTATAAGGAAAACCCCTCTATACCTCTTGAGTTATGACCTATTGAGAAATAGACCTAGAGAGCTAGATATGCAAATTGGATAACAATTATAAAAAAAACCTAATTGAAATTGTATAGGAATTTTATTAATTTTTATTGTCAGAATGATGAATTACTGAAGTAGAAGTGGTTATGAAGTTTCAGTCAATTTCATTCGCAGTTAATTTAAGTAACAACAGCCTTACAATCATGAAACTTCTGTTTTTTGTGGATCCAGGACTAGATAAAACAAATATTTGCCATATATGCACAGCCTCTCTTTTTCTCTGCTAGACATTCTTTTTCTCTTTGTAGTTACTATTTGGGACAATATGTTTTTAACGTTCTTGGACGGCTTCGTTTTGTTTTTGTTTCTATTTTATTTTATACCATCTCTTATTGGTGTGGACTTATTGCACAGTATGTTGGAATTGTTTTCTACAGAGGGAAAAGCTAATAAAGCTCTGGTTTAGAAAGAGTTTGTAACAATATGTGTTTACAAATTGCTTACTATGAGATGGACAGGTGAAAGGCACTAAATAAGTGTCAGGTATTATTATCTGCCTAAATCTAGCTGAGTGAACAAATCTTTTTAATGCCCATTTTAATGACTCAGTTGTTCCATATGGTGGACTTCAAATGCATAAAACAATCCAGAGTTAGTACATTCCCTGGAGAGAACCAGATTGTCCAGGTGTGCCATATTTTAAACTCAGGGTAGAAGTAAGCAGCACAGCTTTTCAAAATTCAGGCTCAAATAGCAACTCAGACCAAATAATTTCTCTCTTTATTGTTTCAGACAACACAGGGCTCTTTCATTAATGAAACAAAACCACGTATTATCTGCTGAAAAGCAGGTCCTAATTATGTTGTGGTATCTGGGTCTCTATGGATTTTGGTAAGAGGAAATATTCTGGAGCTGAGCTATTAAGATGGAGATATTGTGTAAATTTGATTAAATTTGGTAAAGACTCAGGTTGGGCTTGTTCCTGGGTGAAGCCGATTCCATAAAATTGGTGTTCCTCAGAGAGGTCTTTGGTGGTTATCTTTTAGGTCTTGATGTATTTTGTTCATTACGGCTCACAGCTCCTCATCACCTTTCACTTGCCGGATGGAATAACTAGACAGAGGCAACAAAGTCTGTCCACCTTAGAAAGTCATGGTACATTCATGAAATAGACTTGGTTTAAGGATGAAATGATTTTTACTGAGACAGATTCTTTTTCTTCTTTTGTTTTGCATTTATTGTTGAAGTGGATCTCTCTTTTGCTGATTGATATAACGCTGCTCTTGCAAAGTAACTTAGGTGTTGTATGTAGTATGTTGGGGAAGCTGGCTAGTCCTAGGACCATAAGGGAGTAGGAAATATAAGTCTGAGTGAGAGAGCAAAATTAAGATACTTGCTTCCAGTGTGCTGGTAGAAAGGTCTGATTCCCTTGTTTTTTTTTTTTTTTATGTCTTGGCTGCTTCAATAGTTAAAGCATTGTCATGATGAGGTTGAAGTGGAGCACGCTGACTCCAGATCATGTGCACAGACGGTATTCTCCACCCTTGTTAGCAAATGAGTGCTTTGAATACAGAGAAGACTGAGGAAGAGAGGACAGGCCCTGAAATACGGTTCAATGCACCGAATTTCTGGTTCTTATTCTGCGGCTTGAAAAAAATGGTCTTTGAGTTCTCCTGTAATAACTACTTATTTGTGCATAGTTTACAAAGAGTAAGGTATCTTAAACCCAATCGAATGCTTCAGCCACCATCCCATGTTGCAGGTCTTCCTAAAATGGTCTTAAATGATATCTGATCCCAAATTCAGAGAACTACAGGGTCTAAAAATCAAAGGATAACTCCCAGAATAATGGTAATTATGATGATGGTGATGATAATGATAAGTACTGCTAAAATTTATTGAGCATTTACAATGTGAAAGGCGTCCACTTATTTAGCTTGCCCTTAACTTTGGTGAACTCATTTGATTTGTGTTAGCACTCCAATGAAGCTTGTACTATATTACATCATCCTCTTTTCGCAGGTAGGGACCCTAAGCACAGACAGTTTAAGTCATATCACCCAGCTAATACGTGTTCGGTCCAGAATTCAAATCAGGGAGTCTGACTCCAGAATCCATTTCTTGGGCCCCTAAACAACTCCTTTTAAATAATTTCCAAAGAGAGGTGTATTCCTAGAATCGAAGAGGTTATTGACAGAGGAGCCTTTTCTAACATAACTTCGAAATAAAATGAGGGTCATGGGGCAGGAGAAATTGACAAAGGTGATGACACAAGTCCTATTAACTCGTTTGTTACAGCAGGGGAGGGGAGGACTCCTTAGTCCTACCTGAACAATGCTGCTTTCAGTCCAAATTACTGTTGAATGAAGGGGAGGGACAGAATGGCTAGGTGATCAAAGGCCTTTCAGAGAAGGATGTGAAATGGCAGCTACAGTCTCTTCCCTGTTTCCAGAAGTTCACTGCACTGCATTTAATAATTGCTTCCCATTATTGCCTGACTGTCCTTTCCAAATAAATCCACCTTATTGGGATGGATTTGGTGTGGGAATATCTGTTCCAGCCTATTAGCCAGCACCTTCCTTGAGATTTCCCTGTCCACATTTATTAAGGAGATTGGGTGATAATTCAGGCTGGGTTCTGGTTCTCCTCCTGGTTTCAGAGTTACAATAATGAGTGCTGATCTGAAGCCCGAAAGTCAGCGTTTTGTTTTCACATCATCCTCTTCCCTTCTTAGCAGCAGAGGCAGGAGCACCTTGCTTTGGGGTGTAAAACTAGATCATCAAACACCACGGCTCTGGGTGCATTTCCAAGGGTGGGAGATATTAGGGGCAGTTTTTCTTTTTGTTTTTATGTTGTTCTCTGAAAGTGACTGCATATCTGGCTATACTGGAAGCCTCTGTTATTCTCAAGCGGACCCTTTAAAAATAAACCACTAGAGCCTGAGGAGGAGGAATCGATGACTTTCTTTGCAATACTACAGAAAAAAAAGCCCTCTCTTCCTTCTGGGGAATCAATCTTCACAGTACCCTGTAGTCTGCTACCTAGTAGCAGAGAAGTTTCCTGGTCTCCTCATGTTCTGAACTCACCACCAATACATGACCCAGCCTCTAGAAGAGCAGTTATTTTGTTCTAGGAACCACTACACCCATTATTATTGATAGCATTAATATTAAGCTCTTAACATAGGCCAGGAACCATTCAAAGCACTTTATCAGCAGTGATCAGTTAGCATTCACAGTAACCCTCTAAGTAGGTATTATGATTGGCCACCCCATTTGTCAGGGATCAAAACCAAGAGTTAAAGAGACTAAGTACTTGCCCAAGACCACGTAGCAAGTGAGCTGGCACTGAATCACAGAAGCACTGGATCTCAGTGTTACTGTTAGAGCTCTGCTCACTCTTCTCTTCCACATTTCAGTCCTGCGATCAGGAGACAACTTAGTTGTCAGTAAAATGCCACTAGCACAGAAGACAAACACAGCAGAAAGAGATGGAGATAGGGCAGAAAAGAGCAACAAGATGGGTTCATGGCCAGGGCAATAAAGGAAAGACTTCTGTAATACAGAAGCTAATTCAGTCAGGTGCATATACCTGAAGACGAGCAATAATAAAACATAACATTTTCTGAGGCAACAGTAAAGGCACTCACCTCTGAGGGGTAGTAATTAAAGGCTAGGCTTTTTCCCACCCATCTCACTGAATCCTTACAACCTCTGACTCCTATTTTACTGATGGGGAAATTGGGCTGAAGCAGTTATTTGCCAAAGGTTGCAAAGTTAGGAAGTATCAGAGCAGTTACGTCAGTCCAGGTCAGGGTAGTTCCACATGAAGGAAGGAAGTAGAGTTTGCCCAGCACATATTACCAGAAATCATTCTGAGAAATGTTTCTATATAAATGAAGACAATTCAAAGCCTCAGCATGAGATCTGTTTCTTTCTATGTCTCTGTGTCTCTTTCCTACACACACACACAGCCCTAGTGCAGTTCAAAAGGAAAAAACTAAACAATGAGACTTTTTAGGGAGGAAAACAGTGCAGTCTTATTGCATTACTTTTCAACTTCTGTAATTCATGAAAGCATATCTAGAAAAGTGAGGGGTCTTCAGGGAGAGAAGTTAGTGTGCTTTATCTAGACGAACCTTTGGTGATTTGCTTGTAACTTTGATAGAATTTTACTTTTTCGATTCCTTAAATATGTTAGAGTTATCAGTAGTATGTACCTAATCCTACATAATGTAAAAGTCATATTTAATTAAATTAATGTAACTGAAATAGTTCAGTTGGCTTAACGTGTTCATTTTCTCTAACTAAATATCAGCTTACACTAAAATTTTTATTAATCACAGTAATGAGAATTTTTATATTAAATATATATATTACATTTAGTTTAAACGTTAATGGTCTATATTATTTTAATAAATTGCGCTAAGGGAGTATATATGGAATAAGTCTCTCATGCAGATTTTATTGGTTGCTGCATAGTTAATGGACACTAATGTGATCAGAGCCTGGATGTGATCATACGATCAGTAGTTAAAATGATTGAAATATAAATTAGGAGCTGGAATAATTGTTTGTTGGAAGCTCAGATAATAACTGTTTGGTAATACTCAGAGGGGCGAAGAAATAAAACATTCAAATGTGCATCAGTAGCAGGCGAGAGAAACACTTTGAGGCAGACGAAGGCTTTCCTACTAATTGCTCCTCTCTCTCCTCCCCCTCCATGGAGGCCAGCCATGAACCTCCCTGCGCTCATATCTTGTCCCGCTCTTGGTTTATCGGGAGCTTTCTACTCAGCACTGCTGCTTTGTTTCTCTCTCCTTTACCTCTCTACTTACAGTCCATAAGTCATTACTGATGATGACAAACCATCTTGCCACCATCTTGCCCTTACCTTACTATGCCTGATTCTTTGAGAACTGGTAGAAAAGCCACCCTGGTTTTCTGTTGGCTGGGCGCTCTTTCTTCTATGGCAGGGGTCACAGACTCTTTATATAAAGGGCTAGATGGTAAATATTTTAAGCTTTTGGACCATATGATGCTTGTTGCAACTACTCAACTCTGCCCTTATAGATAAGCAAATGGGCATGGCTGTATGCCAGTAAAACTTTACAAAAACAGACACTGAGCTTGAATTTGGCCCCCTTGGCCGCAGTTTGCTACCTCCTGTCCTATGTTGTCAAATATTCCCCTGACCCAAAGACACATTTAGACTTTTCTCTCAAAAGGAGATTCTCAGTTGAAATGTCTTTCTCAACAGTGGTGCTGTAACAAATATTTTATATCTGTTTGTGTGCCGTGCAATCTTGACAAGGTAAAACTGGAGATTGTTAATAAAATAGAAGCAATCTACACTCCATGACCCGGTAGGCCCAGAGGTTAATTAAAAGAGTGTGATCGTATTTAAGAGACTTCATCAACTTCTCTGTCTCATGTAGCTATGAGGACTTCCTCCAGACATGATTTGACAGTGACCAGATCCAATCCTGCAAACAGACTTTTTGGGTAATTTGATAGTAAATTTTCCCTTTCTTATCAGAATTCTCTCCCCACCCCCCATTCTTGGTAGAGTTATTGAAAAACCACTTTGTTTTGTTTCAGAGCCTTTGTCTGCTCGCTGTCCTCTCCATTCCCATCAATTTACCTGACTCCTTTACCTTTTGGAATATTTTTCTTTAGTTATTTATCTTGATGGTTTGACTTGGAAAGTTCAGGCTTCTTTTCCATGGAGGGTTTTTGGTATTTTTGAGCCATGTGCCTTCTCAATCGCTTTAATAAATTCCTTAAGGAAGTTGGGGTTTCTGACAACAATTTTTAAATAAAGGGCCTCAGATTTCCTTTTCTCCCACTCCTCCAGAAACCATATAATTCTAACATTGTTTCCTCTTAATCTCTTCTACAGGTCAACTATTTCAACTTTTGACTTCAATTTTTCATTTTCAGTGCTTGTGTGTGTTAAATTCATTAATTTCTATTAAATTCCCTTAATTTACTCACTATGGGCAAAGCTCTCTGAAAGACAATGTTGATGGAGACAAAGACATTTAAAATAGCCTCTGCCCTTGAGGCACTAATCATTAAGCTAAAATACAAGGTTGCATGTGACAAGCACTATATGAGTGGCATAAAGGAAGTCAGGAAATGTGTAAAGGACCTAAAGGCCATTGTTCTCTGGGGCTAGAGTGCAATAGTGGACATTGGTTGATTTTTCTGTGCAGTGTCCACAACTAGCTTTTTGGTTACCATGCCTCTTTACTCTCAGCCCATGTGCTAGCTGTAGTTTATTTCTTACTGACTTCATTTCCAGTGGCATCACATGTCCCAAGCCAGGCTAATGCTGCCAGTCCACTCACCTGGCTGGAGTCAGGTTTACCAGTAAACATAAAATCCCAGTATGGACTCTAAATGTTCTTTGTGTGCCACCCTAGAAGCAGATTCTCTCTTCTGTTCTGGATTTTTTTTTTTTTTTTTTTGACAAAGGGAGTCTTGAAGGTGCTGTGGGCCACCATGCCGATCCCCAATTGTAGCCAGCAAGGAGAAGACCCACAGAGAGCTGGATTCTGCTGCCATCATTTGAAAATTACATCAATCTGGAACTGAAGCTGAACTGGACTCCTCAGCAACCCAAACCATATATTTTTTTAGCTTAAGCCAGTTTCATGGTATTTTTTCTTTTGTTATTTTTTGAAATTATAGTTTATTAGGGTGACAACTGTTAGTAAAGTTACATAGATTTCAGGTGTACAATTCTGTAATACATCATCTAAATCTCACATTGTGTGTTCACCACCCAGAGTCAGTTCTCTTTCCATCACCATATATTAGACCCCGTTTACCCTCTTCTAGTGTCCCCCTTCCCCCTTCCCCTCTGGTAACCCATAAACTATTGTCTATGTCAATGAGTTTTTGTTCCTTCACTTGTTTGTCTCATTCTTTTGTTGTTTTCAGTTTTATATACCACATATCAGTGAACTCATATGGTTCTCTACTTTTTCTGTCTGACTTATTTCGCTTAGCATTATAATATCAAGATCCATCCATGTTGTCACAAATGGTACTATTTCATCTTACTTTATGGCAGAATAGTATTCCACTGTGTATAAATACCACAACTTCCTTATCCATTCATCTATCAATGGGTACTTGGTTGTTTCCATGTCTTGGCTACCGTAAATAAAGCTGCAACAAACATTGGAGAACACATATCTTTATGGATAAATGTTCTCAGATTTTTTGGGTAGATACCCAGGAGAGCGATTGCTGGGTCATATGGTAATTCTCTTCGTAATTTTTTGAGGAACCTCCACACTGCCTTCCATAACGGCTGCACCAGTCTGCATTCCCACCAACAGTGTATGAGGGTTCCTTTTTCTCCACAGCCTCTCCAACACTTGTTACTATTCATCTTGTTGATGATAGCCATTCTGACTGGGGTGAGGTGATATCTCATTGTGGTTTTTATTTTTTATCTGATGATTTTTTGTTCTATTTCTTTAAAAAATGCCATTGGGATTTTGATGGGGATTGCATTAAATCTGTATATTGGTTTGGGTAATATGGCCATTTTAACTATGTTGATTCTTCCAATCCATGAGCACGGAATGTCTTTCCATTTCTTTGTGTCTTCTTCAATTTCTTTCAAAAATGTCTTATAGTTTTCAGCATATAGGTCCTTCACATCCTTGGTTAAGTTTATTCCTAGGTATTTTATTCTTTTTGATGCAATTGCAAAGGAATTGTGTTGTTTTTTTTAAATTTCGTTTTCTGACATTTCATTGTTATATAGGAAAGCAATGGATTTTGGTATGTTGATTGTGTAGCCGGCAACTTTACTGTGTTTGTTTATTGTTTCTAATAGCTTTTTGGTGGAGTCTTTAGGATTTTCTATATGTACCATCATGTCATCTGCAAAGAGTGACAATTTAACTTCTTCATTCCCAATTTGGATGCCTTTTATTTCTTTCTCTTGCCTGATTGCTCCAGCGAGGACTTCTAACACTATTTTGAAAAGCACAGGTGATAGGGGACAGCCCGTCATGTTCCTGAACGCAGAGCAAAGGGCTTCAGTTTTTCACCGTTAATTATGATATTAGCTAAGGGTTTGTCAGTTGAAGTTGGGTTTTCTGCCACTTGGAACAAATAGATTGATAGAGCACATGATAATGGAGCTTGGACTTGGATGGTCGAATCTTCATAGGTAACGATGAGGTCACAGTTTTCAAACTTCTTCATTTGACAGTGGTGAGTCCACTATGTTGGGGTAACATACTGATTTAAAGTTTGTTGGTGGTGGAGGTACTCATTGTGTTCATCACATTGCCCAGATGCTTCAACCATTCTAGGCATCTGAAATAATCAAACGGGAAAGGGCATTTTTGAGCACATTAGCACATTTTTTATGTGATCCACTCACTTTCCCTGGTGACATCTTCGCTGGCATTCTGTGTTATACTTCAGGGTCACTATAGATGGCTTACTTCTTCACCTGGCATTTCTGGGCTTCCAACCCCATGAGATTTCTGAGTAGAAAATCACTATTTTTACTCCTCTATGAATGTATGGAAGGAGGGAAGAAAATGAATATTTTTGGAAATCCTCCTTGTGTCACGATTTATATTTTATCTATATTTTTTGCCATGACTGTAGCAGGAAATTATTATTCTCTTGAAAGTTTAGAACAGAGAGGCTGGAAGGGCTTACTTAACTCATCAAGATTATATATCTAGTACATGGAAGCATCACGATTGGAATCCAGGTTCCTCTGACTCCCAAGCCCCTGCTGATTCCTCTACATCATTTCCTACATTTTCCCTAGATGACAAGCTGACCATTCCCCACCTTCACCTTCTACCCACTGACCAAATAGAGGAGTTCGTGAGACCATCGACAACTTCCTCTGGGGTGGCCCCTCTGACACTCCTTATGGGTGTAGGCCATTATTGTGGTCAAGTGCCTAGGCTGGGTGCAGCTCTCAAGGCCATCACTACACCTTGAGCAGTTATTTTTGTATCCTTTGTGATTGGGACAGGGCATAAGGCTGAGAATGTAGTCGGTGTGGCTTTTGGCTACAGCGAGTCTCTGTAGCTTCTGTTGTTAGTGGCTGCAGCTGTTGGGGAGGGCTAACGGAGGACTCTAGTGCTTGTCACCTTTTCAAGCACTTCCGGACTCCTCACAGCTGGACAGCCCAGCTTCTATCAACACTCTTTAGTGTGCTGTTCACAGCTGGAACCCTGCTCAGCTCTGACATTGTACAGCTTTTTCAAATAACAGCACTTTCAAAGAACATGCTCACAGTCAGCACTTCTACCCTTCCCTTTGACTCTAGCCTTATAGTGATGTACTTACTATTCCTCCACTAGCAAACCTGGAGGAACCCAGTGCACCTGCTGGGCAGGGCCAAATGGAGATACCTAGGGAAGCTGATCATTGTCTCTTAGATCATTGTCTTCAGACTCTTTGAGATACAAATCAGATTCTAAGATCAGACCTGAATGTTCAACCATCTGCCAGGATACACACATATACTGAATTCTGGCAATTGACAAAATGAACTTGGAGTCTGCAGGCTCTTGATTTGAATGCAAGTTCTAACACTTAATAAGTATGTTGTTACTAGAGGTCTCTGAAGCTTAATAGTCTCGTGGACAAAAGGAGGATATATCCTACTTCATAGGGTCTTTGTGAAGATTAAATGAAAAATACATAAAGGAGCTTAGCAAATAGTATGTACTTAGGACATTGTAAATATTTTGACTAATTGTCCTTGGTTCTACTATTATCTTTCTGTCTTCAGTTGGTATCTATTAGGGGTACCAAGAAAAGGTATACAAGTGGACACTTTGGTCAACGTTGCTCAAGCAGTCGTTCGCCATAATCAGAAGTGTCTGGATGCTGATGGTAACCACTTTGAGCACCTCTTGTAATTGCAGAAGTCAAACGTGACTTGTATTCATCTTTTGTTCTTGGTATATATTATTACAATTTTAATAGTTTTTCCTTTCTTAAAATGAATATACATTTTTTGGGGGCACCGTCAGCATTTCTTTGGTGTAAAAATACAAACTATCTTACAATTTCCATGATAGCTATTTATTTTGCACCTTAACTTTCCACATATAAGGGAGAAAATATTTCTAATATCTAGTATGTATCCTGAAGATATCCCTACATTTTGTTATGGAAATCAAACAACTTTGCCCCAAGTGACCACTGTGTATTGTCGTATTGCAGCATATTCCTGGAAAGAGTGGAGCTCATCACCCTGTAGGGAGGTTCCTGCAAAGATGAGTGAGTTTCAGGGCCAGTGATTAAGCCTTTCCTCTCTTGATTTGCAAAGTCTGTGGGCTCTCAAAGAGATATCAAAATGTTTAATCCAAGTCCCGTTGGCTCTACAGGCAGAGGGATGCTTTTGGGATGATACATGTTGAAAACATTGGGTTTTGCAGTCTTGAATTTCTGAAGGGTTTTCTGCTGTGCTGTATTTGTTACATCAGAAGGCAGGTGGCCAGGTCATCTATATTGCTGAGTAGAAGGACTCTTAAGTCAGTGCTCTTAGCTTTGATTAGACTGGGATAGGCATGGCATAACTGGAAGGATTCCCTGGGATCTTAGAGATTCTATCATCTTCTGTCTCTCTTGAGCCTGATTTTAAATTTACCTTGGAATGATATGGATCTGTCACCTCAAGAGCTCTGTTAGAATCAAACCGCTCCATGGAATGAAGGAGGAATAGGTCTCATTCACATTTTTCATCTCAGCACCATGTTATTCTTGGCAGTTCAATGCCAGGCTCAGCAGCATGGTGTAGTACTAAAGACCCTTCAGGGTGGTTTCCAGTTGAGTAACAGTTGAACTGTGTTAGTACTATTAGGGCAGCAGGATTGGGGCCGAGAAAGAACACATTGATTGATTCTCTGCTGAAAATGTGATGAATAACGTTGAATGAAAGGGAGGATCACTTAATGGGTTCAACTCTGTTGTAGATACTGTAAGGCTGGAAAGAAATATAAAGCTCAGTTTCTGTCCTTAAGGAACTTGTATTTGTGTTGGCAAGGCAAGAGTAAGGCACATGAAGCAACAGGCTCGATGAGGGAGTGTGTGATTAAGTGACAACTGAATAGTACAGACAGAAAGTGCTCTAGGGGCCCAGCCCTGGGAGAGATGGTGGAGACGGCCAAGTGATGACAGGTTTGCAGTGATCTGATGTTTTTGTGAGATGCTTGCCCAGGGTTAAGACGCAGTGGTGACTGTGAACATGGCAATTCCAAAAATCACATCTCAATAATCGTTTCATTTTCTCAAGTCTTAGATCCCTGTTGATTGAGGGAATCACATTGGGAACTTTTCAGGGTCACAGGATGGTATTTCTAAATGGTGCTTTCTAAGAAGCCATTCAGCTCAGAGTTTCAACCGTTCTCAAGCTCTGGTAGACTTGTAAATTTCTGAATGTATGAGATCCGCGTTGCCTTCCTGCCACTCACTGACCGCATGACCTGGAGCTTGTAATCCTTCTAAGCTTCCCTTTCTCTGCTGAATAAGAATGATAATACTGTCCTTACAGAGTTGTTGTGAGGATCAGAGGAAGATGGTGTATACAAAGTGCTTGGTACATGGAGGGGATTTTAGTACAAGACAGGTTTAGCATGGTGACTGCTCGGCCGGGAAGAAACACCTTTGAAAGGAATAAAAATCAGAGAATGTGGGAGGTACAAGGGATCAGAGTGGTCACCTGCACCAACTCCTCATTTTAAAGATGAGGAATGGAGGCTGAGATAAACTAAATATTTGTTCAACAACAACAACAACAACAACAACAACACACACACACGTAAATCTGGGCGAGCCACCATGTCTCCTAACTGGCATTCCATTGCATTTCTTTATCATATATATGGCTTCCCTTGTTAGACTGGTACAATAAGTCACTGAGTTCAGCAATTCTCTCTTCCCATCTGCCTCTTTCTTTCACCGTCTGCCTCCAATATTATCAATAATTACTTTATGTTGGGGACTGTGGGGGATTTAAAAGTAAATGAGATGCACTTCTTGCTGTCAAGGAATTGGCACCATTGATAACGCAGCCACAATTAAGGTTCTCAGATTCATTAGGGGAAATGTGGAAATGGATTGACATGGGGAGGGAGGGTAAACAGGCACTGAGAGGGAAGCAAGCCAGCAGAGTGGTTCAAGTTGTAGTTTAGAGGCAGGTAGATAATCTTTGCCTTAACCTTGAGCAAGTTATGAAACTTCCTATCTGAATGTGAAATGGGGATGATAAGAATATGGACTCCTTACGGTTGTGTGGATAAATAAGACTTTAGTACAGTGCTTGGCACATAGCAAAGCATTTAGTTAATAATAGCTGTATTTATACAGGAAAGGTCCTGGTGGCATTGTGTCTAAGAGAGAACAGGATAGTAAGGATAGAATTACAGAATCATAATGAAGGATGTCTGATGCTAAGTAGGAATTCTATTCCAACGCTGGGAGTAAAGTCCTTGTACACAGTGACTTCTTTGCTTTTCAGGAGTGGGTCCTAAGGTATTTCACTTCTCAGGAGACTCAAAGTTACTAAAGCTTTTTCCAAAGAATGAACTTGGCCCCCCTCCACCACACTTAACAAACATGAGATCATTTGAATTTTCTTAGGAAGTTAAAAGTGGTGAATCTGGATTCTTTTTTTGAATGTTTAATTTTTTGCCAAACTGTCATTTCTGAAACCAGTTTCTGATGAGCAGTTCAACTGGGCAAATGAGCTCCTCTTGTTTCTTACAGTTCTATTTCAGATTCGTTTTTCATCAGCTCCGTTATTACACATTCTTTTCAGACTCACTCTCAATGTAATAATAATACCTACCATTTCCTTTACAGTGATTTATGACTTTATTAAAGCTCTTAGATTTCTGTTCAGATTTCTAATCTATTGACTTGGGTCACTTTGTATAATTTAATTATTGTCTGAGGTTTTGCTAAAGGTAGGGACACCTGAATTTAATTAATGCACTGTTTGCATATTTCACATCATAAATAATGATGCCCAATAAATTACATCTCAATAGTAATACTGTAGTAGCCCTTATAAAAACTCCCTGCATTTACATCCTTGCCATGGATCAAATTCTTGTCTATGGCACTTAATGTCTAAATTTTTCCCCAGGATCTTTCTGACCCCTTTGATGCCTCTTTTTCTTTCTTTCTTTCTTTCTTTCTTTCTTTCTTTCTTTCTTTCTTTCTTTCTTTCTTTCTTTCTTTCTTTCTTTCTTTCTTTCTTTCTTTCTTTCTCTCTCTCTCTCTCTCTCTCTCTCTCTCTCTCTCTCTCTCTCTCTCTCTCTCTCTCTCTCTCTCTCTCTCTCTCTTCCTTTTTTGCCCCACTTATATAACAATTATACCCAGAGATTTAAGAAGTTGACCAGTAAAGAAAGACTAAGAGCGATACAATTTGATTTTCTTCTCTGTGATTTCCTTTTCTGGGTATACAAATACCAGGAATCCAGGGGGTTAGAAGCCAATTCACCTTTTTCTAATTTCTTCTTTACAAATCCACATAAAGATTGCTGCGGATGGACTTGATGGGCCACTATCCAGAATACACTTCCTTAGGCTCTACAAATCAAAGTCACCACTTTAAGAAAGTATTTCCATTTTACTTTCATCGAAGAGTTAAAAAGCCAAAGCCTTTTAGTGTCTCGTTTCACTTACACACATAGCCCATTATAACCTGTGTAAACAAGGATGACATGTTGAGATTAATGAGAGTCCCCAAGTGACAGAACAATTTAATTGTCAGAAATCATAGGAGCTTTACCAGTGTATTTATATAAGACAACCATAGTCTAAAAACTTCCCTAATTGATTATGACCAATAAGTAATAACTTGGAAAGCAGTTTTCTGGTATACAAATAACAAATGACTCATAATAGTTAATGAGGTATTAAGATGCATAAGGGAAGAATATTAGATTGACTAGATAAATGATTCATAATGTAAGGCAAATAATTGGAGAGTTCATACTCCTAAGTAGGATATAGCTCATAAGCAAAGCTGAAAGTACATCAAATAAAGGGACCTGTGTTTGCTAAATGGACTCCCAGCTAACAGGGTGTCATAGCTGGGTTGCCGCCAGGCTTTGTGGGATATTTGCTTTCAGGCAAAGCAGCCTTCTTATGGTTCCTTCTAAGCCACAGTTCATGTTTTGGATCCTACAGTCCTTGCTACACTAACGTATAAGGTAGGAGAGTGGGGGTGGTAGGTAGAGCTGCCACATGCAGTTGACACATGCCTTACGTGAACTGTATTATGGCTGAGCCCATGATGTGATGCCCAATCCTGCCTTTTAACCTATGGCTCTGACTGGCCATGGGCCCAGCTTTGGGGAACCAGGGCAACTGGTGTAATATCTCCCTGTTACTAGCAGATGGAGGAGCTGCTTCTGTAATATAACTTTGGGGATACTCTGCACCCAAATATCTCTGTACCTCAATCTATGCTAGATTGTTCTCCATCGCAAATCCCAGCAGGTTAGGTAATTTGATCAAAGTCACAGCAAAAGTAAATGGCTAAACCTAAGCATTCCAGCATCAGGTTATATTCTCTGTAGTCTCTGTTTAATATGATTAAGAAAAGTATCTTGAAATCGAATTTAAGAACAGTGATCTTTTAGCCACGGTCTCTTTTGTCTTTATTTGCCATGTGCAGGTTTTAGTGAGTATTGTACAATACTTACAAATTAGAAGTGTGCTAGAATTTCTTGTTGGGAATCTCATCCAAAATTCTACATTCTCAGTGCATTCGATTGGCTTTAAGTTCTGGCTGCACAAAAGTTCCATATTCTTCAAGCCCATTTTCACCTTCTTTCTGAATGTATTTGTAAATCCTGTTCTGCTGATGATACACAGATGGGACTTCACTTCTCCATTAATAAACTGGGTAACCCCTTGGCTTTCTCTTATCTTAATTTCAAAATAATAACATCTTCTTTCATTGATCTAAATTGTGAGAGATAAGCAGCCTTTATTAAGTGACTATAATATGCGTGCCCGACACTATTCTAGGTGTTTGACATGTTCTCATTTAATCTTCACCAAAACTTTGAGAAGTAGGAAATAGTCTCCTTTTGTTTTGCATAAGAAGCCTGAAAGTGGGTGGGAGTAAGTGACAAAACTGTGTCTTTTACCTCCTTCGCCCCTTGGTATTCGTCATTTCCAATTGTACCTAGCACGTTTTCTGGGACCGAAGTGGGCCCTTAATACATGCCAAAAACAATTCAACTCTGCAAATGCCTGAGTTAGGCTTTAGGATTAATGAGTGAATAAGTTTAGATGGAGTAACACTGTTCTACCAACACTCTGTGCCTGATGGTGGTTTGGTGACATGAATAAGAAAGAGACTGTGCTAACATATATGTATATTTTAACCGTCCAAGGGAAATTTTGTGGGTGTTAATACAGTTTCTGAATTTAGAAACATAGGTTATGACTCTCCTCTGGGAAAATCCTTGCAATGGCTTCTCATGCTTCTTGGGGCAAAGAGCCATAGTCTTTATAGTTACCTACTGTTCGTTAAACCCTAGGCCTGCTCTTCCTCACATATCCGCATAAGTCACTCCCTCATCTCCTAGCAGTCTTTGCTCAATTGTCAGTCACCATTTAATTGAGCCTATGTTGACTGCTTTATTTAAGAGGACAACCTACACCAGCTCCCAAACCCACTCCTACACTCCCGATCCCTTAGGCTATTCGGCTTTCTATCTTCCCTAGCACTTAACATAGTTATTAAACTATAGGAGAATTTTCTAGCTTATTACCTTTATTGTGTAGTTTCTCCCCTCCAAGAAAATGTAAGTGCCAGGAGCGTGTGGACCTACCTTGCTTCTTCACTGATGTATCCCAAGTGCCTAGAGGAATGTGTGTTCTATAAGGGATGAATGAATGGACAACAATAAATACTTGTTGAATGAATAGAGAGTAACATGAGATAATTCAGTGTTTGTAATGAAGTTTAAGAAACACTTTTGACTAAATTATTCTCTTTATAGTTATGTAATGCTCAGTTAGTAATGCTCAGTGTAGCTGAGCTGCATCTGTGTAGATTTTCAACCCTCCTTGTTTTATTAAGCCTTGCCTGCTTTTCACATTTCACCTAAAGATATAACATTATATATGTATTATTTGGTTACTTTTTGTGTATAGTAAAACAAATATTAAAAACTTGACTTCTAATTTTTAGTAGCTGTCAGATCAAAAGAGAACATGCTGCCATCTTGATCTGTCCACCCGTTTCAAGACAAGGCTATCAAAGCACAAAGGCAGTAAGTGATGCACCCAAGGTTATTCTGCTGGTGAGTGGTTGAGATTTGGAGGCGATACTTGAATGCTGGTGGTGGACCTCTCAGTATATTCATGTTGGACTCTATCTCGCTGCCCTCCCAAGCTGACCTGTGTGTGATGCATGCCATTCTCCTAGTGACCATAGGGAAGTTTAGTCTTTAAAGCTCATAAATGTCTCTCCTCCCTCTTCTCTTCTTACATCATCTCCAATACTAATTCTACAGTTCAAGTGGACCGTACAGTGGTGAAAGCTCCTGCTGTGGTCCAGCTCAAGACTGTCCTTTTTGCCGAAGAAGCTCAAAGCAGTTCTTTTTGCCTGAGTCTTCTAGGCATGCTTGAAAAATAACCCAGCTAGTGTTCCCCCTAGCCTCCATCTATGATTTCATTGGGAAACTATGCATAAGATAGTTTGGAAATAAATATATACAAGAAATTACAACTCTGTTTGAATGACCCTCTACCTTGGAATGTCTAGAACTGTGAGAATTATAAGGCCAAGAAATATGTCCAGGCCTGCTGGCTTGAAAAGTTACTATTCCTTATATGGAATCTGTACAGACAGGGGAGCTGAAGTTGTATATACTAAATGGAGATCTTTTTCCCCCAGCCAATTTTGTGCCTAATCCTTGACCTATTTCATTTATAGGTTTCTTTAAGATACTATGCCTTGAAAGTTCATTGCCTTCTTGATGGTTTTCCAACAGTTATTTTCAGAACAATAAGTGCTTTCCATGGATTTTGATTGTATCAGAAAGATCCAAGGATGGATGGATCCAGAAAGGGTCAGGCTATGAGTGCAGTCGTGAAATTATATCTGTGGAATCTGAGGCCTGCTAACGATGTGGGGGTCTGGTTAGAATACCCCAGGTAGAGTTTATTCATTACTGTTGAAAATTTAAAAATGCAGACATTCACAAATGTTTAGTCTGGTTTTCAGTAATGAAGAAGGGCAAGTAGATTCAGACAAGGACCCACAGCACAATAAATATTTCTTTTGCTCTATTTCCTTGATAATGGAGAAAATGCAGCAAAAAGCTGTGAACCTAAAGCTAAAAATAGAAATTCTGTTTTTTAAGTGGGGTAATTATTTTTTTCTTAGACAATGTAGAATGGGGACATTTTGCAATTTTGGTTTGCATAGACTATTTTAATGTAAGCAATTCAGAATACTGACAGTGCATGTTTGAAAAGGTTGTGCTTTCACTAATCTTCGGCAGCAGTTCTGAAGTCTACCTAGGTTCAAATCCCACCTATACCATTAACGAGGATAAGTTTCTTACCCTTTCTGAGCTTACGTTTTCTCATCTGAAAAATGAGTATTAAGAATAGTACCTACCTTCTAGGATCATTGTAAGAGTTTAATAAATTAAATCAGCATAAATACAAAGCCTAAGAAGTACAATGGATTTTGTAAATAGATATAGTTGTTACTCTTACTAGCCATATGTATTGGTTGCCATCCTTAACAATATTGGAGTTTTTAAAAAGTAGAAAGTAGATCATGAAAAGGCTGAGATTTACTAACTTCAAGATTAAAAGAATAATTCGGTCAAAAGTGTTTCTTAAACTTCGTTACAAATACTGAATCATCTAAAGTTACTCTCTATTCATTCAACAAATATTAATGCATTTTGAAAATGGCTAGTCTCCTTAGTATGAACTCACTGCTTTGTTACTCAAGTTTTCTTCTCCTTTTTTAGGCTTGGGTCTAGATTTTTAGAACAAATAGGGAAGAGTGACCATTACCTAAATAATCCAAAGGAAGGGCTGAATTTTACCTTTGTTATTGGAATTTTTTAGATCAAAGCTTGCATTTCTTAGATGCATGGAGTACTTACTTCACTTAAGTACGATCTTACACTTGTACTTCACTTAGTTGCATAGATATGTAGAGATTGATCAGCAGCTTGACCAAAAGATGATTAAAAAAAATACAAAGAACAATAACAGATAAAATAGCTCTTCTTTTTCCTAAAGCCTAGATATCAGTGTTCCCTCACGTTGCTCTCCCTTCATGGCAATTTCTTTTGCAGTGCTGGATGACCCAACAGCAGTCTTCACTTAGGGTACCCTGAGAGCAAGTGGAGGCTTCCACACTCCTGCAAATGAGGAGAGCTCAACTTTGGGGAGTATGTTAGACTTTTGAAATGAACAAATATAGGAGGAAGGTGTTTTGGTTCTAGCATACATTTCTAGTCTGTGGTTTAAGCTTAGTGTTTTTATTTTAAGTACATGGCAGAAGGTGGAAACGGTGCCAGAACCTTTTCTTCATTAGTGTCTCTACAGGTCTGGATTTAACCCTGGTCTCATAGATGATTGGAATCCTTTTAAAGCCGTTTGGGCATTTTGTCACCAAAATAAATACATATTTTACAGTTAGGTTAAGGCTAAAGGAAGGAATCTCAAATTGGTTTATAAGCTCAGCATTGGAAATAGAATGAGTACTTTCTATTTCTATTTCATTTGAAAACACCATTTGTTGTTAGAGGCTTTAATGTAATTCAGGCTCTGGATAACTTTGATTTTGGTAAACCAGATTTTCTAGTTTTTAAATCTGCAATCACTAAGCATCGGTTTTTGCTCTTTAAAGAAGCTAATACTCTGATAATACTTAATATTTTCCATTTTCAGCAAAGCCAGCTTTAAATATTTCCTAGTGCTAATGCATGATTTGTCTAAGCATTTTAGCTAAATCTAATCTTTCATTACTGTTGATGCTCATCTCTGTTTTCAGATGGTTAATTTGCTGACTTTCTGCAAAGTTCAGTTTTTGTTACATGTCTGATCAAGCTTAACAATAATTTCCTATATTATATTAGCCAAAGTAATGTTTGTTTATGAGCTTTGAGTCATATTTATTAACATCCATGATTAACTGAAAATTGCCCCATGTGGTATTTCAATCCACAAATGTGTTTTGATTAGAGAAGGGACAATTATTCCATTTGCATTTGATTCTAACACAAATGGTATAATTTTCAGCTCTCTTAGTCAAACAGATAGTAGTGGGGAAAAGAAAAGTAGGGTCTGAGGAAGACTATCCATGTGGCTGCCGCTTTCTGATCATTTAGACACTAATGTAATTTTTTTCTTTGTAGCACATTTCTATAAAATAGTTTTTGGTATGGGTAATTAGCTTAATTGTTCACATACTCTCTAGAGTATCACTGGAGTACTATTCATTTTGCTGCTTGAAATTGAGTATTGTGTACTTTCTAACATATTTCATCGTCTTTAGGATTGGATGTCTGACTATTTAGATTTAATACTTGACAAATATTAGTTATGTAGAAATCTGGTAAATAAGAAAAAATATATTTTGAAAAGATGATTTATATTCTCTTTAATTCTGACTGCTTTCTCTGAAGCTTTTGTGACCTGATATAAATCTCCAAGTCTGCTTTTTTATCTGGTAGAATAGAATTAAGCTTCTCACAGATTACTTGAGCACAGAGAGAGGGATTCTGTTTGAGCATCTGATGCCACAGGAGTCTGGAACCTGGTTTTCTGAGTGATCAGGACTCGGGGTGGTCTTTGGAAGCTGAAGTTCCAGCATAGGGTCTAATGGATACAAAAAGCCATGACTGGGAGGAGGGTTAGGGGGGGATTGGCCTCCCCTGGCCTGCTGATCTGGAAGTCACCTCGTAGGAACTCCTAGTAGACTCAGTCACTTTCGCTGGAGATGAGAACAACACTTTAAGGGCCAAAAACCTCGGTCTTTCCTGTCAGACAGGGGTGGGAAGTGGGGGTGGGTGGGGGAATCACTCTTTTATTTGTAATTCAGAACGATAACTTACATAAGATGGCCTGACTTTTGTTATTCTCTTCCTTGAGTTGAGAGCTCAATAGATACTTACTATTTATGTTTTGTTCCTATAGTCTTTTAAAGCTGTACTGAACAAAATGACAGAATGGTGCCAGTACCTAGCGCAATTGCCAACACTCTCCATAATGTTGTTTGAATGAATGAATAAATAAATGAATGAATGACCTGTTCAGAACATCTCATGTGACCATAGGCCTGATGCTCCCGTTTCAAACCTCTATGCTTTAAATGGTTTCTTCACCCTGTTTGCTCAATTAGCTGTATCCAAAAGTTTTGCTTTAATTTCTAAAAAAAAAACTTCATACGAATCAGAGGACCTCTTAAATTTCTTTTGATTAGCTTTAATCTGCATAGAACCCCCTTTTCATGCCAGAATACCAGCTTTAATAAATCAGCCAGCTCAAATTGAATAAATCTATTTAAATACTTATAAAATATTAAGGATGCATTTGGGAAAAGCCTCTAAGGTTATTGTGGCACCCATGTACCTCACAGTAACTAATTTATTAAGCAGTTTGCAAACCTGGGAAGAAAGGAAAAAGAAAAATGGTTTCATAAACCAAGAGCAGAAGCCAATTTTTCAGCTCAGATGATGAAAGGAAGCATGCATTTCTAATCAAAAAGACAGATAAGCCTTCTCTCTCCCACCATTCCCTCACCGGCAAAGTGCCTTTTCATCATCAACAACACTCCATTCCTAATGGCTGCCTGGGCCTTTCTGCACCTTCTCCATACGCTGGTAATGTACACACAGCATCCCTTTGAAACAAGAGCCCATTAGCTGTGGCAGACTACCTTTTCACATGACGTTCTTCTGTTGCAAGTCATCAGCTCAGTGTTAAATCATTTCTACTGGGCATGCTCAGAACCCTGTCAGAGGGATAAACTGATATTTAGAGCCATAGCATGAAAATTGCTTTTCAGCCCCCTTGAAGGACAGTTAAAAAAAAAAAAAGGGAAAAGGTCATAAACTAGGCAGGTAACATCAACCTCATTCTTTTACCTTGGAGCTTTTCTTCTTTGGATTTCTTTAAGCGATCAGTTGTGACCCTCAGTCTGATGCATGTCATGGCTGTCCCTTTGTGCAAAGAGTAGGGTCAGGGCCTGCATATTGCCGTGGTTCAGTATTCCAGGTCTTCCTTTCCCTCCAACACTTAATATTACACCCCCCTCCCATAACAATGCGATAAATGTTGGTATTAATGATAGCTGTCATTTTAAACGCGATGGGCCTGCCCTGTAAGGTTCAGAAATAATACCTTTCCATTAGTCTCCATGCTGTCTTGCACAGGTGTTGCTGATTGTAGCAGCCGTGGTGACTACAGAACATACCATACATAGATCCTTAGTCTTAATGCCTTAATTGTTCCATCATTTCTCACAGGCCACCCTGAGAGAGTGCTCACTGTGCCTTCTTCCTCTCCTCACATGGGTTTATTGAACATATATTGATACTTATTATGTTTAATAAAGCGCATGGAAATGGATGGGGACAGGGAAGATAGAGTTTGGAGGAGTCACTTTCTTATTTATTTTGAAGGGTCAGTATTAGCATATGATGTGCTAAACCTAGCTATGGCTTATCTTAGCATCATTGGCCAAGCTTGTGCAGAAAACAATAAACATGGAGCCCAGTGAGGCCTCCAAGTTCAGTGATGGGTTTTACAGATCCAACGACTGGACAAAGAAAAGGTTTCTAAAGGGTAGCCTACATCTCCTTTTACCCAGAATAAAGGAGGAGGGAAGACTTGATTTCTGACAAGCTGCACATATATTCAGAGTCAAATCATTTGTTGTTTTAGGCCTCAATTCCTAAGCATATTTTCTCAAGGTGCTTATATGCATGTTTCCATGTTTTTCTTGCTCCAGGAAGCTGGTTGAGACATGTTCAGAAACAGGGCTTTGGTGAATGATTTTCCTACCAGTGAGTGTAGTGAGGGAACTAGAGACTCAAATTTACCAGCAGGTAGGGTGACAATTCCCAACAGCTCTGAGCAACACAGGGGAGATGAAGACCAGGTTGAGAATAGCCATTCCTGAGCATAATCTATTTCATTGCCATCATCATTGCCTTCTGACATTTCTTACCACATCCTGGCCTCTTTGGGGCCACAGCTCTTCTTGGCTGCAGTTCTGATCTGGTGCTGTTCAGTTGCCATGACACATCAGCATGTCTGAGGGTTTGGGCCCCTGTGATTTTGCCTTTGATGGGTTTTGTCCCTTTAATTGGTCACCACGTGAATCACAGTTTGGTGGAAACCTTAAAGATCAGAAAACTGGAACTGATTTTCTCCACCCCAAGCAGCAACTGTGTGCAAAGGAAGTGGCACGAGAAAGCTCAGCAGTTTCTCTTGTCTTCCCTGATGGTAACATACAACCCTTCTCACCATAGGCTGCCTTTTCCTTGGAAAATTCTGATTCGGTAAATCTCCTCGGAGGGCTGAGAATCTGTTTTTAATAGGACAACTCAGTGATTTTCCTCAGTAGGAAGGGTTGTTTGTAAGTATTTGAAGGAAAGTTCTTATTGCTATATACATGCCAACAATTCCTGCCTGGACAGCAAGTTGATAAACATTTTGGTGCATTGAATGAATGAGTACTTTTATTCTGAGTCCAGTGACACAGAGTCTACTGGATAAAATGACCCCAGAGAACAAGTTTATGTATGAGGAGTAGTAGAGGGTGGGAGTAAGGATGTGGCTAGATGAAAAAAGCTCTGGAAAACTCCGGAAAACTCAAGGCAGTGGTGGGGGGTTGGGGTAGGAATGGGGTGACCTCAAGGAGGCTCAAGCCCCAGGACAGTTATCTCTGCCTTGGCAAGGGCTGGTTTTAATCACTCTCTTGTAGCTTTTGCTGGCGTCATTTGTCAAACCTTTGCATAAAAGTTGCAAAGTGAGGTTATTCAGCGGGTACCATCATCCATCTCAGATTATTGACCGGAGTGGGAGGTGGTTTACCTTTCCTTGGTCTCCAGCCTGCCGTGCTTTTGTTCTGTCTGCAACCACTCAGCCCCATGCTGGAACAGGGTGCAGCCCCCAAGGCCTTTCAAACAAAGCCCTTTGCAGCCTCTTGCGTGTACCTTTTGGGTGTGCTCTCCTGGCGTCTGCTTTACAGACTTCCTCTTCTGGGGATTTACCGATTTGAAACAAATCCCTTGGCTTTGGCCCTGAATCCCATAATTTTAAACTGTGTGATGATCAGAGTTCTTCATCAAGCTCTAATAACAATGCAACAGGAACAGTTTTCCTCTTGTTTCTGTTCCATCCCTGGGGTGCTGCCGGCTCTATCCCGGGTTTCGCTGCCTGCGTTCTGTCCATCAAACTCCAGGGTCACAGTTGAATTGGGTAGGCACAGCTACACGGGCATATGGCAACAGGAAGATCTTCATGTACAGGATTTGGCCGCCCTTTTAATCCAAAGACAACTGAAAATGCCAGTGACTGAAGTTGTGAAACACAGCATATTCCAGGCAGCATTCCAGTGGGTTATGTGGATTAATTTATTAATCCTTGTGACAACTCTATGAGGGTGGTACTTTGATCAAGCCCACTTTGCAGATCCGGTTCATGAGCACACGGAAATAGATTTAGGCCCCCCAGTCTAGCAGCTCACCTACTGAACATGTCGCGTGGCCTGGGAGAAAAGGTGGAATTTTGAAGGAGGAAATCATCTACAGATAGGGCGAGGAGGAACAAGGGAACTTATAGATTGAACAGGTCACAAGAAAGCATCCAAAGACTCATCCTATATGACAAATCTGTGTAAAATTAAAAAACAAACCCAAGTGGACTTTTCAAGAAAGGCCAGTAACTGGAATTATAAAATGACTGGGAATGGACCACCTGAAATGCACAGCAATAGGGCATGGAGGCCAAGTGAGGCCAGTGGGATGATCAGGAAAACTGAGGATGTGTATAAGCTGGCACAGTGACATGTCCACTTGGGTCTGGGTCTGGGACCAAGTAATCAGCATTTGATGGTAATGAATAGAATAACTGTGCTGATACGTGAATTTGAATATAAATACTTTGAGCTTTTTTTTTCTTCATTTGGCCCTTTGACCACTTTACAGATAACTTTATTTCTAAAAAGATTTCTCTGGTTTTACTTGTGTTTATTTTTGGTTTGCTAACAAAAGATGATAACATTGGTTCCCTTGCTACTGGTATCTTTCTCCTGGCCCACAACACATTGTTTTCCTTTTCAGCCTTTCTTAAAACTGATGCTAGGTGAGATAGTATTGTCTAGCATAGTATTCACTGTAATGCAATCGAAATTTAATGCAAGCCACATGTGCCTGTTAAAATTTTCTCACAGTCATTATGAACATGAAAAAAATTTTTTCATTATGAAAATAAAAAAAATAACAGATAAAATCAAGTTTAGTAATATATTTTATTTAATCCAACATATGCAACATATCACTTCAACATATCTCCAAAATCTGGAGTGTATTTTACACTTACAGCATAACTCCTTTTGGACTAGACCTACTCCAAGTATTCAATGGGTACATCTGGCTCGTTGCTATCTTGTTGGCGTCTGCCATTCTCGCAATTAAGAGTCAGCCAAACGGGTCATATTCTGGTTCTGTTGCTTTTTAGCCGATCATCTTTAGAAAACTTAGTTAACCTCTCCAAGCCTCATTTCTCTCACAGGGAACATAGTGGGTAATAATAGGGAACAAATGAGCTTACACATGAAGCTATACTGAACTTGGACACTGTGCTGGGCTCCCAGAAGCACTCAGTAAATGTTTCAGCCCAGCTCTACCTGACTTCTTTCCTTTAGAACTTGTGCAGACTAAAGTTAATGCTCAGCTTTTAAAAACATTAGACTCCTTATTTCTCTCTATAACTTTTGATTATCTGCCTATCATCTATCTATCTACCTATCATCTACCTATCATCTATATATCTTTATTTTAGTCCAATAATTTTCCACTGGGGGCATCCAGTGGGTAGAGGCCAGGAAGGCTGCGAAACATACATTTCACTGGACAGACCCCTCCCCCATCATAATAAAGAGTTATCTGACCCTCAATTTTAATAGTGCCTTGATTGAGAAATGCTGTTTTAACCAGACTAATCTGCATGCGTATGTATATATGCCTTTCTTATTCTTTGATCCGTTTTGATGCAATTTAGAATATGAATTTTAAGTAAGTACTAATAGCAGACCCCATCCTTGATCCTTGGGATACATCTCACTGATGTGGATAGAGGGACTCTGCACAAGAAATTCCATGCATAGGCTTTCTCAGGCTTTCAGGAGGGGAAGCAGTATGATTTGTGCAGTCAGATGTGGGAGGCAGATGAGCTCCCACACTCCTGTGACCCTCCACCAGTCAGCAGAGCCTCTGCCATTGTGGGGCTGATGGGATCATGACAAGGTTTTGGCTTCCACTGGACTAGTTCCCTTGCCCAAGTCGAGTGCCATGTGAAAACTGACAGCTGCCTTCCTGTCCCCCGGCCCATCCCCACCCCGGGTCTGCTGAGTCACAGGACCCAAGAAGAAGGAGCATGAGCCCCCCCCCCCCACCTCCGCAGTGCCAGTGCTGGGGCAGGTGGCCAGATGATAGTCCCCTTCCCATCCCCCTCTCCAACCCCTTTCTCCCATTTGTTTTATGATGAATCCACTCTTGGAGGGAACTTGAAAGAGATGGTTCCACCATCCCACATTGAAGATAGTTTGAGAGGGCCACATAGATTCACAGGAGTTCTTTAGGGATTTGCAGGCTGCAGGCTACAAGAGACCTGAACCGGCTTGCTTTCTCTCCTCAGTGTTCTCTCAAGAAGTCCTTGTGGGGGATTTTTCTGTCTTAGTTTCTATGCTTGTGTACTTTCCCTCTTACCATTGTGCTGATTTCTCTTACGGGTTTTCCAGTGAAAATCTTTGGGTTTCTCAGGTTCATCATGGAAATAGTATTGTACCCCATGTAGGCACTGGAGCTCATTTCATGGAAACCTCCAATAGACATGGGTATTCTGTCCCCTTTGCTTCTGATGGTATTGAAAGAAATTTATTTGTGAATCTTGCTGCAAAAACCTGCTTCAATGCTTCCTGGGTTTCTGCCTTCCAAGAAGCAGCGGTTTTGTGTGTTTGCCTTTGTTTGTGATTTCCTGGTTAGTTGTTGACAGCATCTGTCATTCCAGTGCCCAGAAAGCATCCCTTGCACTGTCCTCTGCTGCTAAAGGTGGACACAGCACTAGGAGAAACACAGCATCATGCAGCTCTTTCAGCTTCTCATACGACACCTGGCAGCCTGGGCTGATGAAGCAGAGATGCCCTGACTGCACACTCTAGCTGCCACTAGGTCCAGTGACCTGGTGAGCTCTCCAGACCCAAAGACCACTCTCACGAACAAAAGAGTGCAAACTCCCCATTAAAATTCAAAGTAAGTGCAGACACCAGGAGGCAATGTCCTTGGTTTTAAGACCAGGTCTGGTGAGCAGACAGATGAAAGCATGGCTCTTGCCAAAGCTGGGGAAGCCATTCCTCTCCTGCATGGCTTCCTCTCTCACCAAATGATCAGGGTCCTTCTGGCCACCTGGAAAACAGAGTCAAACACCTGTTTAAGGAGGTATGCTGAGCTCTGGGCCTGCCTCCACTGACGCATCTGTCGTGCACAGCACACCATTCACCAGCTGCGTTACTGAGCATAGCTGGGAGCACGGGCTTTGATGAAAGCACCAAAAATGCACTTAAACCACTGCTGAGTCCATGCCTTCCCATCAGCGGGGAGGTGCAGGCTCACAACCTGGGGCCTGTCAAGGTTTGCCCAGGCTGGGGGAAGAGTGAGAGGCTGAAAGAGCACAGTACAAGCCCAACGAGCCCGGGTCCACAGCTGGCCTCCCGAGCGCTGGGGCTGAAGCGATCCTTTTCCAGGAGCAGACAGTGGCTTGGCGAAGCAGGCAATCTGATTGTAGAAAAATGAGAACATTCCGTTGGAAGTAGCCATGGAGACCATCATTTTACACAGAACAGTTTTCCCCTTTGTCTGAGAAGAGCTCAACCTAGGGAGAAAGCCCAAGAAGAGAGGAAAGATATGTTTGCCTCTGTATTTGTGTGTGTGTGGCATTTGCATTTTCCTTTTTTTGGCTAAGTGATATTGAGTCAGTGCTCCTTTAATTTTATTGTGACCAATTGTGTGGTGCAGGGCAAGCAGTGTACTTTATCCCAATACATGAGTGCCCTCTGCTCTCAGAGACAGGATGCAATATGAGAGAGTTTCAGTTTATTTTGGAGGGCGATACCTGAAGAAATACCAGAGCCTTGTTCTTAGAGAAATTTGTGAATAACTGAGTGGGAAAAAAGGAATCATTTCCATCCTTCTTCTGGCTTAATATTTGCATCACTATAGAATAATAAATGCACCCAAACATTCTACTGAGTACTTAATATGTGCCAGGTACTGTTCTAAGTACTCTATGCTAATGAACTAATTTAAATCCTCGCAGCCCTATAAGGGAGACATGGCAGATTTATAGATGAAGAATCTGATGAACAGAGAGGTTAAGTCACTTCCCAAAGGTCACGTTGTTTGCAAATGCTGGAGGCAGGACAAACCAGACTGTATCCCAGACTACTGAAACCTCATCGTTGCATAGGGCTTGATAATAATTATGAATTACCTTCATCTATCTTCTAGACTGTTTAGACACTAATTCATTTTTAAACATTTTATGACAAGACAATTCTAAAATGCCCATTTCCAACATTAAAAAAACTCTTTTTTGGGGCAACTCTTTCCCACACAGCCTAAGTGCTTTTCCCATAGAGCTGACTCAGGCCTCATGGAGATGGAGGCATTGGGTCACCACCACTTGTTGAGTCCTTACAAACTTCAGTGGCTATCCTATCCTCTTGGGCAATTTCCACTCCTATCTACTTTTTTTTTTTTTTTTTTTTTTTCCACTCCTATCTACTTTTAACTGCTCAGAATTCTGTGAGCAAAATAATTGGGTGATTTGTGATTGGAGGGGAATGTGGGCATAGCAGAGTGTGGAAAAACATGGAAACATTTATAGCTCCCAAATGGGTTGTGCAGGGAGAAGTGAGGTACCTCCCCTGTCTGTCTGTCTGCTCCCTTCCTCTAGTGGCCCTCTTCCTCCCGGACTTGCCTGCTCTCTTGATGTGTCCCAGGTATCCATTTGCTCCCTTAGCACTGGCAAGCAATTGTCTTCAGCTTGTGAAGAGTGAATGTTTGACCCAGGACCCAAATCAAAGTTTCTAGTCACCTCACCTGACAAAGAGACGAATCACTGATGAAAATACAAGTCAGTCTATGGAACCGTTAATCTGTATTTTTCTGGAGTCTTACTAAGTCTTAGAAAGTCACTCTACAGCATTAAATGACTAAAGTCTTCTGAGACCAGTGCTATCCATTATGCCTTCCCCATAGCCAAGAAATATCCCTTATTGACGCATATCATTGGTGGTAGAAGAATAAAGGCAACGGGGAAGCAATTGTGGCAGTGAATTCATCTTTCACACGTGTTGGCTGTCTCTTAGGCTTGTGGACTTGAGCTCAGGATGGGCGGAGCGTTGGTAGGTACACCTGTATGCTCAATGTGTGCTGGAAAAAACTCTGATGTTAGCTATATGATACAGGCAGACTATTTCCCACATTTTATTTAATTTGATTCCAATGACAAAAAGGCAGAAAAAAACAAATTCAGAAGACACAGACTTTAAACTCATCTCTTTACTTATTAATTGTGTGACCTTGAAGAAACCATCTAAAAGCTCTGGCTCAGTTTCCTCGCTCATGCAATAAGGGGGTTGGGCCAGATAATCTGTCATCTTGTGTTTGGTTATAATAGTAATAGATACAATTTCAAGATGTGCAGGTGGGTTACGTTTCCATTTTATTTGGGGATTCTAAAGAAAGTTAAAGACTCTTCAAACCATGAAGCATTTAAAAAGCAAGCAAGTTTATCATTTTCATAGCATACTGTATGTCTATAGACATATAAATATATAGCCAGCAGCTGGAACATAATGTAAAAATTTTTTTGAGTAATTTCAAAGCATATGCCATGTGCTGAATGGAGATTTCTAGGACTTCTACAATTGCTAACTTCAACACTCACCTCTAATATATTCCGACTTAAAGTGTGCAACCTTGTTTAAAATGCACTGCTAAAGCATATATTTTCATGTATTGCTATGTCTGAATGCATGATAACCAGGTTGAAAATCAAATTATCTGTGTTAGTGTGAATATTACAGTGTGAATACTGCCTGCTGTGCTGTGAATGAATCTTGTAAACACAATCAAATGCATCTTTTCCTTTCTCACGCATTCAGACCCCCACCCTGCTCAGAGAGGCAATTCTTCACCTTCCTCTTCTTATTGTCACAGCGGTTCATGTTTATTGTGGTGACATCTTCAGCTTCATCGCAGCATGAGCTCTGCCATGTTGAAAGTGAGCATTCTCATGACATCAGCCTTTAGAGGAAAGCCGCTTCATGAATAATGAAATGTAAATAAATAAATATCACCCTTTTTCCTGAGGTATGTGAAATGCGTTGCTTAACTAGGACAAGTGTCTGCTGAGAAATTTCAGGTCTCTCCAACTGCTTTATTGAGGCCAAAGAGTAGATGAATAGAGAGAGTCATTTTTACTCCACTGCTAATTTACTAAACTATCCGAACAGAAGGTGGGGGTTATGCTGTGTGACATTGAGAGAGGATGTGGAACTTCAGGAAGTATGAAGCCAGCAGAAAGCCAGAGCATTCAGGGTGGAGAGTAAGTGGGCCTCTGCTGTCACAAGCTTTGAGTCACTTCTCCATGCTGTCTAAACACTTTGCGGAGCAGCCATGATTGTCATTTATGGAGTGCATGGCTTTAGATACTGACAAGGGATTAGGAGAGGACTTCATCCAATGAAAGGAACTCCATTGTTCTAATGCCATACAAGGCAAGGTTGCTGTAAGATCTGAGCAAGTGATGGCCCACACAGGGTTGCATTAGATCTTTCCTCCTTCTGGCAGCATCCTTACCTTAATGTTGCCAAATCTCCAAAGATCACAACTGAAACTTTCAGAGCAGGAAAATAAACTCCATGAATTATGGGGTTACCCTGACCAGTTCTTTATGTAACAAGTCAGTTAGTTGCTCCCTTAGCAAAATAGTGAAGGGAATGGTATTTAGAGATGAGTTTCTCTCTTCATACTGGACCTTTCCTTTTCTCTTTTTCTATTTATCCTTACCTGACCTCCACACTTATTGCCTCACAAAACCCTCCAGCTCTCACGCGTGCCTCCTCGACCCCTACCCACTACAGAGAGCCCACTTTGGGCAGCCCTCCATTGCTTTCCTGAGCCCCTTACCCAGGTTCTCTCCCCATATCCAAGTGTCCCTGTCTGTGGACCTCTAAGATGTGAGTAACTGATGGGATTTCATAGCTCAATTCCCAGGCAGAGTTCCCATCTTATCAGAGGTCTTCAATGCCATGATTCAAAGGAAGAAGCAATGGTGACATTTTAGCACTGGGACAGTCCAGTGGCTTGAGCAATCTATGATCCTTTAAGTTCTGGAAACATTGGTTACAGACAGTCACCTATCCACAGAGTCAGCCTGGCTGTTCCCGGAAGACATCTTTGTTGATATGTTGTGAGTTTTGACGTTCGATACTTACAAGCCCTCCTGAGGGGTCCAGAGTTATCTTTCAGAGAGGTGTGTCCTGCTCCAACCCCTGATTCTTTTCATGCAGTGAAAAAATAAGGCTAGAATGAACCTCAAATTTAGTCTTCTAGGAGAGTAAAACATCACAAAAAGAGATTCTTTATGCCAAGTGTGAAAGAGAGAGAAGTGGTCTTCACGGTCAACACTGCAAGGACCATTATTTTAATCACTAGCTAGGAGAACTACCTCCACTTCCCCTGCACATTTTTCTTCGAGGCATTGACTGATGTTAACAGAAAGCAGCTCAGGAAAATCCTGGGAAATACAGGGACTGACCAGCTTTGAACATGGAATCCTGGAGATGATACTCCGTCTCCATTTTCACCACGAACTCTTCCCTGCACCACTCCCCACCTCTTCAAGTGTGCAAGCTGTTCTCCCCATGTCCCCTCTCTCCCTATGGCAGACCATTTTCTGAGGCAGAATAGACCAGGACTCCTCTTCTTTGAAATAATCCAAGAAACTCAAGGCCTCATACTTCTGAGTATTCTATCTGGAGGATTTCAAGATGGCCACGAGTTCAGAAGTCTTAGAGAAACATGAAAAACAGGAGATAGGATCCCCTATGGCGTCTCAGCTGTTGCTTCACATACATTACCCAGAAATCAGCAAAGAATTGTGCCTTGGGAGGAAAGCAGTTTTTCTATGTTCTAATAATAAAAACAATAATTGCTACCATTATTTACCAGTCTCTGAGTGCCAGGTACTGTACTAAGTACTTCGCACATATCGTTTCACTTACTCCTCAGACATTTCCATCATTATCCCCTTTATACAGGTAGGCTAACAGAGGCTTAAAAAAGTTAAGTAACTTGCTTAGAGTTACACAATAAATAGCAGAGCTGGGATTCAAACTGAGGCATACTGACTCCAGAGACTGCAGAAAGAATGTGTGTGTGTGTGTGTGTGTGTGTGTGTGTGTATAAAAACAAAAGTAAATTCCTCAAGTTCAGGGACATTGTTTTAGTCTCTGCTATAAACTGAAACCTGAAAAAGAATCCTTGACACATAGTAGGCACTCTATAAATATTGGTTGAATGCATGATGAGAGATTAGATTGAACCTAATGCTTTGCTAAATTCATGATTTAAAATAATAAGATAAAAACTAATACTCGTCCATTTTTTAAGCATTTCAAATTGATTGTGCGTGTCATCTTACTTTATTCTCATAAAATCCTCTGCAGTTGAGATGGTACATATCATACAAAGAAACTGGAGCTCAGAGAGTGAAAGACACTTAGACATTTCTCTCAGCTGGTTAGCAATAGTCATAAAAAATGGCTAACATTTCATTGTTCCTGTACATTAGGAACTGTGTGTGCTATTACCTTTCTTTCCGTAAATTATTTAATCCCAATAACTCCAAGTTGTAATTTCTCTTATTTTCTCCTTTTTTAAAGGAGAAGGAACGGAGGCACAGACGGGCTGAGAATTAGCATTTACATGTTCATGTATGCTATATGCAAGTATTAAATCTGGGTGGAGCTAGGATTAGCTCCTGTGTGTTAACTGTTATTCTTGTATTTTGATTCACACAACATTTTACCTGAAAGGGGTACCCAGGAAAGTATTTAATCCATTTTCCTCTGATAGAATTTGAGCCCCAGAGAAGGTGATAGACTTTCCTGGAGTCACACAGCTAAATAACCAGTGGAGTAGCCACTAGCTACATGTAGCTATTTAAACTTAAATTAATTAAAAATAAATGCAATTAAAAATTCAGTTCCTCGAGTTGTACTAGCTACATTCTGTGTGTTTGATCATCACATGTATTTAATGGTGACCATATTGGACGATGCAGATTACAGATTTCACTGCTGCCTCATATACCCAGCTTCTTGTTGGTAGCACTATATGCAGGTATTTCTCCACTAGATGTGATCGTGCACGATGGAACCAAATCTCTGCATTTGTCCATTCATCCTTGTCTTCCTTGTGTGATAGGCCCACAATTGCCCTCGACAATATGGAGGCTTCTCTTTGAAGAGCTTTGTGCTTCACTTAATTAAAGAGCTAAAACCTTCATTTTTGAAACAACCAAAGAACAGGAGTCATTTTAGAAGTTAACATAATTTCTTACATTCGTGTTGTTACTACGAGTTTACAAAGGGCTTTCATGTTACCATTCTCTCATCAGAGCTTCAAAATAACCATGAAGTACCCATAGGACAGCAGATATAATTATACCCATTTTATACATGAGGAAGCTGAAGTTCTGCATATGTAAATAACCAACTGAAATTGACACATCAAAGCCTAGTTTAGATACCTCATGTATGTATGTATGAATATATTGGAGGAATTCAAAGCAAGAGGTATCACTAAGGAAGGACATTTTCTGATGTTCATTGTGTCCAGTCCATGCCTGGTCTAGAGAAAGCAAAGATGAATAAGGCATGAATAAAACATTATCTCTGCCCTCTCAGAGCTTATAATTGAGCTGGGAAAGTAAGTCCCACATATCAGTAGATAAAGTATAAGTTAGCAAGTAACAAATGTCATGGTAAATGCAGCTTTGCTCCTTGGTATAGCCTCATTGCTTAGCCCGGGGCCCACCACATAGTAGGTACTCCATAAACATTCTTTGAATAAATTTTTGTGTGTATATAATCAAGGCTTAGGTCCAGGCAAGGGAACAAGGCAATGTATATAACAATTTGAAACCCTGAAATGTGACTCCTTCTCTATCTATTTATGTAGTTGTCAGTTAAAATGTACACTGACCTCTCTCGTTGCTTAAACTGTTTTTCTGATAGCAATTTTTATATAAACACATCTTTACCTCAGGAAATTGGCTAGGGCTTTAGATTACCAAGAAAGGCTGAAACTATTGTGGGAAATAGCAAAAACAGTTTGCATTTAAAGTAAAAATAGGAATAGAGGAATGATATAGGAGAACTAGTCACAGACAGCTAGCTGTTGGACCCAAAATGGGAGAGACTTTTGGAAAATGTTTGGGAAGATAAGGTTGTCATTTGATTTGGGGTATTTCTGTCACTTGACCCAGTTGCTAGTGGAAGAAAAATTTTTGATTTTTTAAAAATATATTGAAAAACTTTTTGAGCGACTCCCAATATCCTCGAAGAGTTTTGAACTGGGTACCAACAAACTTTGTCTGATACAAACTTTGTAGGATACAAAAAATATCAGTGTTTCATTGGGAGGATCAATTTTTTGTTTTTGTTTTATTTTTATTTCAAGGAAAACTTAAGAATTTAGTAGGTCTATGTTTCATTCATCTTTCCCATACCAGTAGAGAATGAATGAATAAGCAAAAAATGAGTTATATTTGGGAATATTTCTAATCTAGTTCCAATCAGAAATAAAGATGTAATTATAAATGGCGTGGCACTGTCATTTACTAACATGAGTCTTCTCAAAGTAAGATGTTCATGGTTGGTGGGGGGGGGGGGGTCCTAGAAGAGGAGATAGCCCACAGATCCCTCAGGATTTACCAATCTCCTTAACCATTTGAGTGATGCTGCCCCCAAGCTGAAATAATGTGAAGCCTTGCATTAAATGATGAGTAACTCTAACGTTCATGGATTTCTCTTTCTCTTGCCCAGATCCTGCCTTAGAAGGCAACATAGTCCTCATATCTTCATAGGAACATCTAAAACCTAAATTAGGACAGGAAGAGAGACCCTAGGGGATAATTCTCTAGTGGACTAAAGGTGGATACTGCCATCCCCATATGTGTGCATTTCTGTAACAGCCTACTTACAGGTCTCCCTGCCTCTAGCCCTTGCTCTCTGCAACCCATCTATCTTCTCCCTCTACAAACTGGCTCCTCACTGCTTGTAGGAAAGGGTATCAACTCTCTAGCCATGCATTCAAGGTCTAGTCAAAACCAAATTTCTCACTTCTCCACCCCAGACAAACCTCTTTGCTCATTACTTTATAATTATATTTATGTTTCTAATTCTCCAAGGTTTGCGCATGCCATCTAACCTCCAGGAAATTGAATGTTCAGATCTATGCATTTCCTTGGCCTGCGGTAAGATGCAATACTTATTGAATGTCTCGATGGGTGGATGGATTTCAACTTTGTGTTTCTTGCAATCCCAAACCTTCTATAAAACTTCTACTTCACCAACACACTTTGCATTTATCTAGCCCTGCTTTGAATCCGAGACCACCTGTCTTTACCTATTATTTGGCATGCGGCATATGCTGACTTTGTGGTTAATTATTAATTAACTTACTAAATCAATGAGCATTTGTTGAGCGCCGGTTATGTAACAGGCAACGCACTAGGCATCAGGGATAGAGACAAATGAGCTTCCTGTTCACTCTAACAAGCTTTCAGTCTAGTAGGAGAACACATGAGGAAATACGAGTCATTGCTATAAAACATACACACAGGGAGTGTTGTGCAAGCTCATCAGGAAAGTCCGGATGAGGGAGATTCAATAAAGTCTGAGGGACTCAGAAAATGTTTCCATAATGTGTGATCTGAGAAATGTTTTGTGTGTATCTGTTCTCTTTAAGTTCACCTGGACAGGGGTTTTGTTTTGCCCAGGGCCTCATACCTAATAATAATATTCATCCTGTGAGTGTTTGAGCTGCCTTACCGTGATTAAAGAGATTTCATACCCTTATCTCAATTAATTCTCACAAAACCCATCTGACATGGCAGGTCAGGCAAGGGAGACCACAGGAGCCAAGAGCAATATTTATTCAATCTCATAGTCAGTATGTATTTACAAGGAAGGTTTTCTGATCCCTACTGGGGTTCTTTCAATCCCACTGAGCAATTTGAAGGGATGGGGTTATTTAGCAGAGGAGAAGTTTTTCTGGTCTGTCTTCAATGGCTCTTGCTGATCCAGATCTTGTTTTTGGAGGGATGAGAGCAAGTCACTTGGGGTGGATGAAAAGACACTTGGAGAATCCAACTTCAAGGGACATTTTGGAGTCTGGGGGTGGGTCCATGGTTATAGCAAGAAGCATTCTTTTTCAAATTCATTCTCATGAATTTGTAAGGCAGGGATACTCTCAGCTACAGAGGAGAACTGAGGTTTTCCCAAGAGTAAGAAGAGAATTTATGCTGACAAAGAAAAAAAAAAGACCAATATCAAACACTCTTTAAGTTAAAAAATGAAAGTTAAACTGTAATGAGTTTTGGTGCCAGCTTTCTTGCCAAAAGAGCTTTGCCTTCTAAATGCCAAATGACTCCTCCTTCACCTCCGCTAGCAGAGTTTTCCTTGTCTTCAGGAAAGTGCTATATAAATATGGCAGAAAAATGTTCCAGGATCGTAAGAGAAAGAAAAGGATCAGCTTTAAGTTGCAGCATAGTGAAAGTTTATAATCCCAACACTCTTGTCAGGATCCCAGTTCCTAATCTTTGAAGCCACTTGGTGAAACCCAAAAATTACATGGTAACTTGACTAAAATTTAAGAGCTGCCAAAAGAAAAAAATATAGTCAGGAAAGATCGATGAGTCATAGTCCTAAAAGCTCCAGTTTTTAGGCTGCAAATGTAGAAGCACTGAGCAGAAAATACCCAAACTCCTTTGAAATGAAAATAAACCTGATATGTTGAAGGCACAAAGATTTGTAGCCATCACTCACTGAGGGAAGGTCCCAGGATAATCATGAATCTGGGATGGTCCAGACTAGGGTTTTCAATTTTAAATGAGACAACTTTCTTGAAGAGAGGGCCATGAAAATGTTAGAAAGATTTCCTCTCTTTATGTTGCTGCTGATTTGTTTTTTACCCGAGAGACTATTAAAAACACACGAAGCTTTTGGCTCTTAAAATATGAGACCTATTTTTCCTAGTAGCTTTGTTTTTGTGTGTGTGTGGTTTTTGTTATTTTTTCAAAGTGGGTTCTGGTCTTAGGTTGCAAAGGAGTGAGACCTCCTGCCAAGATATGTGCATGCATGTTAAGATGGATGCGTTAGCTAATTCATGGTAGTTTGTTACTCTTTTATAAAATGTGCCATTTTATCCATGTTTTGAGGAGCATTGTGTGGATTAAGAACCTCAGTATTGAGGTTAGGCAGATTTGGTTTACATCCTGGCTGATTTGATCCCCAGCTCCATGACCTTAGGCAACTCTTTTTTCATCTAAGAATTGATTTCTTCATCTGTAAAATGATGATAACACAGCCTATCACATGGGATTGCTAGGAGGATTAAATGAGATAATGCATATAAAGCCCTTAGCAGGGTGTCTGGCATATCATTAGCACTCCATAAATGGTGTTACTTTGTTACTGCTGCTATTTCTATCATCATCTAAATACTATGGAGTCTTGCTGAATTCACATTCTGATCTAAGCCACTGGACCCTTTTCATGCTTCTAGTGATGGTTTATTGGTACTTGTCAGTGCATTGAGCCCATGTGGTGCTATGATCATGGGAATTAAGAGTACTAGGGGCTCTCTGTATAATCTAAGGATAGTGTGCCTTTCTGGTTGAGGCAATTAATGAGAGACAAGAACACGCTGAAGCATGTCTAATGGAATCACCGTAGGATGGTAAAACTGTTATATGCATAAGAATGAGAAACCAGAAGAGATTGGACCACATCAGAATATCTCTATTTTAGCACTGTTGACATTGGAGTAGATAATTCTTTGTTGTGAGGGTTGTCTGGTGCGTTATATAATGTATAACAGTAGTCCTGGCCTCTATGCACTTGTTGTGACAACCAAAAATATCTGCCAACTTTGCCAAATGTCTTCTGGGGGACGATGTCATCCCTCTCTGTTTGAAAACCACTGAACTCGATTAATCTTACAGAACCGAGTACAACTATGACAAGCTTAAGGTTTTTGTTCAGTTCAAGGAAGACCTTCTGAGTAACCAGCAAGGTCCCACAACAGAAGAGATACCTCGGAGAACAGTGAGCTCCTGATCCCTGGAAGCATCCAAGGGAAGCCTGAGAGACTGTCAGGGTTTTTACCAAACAGAATGCCTCTTTTGAATAAATTATTGGTATTCATCATTTCCATGTTCCTCATGCCTTCATACTCTATGTTCCTTTTGAAACAAATTTTGACCGCCTCAGGTGGGATCCCTTAGTTTAGCCTGTCCTCAGAACACAGTTATAAGGGGGGCACTGACATGCCAGGGAGGGCACCAAAGCTTTTGGACTCTAACCTACTGTTGTTTGTGAGTTTTTAAACCTCTCTAAGCCTCAGGATCCCAGCTGCTCTTTCTCATTCAAATCCAACATTCTGTGGTGCTGGAATGTTGTTTCCTAACTACGATGTCACTCCATAAACTTTCTCTGTCACTGCTTCTCTTTTCTAATCAATGGTGGAACTGATAATCTTGAGAAACCCTCACCCACTCAGATGTAGATATTCTGCTCGCTAAGGTGATTGCTCTTAAAATCTGAAGAGAGGATAAAATCAAAAAATGACTTTTGGATGACATATAGGTAGATATTGTTTTTCACTAACAAAGAAGGAACATGGTTTGCTGCAAATAACATCATGTTATACACACAGAAGATAGTCAATGTAGAGTAATTGGATTAAAAGAAGATAAAAGGGCCCTGCTATGTAGTGGATTTTATGCCTAGATAGCCAGCATTTATTCTGATTCTTGGAACATTATCATGATTCCCAAATATTTTAAGTGTGGGATACTTAAAAAAAAAAATACCTACTCTCTAACAGGATTATGTTATGCTATCAGAGGTCCTCCTTGCCATGTAGCTCCCTGACCACGTCTTTCTAATATTAAGAAACCGTATCTACACACTTAATATAAAACTGACTAAGTATCACCACTGCAAAGACAATAAACAGATTTTCAAAGAGGATAATATGTTCTATAATTATCAAACCCACATTTGCTTCTTCCAGTTGAATTAACCTTGCCATCATCTGCCTAATATGTATTCATTTCTGAGGTCCAGAGATCTGCCCTGCCGGATACCCCACTTGAGGAAGATTAGACTGAGAAACTATGGACAGAACTAATCCAAACACAAATGGGCTAGAGGTAAGAAAGAGATCATGACAACAGGGGAAAAAAATGCTTAAATTTCTCAAGCAAGTCTGCCACCCCCTCTTGGATTTACAGCGGGTCTTTGAATAACATTTCGTTCAGTGTTGTTTCCTTATAACACTGATGAGATGTCATAGGAATTTAACTCTTGTTTATAAAAGTTACCCTATGGTAAAAGTCGTTTGGTTATATGTTTTTTTGCCACAGTTCCAAGAACTTATCAACGACGTTAAGTGAGGACTTACTGTACTATAGACGGTCCATTAGCTTTCTTAAAGTGGTTGTATCAATCAGAACAGGCTAGGTTATGATGTAGTAATAAATGACCTGCAAATTTCAGTGGCTTAAAACAATAAAAGTTATTTCTTGCCCATATCCATCTTGGATGTACTTCAATACTGTTCCCTGTTGTCTTCACTCCAGGACACTGGTTGACAGAGAAATTCCTCTTTGGGACATTGCTGGCCATTAAGTAGAGGGGAAAAGAGACTCAAAAGACCACACACTGGCTCTTAAAGTTTCTGCATGTCACTTTCCACATAGTTCACTGGCCATAGCAGGTTGTATGGCCAAGCTCCATCAACAGGGAATGAAGCATAATTTTCCTCCAGGGAGAGAGCCATGAATATTTGTAGACAATAATATAAGCTGCCATCGTTCTTTCCCTGCAGAATTTGATCAGAATCAAATTGAATGATGTAAGCCTGAAAACTAGAAGCATATCTAGTGTGTTCATTTGTGGATGGAGAGTTTGGAAGGGCATCTCTTTGTCTGATGACCCCCCTCTCCTCCTGCTGAGTTGAGTGGGGAATCTGAAGCTCTGTCATCTTTCCTACAGTCTGTTGTTAACTTTCGGGGCTGAGCACCACCTGTATTTCCTGATGGAGTGGGGATGGCAGCCGCAAACTGAAACACCGTGTTTTCTCATGTAGTTTCCCTGTCAGTGCATCTATGGGTGTGTGGCCACCTTGCTAACTAACCACTTGTAGAGACATTTAGAAATCCATGTGTCTGGCCTTATTAGGGCAAAACCATTCCACTGGAGCTGAGCATGAGCATGTGGCATTGATGAGCTGCTGTCTGTCTAGTTAGTTTGCCTTTGTGCACTTCTCTTTCTTCCCAGTCCCCATTGCTTATGACATATGTATTGTCGAAATTGTGTCAGAGTAAAAAAATTTCTCATTGAGTGTAAAAGGAGGAAAAACAGGCAAACGTGGCGTGTAACTTGTCTGCATAAATTTCCTATGTTGCCTTAACCCTTTGTGCTTCAGGAAAATAGCTCATATAGAAGTTCTCTTCAATGCACATGAGAACACAAATTCACTGTGTTTTCTCCCTTTGTGTCACAAAACAGCATGCCTCCTAAGTATATGGTAAGCTGCAATTCTGCAAAAGCTCCTGAGTATCTGCAAAGAGTAAACTTGCAGCTCTAAGACTAGAAGATGTCAAATGCTAAGTGGCCTCTTGTTTGGGCAGCCAGAGGACATATTTAGATTTGAAGTCATCATCTATAATCTACTAAATTCATGATTTTATGATATGATTAGGCAGGCTCTTCTCTGCAATGGCCTAAAAATAAGATAATGCAATGGAAACTGAATTCATTGGATATATAAACAGCCCTCACTCTGAGATGGTGCTTTCTCTAGGTCAGATCTCTTGTGATTGGCAGGAAGCTGTGACAGCTCGTATTGTATGTTCCTAAGAGGAACATGGGTAGAAATGGTCAATTAGAACTGCCACTCAGCCTCTCCTTGCATCAGCTGCTGGTGGACTGCCACTTGGGCTCTGCACTAGCTGTTAAGATGGGAAAATCCTGCTCCCCATTGTCACTGGGTTAAGTGGGGTGATTCCAGGAAACTTTTAATTGCATGCCCACATACCTAAAGTTACAGCCCTGCAAAAATGAGGTAGCTCACACATGGGATAATTCTATAGGAGAGAATTAGCCATCCTCCAATGTAGGTGCAGGGTTATTCTTTTGAGTGGAATATTTTTTCCTGATTTTCATCATAACCAGTGAGGTAGGTCTGGCCTCTTATCTCAGTGCATAACTTTCTACTCTGTGTACAAATATCTTCCCTCACCCCCACTACACACAGATAATTCCCTCCCACAAGCATATAGTGATGCAGCCATGCATGTGATTTTCCTTCTTCTTTCTTCTTTCAGTGCCCTGATTTCAAGGTGAATGGGGTCAATCCAGAGAACAGCTGATTTGGAGCTGAGCCTTAGCTAATTTCCTCCTTGAGTTGTGAGGACTGTTGCCAAGTTGTTCATCTCGCCCTGTATGTCTGTTGTAGTGTTGCAAAAGAAAATAGGAGGCAAGTCCAGTTCAATGTAGGAAACTCAACAAACATGTGGGAAAGATATGCAGAAGTTTTGTCAGTGGCATCATAAAGAAAATGTTGTACTGAAGCTGAGCTAGAGAAATGTTGGGGTTTAAATCTAGAAAGTACGATTTCCTTGATGTGGTCTTTGGGATTAAGCAAGTGGGAAAGATTAGAGGAGGTAAGAGAGGAGAGGAGAGATCAATGAAGAGAGACAAGTGAAGAGAAAAGAGGAGGAGAGAAATGAAAGGGAAAGAGAGGGGAAGAAAGGGGAGGAGAAAGCATTCTAATGAGGAGGGATTGGTGGAAATGAAGGAGAGAGTCTCTCTCAGGTATCGAAATGGATTGGAGCCTTTCCTACTGGACTGAGTTGAGAGGAATAAGGATGCATCTAGATTGGCCATGGGTGAGTTTGGGCAGGGAAATGGGCAAGCAGCAAATTTTGAAGTAGACCATGAGTATATGGAGTGTGTTGGAGCCCTTTTTCTATGGGGCTCCTGTCTTCTGTATGTCAGGGTTCACTCTGTAACCTCCTAGAACCCAGATGAAAATGGGATAGAAAAGAACCACCTTGCTAGTGCTGTTGGCTGATACCTGTTACTTCTTATCTTCCAGATACTGCTGAAGCCATCTTTGGGACCAGGCAACAATGGGTAGGAGGCTCTTGCCCTCTAGCTATTTATGCAAGGAGATCCTCCAGCATAAATCCACCCAACCTACTCTCTGTGGTCTACTCTGGAGCTCTTATTTATGACAGCTCGTTTTGCACAGGAGTTTATGAGGGTTAATTCTAACAGACTGTAAATGCTTTGTCCTTTCAGATACAAATGGCTGTACTGGGGACTTTGGTGGCGCATTTCAAGAACTGATATTCATTGAGTTATCATAAATTCAGGATAGGCTAAAGCTGCAAAATAAGTCAGAGGCTGGTTTGCTCTTCTGGAGAAATTTATGCTCCAGTTGGAAAGAAATGACTAGCTTATAGCAAAAGGTGGGTGAGGGCTTATACTCAAGTGCTGAAGATATGGCCAGATTTTGGAGCTCTTTGAAACCAGAGAGTGGGGCTGCTCTGAGATATCTCTTGAAAGAGCTAAGCACTGGGCCTTGGAATGTGAACAGGGAACTTGACAAAAGGAAGGGAGCTAGGAGAGCATCTTAGGTCATGCTAAGGTAGCTTGAGCACTTTGGGCAAACTGGGAATGACATGAGTCTGTGGGGATAGAAACTCAAGAGTTGGAAGGAATTTGTTAACACATAAGAGTTGCTATTAGTTGAACACCAAGTGCTAAGGTTTTGTATCCTCAGCATGATAGAAGATCCAGGCTTTGGTACTTAAGACTCAGGATTTTGTAATACTAATTGAATGGCTACTAAGGTTCTGTATATATGAAAAAGCCAAGGGCAATGCCTGAAACATAGTAACTCCTCAATGCATATGTTTGGGTATAATTGAATTATCTTTGGAACTATGGGAATTTTCTTTTTCTGGTAGAGGAGGAAAGATTACCAAGGTGTGTTGGGTAAGAGTTGTTGCTCACTGTTGTAAGATACTGAAGGGTCTGACCAGAGCGCTAGTCTCCTATGTTCATCTGCCCTTAGAGAACTTGTGTTTGGTTGTCCAAAACCATCTTGAACTCAAAATGTTCAAAATGAATTCATTGCCTTCCCCTCAAAACTTAATTTTCCTCTCAATCTTTTTAGACTTTCTAATATAATGGCACCCTATTCAGTCACCCAGATACCAAACCATAATCACAATCATTGTGGGGCAGGTGGGGGAGAGATAAAGACAGAGACAGAGACAGAGACAGAGACAGAGAGAGAGAGAGAGAGAAGAGAAAGAGAAAGAGAGAGAGGGAGACTTAAGAGAACTGAAATATATAGAATACATTTTCTATATAGAGGAAATAAATATTGTGTGAATAGCATTGTTGCTAAAGAGGAAATTGGAGTCATTTGCAAATGAAGTTTTAGTATTTTATACCAAATACACATCAGGATATTTAGAAAGAGGGAGATAATAATGTTCGGAAGCAATCTTAGGATCTTCTAGTATTCATGAAAATCATGGCTGACAGCAAAAGCAGTATTTTCCCATGACACCTAGCTTCCTAAAGGTCAAAAAGAATTAATGATGGCTCAAAGGTTATGCTGTAATTGACTTAAATACATTTGTTCGACATGGTCCCAGATGAGAATGCCAGCTTTGTTTCACTTAGAGAGGAAAGGATTACGAATTCCTGATTTTCATCATTCCTGTTTATGAAGGGGTTCATGGGCTAACAAGGAGAAGCTTATTTCTGTCTGGAGATGATATCAGGATGGACTGAGATATGAAGAAGATATTTGGGTCATAATATGCTGAAGTGCAGCATCTCTAAAAATTATTGCGAGTTATATTTTGGAATTCTTCCTTCTCTTCTTTTCTGCCTCACTGTCTATTAAATCAGCATCCTCTTATCATTTAATTAAATCCTGAAATGTCCCTTTGTGTGTAAGAAGCTCCTGTGACCAGTTAAGTTTGTAAGGGGAAATTCCACGGCAATTTTTTATAATTTGCACCATAATTTACTCAACATATACTAAGTATGTTTTGAGCCCCTGAAGTGTTTCTGGCAATGTTGTAAACCGTGGAAAGTGGGGAGGAGGTTCACTTATTCATATATGTTTACTAAGTAGCTGCTGGCAAATGTCCTATGGTATATCCCTGAGGAAAGCAGACAGGGGCCTCCCCTCATGGGACTTTCATTTCAGTGAGTATGGTAGACATAGATAAATATGCACCCTGATGTGTAATATAATGACAGACAATGGTCAGTGCTAAGAATGAGAAGAAAGGTAAAGGGTGTGATGGTGGCTGTGATTTTATATTTATATTTTATGTAGGTGGTTTTTTTTCAGCAAGAGCTTCTTTGAGGAGCTGACCTTTGGCTGAAATCTGAATGAAGCAAGGGGAACGTCCAGATAGAACATTCAGAGAAAAGTTTTCCAGGAAGAAGGAATGGTAAGCCTGAGGGTTCTGAGTAGGCATCTCCATGGTCTGTTCAAGACAGCTGGGGGGCCAGCTGTCTTGAACTGAAACAGGAGAAACAGGAAAAGTAAGGGTGGCTGAAACAGGAGAAGTCGTGTAGGGAAGTTAGAGGTGAGGTAAGAGATAGCAGGTGGCCAGAGCACATAAATCTTATTGGCCATGTTAAGAGTTTCTGGTTTTATTCTTAATATCTTGGGAAATTGTTGGAGGGTTTTAGGTAGAAGAATAATATGACCTGACTTGTCACTCTGTGGTGAGTAAAGTGGGGCAGGGTGGAAGCAGGAAGGATAGAAAAACCAATAAATCACAGACCTTTGAAGAAGCCACACTATAATGAGGAAACAGACATGCTAACAAGTGTTTAGATTCAAATAGAGGAATGTCAAATGCAATAGGTAACTCTGGAGGTGAAAATGAACATGGCTATGGGAGCCAAGAATGGTCCCACAAAGAAATCACATCTCAGAGGCATCATGAAGACTGAGCAGGGATTTTCCAGATGGAAGAAAACAGAACAAGCCCTACTGTCTGAGAGAACAGTGAATGCAAAGGAATGGAAAAGCCCAAGAGAATGTAACATGTTCGAAGGACACCACGGAGGTAGGGATGGCTGGGTATCTGGATATCAGATGAGCATAGCAATTAGCAAGAAAGGTGGTTGGAAAAGCTAAATCATGGAAGACTCTGGAAAGCCTTCCCATGTGACTTTATTTTACAGGCAATGGATGAAGAACCATCAGAGTTGTGAGCAGCAAAATAAATAATGACATTTATGTTTTGGGACTACTACTCTGCCATTAGTATTAGGGGAAACAACTAGTTCTACTTCCTTTAGAATATGGAATTTGGAGTCATAAAGAACTAAATTAAAATCTTGGCTAGAATAGGTATTAGCTGGGTGATTATAAGTAAGTTTCTTAATATCTCTTAGCTTTGGTTTCCTTGTCTATGAAATGAGAAAAATAATATCTACTTCAGGAGAGTTGTGAAGATTAGATTATAAAAAATACTTAGCATAATGCCTGGCCTCCCATAAGGTATCAGTTACTTAGATTTGTTTATTTTTTATTGAAAAGAATTGGGGTGGAGAGAGATGGGTGGCAGCCATACTAGTGAAGAAACCATTGCATTAGTGCAAGGGACACCTGCCAAGGGCCCTAACTATGATACTAGGAAGAGGAGGCGATAAAAAGGAGATTTGAGAAGTATTTATTGACTACAATTGACAGAACCTGATGACTGTTTGGTTATGAGAGTTGAGATGTTGAGAAATGAACATGGCTCCAAAATTTCTTTCTAATACTCAAGGAGATTACTATGCGATGTGATCGTTATCAGAATCTGGGAGAATGGAGGAACGAATAGCCAAGGACTCCTGCAACTCTCTAGTAGGATACTGCTTTGCCATCCCACTAAAACTATGCTTTACCATACCCACAATAGAAAATAGACAATTCTTCCAAAGAAAACCCAAAATCTACTAAGAAAAGGACATGGACACGATGTTCAAAAAGAAAAAAACACACACAAATATCTACCACAGTGTCTTAGGCTGTGCTCTTCTAATGGACTAGGGTAAAGTTTCACATTATTTTATTTATTTCTATTTTAAATAAGAAAGCTACCTAATACTATTGATAAATAGGCATTGTGTGGTCTTTGATGCCGGGGCTAAAAATGGTGATGTGGCTCAGTGTTGATAATGTTGATGGTGATCTTTTTAAAGATGATAGACAACTGTCTACACTTAGGGGCAGTTTTCCAGGAGGTACTAATGTACTTAGGTAAACGTCTGTCAGCCTCCCCACTGCTATGATTCTATGAAGCAGCTCTGAGATCTGGAAGTTTGTAAGGCCAGTACCATGTCAGGCAATGAATAATCACAGATGGTGCCTCATTCAAGGGTGTCACCTCCAAATGTGACTCTTAACTCCCAGAGCTGGTAGAAATTGCAGTATAAAAATGATATTTCTCTTTGCTTAGAGATTGTCATGTAAATAGTAGAATCTCAGGTACCAATCTAGAATTCCCTGAATGGGCTTTAAGAGAGGTGCACGGAGAGGGGAGATGGCAGAGCAGTACTTAGGGTGGCAGTGCAGAGAAAGATCTTCTTCTGCCCAGTTCCCTGAGCCAACCCAAGCTGAAAGCATGCCCTGCTGAGTTACTGAACACGTAATTTTGCCCTAGATAATTTCTTTGATATCAAAGCATCAAGTTTACACAAGCCTAAGCCACATTGCAAACAATGGTACTTCCTGGACTAAGGATGAATAATTAACTGTGAGAGTCATGACTGTTTGGCCCCCAACTCATATTGACATTTCAAAATGCAGTATAGAAAGCCACATCATTTTCATAACATAAAAGCCTAGCCCCGTAATGAGCATCTTATCTGGGAAGTCCAGCTACAATATATTTCTAGAACCTCATAATAATCACGTTTACTTTATGTTTTGGAGCCTTTAAGCTAAAAAGCAGGGTTTGGGAGAAGGGGGAAACAGATGAAGAAAAATGTCACGTTAAAGTTTTACGGTAAGACCAAAGCAAAAATTACTATGGCACTGCCACGTTTGAATGGACTGCAAAGCAAATACATGCAATTATTTCTCATAAATATTTGGCAAATTCTCTGCATTTTCCTTGAAGTGGCAGCAAATCCAGGAATGAGAGGTCTTCTTTTCTACAACTGCTTATGAGCATTGTTATGGTTGGGCATAAATTACGGAAGCCAGGATTTCAACCATGATGGAAAAGACTATAAAGATTTCTGCCCCTTATTAACTACTGTGCGAACACTAGGTTTATGAATAGAGTTAAACGTTCTGAATGGAAACAAAAATGTGGTAAATGCTCTCAAAAGCACTATGAGGAAAATTTTTCATGTAGTGGTGGCCAGGGTGAGAGAGAGAGAGAGAGAGAGAGAGAGAGAGAGAGAGAGAGAGAGAGAGAGAGAGGGAGAGAGAGAGGGAGAGAGAAACTCTGCAGGCCTCCCAAGGGTTGGTAGTGGCCACCCACCAGTCGTGGCATACAGGAGTGCACTTTCTGCGCTAAGTAAATAAACTTAATTGTAAGTTTGTAAGGCCACAGAAAATACAAACCAAGAGTTTTGTTCTGAGGTCTGAAATCTCTCCATAGAAAGTTCATGGAAACGAGAGCTGTCTCTTTAAAAATCACAATCGAACTGGCTGGAGCTTGTAACTGCCCAGAACAGAGCCCCAGGGGCCAGTGGTTAAAAATATGATTTTTATAAACAAACCTGACATTGCAAACTTAATGCAAAACTCTATGCACATAGCATCACTTATGTGTGCAACTTGTTTAAAATAGAGCGGCACATTAATCTTTTGTTTAACAACGTTTTATACAGTGTCTGTATTTTGAAGTGGATGGTGGTGTCCCTCTAGCCCTCTAAGAGTTAAGGCTCTGGGCAGTTTTTCTGAAGTCTTCTATGCAAAATTTAGAAAATTCATCTCTAAATATATTCTCTCTATATAAAATATTCTGGGTGCAAAATTTTACCTTGCTACAGAATTCCCAGGGGTGCCAACAAATTTATTATACTGAATTGAACTTAGAGAAACATTATAAACGATATTTAACTAAGGTCCTTCCCTCCCCTCGGACTTGAAGATTGAAAATAGAGGTGGTTTCTTTATTCCCTGGAAATTTATTAGCCAATATTCCCTCACTCCAATTCAATCTCCTTTGGTATTTGAAGAGAAACCACAAAACACTAGTTGTTAATATTGTTGTAAGCCTCACCCTCTTGCTTCGTTGTATCTTAGGTTAGATCTGCTTTTAATATGCCACTTTGCAAGTTTAATTAAATTCATAACAGCTCAATCCTATGAGTTTGGACAACACTAGATATCAACACAGATTTCGAGAATTACGAAAGAGATATAAAATCTCTGTTGGTTGAACGGTTGGTTTACCAATAAGTTAGATGGAAAAGCCTGTTTCTTTTTTTTTTTTTTTTTTTTTTTTTTAAAGACGAAGCAGATTTTAATTCCCTTCCCCCCTTCCCCACCCCGGCCCCCGCCAATTGTGTTCATATAGCAGCGGACTCTAAAACATTTCAAGTCAAACCTGTCCCTAGGTATACTAGGATAGGGTCATTGGACCTCACTTGGAAATAGAATTTCGAGAAAGAAATTTAAGTAAACACATAAATATTTAACCCGATTAAAATTCATTTGCTTTTTAGTACAGTTATTCCAAAAGATCACGCATTGCTCTTGACAGTGTTGTTCTGAAAGACAGGGTTCTTATTTGCTTTTGGATTATCTTCCTTATGCATGATATCAGTTTGTGTGTATTCTTAATACAAGCCCAAGCACCATTGCCTCACTCCATCCTCCTTGAAAATCCAAGTAAGTAGTTTGTCACCCTTTTCCCTTTCTATTCTTAAGCTTGCAAACATTTTTGAGTCTTTTAGATGGGCAAGATTTTGTGGTTGTTTATTTGTGTGTAGATGTCATTGCCGAAGCCATCAAACTGAAGTTAGCTTTATGTCCCTAAAGTGAGGGGGATGGTTAAGTATGGCCTGGTATAATTTGAGCTTTGGAAAAGATTTACCAGATGGGATGATTTTGAAGAGGTTTGGTCATTATCTTGGATGTGGTACATGTAGAACTTTCTGCATGATTTCTCTGAAGTGATTAACCATTGTGTTGTTTATTTCTACAGTGCATTCTGTGATCTTCTTGCAAGCATATGTGGTATGCTTACTTCTACTCTATTAATTATATGGGGTATCCTCAAGTCTTTTCTCTATTGTTTTGCTATTCAGGATTAATGAAACATTTTCTTCGGCCTGCTATTCACTTGTAAGACTGCGTCTTCCCCCTTCCCAGAACCTCTTCCCCTGGCCCAGAGAGGAATATTTTTGGAATCTACAAATTTGCAGTTCTAAAATGTTAAGCAGAACATCTCTAATTAAAAATAGATGATTCCAACCAGAAAGAAGTTGTTAAATTCCATTTGACATCATGAGATTTACTTACACCCACAGAAGTCTGATATTGGGAGGTGAAGTAAGGACAAGGCATCCATTTCAGTTCTAAATATTACTGGGTTTTGTGGGATTCAACCAAACCCTAAATGCTAGAAGATGTCTTTTCATATTTAATTGCAGTGGATAAATATTCAACTTTGGTTCAGTTTGCATCAGATATTTTGTTTTCAGTCTCCCAAGTTCCTAGCAGTTATAGAGACGCTGGCAAAGGGAAAAAGGCTTCATGTGAATGTATCCTTTTCAGAAATATTCCTGAATGATCACAGCCAAGGTTTTAAAATTTGTTGTCCTTAAAAATCCAGGTTCAATTATTTTGGTCAAGGTTGGGACAAAAATGATTAATTTCTCTCCTCTCTACCTAGTGAAATCATGCCTGGCTAGTAATTTACTTGCATTAGGAAACCGAGTAGGCAACTTCTGCTATGCTCACCGAATCTTCTCATTGGATAGTTTAGCACATCTATAAATTCACTTTGATGAGTTCAAACACAATTTCATATGTGTAGGAGAATAAAATCTCATCGCCTGATTGTTGCCTATCTGACCTTGAATGTAAAATGGGTGTTGAGCCATAATTTTTGGACCTCCCATTTGTGCAACATAATGAAGAGTCAGAAAGGATTTATTTTTAAAAGACATTTCACAAGTACCGTTTAGAACCACATTAAATTATTTCCTATTTCCTGTGCTTACTACCTGCCGATATTTCAGGGAATATTTTTCTACGTCCCCGTGCCAACGGAAAATAGGATCTAAGACAGGTATCAATGCTGATAGCTCATGTTGGATCCAGAGTTGAATGTTTTCAAAACATTAGTGGTCATGTTACGTTATTGTGCTTCATGTTAACTCTCACTGACTCATGCCAGCTGATGATTCTCTGATTAATAAAAGATAGTCTGCCTTATATGACTACAACCACTTATATTCCAAGGAAATACATAGTTTAACAGGATCTATCTTTTATTTTCTCATTCTCTCGTAGAGTGGCAACAGCAGTCATTAAGTTCGAATACGTATCATTCTGATCATTGGTGTAAAGAACCCATAAAATTCTGAAATAAAAAGTTCATCTTATTGTCAGAGCTTAGCCTGGTGTTTCTTCTTCTTTTCCTTTTTCATTCTTTTTTCTTCTTCTTTAGACAGTATACCAGGATTTAGAAAAAGTATCAGTCTCTTTTTCAGTTGAAGAATAAAAAACAAAATTTACTTCTCTTAATCAGGGTTATGATTAGCTTGAAAAATTCATGGCACATGTCTTTATTATTATGTGTGTATGTTTTTCTGATTACGATTTTTTTCTTTCTAATGTAGACAAAATTTGACCATATAGGAAAAAACAAAGACAAAAGTATTATTTGTCCCTATTTGTCTTACTCAGAGAAAACAATGTTTTTAATATTTTGATGTATATACTCTAGTCTTTAAAAAATGAATTAATTTTTCTAAAAGTGATGTTAAATTACGAAGATATTAGGTAACCCATATTATTCATTAAACACTAATTACCTATATTTTTACATGGCGTTTTTTATACGTATGATAATTGAAGCATAATATTTCATGATACAGTCATATCATTGTTTGTTTGGCCAATTACTTATTTTTATTCATTTAGGTCATTTTCAATGTCTTGCTGCTTATAGATATTGTTATTTTATTTTAAATGTTACCAATTTGATTTGTGTAGTAAAAACAGTAACGTGTTAATTAAATTTACCAGCAAGAAATCTTATCTACTTTTATTTTTCATTTTGCAACTTTCTTACACATGCCATTTGCACTCATTTTTCATTGTTATATTTGTGTTTTGCTTGTAGTTTGCATCAATTACAAACAAACACACTGTATATATTAGGGATATAAAAATTCTGATAATTTTTATTTTTAAAAGAGATTTTCCAAAATTTTTTTATTTTCTTTTTAAGTTTTTTATCATGTTTAAGTTGACATGTTTCTACCACTATAAATTTATGTACATTTTAACATTTTTAGTGGTTTATAGTTGTTTGCTTTTAATCTAAAATGTAATTGATTTCTAATTAATTTAGGGTATGTTTTGAAATTTATCTTTTCTTATCTTCATCTTATCTTATTATGAAGTTATACCAATATACTTATTAAATAATTTATCCTTTTCACACTTATGAGTAAGTTATTGTTGGTCCATATTTTCATATTTTTAATGTGTATACTCCTTTTTCTTTCTTGTGTTATTATATCAGAACTTCCAGAATAGAAATAAATAATTATTGAAATATTAGGCTTATCTTGTTTCTGAATTTAATGGAAAAGATTTCAGTATTTTACATTAATTATAATTTGAAGAATGTGTGTCCTGTGATAGACTTTTTAACATTTAAGAAATTGCCTTACTATTCCTATCTAGCTAATTTTTTAAAATCAGGAATGAATGTTGCATATTATCAGATTCTTCTACAACATCTACGAAATAATAGTGCTTTTTAATGCCTTAACTTTGCTGTGATACTTTTTTATACTCATTTTTTCAGAAATAAAAGTAATTTGCTGATTCAATTGGATAGTGTGTGTGTGTGAGTGTGTGTGTGTGTGTGTGTGTGTGTTTTATTCACAATATTTATATTCTATTTATTCCTACTTATGCCTTACCAATATTATGTTTTATAATTTGGGATAAGGCAACTTTAGAAAATAAATTAGAGAGATTTCCACACTTTTGATGCTCTAAAATACTTCAAAAACTTAGGAATACAATTCTTGAAGTTTTGGAAACAATTTATTTGCCATTGTTCTTTTTCTTGAGGTATATTCTGCAGAGTGGAACGCCCCAATCTTTTGATACTTGGTGGACAATTAGGTTTGTCAAATGCATACAGTCATGGAACTCACACCCAAATACAGATAAAGCACATTTTCACCACCCCAGGAAGTTTCATCATGGTATTTTCCAGATAACTCCACTGCACATTCCAGAGGTGTGTGCTTTGATTTCCATCACTTGCCTGTTCTTGTACTTCATATAAATTAAATCATACATTTAAGATTCATGTCATTGCATATACTCATGGTTCATTTCTTTGCATTGCCAGTCATAGTCCATTATATGAATATACTCCAATTTGTGTATCTATTTCCCTATTGATGAACTTTTAGTTCTTTCCACTTCTAGTCCTTATAAGTAAAGTTGCTTTGAACATTCTTATACAAGTTTTCCCATGACTATATGTTTATATTCCTCTTGGGTAAGTACCTAATAGTAGAATTTTTGGATCATAGGGTAGGTAATCAGTTGAACTTTATCAGAAACTGACACTTTTCCAGAAATTGTACCTTGTAGTCTTAGCAGCAATGTATGTGAATCCCATTTGATTCACATGCTCCCTAATACTTGATAGTGTCAATATTTTTAATCTTACCATTCTAGTAGGTGTTTGACTGTATATTTTTGTGATTTAAATTTGAGTTTTCTCAATGACTAATGATATTAACCAAATTTTCATGTGCTTTTTTGGATTCATATATCTTTTTTGTGTGAAATATGCTCCAGATCTTTTTTTTTTCCTCCTATTTTAAATTGGGTAGTTTGTCTTTTTACCATTGACTTGTAGGATCTCTTTATATAGTAGATATAAATACTTTGTCAGATATATGTGTTGCAATTATTTCTTCTCTGGCTTCAGCATGTTCATTCATTTTCTTCACATTTTGATATAATAATTAAGTTTTAAATAAAACATTAAATACATATATACATATATATACATATATACATATGCATAATTTTATATATATTTGGACACATCTGTCCAATCCTGCCTACTTTCCTTCCTTTCAATAGATTTTGCAACTCATAAATGCTAATCTTAGAATAAATTTTCCTGGGTGCTATATCTGCAATAATTACTGAGATATGTGTGTGTGTGTGTTTGTGTGTGTGTGTGTGTACCAACTAAATGGTCAAATTGGTAAATATTATAAGACTATTGCAAAAATAAAACAGAACTGAACATAAACAGCAACAATGAAATTAAGGTGTATTTGCTTTTATATGCTGGAGGATACAAAGTCTGATATAGCTATTGAATAAAATATCCATATTTATGTTGCCTTTTTTTAAAATTAAAGTTTATTGGTGACAATTGTAGTAAAGTTACATAGGTTTCAAGTGTACAATTCTGTAATACATCATCTATATATATCATGTTGTGTGTTCACCACCCAGAGTCAGCTATCTTTCTATCATTATATATTTGATCCTTTTTACTCTCATCAACCACCCCCTCACCCCTTACCCTCTGTAAACTATTGTCTGTGTCTATTAGTATTTGTTTCTTCATTTGTTTGTCTTGTTCTTTTGCTGTTTTCAGTTTTATATACCACATATCCGTGAAATCATATGGTTCTCAACTTTTTCTGTCTGACTTATTTCGTTTAGCATTATAATCTCAAAAGCCATCCATGTGGTCGCAAATGGCACTATTTTATCTTTTCTTATGGCAGAATATATACCACAACTTCTTTATCCAGTCATCTATTGAAGGACACTTTGGCTGTTTCCATGTCTTAGCCACTGTAAATAAAGCTGCAATGAATATCGGAATATGTGTGTGTGTGTGTGTGTGTGTGTGTGTGTGTGTGTGTGTGTGTGTGTGAATAAATGTTTTCAGATTTTGAGGGTAGATACCCAAGAGAGGGATTGCTGGGTCATATGGTAATTCTATTTTCAATTTTTTAAAAAATCTCCACACTGTCTTCCATAGCGGCTACTCTAATCTTCATTTCCACCAGCAGTGTATGAGGGTTCTTTTTTCTCTACAGCCTCTTCAACACTTGTTATTATTTGTCTTGTTGATGATAGTCATTCTAACTGGTGTGAAGTGATATCTCTTAAACATAACATACAGGATAAAGAAGAAAAAAAATACTTACAAAAAGAGGGAAAAGGTCACTTGCTACTGCAGTGCAGAAATCAACTCACAGCATAAATAGGGATAATTTGTGACAACAAAATCACAAACGGGAAGAGAGTAAGATCTGTACTGACACAAGGGAATGGAGAAAGTAAGCGTGCTGAAGAAAATGGAATATTCTAAATATGAAACTTCCTTTTACATAAACTTAATGGTAACCACTCAAAAAAAAAAAATCCAGAACTGGAATATATAACACAAAAAAAGAAGAAATAGAAGGAAAAATCATAGAACACCACCACACTGATATAATAGACAGCAACAAAAAGGCAAAGAAACAATGGAGACACAGTCCTACCAGAATACCAAAGATAGTATGATATTATTTTCTTCCATATATTTTTACTTTGGCAACTTGATTCATCAAAGAAAGTTGTCTTTTTTTTTAATTGGTTTTAAAAGAATTTATTCTGGAATATTTTATATACTTGTTTTATGTTATATTTTGATATAATAATATTGCCTATTTAGAGTTACAGCAATATATATTATTAGTGAATTCTACCCTGTATAAGTGTGAATTAACTCTTATCTTTTCTGTGGCTTTACTTTAATTTTTTTTATCTGACATTACTATTGAAACTCTTTCATTTCTTTTTTATTTTTCTAATTTGTCTTTGTGCAGCTTTTTACTGTTAACTTATTTGTATTGTTTTCTTTTAGATATGTTCTTGTTGATTGAAGTAGTTGGATTTTTAAAATTTGCTTCAAACGGAGTGTTTTTCTTTAAAAAAGGATGCTTAACTCTTTTATATTTGTTGTTATAACTGATCTATTTGGCTTACTTCTCTCACTTTCTATTATTCTGTTAGTCATGCTTTCTTATTATTTTGTTTTCTGAAATTCAGAATATAAGCTATGTTTTCTTTGCTATATTCTTTTCTAGTGTATTAAGAACAGTGTATTTTAGTTCAACTGTTGGCTACCTTTCACTTTTTCAAAAGCATTCTTTAATTTTTTTGTTTCAATTTTAGAGCAAACAAAGTAGTAAGTTTTTAATCTCTCTCTATATAACAGAAAACATTGATTAGGCTTTTATTTTTTCCCAAATCTCCCCAATTTTTGGAGCTTTGGTTTCTGTTAATGTAATCTAGAATTTCTAATGAAGATTATTAAATTTTTAATCTACATTATATATTTTCTCTTAAAATAATTCAAGTTCTTAAATTTATCCTTCATTTCATGGATTTAATTTTTCATGGATTTTAATTCTTTATAATCTGGTCTTTTTAATCTCCGAATTTTTTTTTCCTTTCATCTAGTAATAATTATTTTCCTCGACATTGTCCCTATTGTTTCTTCCATTATGCTCCCTTTTCACTTTAGTCTATTTTATTCTTATGGCTTTTCCCCTCCTGTTCCACAGAATTTATGTCTACTTGTACTTGAGCATAGCCATTTACTGAGATAACCAGAGATATTTTCTTTCTTTTACTATTTCAGGGTAATTTAAAAAAATTCTCCAAGGGAAATGACTTATTATTCAATTCTTTGTGTCCTGTACCATCTATAATTGTGCTTCAGACATCTAAGAGGTTCAATAGTTTTGATTTCCTTGAATTGTAACTTCAAACTAAGACTTAGAATAAACTCTCACCTAATACTCTCAACTGTAACTTTTGTATACTTAAATCCACTGGAAGCTAATATCTTAATTAAATATATGTATTTGTATATATTTTTCTGCTCAAAAATCTTCACTGACTTTTAATGCCTGTAGATAGAGTCCAGACTACTTAACTGGTATTGGAAACTCTCATCTTCTCTGCCTGTTTTCCAACTTATCTACCACTCTCCAGACACCCTGCATAGTTACTCATATCTGCTTATTTACCCCAACTGTTTCCTTACCAGGAACTGTATACCCTGCCTCTCTATTTCAATGCTTAGCCAGTCTTCAGAGTACATGTTCAATCCTTCCTTTTATTTAAAGATTTTCTTGATCATTCCTTCCTGAAGTGACTTATCCCTTATCTGAACTCTTTCAACAGTTATTACATATCTGTTCCATTGGGTGCTTACCTTCTATTATCTTGTACTTGTGGGTTGTCTTGGTAAGTGTTGATATCTTATAACCCTTCCAACTAGAGGATGGAATCTGAAGGCAGGAGTCATACCACAATCGTTGCTGTTGTGTTACATGATTAAAAATCCTGATTCCTGGCATAGAACCTCACCTTCATTGACTTTGTGGTAAATATTAGCTGATTGATAAACATGAAATTCATCCATGATTTTTGGGCTTATCTATTCCTGATCCTTGTAACGTATTACTTAATGCAGAAAAAAGTACAAACTAATGTTAAAAGTAGTCCATAAACCAAACACCCCTTATAAAAGGGGTTACTTCCCAGTTTGTAATGAATTTAATGTTCCAGCAACACTTTCAACAATTATTCTGGTTTCCTGTTTTAAGTTGCGACTCTTCAAGAAAGCATTGGCCTGTTCCCTATTCTGTCTCCAATCTTTTTTGTGGGTTCACTGTTCTTTGGCAAAGATTCCTTGGATTTGTCATAGTCTCTTAACTCAGCTTTGAGAACCAAAATTTAGATTGTGGTTCCCACACCTTGATCACTTATTAGGGCCAAAGGCTTTTCAGGCTAAGGCAGACATAGTAATGGTTTACATGACTACATTTCTTGGCAAGGCAAATGACATCTGCAGAAAGATGGGAATTCTTTTTTATTTTTTTAAAATGAGTTACTGCAGATGGAGCTGGTGATTTTCCTTGGCATTGGATTTTATGTCACACAAAGACCTGTGCTCTTCTAAAAACATTGCCACAATTTGTTGACTCTTTGTCAAAAGTTTTGACAGTTTGTTGGCACATGATATATATCCCTGCACCTGTCTGGATGAACTTAAAAATTTGTGTATTTAAAAGAAATATTTATACATCCATCGGCATTTAACATGGATGTGAACGTACTTTGTGATTATTTAAAACACCTAAATTTTGAAATCCAATCCCAACTCTTTGTGGGGAGGTGGTTAACTCCGTTTCTTGGGCAATCGTAGTAGAGCACAAGAGTCTGCTTTCAAATCGCCAGTGGATTTTCCAGCGAGTCTTTAGACGCATTGACCTTCTTTCCCTTAATGAATACGTAAAGCCCTTGAGTTGTTCACCATTTGAAAAATGAGGTATTTAATATGCCCTTTGAAAGTTCACTTCCTTTTAAATCTGCAATTACAACACGGAACACTCTTTCCCATTCTGTTCACTTGCATGTGGTTAAATGAGACATGTTTTTGTTTTTGTTTTTTTGAAATCAGGATACAAAACCATTGAACGACCTGCAAATATTGGGTTCAATGTCCTGAAAAAAATGTTTTGGAAAGAGTGATCTATAATATCCCCTGAGCTGGGGATGTTATAAAGGTATCATTAAATGCTGAGTGAGAAGAATTTCTAACCTGGATCCATAACTAACCATATTGTTTTTGCCATCCCTACTATCATGCTTCTGGTGTTTAAAGTGGTTTAAATGTTTCATAAAACAAAAGTTGCTAAGCATTATTAGTTTTTTCACCTCATTAATCCTAGGATTTCTAGAGACACTGTATGGCATAATAAAATTGGACTGGGTTCCAGTTCTGACGGCTTACTAGCTGTGTCTTTTTTAGACAAATCGCTTGTGCTTTCTGAGTCATCTAATATAATTCTCACATAGAATAGATGTGAGGATCAAATGAAATATAGGTGTAAGTCATAAATTGTTATTCTTGTTGACTGGGAAGAAGGGCCATAAGGAAACTACTGGCTATTTCAGCATAAAGTTGTATAATGCATCATTGAGGATGAAGGATAGCTGGTAAATGGAAATGAGGCAGCTCTAGAAAATTAAACTCCAAGGAAATAGAATTGGGTTCAGCTATTAAGAATAAATATCCTGCCTCAGCCTTACCATCATTGTCCCTGCTATAGTTAAAAGGAAAATCGCGTTCAGGGAAGAGTGAGTGGATATAGGGATCCATACTTTTCTTTGGATAACTACATTTGTGACAAAGTGCTGAAATCTCTTACACATCTGGAGACAAACTATTAGAAAAACTGACTCCCCTGAAATTGACCTCCAAGAGACTGTATGACCAGTAATTTCCATTGAATAGTGATATAAGAAAAGGAAACAGAGAAAGTATGCATTTTAATAGGGGTAGATGAGAAATTAGGAATAAGAAATGAGAATTGGCTCTCAACTACATGTGTTAGAGGTGAAGAAATCATACAGGTCATCGTGTCATACTCTCAATTTTATAGATGATGAAACTGGGGTTCCAAGAGAGACATTGACTTGCCTAGATTTGTAAGGCCAGCTTGTATCCTTGTTGGTTTGGTTACACCTGTTGCTGTAGTTTAATTTTTATTAGCACCTTTGTTTCACATTCAAAAGTATCTTGTTTGGATGATTAATTGTATGGCTGCCATCAGTAGTGGTTACAGTAACAGCAGAGCCAAAGACTGCTCCCCAAATCTTGTTTCCTAGTCTACCAGCCTTCCCACTACTCTACTCTTGTCTTTTCTCAAGTGACCAGAACTTACTCTATTTTTCAAGTAGGAATAAGATTATTTTGCTTAGGTGGGTCCAGAGACATTCAGAGATGTATGTTTAGAACTCTAAGAAGAACCAGAAAGATACTATGAATGTTACATAGTTAGGATTAGAAATTCACTGGAAGAGAATTTATGGCAAATTTGGTCAAATATCACACTCAGTACTCACTGAGTCAGGAAATATTTAGGTAGCTGTGTGTCTAGTGTACTGAGAGCTCACCAGGCAGTGTTTCATGCATTAATTTTACATCTATTTTTGGCAAGTAAACAAGTAATTATTGAGCAATTTTAAATGCAAGACACTGTGAAAGAATCAAAGAAGTAGGAATGGATGATCCTCTAGGGACCACCAACAGCTTTAAGAGGTACAATCAGCATTCTTTAACACGTGAATTTTTATTTAATCAGGTAGTATCACCCTAATTTAATGGTCAACATTCCCAGCATGAATTTTACCTACTCTTGACAGTTTAAGATGACTTGGTGATGAGGTATCAGCAATATGGGAGCTATCTGAAATATTTGGGTAAGGTGGTGGCTCAGTGGTGAGGTAAAGGGGAGGAGGGAGAGAATTCCCAGTACCCCTCAAATCACACCATCTAACCCGTTTCCTACATGTGCCCAAACCACAAGGTCAGGCAGCACCGCCTATGGAATGAACAAAGAACCCTGTGTGCTCACTACAAGGGCTGAGGTGCCAGTTACTTACCCCTGAGAGGTCAGAAGCATGTCAGAAAGCCTCCCACCGCGGCTGGTGAATAAGAGTGCTATAAAACATGAGAAAACAAAACCTAATGGCTTATTGGTTTTGGCTCTGCCCTGGTTTGTAGGGACCTATCTTACATAGTCAATGAGCTGTTTCCAACATTTACTTGATTTCTTTAGTGTAGGGAGAAAACAGATGTGCTGTTGGCAAAATGGGAATCTAACCCTAACATCTAGGCAATGCTGCTTGGAGGAATTCAGAATGGGGTCCAGGAGGAGAAAGGGAAATATATTTGAGAGCAGGGCCTCTTAAAGTTTAATTTTCCCCCCGCCTATTGTCTTTGGCATAGTCTAGTCATCAGCAGCAGTCATAGGTGGCTGATGACCTGGGAGATGCAGGTAGTGGGGAAGGGATAGGGGGTCACACATGATGATCTGTGGTAGCTAACAAGATGACTTGCTGAAGTTGCTTCCCCCATTGCAAAGGATGGGATCTTTTATGAGTCTGAGTCAAATCCATTCAGACAGATTTTCCTAACTCGGCACTGTGCGACTTCTTCGGAGCTAAAACATCTAGGAATTAGGTGATTTTCAATTTCCAGAGCCTTGTTGTGTGGTAGAAGGTGATTCCTTAGACATAGTCTTCCCTCAAAAAAAGTAACTTCTCTTAAAAATATCTTGAGAAATTGTACACCACAATTAGTACAAAATGTTTGGCTTTTTATCTGTTGAATCAAGTTAATTGGTATGTCAGAGATACCCGGCTCGAAAACAACAGAACCAGAGTGACTCAAGGCTGGAGAGATTCCCAGAATGACAACTTCCTGATCCAGACACCCGACTTCTAAAATCATCTAAAGTTGACCTAAGGCAATCCTAGTCACAGGTTATAATCAAGTTTTACTTTTAGGCCCTAACAATTAGAAACTGTTTATTTTAGATTTATGAGCGGACCCATTCAATAGGTTTCACAGAGGGCATTTATACCACTTGCTGACAGCAGTCTTCTCCCCCACCCCCTACACTCTGAAGATCACCAGGCATAAAAAGACAGAACACACAGTTAAATTTGAATTTCAGATTTAAAAAAAAAATCTTTTAGTAGAAGTATATTCCATGCAATATTTGGGACAGACTTATACTAAAAATTTATTCTTTATGTGAAATTCAAATTTAGCTAGATATCCTATATTTTGTTGGCAATCTTATCCCCACCCATCCTTTTGCAAATTATCAACATTTGCAGTGTATTTAAATTGAAAGTACCTATTCAGACCAGTTGAGATCATTAAGGAAAAATATATGATACCATAAATACTCCATATACTTGCAACATTTGAAATTCTTTTAAAAAGTTAATGTGTGTATGTGTATGAGTGTGTATGTGTATGTGTGTGTGTGTGTGTGTGGGTGTGTGTGTATGTGTGGTTGTGAGTGTGTGTTATCTCTATGACTTAAGATGCGTACAAACAGTCGAGAAACCAGTGAGTATCCTGGATTAAATAGAAATCCTTTTTAGTAATTTCTCTGTTTCAGCAATCATATGATATGTTTGTTTCATCTTGGCATCCATCCATGCTTGCTAACAAAAATATTTATTGCTGATCATACATATAATCAAAAGGGTGAATATCAAGAACTTCTTTCTTATCTGTATATAGCTAACCTCATATAAAGTTCTATACATTTTGGAGTAACAGAATAGCTTGCCGTCTTAGAAATCTAGGAAATAGATTAAGTCTCTAGTGTGAACCAAACATGCAAGTATATAGCCATGTGGTTTTTGAACAGAATTGTTGATAAAAAGCTAGTACATTTATACAAAACTCTAAAAAATGCAATGCAAGCTAATATATAGGGAAAGAAAACAGATTAATGGCTGCCTGCGTATGGGGTAGGAGGTGGGAATGGTGGATAGGAGGGATTTGCAAAGAACAGGAAACATTTAGGGATGATGGATATATTTACTATCTTGATTGTGATGATGTTTTCATGGGTATACACATTTCAAACCTTATCAGATTATGCTCTTAAAATCTGCAATTTATTGTATCACTTATACCTCAATAAAGCTAAAAAAATTAAAATTGTTAAAAACAAAACAAAACAACAGACTAGCACATGAGAAGCTGTATTAGAATTTAAGGCATTTTCTAGTATTGCCCTATAATCTCCATTAAGAAAATCATGTTGCTTCTTAGAATGATTGGAATTAAAGAGATTTTCATGAAAGAAAGGTGTATGTCTTATTTATTTCAGTTGCTAAAACCTTAAGTTTTGGGATAGGCCACAGTACATAGTAAAGGTACATAGTATATTTTGAGTGAGTGGACAAGTAAAAGCGATATAATCACAAAGTATAGCGGAAAGAAGGATATACTGGTTAGTATTGGAAAATATATCAATTATATTTAGCTGCAAGTAACAGAATCCCAAACAGAGTGGATAAACCACACAATTATTTATTTTTTCATACAGTAGTAGTTCAGAGATAGGCAACCCAAGGTTATTTGCTGGCTCTCCAAAAGAATTAGGAACTCAAAATTCTTCTGTTTTTTTCTGCTTCACAACACGTGGCTTCCATGCTCAAGAACAACTAATTTTCCCAGAGGCAGTGGAAGTTCTAGCCATTGTAACTGACTTTTAGAAATCAGAAGGAAGATGGCATCTCATCTCTGCTAAGACTGTTCCTTTTAGTGACCTTCTCTGAAGACTCACATAACATTTTTATATTTCATTAGCCCCATTCAATATCAAGGGAGACTGGGGAATGTAGACTATTTATCAAAAGCCAATGAGTGTTTGTAAAAATCAGGTTTTAAGTAACAAGAAAGAAAGAGAAATTTAACATTGGAAGACAACCAACTGTCCCTACCATAATGGGACTCAATGTTACTTTTGTAATTATTGTTTCTTTTGTTGTTGAAATCAAAGTTGAATAGTTTAGGGTTTATGGAGCACATTTCTACATGTGACCTTTAACCATTGAGATATTTTATTTCCCTGTAAACACTTGTCCGACATCAAGCCCATTGAGAAGAAGTGGCTATAACTAGAGGAAACTAGCAACACTGAATTCTAACTTAAAGATTCATTCTTCCACCAAGCAAGGAATACAGGTCAAAGGCCATTATAATAAAAAGATTGCCCAGATTCTTTTATTTTGTTGTATTGCATATTTCTTAAGACAAATGGGTTATTGCCTAGGGCTCAGAAATCTTTTGCTATATAGAGATTTTTGTCACAATAATATTTGTTGTGATGAAATTTGACCTATATTATATTTCTTTACGTCTGCTGTCTAATTTCCCTTAGGACTGTGGTTTTCAAATTTTTTTAGATGGGGAAATTCTTTGTAGGAACAAAATCCTGTGGAAGGATACAAATAAAGCAGATAAAATTGATGTGGCTGAAAAATTATGAGTAAAAATAAAATTGATGTAGGTGAAAAATTATGAGTAAAAATAACCTACAAACTCCAAGAGCTCATTTACTCTCCCACCCCCACCCTTCGCTTTAGACCACACATATGTGTTTGGGCCATGGGTTAAGATGTTGTCAATGACTTTTTTTTTAAGTGAGATTTAAATCCCATCTAATAAAGAATAAAAAAGACCAGGAAAATATTTTCCTTTACTGGCTCACATCTTTAGATACTATGAGATGACCACTTAAGTCTTCCAATTTGCCCATGAGTTAAGAATTTGAGAATCAGTGATAATTTGATGGTTTTAAATGGTGTCTTGGCTTGAAATACAGAAGCTAATCAACTGCTGTGGTTACACTGTTGTAAAATCTTATTATGGCGTGAAAGTATAGCTCTACTCTGCACTTTGAGAACACACACGCATATCCATTCTAATGGGAGAGAAATTACTGCGTTCATCACTCATTTAAAAAATAGTTTTTCGGAAAGTGGATGGTTTTGTTGTTGCTATTTGTTTTGATTTACTTGTCACATCCAGAACTAAGCATTGTGGAATTAATCGAAAGTAAAATCTGAAGTTCTTTCATTTAAAAATAGACGTTTTTAGGAAAATAATTGTACATTTGGAAATAAGATCATTGGAGAAACCACCATTTTTTTTTTAAATTGTGAAATAGGTACTATGTGAGTTTTTGTTTTGTTTTGTTTTGTTTTGTTTTTAAGGGAATAAAAGAACCTGGGCACAGGAAGATTCCGGAGTCAATTTGCCTTTCTGTTAAAACTAAAGAAGGAACTACCAAAGAAATTCTGATTATGATCTAAGGGACTGCATAGCAATTTCCATTTTTACTGCATAAAAGTAACTATTTAAAAAGCTACTTTACACTCAAGTTGATGATTAAACTTACTTATGTTACATATACATTTACATTATTATCTAAATTGGTGTTGCTCACAGAGGACAGTCTCAGAAGGCATTTTAGAAATGTATGTGGATGGGTTTAAATTGTGAACATCTTGGGGGTGTGCTACTATTCTCAATTAGTGAATGGAAGCAAGGGATGATGCATGTTCTACTATGTGCTGGAGAGATCATCAGGACCAGTGGATGTTCCACTAGACACTTACTCTGTTTTACAAATAAGCACCGAATGTCTTTTGCAATGTTTTAATGTATACTGACATGAAAATTTTACATTATTCTGTTCAAAGCTTTATCAAGATATGTTCAGCATTTCAGAAAGTCATATCATTAGCAGCAAAATCTTTATTGGTATTTGCGCCACCACCAGCCACATGTAGCATTCTTAGTGATTTAATGAGTAGGTACAAGCACCTTCTAGGGTACTTGTCTCTGAATTTTTCACACTAAACTATGGTTTTCTTATAAACTATTTGACTTTTATTTCTCCTTTATATTTAGTTATGAATGTAGGGAGATAATGATTCCTATAGGTTTTATTTCAGGATAGTATTGGGGTTATAACAAGTAAATGTTGAGTCTGATAAAGTTGAGAACCATTAGCTTGGGGGTTCTCAACCTTGGTACCATGAACATCTGGGGCCCGATTATTATTTATTGTGCTCATCTGTCCTGTGCACTGCAAGATGCATGGTAGCATTCTTGGCCTCCACTCATTAGACGCCAGTAACAACCCTCCTCCCCCAGGTTGTAACAGCCAAACATGTCTCAAGATATTGCCAAATAACCCCTTGGGGAGAACATCACCCCTAAGTGTGATCAACTGTTCTAATGTAAGAGATTATAAGACTTCTAGAACTGTTCGATGTGCCATTTTTTCCAGCCTACCATTACTTATTTATTTATTTGGTTCTTCCATTGCGTGTCTTCCTTCCTTCCTTCCTTCCTTCCTTCCTTCCTTCCTTCCTTCCTTCCTTCCTTCCTTCCTTCCTTTCTTCCTTCCTTCCTTTCTTCCTTCCTTCTTTCCTTTCTTCCTTCCTTCCTTCCTTTCTTTCTTTTTTTCTTTCTTTGTTATTAAATTTATTTAAGTGACAATGGTTAATAAAATTACCTAGATTTCAAGTGTACAAATCTGTCATACATCATCTATATCTCACATTGTGTGCTCCCAACCCAGAGTAAGTTCTGTGGCACATATACACAATGGAATACTACTCTGTCATAAGAAAAGATGAAATACTACCATTTGGATGGATCTTGAAATTGTCATGCTAAGTGAAACAAGTCAGACAGAAAAAGTTGAGAACCACATGACTTGACTCATATGTGGGATACGAAACTGAAAGCCACCGTTACTTATTAATGATGGACTTGCCTAGGTTCCTTAGACCTGCTGCCAGTGGTTCCTTGGTGCACACCATGTCCTGGCTTCCTTCAGTATCCCATCATGACTGCTCTTACTTCTTTCACATCTCTAACATTTTTGTTTCTGTTTTAGGAGGAACAAAGAGCTGGGGTTTAGCTTAATTTTGCCATAACCTATTTGTGTGACCTCGAGTCAACTATTTCATCTCTCTAGGTCTCAATTTCATTTGTAAAATGAAGGATTGGGCTACATAATCTGAGGTCCCTTTAGCTCTGTAAGTCTTTGATTCACTTGTCTCTGACTCACCTCTTTAAAAACCTGTTTGCTCATTGGCAATTCTATATGCAATTTTGTGGAAGACATCTCAACTGTACTCAGAAAATGTAAGTTCAAAAAATGATAATGAAAATATCACTCAGAAAATTCTAAATTAGTACAACTGAAGTTACCAAAATAGATGACTTGCTGCTTAACGCAATCCAAAGTTGTTTAAAATCTTCTATTTCTAAGAGCCCTGCTCCAAAATAGAGCCAAAAGACTCATTAGAATACTAACAAAAGGATACACCTGGACCTACTTAGGGAACAGAGTGAATCAGTGATTTGGCCCATGATCTGGACTGATGAAAACAGAAAACCTAAAGACTCAAAATAACACTGGTATCTATAGTTATGATTCTGCCTCTAAATAACCAAGCCATGTGGATGACAAATTAAAAGTCATCAAGTCACATCCTGTTTCTCCCCCACAGCTAACAACTGGATATTTAGAGATAGAGAGAACTTACAACTAATTGACTGACTTTCACATTTTTCTTCCTATGGCTTTGACATAAGAAAGATGGAGCTAACTTTACAGCACTGGTAACAGGCTCCTTTAAATCTAAGAGGTCTCAATGATAGATATGTCATATTTCTCCTCTTTTGGCATATGAAAAGGCTCTGAGAGCATTCTATTGGTCAATGGTGATGATAACTGAATTAAATGCCAAACTGAAAAGGCATTGCAATTTTATTGAAGGGGATGGAAACTTACTAAGCACCCACTATATACAGGTACACATTACTTTTAATTCTCAGAATGGCTTACAAGGTAAGCATTACAATTCCCATTTTATAGGTGAAGAAACTGAGTCTTTGGGATGAACTGTCCAAGATCACCTAATTACCTAAAGAAAGCCTGGATCTTTCTGAATTCAATGTCCCCACTTTTTCCACTAAGCGACTAAGGGTTCTTAGGTTGGCTAAAGGTGGTTACCAGGGTTAGCATTGCTGTATTTCTCCAATGCCACCTCTGGTCCAGGCATAATTGGAAGAAAAAAATTGTAAAGATGGTGCAGCTTGCGCTTTGTTCCCCTCTCCCTCTGCTCTCTTCATTTTCTGCCCCCATGAAGGTCAAACTCTCCTCCAGACCTCAGTATCCCCAGGCTGCCTCCTAGATGCTCATGAGCCTCTATAGCACTTTACTCGGTCAGGAAAACAGTCCCAGCATTCTCCGAGCATCTCCCCCTGTCAAATCTCGCACAGCCCAAATTCCACTTCCTTAGGCTCTGCTCCCTGCTGGATCGTGTTGTGTGGTTATGGCTTTGCGGACATAGCTGCCTGCGACTGGATCAGCTGGCTAGCTTTCCATGGGACTGGGTATCTTAATCCAGATACAAATCCACCTAAGAACTTTCAAGAGAGGTTAGAGTGATGCTGCCGATGTCAGGGTCTTGGTGAGTAAGCAGAGTGAGCACCTCTGTGCCAGAGCCATCAATATTTTTATGGAGATCAAAGCCCTAAGCACGAATGATAAAACTCTGATAAGATACTTCAGGCCAATGAATTTAAGGGGGCAATAAAGGGCCTTTTGTGGAGTCTCTTAAAATATATCCTGCACTAGACCAAAGTCTTCCTTATAATGAACGAATTTTTGACCAAGACAGTAAATGCCCAAGGAGCCTATGTCTAAGTTGTCTTCACTGAAAAATAAAGAACTTTAGTGCTTCAGTTATAAAGAGTTCCACTGTGACATGAACAGCAGCGGCACAGGAGGCTCAGCAAGGCATGGTTTCTGCACAGCAAAGTTGCCAGTGATTCCATTGTGCACAAAGAGCTTCTATTAGTTAATTAATCTTCTGATATTTATCAAGCATTTGCTGTATCCAAGGCTTTGTGCTGGGATGGACATAGGGATTTTGCTAACGTAAGGGCTTCAACTAATTTGATATGTTTACAAAGCCGTGCAACCTAATGTGAGGCTTGCAGCAGGGCATGGAATCAATATATTATTATAATATTCAGTGACTTGTGCTCCTTTATTCAACAAGTACTTATATGAGGGATGACTAAGCCATTTTAGCGACGGAAAGGTATAACTGAGATTCAGATAAGGTCTGAACCTCAAGGACCAATCGTCTGGTCAGAGACATGACTACGATGATTCCACGACAGGGTGATCAGGACTGTGAAAAAATCAGTCATCCAGGCAAGTTTGGACATGACACTGAACAGCTGGGACAGCTCTCCCGGACTTGAGGCAATGAGAAACGCATCCTGGGAAAGGTAATACCCACATTGAGACCTCAGAGGATGAGGAGAGAGCCAGAACACATGGGAGGAAGCTGGGGCAAGGAGGATGGAAGGAACAGCGTGCTCAAGGCTTGGAGACAAGAGAGAGTTGTCTAGATATGGGACAATCAATAGTTTATTATGTCAAGAATTTAGAATTTCAGTCATAGGGATAGTGGGGGGATACAGGTGGCGAGGTAAAGAAAGGCTAGTTCATGAAGATATTTGAATGCATGCCAGAAAGCTTAGATATTATCTTGGGGACAACAGGGCTCCATTGATGGACTTGAATCACGGTAGCCATTTCAATGATTATAATCTAGAATATATGGGGAATTTTGCTTTTCTGGAAAATGTAGTAGGCCAACAGAAATGCCTGCATCCAATAACCAAATTATCTTTAAGATTTTGACTCAGCTGTGGTGGTGAATGAGGCATAAATTGCTCCAATAGGTTCTTTCTTCTCTCCATGGAGATTCTGTGGTGAGATTCCTCAGAAAATCAACAAAAGGCATTTTTGAACAAGGAGTTAGTAAAAGTCATAAAAAGACTTGAGTTAGAGTAGACGTTTTGCAGCTGTTTCTGGCCGAAACCAGAAGTAGAAATTAAGCAGCTGACACATCTCTCCTTATAACTTTTATTAAGCAGACAACCTCCCTTCACCCCCACCACCCCTGTCTAACTGTGCACTTTTTTTTTTAAATGTGAAAGGCCTTAAAAAAATGTTTTAAACTTAATAAAATATACAACTTGACCTGGTTAATCTGAACCAGTTTGCAAACTCCCTTTATATTTGGATAAAAAAATAAACCTTCAGATTAACCAACTCTTGGCAAATTCCCTGTGTCTCCTGTTAGTGAATTCTTTACTAGTTACATTTCCGGCTCCCCAGACATGGGGATGAATTAAGGCTGGAAGAAGCAGGCCTGGCTGTAATTACATTAAGCATTTTTTTTTTTTTTTTTTGCAGAAAGAAAAAGTGTGTCATAGTGTACTGATATGCTTAGGGTGACATTTGCTTTCCTCTGCCAAGTTTGGGGCTGTGCCCCAGGGCCTGGATTCAATAACAAGAGAATACTGGATGAAAGGCACTTTCTACCTTTCTGATCGTTACAGGGTTTCTCATTCATGTGAGTGATAATGCTGCTGGCTAGACAAACTGAAGGGAGGATGGAGGTGGGCTACACAGAGAAGGCAGGAAGAACCTGAGCCAATCCAAGTTTGCGGACTCCAGGTTTAATATCGCCTCAGTTCTTAAGAAACCAGGCTCTGGCGAATAAGTGAGGGAAAGTGCATTCTGGAAAGAATTGGCATCCTAGAGTTTGGGGGGGCAGTCAGGTATCCCTTTGATCTTTATCCTAATGTTTGTCCTTCCAACTTTGCCCCATGCCTCATCATTCCCCAGAGGCTTTCCTGACAAATCTTCCTATATTTCAGTCATTTCCACAGGTTATTATAATTTGAATGATACAATGTTTCTTTTTAGCTTGCTTTAATTCTCTACTTCTATCTTTTTTTTCTTTCTCTACAATGGCTCCACATCTTTTGCCTTTCTTTTAGCACTGCATTCGACCTTATCCATGCACTATGTACTTAATATTTTGCTGAGGACATTATGAAAGAACTTAATGCTCAGAAAGAGAAAATGTGTAATGCCAGCACCCAGTTACCTTGCAAGCAAATTTTCCCTGCATAATCACATTTATTACTCTCATAAAATATAACACTATCCTTATTGCTTTTGGCAATAAAAGAAAGCCTCTAATGTATACCTTTCCTACCACACCTCGCACACTTAACTATTAAGGGAGTTCTAAATAGAGGGGTGGAAAGACATGGAAAAGGCCAGATTCTTCCAGCGGGAGCCAAATGACTTGCAGTGTGGAAGTTTGATTCTGAACTTAAAGTGGTCTGGGAAAACATAAACCTTTATATCTTAAGTGTGACCCACTGGCCCCTCCACTGTTTTGAAATGGAGTTCTCCTTTCAAAGTCTGCCCCTAGTCCTTCCTCGAGGAAAAGTAGTTTGAAGCTTACTTTCAAAGCCCTTAAGTGTAAAAATAAACAAGCATTCAGTCAATGGGGTCCCCGATGCTTTGCCGTACTACAACACATTTTTTAGTCATAAATCATGTCTCTGACAGGTGTATGATGATGCATTGTGTTAATACATCATGATGACAATGCTGATGATGTATTAGTGTAATATATCCTGAAAGCCTATCACTTTAGAATTCTGTGTTTATAAAGAGCCAAGGAAGGGTTTGAGGGTGGCAACATTGAGAAAGAGGGAGTGGATAGGAGGGTTCAGGACGATGAACATCTTTTTCTCACAAACCAAGAACCAACAAGGGAAATCAATAGTTTCTACCTCCCAGGCACTAACGTCTTCCCTCTCCCAGTAGTTATGTCACGGATGCAGCTCTTGGAGGTATACTTTATCAAACCTAGGTCACACACCCAGTTATTGGCAGGGCCAGGCTAGGCGCAGGTCTTCTGAGTCTCAGCACCACAGTTTTTCCAAAACCATCAGACTTTGAGATGAATGAAATATATTCTGTGTACACAAAACAGGAGTTCTGTCCTAGATGCACCCATTGACCGAAATGTTTCAGTCACATGTGCAGACATATGTGTGCTAACACTTGCAACATTTAGCAGTCAGTGCTTTTTTTCTCCCTAGGCTTCTGGTAGGTTATGGACTTCAATGAACAGCCTAAGAGTAGTAATGCAGCCATTTCATTTGTTGTCTATTCACTGCTGCTACAACAGACTGGGTCCCAGCATTTACGGCACTTGGCCATCAGACCAGACCAAGTGCTAATTACATCAGTCTTTCCTTCAATTCAGTAAAACCATTTCCCTTTTTTCAAGGGAACATTTGTGGTGATGTGGTAATGATAAAAGCAGTCCTTCAGTGTAGCTTATGGTCCTGCCTATCAAATAAGTGAATTACATAGAGGTCGTGCTGTCTTCATAATGGGAACCATCGGAAAATATGCTCTTTGTGAGGGAGAACTCCTGCTACAACGTATCTATCAAATCTTCGATTGTCTGTTATTTCCAGTCAATCCTTAATTGGCTTTGACATTCTTTATTTAACTCATCGCAAATCAATTTTAGGATGTCATCCAAAAACCACAAAACAAACAGAAGAAAAAAGAAAGAAAATATGAGTCAAGTTGAAAGATAAAAGCCATTTAGAAGTGCAATGAAAGTAAAGAAGCACAATGGAAAACAGTGGAATCGATGTATCTTTGGCTAGGAAATAGGCTGAAACTTATTTTTATGTCACTGAAAAGTAAATTAAGAACTTAGATTATCAAGTAGCTTGTCAAATAAATCCATATTTAAGGATGGGCAACTTTTTGAATTCCACTTACAAATGAATTTGCTGAAATACACAGGTAAGTCCATTCTTAGAACAAGCAAAACTGTACTTCTTTTCCAAAGAATGCTGGAATCCAGGTTTTCCCAGATTAAGGCAAATGTCTACATACCATAAGTGAAGGTCTGATGCATATAAAAGTCAACTAAGAAAGAGGGTAATTATCTGTTGGCATTTTTTGTGAGTGCGAAAACAAACACTGACACACTTTGTGCAAAACGCATTTTATGTGAGTGCAAAAACGACACTGACATACTTTGTGAGTGCATATCTTGCTGCACACGGAGTCTATTTCTTATGGACTTGCATATCATCTGTGTCCCCGTGGACTTGCTATCCAGATGTGGGCAGAGACTGCTTGCCACTCTCCATACTATGTCTATATTTCCAATGGACCCTTGATGCAGGTCTATTGCTGATGCTGATATTTATGTTTTCAAATATAATAAATTTTGATGTGTTTCTTGACTCACCCTTCCCACCTCCAAACATGAGATTTTTCAAGTACATTAATTCGATAAAAATTAATGTTAGATGGATTTATGGACCAGTTATCAGGACTCGATTGTATAGTTAAAATATTCCCAGATATTCTCTATTCTGTCAGTTTTTGCCAGTAAGCGTGGCAGCCTGGGGCAGGAGGAACTTTGTTACCAATTACCTGAGTAATTGGTAGGGAATCATTAGGTCCATGACTGAACCTATCACAAAACGCCTGTCTTGCAACCTGATAGAGTGAGTGTCCAGAGAAGGGTGTTAACTATAAGAGCTCACCAACCATGGCTTGCTGCAGCCTGAATCGGTTCTGCTGACCATAAGCTTTGATGGCTATTGCTGTCCAGTACATTTTAAGGTTTCTGTAGAGACTGATGACAAATACGCAAGGGTCTCCTGGCCAGCCTCCAGACCTTTGATGATCCTCAGCTCCCTGACCAGTGGGATGGTGATAATGTTTGTTGCTCTTGGCCTTGAAGCCAATCTGTCCCACACCCAAAGTGAGCATCTGGAGAAAGTACAGTTTTCAAGAACTGTTCCCAGAGGCCATATCTATCTCTCCATTACCAGAATAAAAATATCCCGGCTACTCCAGAGTACCCAGCTAATGAAAAGCTGTCTTATTTGGCCCAGTTGGATTATCCTGATGATCTCTAGAGGTCAGCTTTCCCCTGCTCTCTTACATCTCCCATCAAATCAAGGGCATAGAATACTTAAACATATGTTTCAAAAATTCTCCTTGTTGTCATTCCCCAGGATACATAAATCATTTCTGCTCTTATAAATCTACAAGGCATTAATGCATGAGACCCAGGGGACGGTAACATGGGTAAACAAGGAGAAAAACTCCCTTTTCCTGCCCAAGGGCCTTTAACCTCTTAGGACCTCAGTTTCCTTTTCTGTAAAATAAAAGTTTGAATTAGATGAGAACTAAGATATTTTAAGCAGTATCTTAACACTCAAAAGCTATAACATTTAATAGGAAAGTGAGAAACTATGTACGTATCACAGTTACACTGCCAGAAAACAACTTGGAGGCCTATAGATTTTTCTAGCAGCTGTTGAGGATAAACCTGCACTCTATAGTAAGATACACATCTTCCTTTTTTATCCCCATTATCAGAACCACATTCAAGGCACCCAGTCTTTAAGCAGTCTCTTTCAAGCCAAATTTCTGCAACCTCTCTTTATTAAAGGTTCTGTTCATTAATTTAGATTTACTGTGGGAGTGTTCAAGTCTGTTAACATGACCACAGCCTGTTCCTGCTCTGTCAGTTTTGCATGTTGCAATTCTTCATCACGGTGCCAGAATCCTAGTTATGCCCTCTACTTGGGGGAGCTCAATCTGCTGATGTGGGTTTGCACATCACCACATGCCCATGTTTCTGTCCCATGTCCTGAGACAAGGACTCAACCAGTAGTTCCTTTTCTTGCATTATTGTTGAAATAGTTCTTTCGTATACTATTGCAGTGGGGAGGAAAAAACAATGTTTTTTAAAACCTATACTGCTTCCTCTGAAGGGTGAATCCTGACATGGAGGCTTTTTTGCCTTGCTAAGACACTCAAGAAGTCAGTCCCAGAGACTTTGGAAGTGAATTTGCAAGAGAAATGGGAATAATTTGGGGTTTCTGGGGGCAATCTTGAGGAGCAAGGGGAAAAGAGAGAGGCAGTTGGATAGCAACAGGTTGGGTGGAACGGTTAGGAAAATGTCCCCAGTAGTGGCGTGTTCTGGGACTTTCAAGATCAGGGACTGCTCCCATTTGTGGTCTGTGCTACATATTGTGATAGAAATCTCCTCCTCCCCACCCCACCGCGCCTCCTATTTTGAATGAAGTATCTGTGTGTACACATAAATATCTTGGAATAATACCATGATTGTAGGGCTGTAAGAAGCAGCAGGCCCAGAATGACAAGATGACTCGTCCACTGAACTTATTCAGGAAAAATGGGAATCCAGATCCAGCGGTAACCGAGAGAACACAAATTCTGAGAATTTGCAGAAATTTCAGGGGCTCCTTTAGACTCCCACAAGGTATGGAATGTAAAGTTGGAGACTATCTTATTTAGGTCATGGAGGTCAGGAAGACCCCAGCTGACATATAGGTTCCATTACAGGTGAGGAGTTTTGTTACTCTGGCATCAGGAGTCAAGCTAATCTTCTCATATCAGACTTTATTCATCTGTGGCAATATTTTGTGGGATAAGATAAGCCCTGGGACATAACGAGTGAGTCAGTTTTACTAATTGAGCTCTGACATCCAAGTTTTGATTTCTCATGCATATCTCCTCTTCCCTTGCCTCTGCCTTCCAATCACACAAACAAACTACTCAGTCACCACTTTCACTTCCATCCCAGCTCTGAATTCAGGAGAAAGAGTTAACTCCCTCTTATGTGAGTTGAAATGTGATTTCGCTCCTTTGCATGGCTCCCCATTTTAAATCATTTTTCCCCATCCCAATTTCCTCATCGTGGGTTCTGTTGTCGGCCTTAGCCCATCGTTAGTCTCCTGGCCAGCCCCTCCTCTCCAAAGAGGGGGCTTTGCTTCCTCTTACATCTTCAGTGAACCACAGTGACCTTTGAGGCTGATGCAGGTGCTTTGGGAGACCAGTTTATCAAGTGCTGCAGACAGGAAGGGCTGGGGTGAACCATCAGCCCCTCAAAACTATGGTCTAGAACTGCCCTAGACCAGATTCGTAATGGTGACCTGGAGGTGAAAGGCTCTATATTCCATTACCAGTCTCTTGAGTAATCTACCTAATTCAGTATCCTTTCATTTAATTGAAACATTATTTTCTTTCTGTTAGCCAGGGCACTCAAGCTGGTATAGCAATGTTAATCTTTCTGCTGATTTCCATCTTTGCAGAATTACCTTTCTAGCAATTAGACCCGCTGGTATAAATTTGCTTTGCTCCTTCCCGGGGTTCAATGTTAAAAAGGAAATCTCCAAGCTCAATGCCTTTTCCTCCAGGCTGACCCAGGGCAGGTATTAATTAACTGGGGTGTCGTGAAAAGGTTGAGCTTGAAAAGCCAAGTAGGAGAATACTTCTCTTGGGATGTCATTGCAGCCAGTAGATGAACTAAAGAGGGTGAGACCTGGATGGAGAAGAATCACATTAAAAACGTAGTAGAATGATTGCACTATTAGTGAACTGAGGAGTAAAACAATGGTTAGTCTGGAAATACCTTCAGACTTTCAAGTAACAAAATCTACATCCTTTGTTGAAATCTGGACGTAGCTCATTTGTGAACATTCTCTAAGACATTCAGGGTCATAGTGACAAGCCATCTCAGCTTGCCTGGAACTGATGAGTTCCTGAGACCAGAGACTTTTCCAAACTAAAATTGGGAAAGCTCTGGGCGTACAGAAATGAATTGGTTGCCCTATTAAAGTCCAGTTTCTGAGAAATATGTATAAGTCAGTGGCCTGTTCACAGTTCCTGCTAAACACAACAATGAGTTGTTTATACCTACCATCTTACATCCTGAAATTTAACCTTTTCTGAGATCTGTCAAAGTTGAGAAACTAACTCTAGATTTTCAAGGTCATTAGGAATGTTAATTGTCAAATCCAGTGGCCTTCTCTTTGACCTTGCCCTTTCTCTAGCCTTGCACACCACTGAATACATCGCTTTTCCAAATTCCCTCTTCATTGGACTTCTGTGCACTTGATTTTTCTGATTATCTTCTTCCTAACCACTTCTCTTTCTCCATTGCTTCAATTTCCCCCTTCACCCCTCTTCTCTCTCTGTAATTAATTCTGTAGACACAGGGCTGGTTATTTACCTGTCACCTCTCAGTCCTATGCTTTTATATTCTGCCCTATGCTGCCAGGGCTGGGAGTCGGCAAACTCCTATTTCCCTAGTTTTGCTTACCAGCTGGCTTGCTATTAAGGCTTGGTTAGTTGAGGCACCAGGGGGAGGGCAGAAAGTGTGAAAAAGATAGAAGAAGCTCCTTTTCCTGGCTCCTGCAGTACAATGGTCATTCACAGTGGCTGGTAGTTTCTGCAGCTCTAGTGGAATGTGGTGGTCCTAGGCTCCAGCAGCCCTGGTAAGGGTGCACCTTCCCTGGTCAATCGTGGGTCCAGAACTGAACTTTAAGAGCCTTTCCAGCAGGAGCCAGTGGGGTATGCCGCCCATGAGGCTTTCAATCACTAATAATGTATGAAAGATTTAACTTCTGACTTATGTCAAACACCACTTTCAGGACCTCTCTGTGTGGATGTACACTGCTCTGTTTTGTACTAATCATCTTCTGGCAGACCTTGATTGTCCCTCCTCCCTACTAGAGAGAATTCTAGCGATGGAGCTGTCATTCTTCTAGTTACTGCTACGTGCCTTTCCCTTGCTTCTAAAACCGGATTAGTCACCACATCTTGTCTTTTTATATAAAATCCAATGTATTTCACATCTTTCACTTTGTGTCCTTTCCCTAACTTTGGCCTTTACACCCTCAGGTCTAAATGGAACAATAATGTCTTTTCCATTTTTGGGGTAGATACCCAGGAGAGCGATTGCTGGGTCATATGGTAATTCTATTCGTAATTTCTTGAGGAACCTCCACACTGCCTTCCATAGCGGCTGCACCAGTCTGCATTCCCACCAACAGTGTATGAGAGTTCCTTTTTCTCCACAGCCTCTCCAACACTTGTAACAATTTGTCTTGTTGATGATAGCCATTCTGACTGGGGTGAGGTGATATCTCATTGTGGTTTTCATTTGCATTTCTCTGATGATTAGCGATGTTGAGCATTTTTTCATATGTCTATTTGCCATTTGTATATCCTCTTTGGAGAAATGTCTCTTCAGGTCCTCTGTCCATTTTTCAATTGGGTTGTTTGTTTTTTTGTTGTTGAGTTTCATGAGTTCCTTGTATATTTTGGATATTAGCCCCTTATCAGAGGAACTGTTTGCGAAAATCTTCTCCCATTCAGTTGGTTGCCTCATTATTTTGTCAATAGTTTCTTTTGCTGTGCAGAAGCTTTTCAGTTTCATATAATCCCATTTGTTTATTTTAGTTTTTACTTCCATTGCCTTTGGAGTCAAATTCATAAAATGCTCTTTGAACCCAAGGTCCATAAGTTTAGTACCTATGTTTTCTTCAATGCAGTTTATTGTGTCAGGTTTTATGCTTAAGTCTTTGATCCATTTTGAATTAATTTTGGTACATGGTGACAGATAGCAGTCCAGTTTCATTCTTTTGCACGTAGCTATCCAATTCTGCCAGCACCATTTATTGAAGAGGCTGAGACACGTGTACGCCAATGTTCATTGCAGCTTTGTTTACGGTGGCCAAGACATGGAAACAACCAAAATGTCCTTCGATAGATGAATGGATAAAGAAGTTGTGGTACATATACACAATGGAATACTATTCGGCATTAAGGAAAGATGATATAGGAGCATTTGTGACAACATGGATGGATCTCGAGAGAATAATGCTAAGTGAAATAAGTCAGACAGAAAAAGCAGAGAACCCTATGATTTCACTGATATGTGGTATATAAACCAAAAAGAACAAGACAAACAAATGAGAAACAAAAACTCATAGACACAGACAATAATTTAGTGGTTACCAGAGGGTAAGGGGGTGGGGGGTGGGTGATGAGGGTAAAGGGGATCAAATATATGGTGATGGAAGGAGAACTGACTCTGGGTGGTGAACACACAATGGGATTTATAGACGATGTAATACAGAATTGTACACCTGAAATCTATGTAAATTTACTAACAATTGTCACCCCAATAAAATTAATAAAAAAAAAAAATAATGTCTTTTCCGTTTACTAAGAAATACTGTTAATACCTGCCGTCCTATAATACCTGCTTTGCACAAGATACTTTATGTACATGATTTCTAAACATTGTGATGACTCTAGGATAGGTGCTTTCTCCTTCTACAGATGAAGTGATTGAAGCTCAGAGAGGCTAGTTAAGTTTCCAAGGGTCACACAGGTGTTACGTGGAAGAGCCCGGATCTCAGCCTAAGTCCGTCTACCTCCGGAGCCTATGCTTTTTTCTTTAATTACTCCCTTTCTAGTTTCTTTAACTTCAAATTTATCTGTGCCTCACCAGCCTAGATAAAACATTTCTAAATTTTACTTAAGAAAAACCTGATCCATAGTTAGAATCCAATCAGCATTTATTGAATGAATTGAACATATTACTCCTCTAATTAAACACATATTATAAAATTTTAACGGGTTTATTGAGATATAAATGACAAAATAAACTGTACATATTCAAAGTGTACAATATAATATGTTTTGACATATATACACCTGTGAAATCTTTACCATAATCAATATAATGAAAATATACATCACTTCCAAATGTTCCCTACAGCTTCTTCCTAATTTCTCATTCTCATCTCTCTCCAGTCCCACCTCTCAGCCTATCCCCCCACCAATTCCCAGAAATACCCTGACATGCTTCCTGTCACTATAGATTAGTTTGTATTTTCTAGAATTTATACAAGTGTAATAATATAGTGTGTAGTTTTCTTTTTCTGTAGCTTCTCTCACTTAGCATAATTATTTTCAGATTCATCCATGTTGTTACACGAATCATTATTTTTATTGTTCAGTACTATTCCATTGTGTGAACATACCACAATTTGCTGATTCATTCACCTGATGATAGATGCTTAAGTTTTCAGTTTTTAGCTATTGCAAGTAAAGCTGCTATGAACATTAATGTATAAGTCTTTGTCTAGATATATGCTTTCATTTCTTTTGGGTAAATGCCTAGGAATGGCATGGATGTGTGGTAGGTGTATGTTTAACTTTTTAAGAGACTGGCAAACTGTTTCTAAAGTGGTTGTATCATTTCACATTTCTATTAATGGTGTAGGAGAATTCCAGACCTGTCTTTTTAATATTAGCAGCCTACAAGGTAAAGTAGTATCTCATATGGCTTGAATTTGCATTTCTTTAATGACAAATAACGTTGAGCATGTTCATGTGTTTTTGTCATTCATCTTCTTTGCTGAAGTTTTTGTTCAAATCTGCTGCCCATTTTTTACGAAGCTGTTTAATTTTTTTTTAACTACTGTATTTGAATGTTCTTTTTATGTTGTGGATACGAGTTCTTTCTCAGATATATAATTTGCAAATATTTTATCCCAGTCTGTGTCTTATCTTTTCATTTCTAGTGTCTTCCAAAAAGCAGAATTTCTTAATTTTGATGAAGTCGAATTTATCATTTTTTTGGTTTAGTGGATTATATTTTAGTGTTATATCTAAGAAATCGTGGGCCTAACACAAGTTCACAACAATTTCTTCCTATTTTATTTTCCTAGAAGTTTTAGGTTTTACGTATATTTTAGTGATACATTTTGAGTTAATGTTTGTATACAATGCATGATATTGATCAAGTTTTATTGGTTTGTAAATGTATATCAAATAATTCTGACCCCACTTGTTAAAAAGGTTTTCATTTCTCTACTGAATTGCCTTTGTACCTTTGTTAAAAATAAATCAAATCTATATTATATATATTATATCTCTCTATATCATATATAGAGATTATATCGTGTTATATATTATATTATATAGAGAGAGATATATATGTATATATTTCTGGTTTTAATTTTTTCCAATGATCTATTTGTCTACGTTGATATCAGTGCCACAATCACTGTAGCTTTTGAATAAATCTTAAAGTAAGTACTACAAGTCCTTCAACTTTATTTTTCTAAGTTTTCTGGGCTAATTTAGGTGTTTCATATTTCTATATGAATTTGAATATCAGTTGACCAATTTCTATACTATCTTGCTAGAATTTGATTTGGATTATATTAAATCTATAGATAAGTTTGGGGAGAATTGACACCTTGATAATATTGAGAGCTTTAATCTATAAACAGGTATATGTCTCCATTTACTCCTTAGATCTTTAATTTCTCTCAACGATGTCTCATAAATTTTAGTGTATAGGTTTTGTATATCTTTTGTCAGCTATATCCATAAGTATTTTATATTTTGATGCTATATAAATGATATAATTTTAAAAATTTAGGTTTGGATTGTTCATGGTTAGTCTATAGAAATGCAATTGATTTTTGTTTTACAAATAACAACCATGCTAAACTCATTTATTGTTTTAGTGGCTTTTTAGAAGATTTCATGGGATTTTGTGCATAGACTATTATGTCATCTGCTAAGAAACGGAGTTTTATTTCTTCCTTTCTAATCTGGAGGCCTTTTGTTTCTTTTTCTTGCCTTGTTCAACTGGCTGGAACTCCTGATACTGTGTTGAGTAGAAGTGGTGGGAATGGACATTCTTGCCACATTCCTGATCTTAAGGGGAACATATACTCTCACATTTTAGCATTCAATATGTTGTTTGCTGGAGGTTTTTTTAATAGTTTTCTTTTATCAGGTTGAGGAAGTTCCCTTTTATTCCTAGTTTATTGAGAGGTTTACCATATATGCACGTACTCCTATAAATATTATTGAGCTTTGTCAAATATTTTTTCTCTTTCAATTCCAGGCTTTTGAATTTCAAAAGACTAGATTTCATGATCACAAGAAGACCACATACCTATGTATATATAAAATAAATGGTGGAGAAGTGCTCACTGTTTCCTTACCTATCCTGGCCTTTCTGGATTTGCTGAGGAGAAGAAAAGATGGATAGGACAGGAAAAGGAAACCACACCTGCAATAACTTTCTGGATGGGGGTGGTTTCTTTTTCTAGCTTCCAATTTAAATGTCTAGGAACTTCCTGGAGCCATGGGCTGGCCAGTGTCCTATATTTAATTAATTAATTAATAATTTAATTAATTTATCATTTTATACCTTTGCTACTTGGTAGTTTATCTTATTTTTGCTATTATTCATTTTATCATCTTATAGATCAAGTGGATTTTTTGCTTTTATTTTTATTTAATGCCACTTAGTTTTTCATTACTTGTTTTAAAATTTAAAAAATACTTTTCCTTTAAGAGAATTTGTATCATTTGGTCAATCTTGAATCTGATTATTTTGTTATTTGTGTTTAGCTTATTTTAAAATGGCAAGCCAGAATCACGGATTTGAAGGTAGCATCTGTGAACACTAGCTATAGATTCCAGGATAGCTGAGAGAGTTCCCCCTCCAGTTTTCTCTAGTTGATATTTCGAATCCACCGCGATATTCCTCAGGGCTGCAGTATTTGAAGAGGCACCATTCAAAATTATGTTCTGTGTAAATGTCAGGTGGCAACTGCTCTAGGAATTCTGTTCACATACAATAAATGTGAATAATGCTCCCAGAAGTTCTACAACACTGATACTGCCCACCTTGCAAAGATGGTACACTGAGTTCTAAAGTTTTCAAACTAAATAAAACAATAGCTGCATTGGCCAATCTCCCTTTCCAAAAAGCACATTAATCCTGCATTCACTCACTGCACAGCTGAACCACTGAAACAACATTGCCTTTTCATATTGCAAATCATCCAACCTCTTTATAAGGATATGAATTATTTAAACTGATGATCTCTACTCAGTACAACCACTGAACATCAGGTATTTCATTATATGGTTGCATAATAAAAGAAGAAATTGTGTAGGAAGGTTCCAGCCTTCCTACAAATAATACCTTTATTTTTCAAATTTCATTTTGTTTATAATTTCTAAACATTTAAACATTATTTTTATTTTGAAGTGGACAATACATAAACTATAACGAGACAAAAATATAGAACTAAGAGTGGAAAATGAAATTTAAATAGCATATGTCACTTAAGTTTTATTTTGATAATGATTCAAATTGTCTTAAAGGTAAGCAGCTGCCAATGGATTCTTTTTCCAGGAAGGATTTTAGGAAATGTCTCTAAGTGTGTAGCCCGAAGGCAAAAGGGAAGTTTGCTAGAGCTATAATTAAGATTGATAGTGTTACTCTGATGAGGCTGGCTCTACCTGTGATGAACAAGCAGCTATAAACAAAACAAAAACAAAAATGGAATTAACACTGAATACCACCTGGCTTCATGCCATAACCATACACTACAGAGTACTTTTGAGTTTAAGTGAACTGAGGGCAGGTCTCTCTACTCTTTCTCAACTCCCTAAAATGGGAGCCAACGTGAACAGACTTAATTCTCCACAAAGTAATTTGATTGACATTCACTACTTCCTTCATAGAACTTATGGTCTCCAATCCAATGAGATTCTTGGCAAGTAAACTTCCCAACTGCTATTCCTATCTATGGCTCATGCCTTTGAATACCATTTCCTCTCTGTGGGACCTAATTGACACCTCATTAAGTGTTAATGCATTCCACTTTTCTTGCCACTGTAACCATTTTCAAATGGATATAGCTCTGCGCTAGGGACCCTGGAAGATATGCTGCACTATAGATGGATCATGAGGTTCTCACCCTTCGGAAATGTGCAGTATTGATGGAGAGAAAGATTTTCATGTAGAGAAGTAATATAATCAAGTTGACAATATTTTGTAGCCAGAAGAATCCATAAAAAAGGAAAGGTGTGAGCTGGGAGAACCAAGAAAGGTTTCCTAGAAAAGCTCATACTTGGCATGACCTGGAGGGTAGATAGTTTTCCCATTACCAGGAGCACTTTGACAGTGGGACTCCATCACTCGTTCATCCTAAACACCATGCAAGAAATCCAGTATACCCCGAAATAGTGGCATTTATTTCTGTTTTGCCCCTATGTTCTTATCCTGAGAGTCTTAATAACAATCAGTAGCAAGGAGGAGCAGGTGGTGATATGTTTATTTTTATAACCATCTTATTTATTCCTCCAACACTAGATCTGTCGTATGGTCAGAGTTTGAACAGAGTTTATCCAGGGAAAGATACCTCGTGTCCTTACCTTCTCATCAGGTTCTATGGCAATTTAGTTATATTGCTATACTTAACCCATTCTATTACATTTTTTATTTGTTTGTTTAACACATATTTTCTATGTACCATGTATGTGCAAGTCAGTGTTATGGGCATAAGGAACAAAAATAGACAATGTCCCTGTCCTCTAGGAGCTTACCGTATGGTAGGAAGAGAAATATAGAAATAAATGTCTATCTATTGATCGATGTTTAAAGAATAGAATAGAATAGAATAGAATACTATACAGTATATAAGTATAAACATATATAAATAAATACTTATATTTATACCTGTGCATATGCACATTTATTTAAATACCTATAGTAATAAGTGCTTTAGGGAAAACTAAAGCAAGGAAATAGAGTACGTGGGGTCGGGGGAGGAATTTTTAATCAGATGGTCAGGAAAGATCTTACTGCAAAGGCAGTGACTTAAAAGAAGTAAGGAGGTGAGCTGTATGGATATCTGGGGCAAAAGCATTTCGGGAAGAGAGACCAGCAAGGGCAAAGGCCCTGTTTGGTGCGTTCAAGGAAATTGAATTCACATTGTGAAAGAATCGCATGGGCTGCTATATGGAGAATACCCAGATTACAGAGGGGCAAGTAAAGAAAGTAATTAGGAGGCTGCAAGAAGCAGGCAGGAGATGATGGTGGCTTGAACCATGGGATAGGGGTAGTGAATATATATATTTTTTGGTCCTAAGATTCTACTCCCAGCTTTTCAAAACATTTTAATGCCTCTGAAATTGGGATGTGTCTTCTAATTGACTGCCTCTTATCATCACTGCAGCCTAGGAGGCAGGCATAGAGACGTAGTTGCCATTTACCTTTACAAGAATACACTTGGTTTGGAGTATTTATTTTTCCTTAATTGAGTCACAGGTCACTAGAAGTTTTGCAGCTTTTGTTCAAAATCTGCAGGAAGTAGAGGATTGCATCACTACAACTCTTAATGGCACCTTGGATGATATTTTGTGGAAAAATGTATGACTCTGAGTCAAAGCAATTAAGAAAATGGGTTCTGAAGTTGATAATATTTTTGGAAACTTTAACCAACCTATTTCACATACATTTTCATTTTGCTGTATGAACAAGGATGATATACTGTTTAAAAATGTCTACATAGGTTTGGAGATCTTTAAGTATACCATAAAAAGTCTCAGTGATGTCACTGAGTGATAAGATTGCCAGATGTGTTTTCTGTCTTAGGGAGTAATACTATAATCATGTACCTCACAATTGATGGTATCTGAGACCCTATAAAATACCTATATATTAAGGGTAGAATTCATAAGGAATATGAGAGGAAAATAGGACTCCAAAGTGTTTTGTCTGAGCAGCTGATAAAATAAAGCTCCCTTGGACAGAGAAAGGGAGAAATGGCAAGAGATGGGGTCAGGAGCCCTGTCTGGGGCCTGTTAGGTTTGAGATACTTATTGGGCATCGGTATTAATTTTCAAAGGCTACTGTGTAAAGTATTAGAAACTAAGTGGCTTAAAACAACAGAAATTTATTGCCTCACAGACATGAAGGCTAGAAGCCTAAAATCAAAGTGTTGGCATACTCTCTGTGATGGCTCTGGGGAGGAAATCCTTCATTGCCTCTTCTCACTTCTCGTGTTTACCAGCAATCCTTGACGTTCTTTGGCTTGTAGCTGCATTATTCCAGTCACATGACTGTCTTCTCCCATGGGTCTTCACATCAGCTTCTCTCTGTGTTTAAAGTTTTCCTTTTTATGAGGACACCAGTCATGTTGGATTAGAGTCCATCCTGATGACCTCATTTTAACGTTATCACCTCTGCAAAGACACTGCTTCCAAATAAGGTCACATCCAGAGGTATTAGGGGTAAGGAATTCAACATATCTTTTTGGGGAGATGATTCAACCCATAACAGCATCCAAGCAAAGAGGTCTAGTAAACAGATGTCAACTAACTTTAGGTACTCTAAAGTCAGGAGAGAGGTTTGGTCTAGAAACAAAAATGTGGGAGTCATCGGCATTATAAATGGCATAAGTAAGCCTGGGTGAGATCACCAGAAAGTGAGTGCAAACAAAATGAAATCTGAAGTCATTTAGAAGTTGGAAACTCTGGGAGAAGTGTCAACATCTCATCTTGAGAAGATATGTTCTAGTCCCTCATGTAGGTGGAACTTATAAACATAATGAGCCTGCCAACCTCAGAATAACTTTGAATTTATTTATTTATTTATTTATTTATTTATTTATTTATTTAAAAATGTTTGTTACAGAATAGTGCTGAGTAGATATTTCTAATTCAGATTGTCTAAATAAAAACCATTCTGAAAAACATATTCAGATAACTGGTGCTGAATTTAAACAGTGTATCTCACTAAAGCTCACTAAAAAATAAAAGATAATAGTCACAGGCTCTGAATAATGAAAAAGGGGTCTAACTTTAAGTGGTTAGGCTTTCCGTTATAATTTATAAAAGTATTTTGGAGTATGTAGTCACACACATACATTTTCCAAAAGTAAAATTTTCTAGCGGTGATGGAAGTTGGAGTTGAACGAGGTTTTCTATATCATCCTACTGACAGATGAAGGAAGGGAGGCCTGGAGCCCCCAAAGAGTTCATCCAAATAAGATGACGTGCCTAAGAGGGCATGAACCAGGGCCATCGGAGTCTTTTCACTTCCAGTTCAACATACTTTCTACCACACTGCCTCGCTACAATTTTTAAATAGACCAGAAATTTGTGAGAAAAGTCCTAACTGAAACACAAGCCAAAGTCTTATTCTAACAACAAAGTAAAAATGTATAAAGATGACAGTTACATATCCGGTATGCTATTGATCTCTGAGTTTCATTGGACAGTAGCTTAGCCTGAGAAATCTTACTTAAACTTTGTCAGAAACAAAAATAAGATAAAGTAAATTTTCACTCTCCACTTAAAGCAGTTTTGTGTGAAGGAAATTGAAAAAGCTTTTGTAAGACCAATGTCTGACTAGTGTTCAGTTAGTCTTGATAATTAATAAGTTAAACATTCAGATTAATTGAGCAAGTAAATGTGGCTACTTTTCCCCCCAAAGAATGTACCATCCCCATTTTCTTATGAATAAGTTTTAAACTATATCAATATCTTCCACTTCCTATTGGACATAGGCTCAAATGATAGCACCCCCATAATGATGTTAACAGAACCTCCTGTCTTTCTCAGTCAATATTCCTCGGTAGGAAGGTGCTCACTAAATAAAACAGTGAAAAGCAGTGTAGCTTTGGAAATAGACCTAAGTTGATACTTTAGCCTCATTCCTGTTTGGCTCTGTGGCATTTGCAAGTTTCTTGATTTCGCTGAGGCTCAGACATTTCATCCGGGAATTGGGATGATATTACTCAGTTGAAAACATAGTTGTTGAAATAAATAACTTAGATAAGATATATGAAATCTTAAAACAGTACTTGATATTTAGTAAATACCAATAAATGGCTTTCCCAGTAAGGAATACTCATTTCAGCCATTTTTTTTCTTACTCTTATTTACTTTGTACTATATCCACATTGTTTTATTCACTACATTGTTACAGACAATAAAAATAAATATACTTTAGATATAATGTTATGTTCCTTTTATTCAAGAACTATAAACACAATCTTTTAAACACCTTTTTTTGGGGGGTAATCTCTTTTTGTATTACTCAATCTCCATTCCAGTTACAGAATAAGTAGCTCTTGTTTATGTACCAGTATGTTTACTACTTAAGACAAATACTATTTTCCTTCTAATGAGTGAAAGAAATATGTAGTTGCTCTTATAAAATATAAATCTGACTTCATTTGGTACCTTCACTTTACCCTAACTCCACACAGATACCACCTTCAGGCTATACAGCATGTAATTAACTTAGAAAAAACAATTTTGAAAAAATAATCTCATTTCACTGTGATTACTCACATACTTTTAAGCTGTTTAACTATTTTAAAAAATAGATGCTTAGAAGCTTCTTTAAAGAAAAATCTACGCCTTCCCCTTAAAAAACAGCCACAACAATCACCCTACCTACGACCAACCTATCGTTGGGGTTGAGGTGGTAGCTTAGTCAAAAAATATCTCCTAAATTTTGTCAGAAACATAAATAAGATGAAATAAAACTGCCCCTTCCACTTGAGGCAGTTTTGCAAAAATGCAAAGAGGAAATTGAAATGACTTCCCAAAATGTGCACTTTTGCAGTGTGTTCAAGCTTGAGTACTCTTTGCCTAAAGTTCAGTTTTAAAAAGACCCAGCTGTAGGTGACTGCGAGCCAAAAGCCCAGCACCTTCATCCCGAACTGTAATGAGATGGGGCTTGGTTGCTGTCTGCACGTCTGATGGCTCGGGGAAACCTGCCTAGTGAGTACTCCATCACCAAGGAAACCGCTTTCCTCCCATCAAGTCTAGCACCTTCGCATTTACAACTCATTTGACAAGCACCAGCTGTAAATAAGTCTGCACTCAGGAATAGGAATATGTGGAATCTCTCACCAGCACCTACCGTAGAAATTATAAATTGCCCAATTTTGGGGCAGAGTGAGACACTTTAACAAAAGTTCAGAACAACGGCAGATCGGGCACTGACTCTATTGCACACTAATTGTTTCACTGAGATAATTTTAAGGTAATTACACTCCACCAACCCACAAGTAACCTTGCTCAGGCTGTACTTAATCCAGTGTAGCTTGCTATTTCTAAAAGGTCAGGAAATCTCTTTCGTCACCTCTAACTGCTCACCTTTCTTGGGTGCACTACGGGGATGCATAATTCCAACAGAGTGGAAATTCAGTCACTAAATGAAGTCTGAGCATAAATATTCATAGCAAAAACTTCTGGAAAAAAAAAAGTCAAGAAATGAGACTAAGTAAATCACAGCCCCCTATAGAGATAACGAAGATATGCTCTGACAATTTACATGAATTTGCTCAACATTTTACTCTATTTAAGAACTCTTTTCATGGCAACCAGTACATTCCGTGCCAGTAGTTGCATACTTCATTCAGGCTCTGCTCACTGAAGAAGAAAGCAAGAGCCCTTGGAGCCTTTCAAACTCTTCTTACTTAGTATGACATTTCTTTCCTTTTCCAAAACTCTGGTCCTTAAAAAAAAAAATTCAAAGATTTATTCATGTTCCAAAGTAGCCAATAATAACTTACATAAAGTAATTTGAAAACTTGGAATTTGTTCTATACGCTGAAGTCTGCCATGGAATTCATTCATTATTAAAATTGGCCAAACAACTCTCAAACATTGATTCCAATGCATTCTATAAATTTTAGGTTCTACAAAGTTAATAACCCTGCCCCCCCCATCCAAAATATGTGTGTATATATGAGGACTGTTGGTATATGCTGTATTATACATGACAACCACTTATTAGCATTAAAAGGAACTTTTCTCTTTATCACAAACATCAGACTTCATTTTTATCTGGTTTAATCCAAAGATGCCCTCAGAAACATTACCTTTCCTTCAAAAATCAACATACAGAAATATCGTGATGGAGCTACAATTTCAGAAATAATAAATAAAGGAAGACCTCTTACAACAGAAAGTCTTGTACTTTATCTTCTTTAACTTTGGGGAAACTAGAAAAATATCCCTTGTGAATGTGAAGCATCCACCAAGAATCATCTCAAGATGAACGAGAACTTTCGATACGTTTTAGTATTCAATCATGAAACAAGTTGCCATGTGTCTAGGGCTTGGTGCCATGGGACTTTGCCTAGTGTCAGTCAAGGCATGAGCTTGCATGTCGTAGTCAAATTTAGGAGAAAGCAGAATCTGTTAATTCTGTGCAATCTATTTACATTTTCCAAATACAAGTAACTTTTTGCTTTGCCTTCTTTCTTTGTTTATTTTTTTCTTTGTTTTACCATTGGCTGATGTGGGGAGTCCCATTAATCCAACAAATTCAAAAATTAAATTTAAGAACTAAAAATCCAATTATGGGTAGAACTCTGAGAGTTATAATATGATCTACCTGGCGGCATTTTTTGATAGTATTTTAAAATTTTATTTTAACTATAGGTTAGCCTGGAAGGAGACATGTGCCTCTAGCATTCCCCAAACCAAATGCTAGTGGAAGTCTAGAATGTCTACCTTATTCTTGACAGTTTTCCCTGCTTAGCTGCATGGTGTAAAAAGAAAAACTATCTTTTCACAAATTCTTGCAATATTCATCTACATAATTATATAAATGACTTTGAAGGAGTCTATTTGGTTACTTTCTTGAAAATTATGGATTGAGTCACTGAAAAGTCACCTTTTTTGTGCTTGATCATGGCAAGACACAGAACTGAAGGAAAGTCTTCTTTCTTCCTGTGTTCTTGGACTCAGTTTCCTTATTCATGCAGCTATTGGCCTAGCAGGTGCTCAATAAACAGTTGGGAAACAACTCCTTTCTGCCTTAAAATCCAGTGTTTTAGGTGGACAAAAATGAGTGTTTCTTCTTTGGAATCAGGTCCTTCCATCTTAAAAGATCTATTTCCCCTCCCATTTTCTATAGCACTTATTTATGAGCCTCTAGTGAAAAACAAGTGGTTAGCCATTGGAAATCCTACAAGTAATATGCAACCTTCTTGACATAGGATTGTTTTTAAATGGGTTAGGTGAGACATGAATATCCTATTCCAACTTCAAGTCCAAACTCACAGAATTTCTTTCCTGCTTTCTATTTTTTCCAGAGATTTCCAAGAATAGCCATTTCACAGTTCAGTCATGAAGTAAAACCGTTATCACCATCCAGGGATGTTGAACCATAACTAAGGGAAACTAAAAAATGTACACTTTGTTCTTATGGCTTTTACTGCGACTTTATTTATTTATTTATTTACTTACTTACTTATTTACTTACTAATAATTACCCTGGAAACATGATTAAAGCATAAAAGATTCTGAAAGCAAAACTCAAAGACAAATGCTAGTGTTCAGTAGGAATGTCTTTTCAGTCACCTTTCTTTAATCTTCTGGTTTCATAAAAGAGGTGATGTCATAATTTATGATGTTAAGGGGACTGGTGAAATGTCATTACACAAGTGATGTTTTAATTGATGATGTTAGGCTGGTTAGCGGGAAAGTGTCAAATGTCACGTTTGTGACATAAACTGGCCGTTACGATTATATAATATCAATTATTCTTTGGAAAACTGCATTAGATCAGTTAGAGCTGAGCCAATTTGGTTTGAGCAAGTTCATATTTTTTTTCTCTAGCTGTTCATCCAGTTCTAATTATTAGGAGAGAAATGCACTTTGGCTGTAGTTTAGATTTTCATAATGTCCTCCCTGGAAGTGTAATGGGTGTCTTATATGCCCCTTGTGCTGCACAAGGAGGCACAAGAAAAATCTTTACTGAGCTTCCAGGAAGGAGGCTGTGCCTTGAATCCTCCCCCTTCTTAATTGAAACTCTTAGAATTACTTCAATCGTTAGTTGAGATTTAATTGACATGTGACATTGTGAAGAACTGTCTTGTACCGAGTCTTAGTTTATTTTGGTTTTCTATGAATATCAGCTGCTTAGTTCATTTAAGTTAGCCCAAAACGTCCAAGCAGACTTGCCTCGCTCCTTTTGTTTACAAATTCAAATAAAGTAAAAAGAAGAAACAAAAGGAGTGAAGAAACATTTTCTTATGTTCTTTGTCCTTTACTATAAATAGCATTTTGAAAATGTGATGGGTTAACTAGAAGGATATGGAACTCAAAACTCACAAATGTAAGGGTAAAAATATTAATAATAAATGTCGTGACAGCAATAGCTAGCATTTACTGTAATTACTATACCCAGGCATTCTGCTAATCCTTTACATATATTGCCTGTGTAGTCCTCATTACAAATCTGTGAGCTACACATGATTAGTGTCATTTTGCATATGAGAAAAGTGAGGCTTTCAAATACCTAGGATGCATCAGAAAATAAACAGTTTGTAACTGTTAAGTATTTGCAGGCATATTGGAGTAATCTAGTGTATAGTGAATGCGGAGGAAATGCATCAAATGGTTCTGAGTCATCCTTTTTCTGCATCATTACACCTAAGGTAGGTTCAGCCCCTGACCGTGGTGTGAGGGCTAAGTGCTAACAGAACAAAGACCAGGGAAAAGTGGTGAAGCCAGGCCAAAGTGAGTGTAGGTGTGTGTGCATGTGTGTGCTGTGTTGTGCATGTGTGTGTATGCAGGCATGTGAAGGTGTGCATGTCTGGGCATGCATGTATCCACAGATGTGTGTGTGTGTGTGTGTGTGTGTGTGTGTGTCCATTTGTACATGTGCATATGGGCATATATAGGCTTGTGTGCACATACTTGCATACATATATAGTGTGTGCATGTGTATACACATGCATGTGCGTGTTCACCTATGTTCAGAGAGTGGGAACTAGGATAGAGAGAAAGTATAGAATAGCACTGAGACAGCAGTAATATTCAACAACTTTAACATAGATATAGGGCAGCCTGAGCAACTGATGTAAGTTCAAAATCAGCTCATTCCTCTAGGGCAGAGTCCAGGAGGTACCATGCTGAGCCAGGCATTAACCATCCAAAATTGTGGGGCTGTCCAGCCAGGTAGACTTCTGGGGGAAGGGCAAGGATTACCAGGGCAGGAGATAGCTCCTCAGATGGTAGCATGTACTTACCAAGTAGTACAGCTCTCCTTTGGTAATTGGACAGCAGTTACAGTTCTACCATTCAAATCTGAGCAGCTTAGTAAGACACAGACTCATAGGAGATTCCCATTCCTCCTTTATCTCCTACTCCCAAGTCTATTTCCATTAACTCCAAAACCAGCTGCCTTCTTCCTATTGTTTTTTAAGGAATTTCCTTTAAGCCCCTGAGCTGATAGTTGTCTTCAAGCACTTCAGTTCCACAGGCCTGCTTTCCTCCTTACAGGTATGAGTTTGGTGAAAACTCAGGAAAAAATAAATCCAAACCTGTAGCTAAGTGAGTCAGCTGGTGTCAGAACTTAGAAGTGAAGTTCTAAGCAATATCGGACATTCTAGAACTAGGGTGAAAAGGTTCTCATATTCCCTCTCAGGCTCTATTAAACCACACCAAAACTCAATCACTCAATTCGTGTGTCACATGAGAAAACAGCACATTCTTGTTCTTGGCAACATTTAAAATCTTCATGATATGTCCTCATAGCAAGTTATATTTTCCTCCATCCAAGTTCCTCCCCGTTTGTTCTCCCCATTTTTACCTTGCTTTCACCTTGGTTTAAAAGCAAAGCCAAACTCTTACATTTGGAAAGTGAAGAAAAACAGAAATGGTTCCTGGGACTTAGGAATTCCCCTTACGGTTCTAACTGAAAAGAGCGCTGGCCCCTTGCAGGTGACGACCTCAAGAGATAGGACAAAGAGTAACAAAGATTTGTTCAGTGCTTTGTGAATTTGCCAAGCACTTTTGCGTGCAAACTTATGGTTTCTCACAACAACTTTGTAAAATCATGATTATTAATATCTCCTCCGACAGAAAAAGAAAACAAAGCTCAAAGTTGTTCAGTAAAACAGCGAGTAGTTTTTCTGAGTATGTGTCCTATGATCTTTCCAGTGTAATGTGGGTTTTTTTAACTTCTCACTCTTGTTATCGGGAGAAATCCTGATTCCTTATGCCACCACTTGAAAATCAGTTAGGCTTGATCTTTCCTTGATTTAAGTATGGATTGTCCCTTACTCCTTCCATCCCTCACTCAATTGTATTCACTCAACAAATGCTGACTGAGCACCTATTATGTGCCAAACACTGTCCCATGGCTGGTGATATGATGGTTGGCCAAACTGTGCCTTCCTGGAGCTCACAATCTCATAGGGCCAGCCCTAAAAAAAGAAAAAAAGAAAAAAAAAGGAAACGAAATAACTGTGGCCTTCAATGTTCTATGGCTTTTCTTGTGTGTTAGAAGCAAGTGACAAGGTCTAGCCTGAAACAAGGACAGAAGATTATACCAGAGCATGAATTCCAAGAGGTGGGAGTTTGGGGACACCATTTTAAAGGGCATCCTACCAAAGGAAATGAGAAAGTCTCTCCGGGTCCCCAAATATCCCTCTGTCACTGTGACATATTTAGCATGGCACCTAGTAAAACCCGCAAGTCAAACTCTCCCTTCAAAGATGATTGCTTGTGTCTCATAACTTCAGTGCTGTCTCTTACTTTCCTCTAAGGAGGAAGCTACTACTAAGCACTTGAGGTGTTATTCCTCTGAGGGTGTATGGCCTCTCCACATGTGTTTTCCTTCTGAAAACCTTTTTATTAGACAACTCTTAAGCACAATTTCTGATCTGCTAAGCCACACCTATATCCTCTATCAGCCACTACTGCAAGCAAGAGCTCTGTGCAGGTTCCTGCCAGTTTCCAGTATGTCCCGCCTTGTCTCAGACCAGGGCTGTACACCTACAAATTCTGACAACTAAGTTTGCGAATTCATCCTAGAAAAAGTACCACATACCTCATTGCTGAATATCACTATGGTTACCTTTGAAGTACTCCCCTTGGGATGCTATGCACAGACTCCAGCACTTAGTCCACCCTTCAAAGCAATTGTGGAACTCTTTTTCTGGAGTGGCCATCAGAGCTGCTATTGTATTACCCTTGATGTCCTGAATGTCATCAAAATGTCTTCCTTTCAATATTTCCTTTATCTTTGGGTAAAGAAAGAAGTCATTGGGGGCCAGATCAGGAGTGTAGGGAGGGTGTTCCCATACAGTTACTTGTTTGCTCTCTCACTGACAGGGCTGTGTGAGCTGGTGCATTGTCATGATGCAAGAGCCATGAATTGTTCAGGTGAAAAGTTCAGGTCATCTAACTTTTTCATGTAGCCTTTTTAGCACTTCCTCATAGTGAAGTTGGTTAACTGTTTGTCCAGTTAGTGTAAATTCATAATGAATGATCCCTTTGATATCAAAAAAGGTTAGCAACATCATTGCAGCAAGTTCACAAACTTAATTGTCAGACCTTGAAATTCCTCCCACAGACATGAAGCTTCTTTGTTGGTACCACTGGATTCAATGCTCTAGGAACTCACTTGATACTCAAGAATGTGTAACTCAGAAAGGGGGAGGAATTAATTCCAAGTTGGGAGAAATGTTTGCCAACAAGGACCGGAAGTCAACTAGTGAATGCTTTTTACTTTGTCCTCAAGATGCATTTCACACTGCTTCTCAGATGATTCCATGAGACGGAACAACTCCTTACCCACAGTGATGTCCTTGTGTGGACTTTCTCTCCTTCCCCGTTTCACTCTGGTTCTCTGGGGTCATGTTCCCAAATAAACTCACACATGGCTGTTTTCTAAGATTTTGCTTCTTATGCAATCCAGGCTAAGACAAACTTCAAGCTTTAATGACTCAAAAAAAAGAAGAAGCAAACCAGTAAATTACTGATGATGAAATTTCAGTGTTAGACACAAGATATCCAGGCTAAAATAAGCGTGGTTAAAATGGCATTTTATGAAACGTACAACTTACCGGATGTTGTCCATTCCGGGCACTGGAACATTCATTCTCATAGTTTCCACACAGGACGCAGCGGTTTCTCTATTATGATACTTAGCTGGTTCTTTAAATTTGGACTGCATGAAATCAAGACAACAACAACAACAAAATGAATACGACTCACTGTATAATGAAAATAATATATTTTCTGTATGTATTGATACAAATCCACTTATTTGGGGCATATTTGTCAGGGTAAACACCAACAATGTCACTTGGTACAGCTGGAACTCAGGGGCAGAAGGATCAGCAGGAACAGGGGTCTTCAGTTCTTTGCTCATCCTTCAGGGCATGGTGCTTGGGCAGGGGAGTCATTGGATGTACCGTGCGGCTCTTCCTCCTTTGTAGGAAACTTAACTTCTGCTGGTACCCCTTATAATAAGGCAATTGTCAGAGCAGGCTTGAGGAGGGATAAGTATATTGAGCTTGGTTTATTCTAAGGAGTCTTAGCTTAGAAACACAAATTTTAAGGCTATTCTAAGGAAATATAGATGCTCAACATCTGGAAATCTTAAGAATTTCTGGTAAGCTGGTGAATGATATTGGTGTAGTTCCTCTTTCCAAGCACCCATGGAAAGTTGCAGCCTCACACTTTCCCTCAAAGAAGGAAACCATCAGTCCCAGGTGGGTCATTGTCAGGCAAACCAGAGAGAGTCCCAGGGTCATTCATCAGAACATCCTACCCATCTCTCTATGAAATACAATAATCACACAGTGGACGATGCTGACAATATTCCAGTTCCTCCTTTATTTCCAGTCCTATGCTCTCCTTTATTTGTCAAACGTGGCTCTTGTCACCCATCACTTGTGCCTCTTGCTTGGGCAAAGTCTACTTCCGGTTTCAGTTGCTTTATTGTTAAGTGTTCGCCTTGCTTAGCCTCTTTACAAGAATGGAGTCATCAGCTAAATGTGGTCATCAGGTGATTTTCACTGAAAGCTTTGTTCCTATTCATATTTATTATGTTCTGTGTAATGCTGGTTGTGTCTGGTTCTAGGTTGCTGTGGCTCCCTAGCTCTCTCAGCCTCGCTGCTGTGATTGCCTTCTCCCTTGCATTAAGGTTCTTCTCTGGATTTTTGGAAGAGGCTGTGTGTATGTTGGAGACATGAAGGAAAAGGACATTAACATCTATTTTCCCCCAGAAAGAATGTTTTTTTACTTGTATTTGGAATTGAAAATAAGTTTGCTTTTTGCACTATGCCGTCTACTTCCTGTGACTAACACTATTAGCTATCCTGTCAGTCACCATGGCATAGGAGAAGATCTAAGATGCTATCATTTCATTTTGTTGGCTTGTAGCTTTCACTAGCTGTCATGATAAGTGTGTCATTATAGGGGAGAGCTATTCTGAGTACCTGAGAGACCTCAGTTCTTTTGGTAGGAAGATTTCTAAAATGGTTCGCGGTGATCCCTGCTTCCTGGTAGTCATACCCTGTGTATTCCCGCCTCCTTGCATGTGGGCTGAGCCTAGTGATGTGTTTTTAATACAAGTGATAAGATCTTTCCCCTGTTGACCCTTGAGAGGACCACAGCCCTGGCTGACCCCTTTACTGCAGCCCATGAGAGACTCTGGAGCAGAGGAACCATCTAAACCAGACCAGATTCCTGACCCACAGATAAATAAATAGTTTTGAGATAAAGAAATAGTTTTGGAGTAATTCATAACACAGTGATAGATAACAAATTCAACCTCCTTCCAACTACAGACAGTAAGAAGCTGTCTCTCTGTGAGCCATTGTAACAGCATCCTCTGGTTGCAATACGCAGGAAATGCCTCTAATCTATGATCTCCTTTGAATGCAGGCAGCCATTTTCCAGCCCTGGACCACTAAGCAACATTTAACCTGTCAGAAAGTAGGGCATACAAATTCTATTATGGCCACTATATTTAACACAAGAGCCTGGATAATAAGGTCAGAGATGTATTTTACAGCTTTAGCCTGGCATCACATCTTTTCTGTTCTAAGGGTACTTCCTGTAGTTCTGATTGAAAATAGCAGTTATTTTTTCTTTTCCCTGATCAGTTACCTTTACTGGAAATGTACAGTGCTGTTATCCTGACAAGGAGTACATGTATTAGACACCATGGGCTTGCACCTGAATACCCAAGTGATGCGTTACATGGATATAATTTACATAATGAGCCAGGCAAAGAGTACATCTTCGAGTGTACACGCTTGTCAACATTTAAAAATTTTGAACTCTTGACAGAGAGTTACCTCTTCGACTGAAGAAAAGAATGATTATCCCTCTCCCCCTTCAAACTCTTAATTTATGCCATGCCCCAAACATTACTCACAGAGGGAATTCATATAGTTCAACCAAGAAATAAACCTGTTGTGTATTTAATTGTTAATAAAACTAGCACATTGGACTTACCTGGGTGCTTTGGAACAAATTTCTTCTAGTTTTTCAATGAATATGAAAGATTAAATTCAAACACTAAGTGGATTTTATGGTTAAGTCATAATTTATAAGTGGGCATTAATTAACATCAGATAAAAATGAGATTCCTAAGGAATTACATATTGCCTTGTCATTGGTGGCGGGCTTATAATTATAAACCTTGCTGGAATGAATAATTAAGAAATTGTAATAAATAACAATGTTATAAGAAGCCCTTGGATAATGAAAATGACAGTGTTTGGCCCAAGTTTTAGTAAATAACCTGGGTCAAATGCATTCCCCTTGGCTACCTTCATAACCTCCAAAAGATTGATTAGACTCTAACAATTATACTTGAATTTCAGAATTATTTTAACTTTCTATTAGACTTTGGCTTCCTGAGCTCAGGTAAAATGAGTTGTAGAAACCCAAGCAGAATTCTTAGATTGTAGATAGTTATGAATAAACTTGCTCATGGACCCAAATTGAACACATTGTCTATATCAATCATGAAAAATCTATCAAAATGGCTCCTCAGAAAATCCACTCAACCCCATTTCCCGCAAATACACCTTGTTTTGTTAATTCAGCCTTTTGAAAAGCCAATACATTCACTTATGCTTATCAAAAAAAAGGGGGAAGGAAACTTTTAGAGGTGATGGTTAAGTTCATGGCATTGTAAATGGTGACAGTTTCATGGGTATATACTTGTCTTGAAACTCATCAAGATGTACACATTAAATATATACAGGTTTTTGTATGTCAATCATACCTCAGTAAAAAAAAGTACAATAAAGTTTATAAAATAAACAGTTTTTTTGGTAACTTTTTATTTTTCATTTCTGGTATTAATAAAGTTGAGGACTCTTTTGATCCCTCAAATATACCAGCTATTACCTTAATCCAGTCACTAAGCATTAATAAGTGCTTATATGTGCAGCACTGGGCTAGAGGTCGCACCATCAGCTTCCTAGCCTGGCTCCAGTACCTGAAGCAAGAAGGCCCGAGGAATGCAACAATAATAGGAAATTCTGACATATCATGGCATTTATTTGCCCTATAACCTACTGACCTTGGCAAATTTCCTGGGGTGGGAAAGCATAAGCTGCACATTGACCTAAATGGAATCTATCAATCCTGCTCAAATGTTAGGCAGCTAGTAATTACCTTACACACTAACAATTGACATGCCAAAAGAATCAAACGGCCTTTCCTTCTGGAATGAAAAGTGTTCACCTGTGCTTTCTGGAGGATGTGGCCATTACCAGTCTCTGGCGCTATAATGCAAGTGGACAACAGTGGCATTGATAAATGGGGCTTGATCCAGCCCAGCTGGCTTTCTTTCTTTACCTTTCCTTCCAGCCTCTCTCCCAGGTCCTTGCATTTGAAGCTCCTTTGGTTAAAATGTTCCATCCTCAGATTTTCATATGGCTGGCCTCTTTCATTTAAGGATCTGACTAAATGCGATCCTCTGTGATTGTTCACTTACACTTTTCAGTTACTTTTGGTTTTTGAATGGATGCATTTCTTTGGTTTCAAACCCCAGATCAATTGTTTCCTAGCTGTGTACACTTGGACAACTTATTGAACTTCTGTGTATGTGCATAAATATGGATAAATAGATTTGTGTTTACCCTTCATTATTCCAAAAAGGAGTTAAAGCAACCAAGTCAATTTATATTATTCAGTGTTTTCCATTTGTGATACCTTGATATTTCTTCTTTGAGCTCTCAATTGTCCTAATTTGATTCCAGGACTAACTCTTATGTGCTTTTTTTTTCCTTTTTCTTCACATTTTATTATTAAGACACAACCATTTCTTTCTCTTCTTCTTAAGTTGACATTGAGAATGCATATATTATTAATTGAAGGCTATCTCAATGGGCTAAATGAATTGAGGGTTGAGACCAAAGTTTAGATAATTTAGCCAAATAACTATAATTGAAAATAAAAGGAGGGGAGTGAAAATATGGCCCATATTCCCCAGACTACATGGCCTATGTTGCTTTATTATTTAAATAATTGCTCAGCATTTCATTTTATCTTAGCCATATAATTACCTGGGAATTTATAAGAATTGGGACTATTTGATTAACTTTATTTGAGAATCTGATGGATTCTCATATCTTGCTAGGAATAAGTGCATTCTGAACTGTTTTTCAATGGGAAAGGATTTGTTGATCATTGGTTGATGACCTTGTTTGGTGTCATTGGTTGGTGATGTTAAGACATTATATTTTTAGCTGTGACCTGATATGGAGCTAAATAAATTTGAAAAAATAGTAAGTTCTTCTCTGTGAGTTATTGCAACCCAATTACACTGCTGACAACTTTTACCAGTGCCTCGTGATATGACTGTTAAAACCAGTTTCATTGTTTTGTTTCTGCTGATTTTCTATGAAATTATTTAGCATCTTTTGAAACAAAAGGGAGAAGAATCAGCAGAAAGATGTGTTGCACGATACCCTGTGTCTATGTAGTCTTGTTGACTCCTAAGAGAGGATCTAGCTAATAATTGAATAGCTGCGATGTGAAAAAAAAATTAGTTGTTTAAATTTGTAACATAATACAGGGGGGATGTGATGATGAATCACTTAATTTACCACCCTTGAGATGTTTGCTTTAGAAGAAAAAGTTTAGTGCCAAATGAGACATAACGGTCTTACAACAGAAAAAGGGTAAACCAGGTAAAAAAGGATTCTCTTCTAATTGACTTATTTGGGTAATAATTCTGTTTGACCCATCAGCATGTTTTGTTTAGCAAGTGCGATTTAAAAGTTACAGAATCATCAAATACATCATTCTGAGAAATGGAATCAGAAATGAGCATTTATTTCTCTCTCTCTCTCTCTCTCTCTCTCTCTCAAGTCAGTCTTTTCCTGTGGCCAAAAGTTATTGATTCCCAGACAGACTGTGTCAGTCATTGAGGTCTGGGGCCGATTCTTGTGTTCAAGTGAGTGCTAGACCCAATCAGCATAAAGGTATTGTGTTTGTGCGTTGTTTAAATACTTCAGAACATCATTGACAAATACTTTATCTTTTAGAGAATCCTACTAGTGTCTTCTACTAAACAAATCTTACTGAACTAATTTTGGAAGTGGCGGAAGATAAAGTCAAATCCATTCAAATAGTGAACTGTGTGCTTATGTTTAAGAGGTGGGGAGTTTGGAAGTGGTAGAGGAAACAAAACAAACATACTCAATGCTCAATTATTTAAGTTACAATTACTTTTTCTCTCCTGTTATTTAACGAGAGCGTATGTAGACAAATTTTATTCATGTGACATTTTCATGAATTTTGCCATGCATTCTAGAGAATCCTTCTACTATGCTTTACTCAATTGGTTTAAATCAAGTCAAATTTTACTTAGTCCCACTCTAAAAAATAATTTCCATCAGAGCACCGGCTCAAAGTGCTACTTGTATTTCTTCTACTACTCATTAGAATAAATACAAAACAGCTAAAAGTTTTTAAAAATCTTTCGTGAACCATGAATTGTGCATGCAAAATTGGGAAATACTGATAGAGTCATAACATCCATTCTATCTTTGAACTCTGAAAATATTCACTTGCCTTGGTTAGTACACCCCTCTCTGAATTAAACAACCCAACCAATGCACAGAATTCCAGGACAAAACAAAACTACTAAACTAAACAAACAGAGCTATGATGTTTTTGGATAATGAAAGAAATGTAGAATTTATTTTAGGGTGTTTTTTTCCTAGAAATGCATTCTGATTATAATGCTCAAACTCCTTGACTTGAGAAAGATGAAGTAGATGATAATGTTTAACATGTTCCTTGTTAGATAAAGAAAATAGTAACATACAGAATTTTGTTATTTAGGCTTTAAAACCACATTGAAGTGATATAGTTTCAGTTGATAATCACTGCTGCCTACCTAGCCAGCTGCAATTCCTCTCTATTCTCTATAAGTAAATCCATTTCTTCTTCACGTTTGTCCCATTCAGGAAATCCTGATCCACTAGAATGATTGTGTGACATGGTGACCTGTTGAACATAGGCATTCTATTGCATGTCATCGACATTCATCCAGGACTGTGTTCTTCTCATTGTGCGCACTGAAATCACCAGAAACAGGGTTTAAATATATGCTCACGCCTGAGTCCCATCCACAGAAATCCTAATTTAATTGCTCTGTGGTGAAACCCAGGTAATGGCATTTATAAATACCTCACTAAGAGTTTCTTTTCTGGAGCTTAGGTTGTTGATTTCTCACCACCACCACGCCTCCATCCCCCGCCTTTTCATTGTGGCAATGTAAAAAGACCAGGTAGGCTCAGCCATGTTCAAGTTCAGGTATGGGGCTTATGCAACAGGGAGATCACCTACAACCCCGAGTTCTTCCCATCGCAACCTCTCACTCAGCATGAAGAGGCGAGGAGGAGACTGAAGAGTATTTCCTTTTAACAGGCTTGGCTTCTCTGGGTTGGCAATGTGCCCCAGGAGGACTGGCCTTCCGGCGTGCACACAGTGGAATGCAGTATGGACCCTGACATTAATCAGGCTGTGTCTTTTCCTCTTCTCTGCAGAAAAGCACAGCCCAGTCATAAGGTGAAGAGACGGGGCTGTTTTATCCTGGCTGGATTCCTCCTTCTCTGTTGTTGGGGAACATGAACTTCAAACATTTATAATAATGTTTAGCAGCAAGTAAAGAGCCCTGGTCAGATTTCTGGAGGGAAAAGCAGTAGGAGGTTGGAAGTCACCATTTTATTCTTGTATAGGAAATGGAGCTTTTTATTTTTCCCTAGCTATGTTGTCTCTACTGAGTTTTATGTCAGGAAATATGAAGTTGATGATAGCCTGTTGCTGAAATAAAGTTCAGGCTTTTTTCCCTCTCTTCCTCCTTCTGGTTCCCCCCTCCCCCCGAAACTGGGGTTCATGATAGCTTGTTGTTGGGCAGGGCATTAGCCTTTTGTAATTTATTGCTTTTAGATTAAATCTGGGGAAACTCAATATTGCAGTTGAATGATTAGAGCAATACCCCTTGGAGTAATAAATTTTCTTTGGTGCTGTGCATCTCCAGATCATGTTTCCCTTCTAATTACATTTACATAAATGATATTCTGTAAAATTAAATTAACATTCAAACGGTTACACTGGCAAGGAGAGACAAAAATTAGTTACCAAGTTGCATCTCTTAAAAAAAAAATCTAGTTCTTTTCACAACATGAATCACTACCCTCTCCAAGTGTCAGCAATCAACAAAACCTCAGTTCCAGAACTGCACAGGGATGTTTGTCACCAGCTAATGGAGATGTGTTGTCTTTTTCTTCGAGATTTGGACCATAAAGCCTCATTAGACAATGACTATGGTGACTTTTCAAACTTGGCCACTAATGAATTGCTAATCTTCCTTTGCGATTTTCGCCCTGAAATTCTGCAGTGATGCTGGGGAATGTCGAAATTAAATGGGCACGCAGAACTTTGTTCCAGTCTGTGCCTTCCTCACCATCCCCCCACATTCTCAGTTTTCCAGTCTACGAATTAACAGAAGACCGGTCATGTCATGGGTGAGATCCAGAATCTTCCAACCTCTCTATCATCTCTTACACTACTTCACTATGTTTCCATTTTTAACAGTTTGGGTCTCTGATACATCTGATAAGGGGTTGACACTGAAAATTTATTTAAAAACTCATAAAACTAAACACCAAAAAAAACCCAAACAATCCAATTACACCAAGAGCAGAGGACATGAAGACACTTTTTTCCAAAGAGGACATACAGACAGCCAATAGACTTGTGAAAAGATGTTCAATGTCACTAAGCATCAGAGAAGGGAAAATAAAAACCACAGAGTTACCACGTCACGCCTATCAAAATGCCTATCATCAATAAATAAACAAATAAGTGTTGGCGAGGATGTGGAGAAAAGAGAACCCTTGTGCACTGTTGGTGGGATTGCAGATTGGTGCAGCCACTATGGAAAACAGTTTGGAGGTTGCTCAAAGAATTAAAAATAGAGATACATTACGGCCCAGCATTTCTACTCCTGGGTATTTATCCAGAGAAACCCACAAAACTAATTCAAAAAACTATATGCACCCCTATGTTTACTGCAGTGCTATTCACAATAGCCAAGACATGGAAATAACCAAAATGCCCACCAATAGACAATTGGATAACGAAACCATCATACATTTATACAATGGAGTATTACTCTGCCATAAAAAAGAATGAAAGCTTACCATTTGCAACAATGTGGATTGTTGCCTAGAGAATATTATGCTAAGGGAAATAAGTCAGACAGAGAGAGACAAATACCATATGATCTCACTTACATGTGGAATCTAAAGAACAGAATAAATGAGCAACAAGACAGAAATAGACTCAGAGATACAGAGAAAAAAAACTGATGGTTGCTAGATGGGACGGGGCTTGGGAGATAGGGGAGAAGGTAAAGGGATTAGAAAGTACAAAATAGTCATGGGAGTGTGAAATACAGTATGAGGAATATAATCGATAATGTTGTAAGGACTATGTAGGGTGTCAGATGGGTACTGGACTTAACGGGGGGATCACTTCATAGATTATATAAATGCCTAACCACTGTGCTGTACACCTGAAACTAATACAAAATAATATTGAATGTCAACATAATTAAATATATATAATATATATTATATATATTCATGGGATGAAAAGTACAGAATAGGGAATATAGTTAATGGTATTGTAATAGCTATATACAATGTCAGAGGGGTAGTAGACTTAGGGAGTTATCACTTTGTGAAGGGTGTAAATGTCTAATCATTATGAGTGTGTTGTTTTGTACAGCTGAAGCTAATAAAATATTCAAAAAAGAAAAGAAAAGAAAATATAGGTGGATGGCGTAGAGAGTGGACTCTGGTGTCAGCTTGGAAATGTATTTAACCTCACTGGTAAAATAATAATAGTAATTAAAGGAAACTACCCTGTAGAAAATATTTTCAGGATTAAAAGTTTGCGTCTCATTAGAAGTTGTGCTATTTGTCTGGTTTAAATCAGAATCATCAAAAAATCTGCTGCTTCCTCATCTTGACTAAGAATGTTACCTCAACCATGTTTGCACGTATGACACCAAACAACTTCAAGAACCATTTCTACTATGTCTTTCTGTTATATAGAACTATTTCCATTATATCTAAAACCAATCAGTTCCAATTTGTCAGCAGGATGACTTGATGCAAAATGTGATGTCACTTACGTAATAAAAAACACATAGATCCTTGGGGAGGATGTTTAACAAAAACGTTAGTCGTATCCCTGTGCAGAGCAGTGTGATTTTCCCCCCTATTTATTATTGTTTCTATTGTTGGAATTACTTACAGTCAATGCGTATTATTTTTATATAAAATAGTTATATGCTGCAAAAGAAGCGTCTTTTCAGGTCCTCGGGGTTCAGGTGCAGAGAGAGTTAAATGGACACTTAACAGCCTATGCTTTGATTGCTTCTATTCTCCCTTTTAAAGTCCCAAAACCTGTGACTCCTCAACAACTAGGTTTCGCAACACCTTGGACGCAATCATAATTACAAATATTGAAACATCTGATATATGTGGCTGCCAGGAGTCCACTCTCAAAGCAACTTTTCAGAATTTATGCTTATGACAGAAGATGATGAAGGTACAGGAAGAAAACCAGTACCTCTTTTAAAAGAAGCCTATTGCTTGCACATCCTTCCCTAGGTGTTTTTGTATTTGCACTCGCTCCCACCTGACCTGACTTCTCCGATTCTCCTCTTTTTTGGGCTTCCATTCACTGTGTTTCTATTATTCATTTAACATATATGTATTAGCACCTAGAATGTGCCAAAGTACTGTAATTGTCACCAGAGATAAAATGGGAAGAAAAAACAGATGTAGTTCATGTTTTCATAGAGATTACAGTCTGCCTCGACATACAGATGTTAACTAAATAATCATATTGATAAATATTTAATTATAAACTAAGATTAGTGTGCTGAAGAAGAAACACAGTCCTGGGAGAACATGAATTCAGAGAATTTACCCTTGATGGAAGATGAGGCGTGAAGTTGGAGGTCAGGAAAGCATTTGTTAGGAAGTGAGATTTGAGCTAAGACATCAAAGATGGGTCTGGGTCAGCCAGGAGTCATGAGAAGCAGTTGCAGGAGAGAGGAGGTGACCTTGCCAGCAGCATGAGCCAGTGTCCTGCATCAGGAGTGAGAGTGTCATGTTTGATACCAAGGGAAGGCCAATGTGCTTGGGTTATAGGAAGTTTGGGGAGAAAGATGGGTAGTGAGATGAATGAGGCAGGTTAAGTCAGGTAAAGCAAGACCCTTGTGGTAATCTGATGATTTTGATTTTATTCTCACAACAATGGGAAACAACAGAAATATCATAACCAGGGAAGTGACAAAGTCATTTCCCTTTTGCCAAGATCACTCTGAGAGCAGTGTGGGAAATAGATTGTGGGGTAGTCAGCATGGCTATGGGGGGTGGGGGCAATTAGAAAGCAACTACAGTATTTCAGCCTTTCTAGACCAGTGGGGTGGCCACTGAGATAGGGAAAAAAGGGGGATAGAATCAAAAGATAATTCAGACGGCCAATAGACATATGAAAAGATACTTGTCATCACTAATCATCAGAGAAATGTAAATAAAAACCACAATGAGATATCATCTCACACCTGTCAGAGTGGCTATCATCAATAAATCAAAAACAACACGTGTTGGTGAGGATGTGGAGAAAAGGGAACACTTGTGCGCTGTTGGTGGGATTGCAAATTGGTGCAGCCACTGTGGAAAACAGTTTGGATATTCCTCAAAAATAAAAAAAATGGAAATACCTTATGACCCAGCAATTTCACTTTTGGGTATTTATTTGAAGAAACCCAAAACACTAATTCAAAAAGATATATGCACCCCTATGTTCCCTGCAGTGTTATTTACAATAGCCAAGCTATGGAAGCAACCTAAGTGACCATTAATAGATGATTGGATAAAGAAGAGGTGGTACATATGTACAATGGAGTATTACTCGGCCACAAAAATGAATGAAATCTTCCATTTGCAACAACATGGATGGACCTAGAAGGTATTATGCTAAGTGAACTAAGTCAAACAGAGAGAGACAAATACCATATGATTTCACTTATATGTGGTATAGAAAGAACAAAACAAGCAAACAAACAAAAAAAAACAAAACAGAAACAGACTCATGGATACAGAGAACACACTGATGGTTACCAGATGGGAGGGGGTTAGGGGGCTGGGTGAAAAAGGGAAAGGAATTAAGAAATACAAATTGGCAGTTACAAAATAGTCATGGGATGTAAAGTAAAGCACAGGGAATATAGTCAATACTGTTGTAATAATTACGTATGGTGCAATGGGTACTAGACTTATTGAGGGGATCAGATCACTGTATAAATTATATAAATGCCTAACCACTGCGCTGTACAACTGAAACTAATATAAAATAATACTGAATGTCAGCTATAATTGAAAAATAAAGAATAAATAAATAAAAATAAAAATTTAGGGTCAGGCATATAAAAATGATAATGCAGAGGTACATTTACATCATTTGGTAATAGTTTGTTCATGGGGAAAGAGGGAGAAAGCAGTGACTAGATGCCTCTTGGATTTCTCACTCTATAACTAAGTAATGGATGGTGGAATGATTAGAGAACACAAGGTTCAGCGGGATGGAGGATGACTGTGGCCTTGGGAATATTGAAATAGATATCCAGGGGCAGGGGTTGAGGAGGAAGATCTACAAATGTAGCTCTCAGAAAGGAATTCAGGGTAGGTTATGTAAAGAAGGTAACTGAAGCCAGGAGCATGTATGGGGAGATGGGAGCGAACTCTACAACGAATTTGACGGAGCATGTCCTAGGTCCTGGGCACCTTCACACGCTCTTATCTTCCCTGAGGTGAACTGCTAGTCTGGTTCTGCAGTGCTCTTCCCACCTTTTGTGTGTGAAATTATCGGAAACTCCACATACTATTTTGACCCTACCTTTGATAATGACTTGCTGAATTTTGACCCTACTGTCTCAGCTCGCTCTTCCGGTGTCAGCTGCCACAATCTTGTCGTCTTGGATCTTGAGGAGAGCTATGGGGATATTAAAGATGATGTGATGATGTTGAACTTGAAACCTGGGTCTCAGTTCTCCCATCTAGGCTTCATCTCGGGGGAAAAAAAAAAAAAAGGCTTCCGCCTAATTGATTCACTCATTAATTCTGTTTGTATCAAGAGCAGATTTATAGTATATCCAAACGCAGGTACTAATGAACCATGTCATAATGGCATTCTATTACACTGTGCAAATGCCTATAATTCATTTTACACCTCTTATGTAGCACTCATATTAGGACATAAACTATAGTTCTTTTCATACCTGTCTCGTTTCCCTCCCAAGAATTCAAACTCCTTGAAGACAGGATTATCATTTTATGTAGTTTTATACCTCGTACATAAGTACCCACCAACATGTACTCACTGAATGACCAGGGATGGTGTACTGTAGAAAAACAATTTCAGTTTTACAGGTGTAAGGAAATAAGAAATTAGGGTGGGACATAAAGGAATGGCAATATCTGGCATAAAGTACTGCCCAGTAAGTCTTTCTAGGCTAATTGAATTTTAGAAAGTATTGGCAGGTATAGAGAAAAGAGATCAAAGAGAAGGGTGAGAATAAACCCACAATTCATCAAAAATGCCATGTCCTTTCATTCTCCACTTCTTGCTTGTGTTGTTCCTTTGCCTGAAACTCTATTTCATGTGCCCGCTCTACTCGGCAAGAATAGGCCCAATGGTCACTTGCCTGTGAAGCCTTTTCCCCATTGATCAGAGTTGGAGGTATTCTCCTTCGTGATCTCATTGATCCTATTCTAACGTAACGTGTTTATTGTGTCTGTGCATATTCCCCAGGCTCTCCACCATTGGCTAAGCCCCTCGTAAGACTGCACAGGGTCAGCTTCCAGCATAGGAGAGGCACTAACAGAATGGACGAATGGAAGGTTAGAGGAATAGAGATGGCTCCACCCTCACAACTGAGTCTAATTTTAAGAGTATGTATAATACTACCTACCCTACCACTAACATACATAAATGTGATGCCTTACCTGCCTGAAATTGCTTTTTAAAGGAAAAACAGCTACCTTTTCTAGAATTAGAGATCGGGTTAACTTCAGCTACAATGGGAATATGAGTCAGGAAACAAGAATTCTATCCTTCTTGTATATTTAAAATCTCTATGGCACTTTGGACAAATCATTTAAACAATAATTTCAGTGTTATTTTCTGTATAATAGGCATAAGAATCTATCAAATTAGGCAATGCCCATGAAAGCAATTTATCCACTGTGACTGTATAAACACAACAGAGTGTAACATTAGTATTAGCTATTGCTGTTGATGTGAGAAAAGTCAGCAGTGGTGGCTTTCAATCGGTCATTTAGTTCATAAATGATAACGTGTATGGTTATGTGCCCAGGTTTGTGCTAGGTGCTTTCGAAGGGGGCGGGGGAGTTTTAGGAGACGTGGATTGTGTTGTCAAATTGTATGCAGTATCGATCAGGAGACACAATTAAAGCCAATCAACAAGAGACAAAACACGTGCAAATGCAGGATCACATGTAATCAGACCATTTGTGCCATCACAGTCCTCAGAAGGAAAAGAGTGGTGGGTGAGTGTCCACTCTTATTTTTAGATCAGAAAAGGCTTCCCTTCCTTTGACCTGAATAGACACCTCTGGGTGTCTCATAACCTAATCTATGAAAGCTGGCATCAGAACCTGCAAATTGGTACCATTCATCATCTTTGCCATTCATCCTCTTTCTTCAGCGCAACTCGGCTCTGACTACCCCACACAGCTGAAATCTTTGGCCCAGTCCCTCCAATCGCCACCTGCAGGCTGCAGAGGACCAAAAGCTCTCTCAGCCCTGGCTTGCCCAGGTGGAATGCTAGGTGCAGCTCTTGGAGCCTGATCCAACCTGCTGGCTTCTTGCTGTCTCCATCTGGGCCTGCTGTCAGTGGATGGATGCCCACAGAACTGGCTCACCCACCCGAGGTGAACAAATGGGACCAGGGTTTCAGAGGTCCTTGGGGAGAGCTAAGAAAGCCGGTCACCGGAACCCATCATTGCTGTGGCTTATACACCAGGGAAAGGTTAGAGAAATTTATGAGTGGACACCATATGCCAGCCCAACATCTGCTTCCTCATAAGGGGCATGAATATAGGACAGTGCATTAAAGATGAGCCTCAGGCACAAGAAAAGTACAATTGTACTACTTAGGGGGGTGAAGACTCTAAGGTACTAGTAGAAGTTTCCATGGTTTTTTCTCATAAATTTTATGTTTCAGAGAAGTTTGGGGTTCACAGAAAAAGGGACAGGAAGATATATCTGTTACAATTGATGAACCTACATGGACACATCACTATCTCCCAAAATCCACAGTTTACATTGGGGTTCACTCTTGTACATTCCATGGGTTTGGACAAATGTATAATAACATGTATCCACCATTATAAGTATCGTGCAGAGTAGTTTCACTGCCCTAAAAACTTTCTGTGCCTCACCTGCTCATCCCTCTTCCCCCCATGTTCATTCTTCAAATGAAACATGTAGAATGTGAAATATAAACATAGGTGAAGCTGTTCTCTGTAGGGATGATGAGAGTCCTTCCCTCTGCCTCCTCTCAGTGGTCCCTGAACTACTGCCGTGGGTACTGGGAATCTAAAAGAAACGATCTCAAAACTATTTTTCTAGTAGATGAGGGAAGGGGAATTGATTCTTCCAGTATTTTCTGCATTACATACTGGAGAAAGGCCTGTTCCAGACTGACATAATAAGATGTTTGGACAATTGCTCATCACAGACTGGGACCTTGTTTATCAGTATCCTTGGTGAAGTCGATTATGAAATTTACTTGAAATAATAGAGTTAGCCTTCTTTTAACATGCTAACTGCTTGCAGAAGGTAGGGGAGTACAAGTATAGGTATCTTGATGTTGTTCTTTAAATTTCTAAATCTAGTAGATAGCAACGATCACCTATATATTATGTCGTTGTTCAGAGTCAACCGGTGATATCCAAGTCTCAGCTGATAGTGTCACACAGGCAGGCATGACAGTGGGAGGGAAAGTGGTGGAATTTCAGTGATAGTGCCACCCTCAGATTTTGCAACTTTGTTTTCAAAAGTGGTGATGACGGATGGCATCCTGGGGCCTTGAGTTGTTTTCTCAGTACCGTACATGCCAGGATTCCTCAGAAGTATGTCTTCCTCACTGCTTGCAGTTCCCGTTAATGCTGTAGCCAGACAGAGTGTACAACCACCATCAACAATGAAAGCAACAAGGACACATTAAAATACTTTTAAATGTTTTAAACTTCTTGGTATGTTGAGGAGGACACATAAAACATATGTAAGCGCTTTAAAGCAAGCCTGCTCAAAAACACAGACTAACTCTATTAGATAATCATGGTAAAATAAAATAAAGTACTAAATTTCATTTAACTCTAATTAAAGATGTTATGAGAAAGGAAAACATGCCCCAAATTAATCTCTGATGGGAAAAACAAAGAGACACTCATCAGAAGCAGTGTGGTAGAGCATATAGAGCGTGGACTGCTGAGCTGGAAAGAAGTTTCCAAGCTCAGATTCCTCTCAGCTCTACTACTTATTGGCCACACTGTGAACTTGGACAAATAAATACTTCATCTCTCTGAGCCTCAATATCCTCAATGGTGAAATAAAACTTCTAATTCCCTTTTATAGGTGTTAAGACACCCAGCGAATGGAAGGTCCTTTCTTACTCACCCCTAGTCATTTCACCCAAAGCCACACGTACTAATTATATAGTCGCCTTTATGGAAGGAGCCTGATGCCATCCATGGAAGAGCGCTTGTTTCAGAGTCTGGAGACAGAGTCAATCACCACGAGTTCTCATTTTCTCAACTATCAGATACATCATTTGGAGTAATAATTAAAGCCTAATCATCACTCAAATTTTTGGTCTCACTTGTAGTGCTTTTGGGAAAAACAAGAACAACTATTACACACTTTGAACAACTTGAGAAATAGCCAACTACTGAAGTTGCCAAATTTTGAAAGTTTCTCTGATGTTCCAGACAGCTCTGTAACACACAGTTTCTAGTTTTCTGAAATGCAAAGGTCTGACAATTAAGTTCACAAATGCATCCTATAAAAAATGCCATATACCTCATTGCTGAATATCACTATGGTCACCTTCGAAGTACTCCCCTTAGGAAGCTATGCACTGATGCCAGCACCTAGTCCACCCTTCAAAGCAATTGTGAAACTCTTTTTCTGGAATGGCCATCAGAGCTGTCGTCGCATTACCCTTGATGTCCTGAATGTCATCAAAATGTCTTCCTTTCAATATTTCTTTTATCTTTAGGTAAAGGAAGAAGTCATTGGGGACCAGATCAGGGGACTAGAGAGGGTGTTCCAATACAGTTATTCATTTACTGTCTAAAAACTCCCTCATAGTGCCATATGAGCTGGTGCATTGTCGTGATGCAAGAACCATGAATTGTTGGCGAAAAGTTCAGGTCATCTAACTTTTACATGCAGCTTTTTCAGCACTTACAAATAATAAACTTGGTTAACTGTTCAGTTGGTACAAATTCATGATGAATAATCCTTCTGATAGCAAAAAAGTTTAGCAACATCATTGCAACAAGTTCGCGAACTTAATTATCAGACCTCATATGTTGTCTTCATTGGGATAAAGATGGCTTCCATTATGTTAATACTCTAGACAGTCCTGAGCCAAATTCTTCATGAGCCGTGGGAGTTTTTGGTGCCTTGTTTTCTCTGTTTCACATTCTTGTGTCTCACTCTGGGCACCCAAGAATCAAGAGAAAGCTAACATTCCCCTGTGATATAGTTTTGCACTTCTTCAATTCAAATTAAGGAATAAAGGAATAGTTGGTAAGGGAAACTTAAACTCTTACTTCACCTCAAATATTTATATCAAGGCTTAAGGTTAATAGGTAAAAAGTAATAATGGAAATTTGGGCACTGATCATGAGTAGATTTCTTTGGATATAGGACAATCCCAAACCCCTGACGTAAAACAAAATAGATCAGAAGTAATTCTGTTCCCACAAGAAGAAACCCTGAGAGATGGTGGTAAATAGATGTCTGTCTGAGCATCTCTGGTGATGCCAACATTTTACCTTCGCCTGCTCCGATACCAGCTTAGCTTATCCTGGCAGTGATGAAGAGGAAAAGGGAGAAGGCTCTCAAGTCTTACGATGAGCTGGTGGTATTGGCTTGCTCTGGACTCCTAGTTCAACGCAATAGGGCCAGAGCAGCTTGCAGGGTGCTCCACCACAGTCTGAATAAACAAACAAGCAAACAAACCAAATAACCAAGGCAAAGGAAATAAAATAACTAATAAATGTGATTGAGAAAGGAAAATAGCCCCCAAATTATTGTCTGATAAGAAAACCAAGGGACTACCCTTCAGAAACAGTGTAGTAGAGTATACAAAGATAAAATAAAATAACTGATAGAGTAGTTGAGATAATTAAACTCAAACTTATGAAGCACTTGGAAAAGTGTCTGACATTCAAAAATTTTGTGATTGTGGATAATTTTTCTTTTAGCGAGTCACTGCTTAGGTAGCATGTTATAGTGAATTCGATTGAAAATCAGTTATATGAGTTCTAGTCCTTGCTCTACCAATAGGTGTGTCCATTAGTTGCTTGGGAATCTGGTGCTTCCAGCTGTAGAAAGTGGGGGTGGGGTGGACCTAATGATTTTGAAGGTGCTTTTGGTTTGAATAGTCTATGGAATTCTGAACTATTTGGATCAATGGATCTCTGGGAGGTTTGGATTTTGAATGGATTAATAGTTGCCAGCTCTCTGGCATATAACAGTGTGCTAATTTCCTCCCTTTTTGACATCTGACTTTTTCTATGTATTCCTGTTGTCTGTGTATTTACTTAAAGGAATATTAAAAGTCAGTTTGACTTATACTAGAAAAATAGTGAATGGAAAAAAAGTGTTTTCCTTTTCTTGCTTTTTTTTTTTTCCTTTTTAAATTAGTGGTTTAAGGAAATGAATCCAATAGAAAGAAATAAAGAAAATGGTCGGTGTCCCAGTCCTTGCTAAATTGATTTCACAATGTTATTTTATTATTTAGTTTGAGGCAAATTTCTAAAATTCCAGGCATCTTCATAATATAAGTGCTAGCCTTAAAACTGTTCAACACAAAATGTGACATGTTTAGGAATTTTGATACTTTAGAGTTCTGATATGTTTCTCTTCTAGGGATTTGGAAATTCCAAAAAAGACTGAATTTTGAGGCTATACCATTGTTGTGAAATTCCCATCTATTTAGACAATGACTATATTGCCTCTAAATTAGAATTTCTATTTGTATATTTTTAAAATCCCATTTTACTTTTATCATTTTGTATATGTTTTACAAAGAACATGATATGTTATGTACAGTCATACATGTTGTTCTGCATGTTTAAACATTGTAGGGGTTGGGTATCCAATCAAAAAAGTTTGGAAATCACTCTTCGGACAAATATAGTATGCAACTTTGTTCCTAGTGGGCTGCAAAACTGGTCAAATGTTTCACTTCCACAAATTCATGAAATGAGTATTTATTGAGCACCTACTGTGTGGTAGGCTCCATGCTAAGCATTAACTGTTCATATGCTTTTGTTTATAAGCTGTGCTTTCCACACTGGAAGTGGTAAGTCTACATGGTACATTATTGGGAACTACTAAACACATGGCCATATGACAGAGTTTATTTTTGTCAGATCAACCTCTCTTTACTTAAGTAGCTTTGATCTTTTTACCTCCACTATTCATTGCAAACACATATATGTTTGGCAAGCTGATAAATCTGAGACAATAAAATATAAAGTGTATGTCTGAAAACAAGTGACAAGGGACCCTCTCATAGGACTGATAGGAGAAATTTCATGCCTGGCAGGTTTGGCACTTTGTGGCTGGCCGGCTGACAGCTGGGAGAAGGAAGATTAGAAGCGATCAATAAAGGGCTAGCTGGAATCAGAAATAATGGGTTACATTTTAGAGGGCGGCTGGGGAGGTTCAGGGTTCCAGATATTTAGCTGCTCTCCACAGATAGTGTAATTTGTCATTGTTAAAGCTCAGGGGTCATTAGAGAATGAGTTTAAAGATTAGGGTACCTTAGGACCCCAAGTTAGTTATATAACGTTTATATGAGGCAGAATGTGTGTGACATTACCCACGACAAGATCTGGGCCCCTTAACCTATATACGTAAATTTTGGATGTAAATCCATCTTTGGGAAGCTTTTAACCCATTGGAAACATGGTTCCCAAAGACTGCTAAGGACTGTTAATAAGTGCAATCTTGAATTTGTAATCTCAACCATCTTAAATATTCTGAATAAAGTTGATGGAATTTGCATAGAAGTTTAGAAAGAGGAATGGAGGGAGGCTAATAAGAAGAGCTTTCCTGATTCAGAGATCAAGGATACAAGTCATCATAGATATAATGACTCGGTTACCAATATTATTTAGATCAGTATCAAATAGGGATTTTTAAATCATTTTATAGGTAGATATTGGGAGTAGCAGGACAATTGAGTCTGGTTTGGGGTATTGTTCAGAGGAAGGTGCAAGGCCAATCAAAGGCTAAGCTTTGGGGGCTCTCTGTATTATTGGCACATCTGTGGGGTAATCGCTGAAGAGAAGGAAAAGAGAGAAAGCAAACCTGGCAAGAGTCATTTATTGCCTCACTCTTTTTTCAGTCCAATATCGGCAGACCCAGGAACCCCAGTCTGTCAGGTGACTTTGAAGTCTGAACCTTTAGTGAGCTGTGAATCTGTGACTCTGGAACTTCCCACTTTGCAAAGTTGTCTGTTCAGAAACTAATTTTTCTGTTGATTTTTAATAATTAAAGAGGATTAAAAGGACCCACTAAAAACAAGGGACCAAACAACTCAGAATCTCTACTGGGAAACCCATGGAGCTTTGCCTCCTAGGAATGACCTTTTGGAAATGCAAATTAGGGAACATCTGGCAAAGCAGAACCTGACTTAGCCATGTATATCCAAGTATAAGGTGAGTAAGAGTAACTGCTGAACTTGTGGTTGGAACTGACTGGGATGGTGTAGGAAAGCAAGCCCAGCGGCCTGGCTGACGTATCACCCAGTGTCCCGGAAAAGTCACAAAGAAATCTCATGAATCCACGAGGCCTGGGCAGAAGGAGACATCAAGGCATGCAGCCTGTTTTTCCATTAGAGTGATTCTGTGCAATTTAGTGGGAGATTCTTCCAATTTCTACCCTGTTGGTATTTCTATAATCTCCAGGGAATAGTCATCACAGCTGTTTTTCAACTCATCTGGCCACCGATAGGTCAGACAAGTTCGTGAACTCATCCTAGGAAAAGTGCTACATACCTCACTGCTGAATATCACTGTGGTCACCTTCGAAGTGCTCCCCTTGGGACACTATGCATTAAAGCCAGCATTTAGTTCACCCTTCAAAGCAATTGTGGAACTCTTTTCCTGGATGTTCTGAATGTCATCAAAATGTCTTCCTTTCAATATTTCCTTTATCTTTGGGTAAAGGAAGAAGTCATTGGGGACCAGATCAGGTGAGTAGGGAGGGTGTTCCAATACAGTTATTTGCTTACTGGTTAAAAACTCCCTCACAGACAGTGCCGTGTGAGCTGGTGCATTGTCGTGATGTAAGAGCCATGAATTGTTGGTGAAAAGTTCAGGTCGTCTAACATTTTCACGCAGCCTTTTCAGCACTTCCAAATAGTAAACTTGGTTAACTGTTCGTCCAGTTGGTACAAATTCATAATGAACAATCCCTCTGATATCAAGAAAAGGTTAGTGACACCATTGCAACAAGCTCGCGAACTTAATTTTCAAACCTCATACCTGTATGGCTGAGCCCACATTATTTCTAGGAAGGGGCAAGGCCAGACTGTAAGGAGATGGGTGATGATCAGAGAGAACAGCTATCACAGAGCTCAGGTCGGAACAAGAGTTCATTCACTACATCCATTCAACAAAAATTTATTGAGCATCTACCACATGCTGGACACGGTTTCTAGTGCTCAGGATGGCTCCGTGAACAAAAATATAAATAAATAAGTAAGTAAGTAAGTAAGTAATAAATAAATAAATAAATAATAAAACCAGTCCCTGCCCTTTTGGACCTTACGTCTACTGAGGTGTCAAGGAAGCTGACAGTATATTCATGGCATTTCAGGAGACAGAGTACAGGCGAATCACAGGTGAACGTCCCCAACAGCATCCAGGCCAGTCCATCCACTCGCTATGGTACACCTCCGTGATGTGGCCATAAAGAGTCTGATCAGGACCACCTCTGGTGAGAGGAGGAGCAGGTGTAAACGGCAAAACGGAGTCAGACACATCTGGATTAAAATCCTGGCTCTACCATCTATTGCCTGAGTAACCTTAGACAGAGGGAGTAAATTCTCTTTGCTGTAAGTTCTTTATCTGTAAAGTGTAGATGAGAATACCCATCTCATTGTGGTGTACACCATATATATACATATATATATATACATATATATATGTATATATATGTGTGTGTGTATATGTATATATACATATATATATACATATAAATATAAGGTCATCTACAAGGGGCTGGTTTATAGTAAAAATTCAATAATTTATATTTTTCCTCTATCTTTGACAAACATAGTTGTCTATGACCATTGCATAGTTTTTTCTTATACTTTTTTGGGGGACAGTATGCACTGTTATTGCCTTTTTACATTTGTGGTAAACTGAGGCAGAGAGTGATTAAATGAACGCTTTGATCATGAATAATTCTGATATCTGCTCATTTGACAGCCTTCTATAATAATCTCGATTAATCTGCACTCTTCTTTCCACTTTAGTCACCCATTTGAGATTGCCCCTGGCAATCTTTCTATATTTTGATATTTATTTTGATCAGAATATTTCTTAGTGAAATGGTTGAAACACAACAACCAAAGAAGACGTGTGTGTGTGTGTGTGTGTGTGTGTGTGTGTGTGTGATGCAGAACAAAACAGTGGATGTTTGATGTTCTTAAATATAACCCTGCATCTCTGAGAGCAAGAAGTAGAGAGCTCTAGGAGAGTAAGACCTCTGGGTTAAAAGTTCAAGCTCAAGGTGAATAAACAAGCAACTTCATGGAGCTGCCAGGACCATCGGATGAAGTAATGTCTTCAGATCGCTGAGCATTTTGCTTGGCACATAGTGGGTACTCCATTTTCCTTCCTCTGCTCCTGGCAATACCATAAAACAAAACTCAGCTTTCACTGGATTATATGGGGAGGTGAGGCAACTTTGAATATGCATTATTCTGTGCCAGGGTAGGCAAATCATGCAACTTCATACGAAAACGAGGAATTTGTGGAACAAAAGAGCTATGTTCTTCAGTAACACTGGGATCCTTGCGGCTGGAAAGACATATTTTTCTTAAGTGGCTGGAGCTTGTCGCTCCACTAGATACATCCTATTTATGGTGACTTTCTCTAAAGCTCATGATTAATGTGGGCTTTTAAAAATTGTTTTTCTTTGTGTTATGTAAATAGAGTTTCTCTCCAGTATGGCTGAATGCTGGTTTTAATTAAATTTAGGAAGGAAAAGGAGGGGGGTTGGATAGCCTGACCAAGTTGAAGAGCATCAGTGAAAATCACATTTAAGTTTGGAGCTTGGCATTTCAAAATAGAATAAATAATATGAAAGAGAGGAGTTCTCCAAATGGGAAAATAATGAATATACTTAAACTCTCTTATATTGTTCTCATTTTGGCTTAAGATAGGCTTCTTGCTTGGAGAGGAGAGCTTTATTTTTTTAATCGTTAACTCTATGTATTTTATACATACCATGCCATGAACGACCTTTCTTTTTGTTTTATTTTCCTCCAGGAAAAAAAAAATCATTGTTTTACAAAAGTGAATTTTGCTATTTAATTAATCATATGTTTATTTGTGTGACTCTCACTGTAACATAATTGAAACTTGAGTCAAGGCTAATCTGCACTAGGCTAAAGTTAATTATGATGGGGAGAGGAAACTACATTAATTTTGGCTAAAATTTACCTTTACTCAGCATACCTTTTTCTTACAAGAAATACAAATTAGTGGTGTACACATGATTACTTAGGAAAAAATTGTTTTCAAGCACTTGAATAACCTACATTTATTTATAATAGTTATGCTAATTAGAAACTAATCTCAGCTGTTCCTCAGAGCAGGTCCTTAACAGCCTTTATTCAGCAACAGGATGAATGGATAAACTCTGAGACAAATGTAAATTATTGTGGGTATTTGGGAGTTGTAAAACATTATTTCTTCAAAATCATTTCCTTATCTAGATTTTTTTCATGGTTTCAGCCTGAACTTCCCCTCTGCTAGTTCAAATAAGTAAAACTGGTCTCATTCCTAAATCATTCCTGAAAGTTCTAACTCCCAACTTCCAATCAGTGGTGTCTCCCTGGCAATTTCTGTTCTTGTAGGCTGCTTCTCACCTGAGGCAATAAGCAAGCTCACTAAGAAAGGTGATTGACTCTATCTATGAAATATGATTAGGGTTAAAAATGTGCATTGTCTAATGGAAAGGAAAACTCTAAATTTAAGGCGGTCATGCTTCTTGTGGTGAGGTCAAAGAGTGAGTAGATTACGGGTTGAGGGGGATAAAGAGGGGGGGAGGAAGATTTATGTGCTCAGTGGTATTTGAAACCAACTTACAATTGGCCCCTAGAGTCCAGAGATTTACATATTGTGTAGTTTGAGAAAATGGATTCAAAATTTTAGAGTAATCTTCAAAAGTGCCTCATATGAGCTTTTGTGGTCAATAGACCCCGTGATTAATTTTAAAAAGAAAAGGAAAATAATTTATATTGAAAAAAGTAATTTGCTTGAAAGAAATAACCATTTGACTGTCAGTCATTGGGTAGTGCTTAAAGGTATAAATTTAATTCCTTATAAAGCTTTGTGAATGTGGGCAAGTTCCTTAACTTCTCTATGCCTTATCATTATAAAGAGGATGCTATTAGGAAGGAATTATGTCATACATACTGTGTGGGGAAAGAGCCAGGAGAGCAGTTTCCAGGCTCTCGGCTTTATGTGGAAAGGTGCTGGCTCAGTTATTAGATGGTCATCTGCTGTGGCTGGCCGGCCACTGGCTGTTACTGGTTAGCCATTAGCCACTGATATAACTGCAGTGGCTACATTAGTGGGCTAGTTGGTTGGCAGAGGAGCGGATGGCGGATTGCGGCTAGCAAGTGAGGTTAGCAAGCGAATTACATTGTGGATCGTGTTGATCCTACTTCCTGTATCTCACCCGGCTGCCAGCGAGACTGGGGTGCAGGAAGACCCTTTGTTGGGATACTGGCAGTTGTTTGCTTTTGTGTCTCGACCAGCAGCTGTTGAGACTATAATGGTATGACTCCCCTCTCTATGGCTCTATTGGTGTTCCTTTTTGGCCTCACCATATCCTGCATTGTTGTGCGAGATTCTGCATGACATATTGATTGTACAAAAACTCAACACTTCATTTTTGAAATAGGAGGGGGACAGAAAGAATTGCAAGAATGATGCCATCTGCCATTCCACTAAATGAATATTTCCCCAGGTAAATGTGGAATGGAAGATATGAATCTGCTCCTGCTTACTTTGGAGGACCTTATTCCTGAGGTCCTCATAGAATGTGAGCATCTCAATAAACTAGTGTTTTTCCACTGTTTCAAGAAACAGTGCTTACTTTTCTACAATAGTATCCTAAATGTATAATCTGAATTTGGGCCTCAACTAAACAGTGAGGGAGCTAAAACTGGCCAGGTCATAGTTACTGACAGTGGAACACCTGTCATTAATATTTTCAGTGAGGATGTAGACTGTTTTTTGCCCTATACATTAATTTTAGAAGGTCACCACCAGGTTAGATGAAACTCCATTTTTATGGCTACTTTTAAAAGATAGTTGGGTCATAGAAACAGAAAGTGGAAGAGTGGTTACCAGGGGTTGGAGGGAGGGAGAAATGGGAAGTTATTGTTTAATTGGTACAGAGTTTCTGTTTGGGATGATGGAAAATTTCTGAAAATGGATAGTGGTGATGGGTGCATAACAGTAAATGTGCTTAATGCCACTGAATTGTACACTTAAAAATGATTAAACTAGTACATTTTAAGTTATGCATATTTTACCATAACAACAACAAAAGGTAGTTTGGAAGGTTTCATTAAAAAAATATGCATGTCAAGGATTTAGCACAAAGTCATGAACAGCCAATACAAATAACTATGATTATTAGATGGGTTATTGAGTGACTGTTTATATATCAGCCCTACCTGTCTGATCTTATGACTTTTGACTCAGTCTAGTTAATACACAAGCTGGGAGGGGATTTGATATTTCTCCTGACTAATAGGCACATTTCAGGGCATAAATCACAGAACTCCTCTCTGGATCCCATTAAATCCTCATCCTTTCCCTTCCTGTTATCCCCCCTTTTCTTCCTCTGTTTATCCTGTCCAGCCCAGGCATGATTTTGGGGTGTTTCTTTCCATTTCTGTCTCCAGGATCACCATCTAGACTTGTCTGTTTTTCTCTGAGTTTTATCATTTATTCTCTTTGAAATCATTTTGTGTCCTTCCCATTCCCTCCAGTTTCTTGCCCAGGATTGCCCTCTTAGAACCATTCAAGGCTAATCGTCTAATTGGGACTTGACTCCTCTGTGTGGCTGAGAGAAGTAAAAGAAGAGAGGTTGAGGGCCTAGTATGCGCTGTCACCTGGCCAAGAGTTGGAGAAAATGGGAAGAGAGCCAAAGGCAGACACAGAGAGTGGAATAGTGTGGCAGAAGACATTGAGAACAAAGAGAAACCAGGGTAAGGCCAGGGAAAGAAACAACATTCAGCATAGACAACTCTGATCTGAGACCCTGTCTATTGATGTAGCCACATGTTTCAAGTTCTGGGTCAATTCTCTCTGCCGATCTTTCTCCTACTTAAAAGGACTGCAGCTGATTCTGGAAGAAGACCTGTGATAGGAAGATCTGTGATTCTGGAAGAAGACTACGTGTGATAGGATCTTAGAGATAATGTAATTCATCTGTCTTATTTTCAGGTGAGGCATGGCCCAGAGAAGGAAAATGTTTTGCTCCAGCTAACCCAGCTGTGCAGTGATGTGGTCCGCGCTTGGACTCAAATCTGACTATTTCAGTAACCCTCTTGTACTTCATGGCCTCTCATGGGTGAGGGTCATGACGATGGAGTTGTGTAGAACCATACTGAATATAGCACCATATGCATTGTAGTAGGTAATAAATGCTTCCTGATGATAGTGGCGATGAAGATGATGATGATTATGGCCATAGAGAAAACTCCATTTAGATGAAATTAAATGATACTGCATGGATGAGAGAGGAAAATGCCGTGCTATTTAATGTCTGGCATGTGAGATGAATTTGGTAATGAAGCTTGGGGACTTATCAGGCCAGACAACTGCATTCTCTCATTATACAGCCCTTAATGACCCACTTATTACTAATATAAAGGAAAAGATATACATATAAACACATGTTACTGAACGTTTGGTTGCAAGAAATGAAACCAGTACACCAGCTTGAGGGGTTAGCAACAGACGCCGTTTCTGTTTGAATGATCAAATTTGCTGTTTTCCAGCTGGAAAATGACAACTGAAGTAAAAGGATAAAGGATGATTTGACTATACTTATAAAGAAGACAGGGGGGATTGATGTAAGGAGAGCAGGTGGAGTTGGCTAGCTCTAAGGATTGCTACGGGGGACCCAGAAGAGGGAATAGATTTGTTTAGAAATCTGACTTATGCCTTCTTTTGGGATGTTGGAATCCTAAAAGTATTTAACTCCTCACTTACATGGCATTTCTCTGACAAATTCATTTCTCTGACAAATTCAGTTATTCGAGATACAGCTGATAGCCATCAGGGAAACCAAAATGGAGGTTGCCTCTGTTCACAAAATCTTATGCACTATACCTGAAAGAGTTCTTCTTAGTTCCTTGCTGAGAATTTATATAACACCAAATCTTAGAGAGTTACGTGGTTTCCTTGCTCATAGCAAGTTATAAACAGCACAGCCTAAGGTATGACAGGGGTATTCACTGAAAGTTACATTCTTTATGACCAGAGCAGGTGATGCCTGACATTCTGAAAGGAAGGAGAAAGAAGGAAAATCATGAACACACAAAAATAAAGATTCTTCGGATGAAATAGACCACAGTGATGGGTTGCCATTAAGTGTGGGGAAGTTCCCACACATCACAATAGCCCTTGGGGCATTGCTGATTTATTTCATTACCAAAAGAGCTTTGTGTCAGTCATGTCACCTGAAGATTTCGATGTTAGACTAGATGACTTCCAAGGCTTTGCCATCAAAAAAAAAAAAAAAAGAAAAAGGGAAAGCAAATTTTTGATGCTATCTTCAGAGCCAAAACCATACTCAGAAATGGTAAAAAAAAAAAAAAAAAATAATAATTTTGGTGTTTGTAAGCATTTATCTCAGTAATCTGGAAAACTCTTCCTGGGAACCCTGTATTCCATGCTGTTGCCTTATTTTTGTGGCCTTGCTTTAGTGTTGCCAGGGTTGGAGTCCTGCCTCTACCATGTCTGAGTGAATGACCTTGGGCAAGAGACTGCCCTTTGCTAATCCCCAGGATCTTCAGTTGCAAACTGTGGATTATAATATCTACCTCATAGGGATGTTCTCAGTATTGATGGATTGATTCAATGTGTATCTCGTGCTTAGCTTCCTGCCTAGTACATAGGAGATAAATGTCAGGTATTTTTATGTTGCTGTCAATATTAACACACCATTTCCTCCTTCATTTTGATTATGTACACTGTGCAGATGTCAGAGATGAAGTTATAGGCCAGGGGAACCTATGACACTTGGAGCAGCTACTTAGTGAAAATAAACATGAAACAAAGAGTGAGTCTTACTCTCATGTCAAGACACCACCAGCAACAAATCTATTTGGGGCCCTTTGTAGTTTATATGATAATTTTGCAAACTTTATCTCATTTGGCCTTCCCAATAACCTTGAGAGAGTAGTACTTATCTGCCCCATTTCATTTCAGATGAGGAATGCGTATCTGTATTTAAGCATCCTTAGACCTGTTTGAAATATCATTTTTACATAAAAATCCAACAGCACGTAACCCTTATCTGGGTTTAAGCAAATCTACAGGGATCTCTACTAGTGAAGGGCCTCAATGTGTGGAATGTATTGACTTGGTGTGAATTTTGGTATTACAAAATGGAGTCTTCCTTTTTGTGTTTTTGCCGTAAATCAAATAATCCTTTCTCTCAATTAAAATGTCAGAAAAGAGAAAAGGAAGAGAGGAAATTAAGCTTTGTTGAGCATCTATACAGAAACATATACATTGCTAGGCACTTTTACATGTGATCTCTGTTTATTTAATCCTGAAAAACAGCCTTTTGCATTAGGTGTTCATTATTCTCATTCAAAAGTTCCAAGAATTTGTGCAATAGATGTTCTCAAACATTATTTGTGATTGTGAAAGGTGAGAATCAGGTCACAAACTTCCCAAAGATATATGTTGTTTGGCCTGCAATATTGTTCTTTTTGTTTTTTGAGCCAATTTCCAGCTTAAAGAAAATCAGAAGATCTGGCAATATTGGGCCTACATCCAGAATGGCAACCAGTGGCTGGAGTGGAACAGTGACTGCCCTTTCCACAGCCTGTGACATCTAATTTGCCATCATCAGTTACTGCCCCTTCCATAGCCTGTGACACCTAATTTGCCAACATCACTTTGGGCCTGCTCTGCTTGGGAACTGCCTTTCAGGTCCCTGTTGGTGTTTGAGTGGAGACTCAAATGACGAGTATGACTGTTATGTAAGAGTTTGAGTATATTTATTTGTTGGGAAGGGGGACTTGTACATTAGCTCAGATATTGTTTCTCAGATGAAAGCAAGCTTGAATAGGGTGGGGGAGGGTAGTTGTTTGGAATATCTCATGCCGTCTGATGGAAATCAAGGAATCTACTTACTTCTACGGTGCCCCCTAATAACATTGGAGCAGACATTAAAGTCCCCTCCACCCTCCCCCATTCCTCCCTGCCTGTCTTTAGCAAATATGTATATAGAAGTTGTGTGCTCAGCAGCATGAGAGAGGTACAGAGGTGACTGGTTGGTGCCTGCCCTCAAGAAACATATAATCCAGAGGAGGATAAAATACATGGGACATGACTACAATAAGAAAGAGTGAAATAAGCTCTGTAAAAGGAAGGTATTTCAGAACTCAGGACCTACATAATTTACTTATTTAAAAAGACCATTTTCATGAATTTTACTTAAAATTATGTATTTTGTAACATAATACAAAATACCCTGTTGTTACATGGCATAAGCTATAAAAGTAAAGAACTACATGGAGTTAAGGGTTTCAGTTAGAAAACAAAATCTGAGGACCACAAGCAAAATCTCAGGTACAGATAGGAAGGACTAGGTATCGGGGATGAATACCTAGCCAAGCTGATGCTCTCATTTATGGTTTATGTAACTGTGTGGACTGGGAAGCCAGTCAGTAAGACAGTAATAACAGCAGTATTAGAGTGGGAGCTGGCAAATGTTTTAACTATTTTAGGTGTTTTGGGCCATACGGTCTCTGATACAGCTGAATTCTGCTGTGGTGTGAAAGCAGCTTTAGACAATCCACACACAAACAAGTGTGGCTGTGTTCCATACAACTCCGGAGAACAATTCCTGGGCCCTTTGGGAGAAGGAGTCAAGGCTGTATTCACCTTCTTCTCTACAGTTTCCTGCAGGCCTCCATAGCCCCTATTCTTCTTAAGCTAGATGTACTGAGGTTTACAAACCTTTAACCCTTTTCAAACACCTATCACACAAGTCTCACATGACCCCGGTGAGTGGATTTTGCCCTGGTTTCATGGTTGAAGAAACTGACACGCAGGCCTGTTAGGGGCCAAAGTCACCAAGTTAGCAAGAGGAAACACCAACGTGAAGCCACATGTGCTGGCTTTGTGTGTGCTGCTTCTGTAACGTGCACTTTTCCATCTGTACAGATCGTGTAATGTGAAAAATTATTAGTGTCATTTTGGATGGCCTCTCTCACAGGGCCCATTTACTACTCCCATCCTGAATATATCATTTACTCATTCATTCATTCAATGTTTAAGGAATGTATCTTTTATGCTAGAAGTGGTGTTAGACCCTAGTCATATAAGAGCAACCAAAATATATGAGTTCTCCCCCCAGAGAGGTAGGAGAGGAGGCCAAGATCACTCAAGTAAGACCATATTACATTACTATGATTGTAGTTAAGAATGATGAAGGAGAAGTATATCAAATGTTCAAAGTCCGTTATAAGGATATTTGATCCTGTCCGTGGAAGTCCAAAAAGACTTCCCCTAAATAAAGAATAACTAATCAACAAGTGGAAGGATAGGAAGGCTTTAATGAAACAAAGAATTTAGAGTGAGATTAGCCTTCTGGATTGTGTAGCCAGCTTGTGCAAAAGCTCTGTGGCAGGAGAGAGCATCTCATTCAAGGGACTGGAAAAAAGCAAGAGTAGTAAGACCACAGAAGGCAGGTTAGGATGGAGGATCCAGACCAGGGCCACGTTAAAAAATTCTGATCATCATTTGGGATGAATTCCCTCAGAGTACCATTTACTATTGAAAACAGAATGAAGTCATATGATGTTTAAATAGAGGAGCAATGTGATCCAATTTTTGAAAATATTGTTTTGAAAATATTGTTTTCTGCATTTCTAATATTTTTGAAAATATTGTTTTGAAAATTTGTTTTCTGCAGTAAGGAGAGTGGATTGGAGATAAATAAAAACAGATGTAAGATATCAACTAGGAGCTATGGCAGTGATCACAGCAGAAGAAGGGAGAAATGGATGGATGTAAGAGATAGTTGAGAGGTAAAATCAGTAGTGTTGGTGGTGGGCTGGATGAAGAAATTGTGCTAGTGAAAATACAAAGGATTCCAGGTGGTTTTCTAGCGATGGAAGGCTGGTGTCTCACTCATTCATCTAGAAGCCATCTTCTGGGATCTTTTGGGTGGCAGTTTGTGTCACATGGTTAGCCTTTTACATTTTGAGTTGGACATCCTTTGAGATATCAAGAGAAGCCATTAAACAGCAATTACAAGTCTTGCCTGTTCAAAGGAATAATCTAGAATGAAAATTTGAAGGGATACCCTCTAATGATATATGCTTCAATTTTGTTACTTGTTAAACAAGAATAAAATATTTCCTATAATCTGATAAAATAAAGTCAATAATTAATCCAGCCAAATCAGTGAGGCAGGGGGAGGTGAAAACAAAGGCTTTCCATCATAGGCGACTTCCTGATAAATATAATGCAAAAAATGTATTTTTAGGTTTGGGAACAAAACTACATTTTCTTAAGCAAGTGACCATAAATGTATCCTAACTCACACTTGACTTTCAGCAGAAAGCATTAACATTCACCCACAGCGCGCTCTAAGTCTTTTAGGCTGTTGAGGCTGAGGGCTGGCTGGAGTGCAACTTTAGAAATCTGCAGAGTGTGGAAGGGGCTTGTTGCTCGTTTGTTTATTGTGCACCTTTCTCACTTTATGCCTCCTCTTTGCCTGAAGCTACCATCAGGAATGAGTCGTTGCAGTTGCTGTTTTCTGGTGAAGTCTGTAAGAATAAATGTGAGCTAAATGCACATTTATGGCACGTTTAGAAGGGAGCCACCACAACTCTGTGTGTGATGTTACTTTATTCCTTCCTTGCTTTCCTTCCCAGTGGTTTTGTCTATAGCCTCTGTTGCAGCCATGGGTAACTCTGCTCTGTGTAATCATAAAAAATTGAGTCAGCCCGAAGGGGCAGTTGGAAAACATGCACACACACACACACACACACACACACACACACACACTGCTATTTGGAGGCACAGATATTTTTTCCAATTCTTCCACAAACTGTGATCTTTGAAAAAGTCATTTGATTATTTAATTTTATCATAAATTGTCAAAGGAAGTTACTTTAGGTATTCCCTAGAATCGCATATCTCAGGATGAGACATTTAGGCCAATCACCCCCATCAATGTATGTGGCAGTACAAGGGTGCTGGAATGAGGTGACACACACCCTTAGATCAGTGTCTCGTAGATAGCAGGTGCACAGAAAATATTTGATAAATGAGTAACAAGTAATCATTGGTCTCATTCCATTTTTTTTGTCATTCCATTTAAGATTCTATTCTTGTAATTTCTTCCTTTTGTTTTTATTTATTTGTGTGCGTGTGTGTGTTGTTGTTGTTGTGAAAGTTTATTGGGGTGACAATTGTTAGTAAAGTTACATAGGTTTCAGGTGTACAATTCTGTAATATATCATCCATATATCACATTGTGTGTTCACCATCCAGAGTCAGTTCTCTTTCCATCACCATATATTTGACCCCATTTACCCTCATAGTATATGCCCGGTAACTGTTTGGTACATTTGCTTCTTAGAATATATCAGAAATACTCTTCTAGAATTTCGACCAGTTAGTCTTATTCCATCCCTGGGACCATGTAGAACAAGTTGAGTCTCCTTCTCACATCTCAGCCCTTTGAACATTGGAAGATGACTACCAAATTTCTAGAGTGTCCTTCTCTTCCTTCCTTTTGCTCAGCTAAACGTCCTTAACTACTAAGTAGCTACAAACTCTAAAGACAGGTTCTGCCAAGATGCTCTATTGTTCTTGTAGAAATTTTGAGTTTTTTAAAAAAGCATACAGAACCTTAAATAACTTGAGCAGCCCAACTCTCACCATAGAGCCGTTTGTCTTTTCTTTCCCTGGATACCTGCATTACAAGGTGGTCACTCCCACCTTGTCCCAGGGCTCTTGATGGGGAGTATCCAAATAACAATTCATTTCTCTTCACAAATATAAACACTCACTTTATCCAAGAAACATGCTAAGTTCTGTCCTGGAGAATCAGTGGCCTTTACTGGGGATTAGGAATACACAAATACATTTAGTAAAGTTGTTATTGGTCCGGCAGTGGGAACAGATCCTCAAATAGTCACCAGGTGATGAGAGATGCTATAGTAGAGCTGCTTCCCAAATGCTATGGCTGAGGGAGAGACTGATTGCCTAGGGAAGTAAGGAAGACGTCTCAAAGAGGGACTCTTGAGTTAAGCCTTGGTGTATGAGGGTTAGTCAAGAAAGGAGATGCAGAAGGGCATCTTAAATAGAGGGGTGAAAGTGACATGTAAGACCATGTGTACTCTACTAATAAGAGAAGTCTAGTGCTGTTGGGGTCCCTGTTTCTCAGCCCATGTCCAGGGCAGCGTTTAGAAACAGGCAGAGCCCATGTCTTAATGCTGAGCTCTGACTTTCCAATTTCCTGCTCTGATGACAGCATCTGAACCTCGCTCCCCTGACAAAATGCTTTAGGCCTAACCTTCACATTGGGCATTACAAATGTTACCGCGGTGCCTGTGCATAAGGTACAGCTGACATATATAGCCGGTCCTCAGATAAAGTTATTCTATTTTGTTTCTTTGTAATGTTGATGACACGCTGTAGAAACTTAACTCTTGTTTATAGCAATAAGCCTGTAGTAAAAATAGTTATTTCATTATCTGTTGTTTTGCTGTAGTTCCAAGAAACTATGGATCATGGTAAATGAGGACTTACTGTATTCCTGTGCATGAGGAAAATGAGAATCAGGTCACTTGACCTTCTGATGAATGACATTTTGAGGGAAGAGGTTTTCTTTATGCATTTGTGGAGTCTCACGAGGTAGTAAATAGTCACAGATCCATGGAGAATCCTAAATGCCGTTAGACTTCCGTCATGTTGATGTTTGTAGAACTTTTTATGTATATTTAATTTATATCATTGAAATCATTTGAAATTGAATAGGAAAGAAGTTTCTTTTGGAGTCTCCTAGAATGAATTGATTAGATTTGGGGGCAGAGTATACTTTTTCCTTAGTGGAGATGTGACTCAAAATGTAAAAGTAACATTCCAAATTGATAACTCTTGTCTTTCTAATGGTATAACCACTTTTTATTTTTTCATGCAGCCAAGATTTAATTTTTAATGAACCTTTGTGGAAAGCACCATGAGCACCCAACTTTCTCAGAATTTGCACTTCATTTTTTTCTTTCTAGAATAAAATCACCAACTTTAGCACTCTGGCACCTCAGACATCCACCCAAATTTTCTGCTTAACCTTCAAAACACTATGAAAGGACATAGTTATCATAAGGATATTTTTAACGCTAGAAAAAAATGGGAGATCTCAGCTCACAAGTGTGCCATGCATATACTCTGTTTCGGTTCCCTTGGGACCATAAACTTTACATTTCCTTCTATTGAGGGTCTGGATTTAAACCACCTTAGTCTTAAGCTAATCTTTTTTTTTTTAAATTAAAGTTTATTAGGGGGAAAATTGTTAGCAATAGATTAACTATTACTAAACAATTCTGTTAACATAGATTTCAGGTATACAACTCTGTATTACATCATCTATATCTCACATTGTGTGTTCACCACCCAGAGTCAGTTCTCCTGCCATCACCATATATTTGAACCCCTTTACACCCATCTACCACCCCCTTTCCCCCTTACCCTCTGGTAACCACTAAACTATTGTCTGTGTCTATGAATTTTTGTTTCTCATTTGTTTATTTTGTTCTTTTGTTGTTTTCAGTTTTATATACCACATATCAGTGAAATCATATGGTTCTCAACTTTTTCTGTCTGACTTATTTCGCTTAGCATTATGCTCTCAGGATCCATCCATGTTGTAACAAATGTTCCTACATCATCTTTTCTTACCACCGAATAGTATTCCATAGTGTATATATACCAAAACTTCTTTATCCATTCATCTATCGAAGGACATTTTGGTTGTTTCCATGTCTTGGCCACCGTAAACAAAGCTGCAATGAACATTGGAGCACACGTGTCTTTATGGATAAATGTTTTCAGATTTTTGGGGTAGATACCCAGGAGAGGGATTGCTGGATCATATGGTAATTCTGTTCATAATTTTTTGAGGAACCTCCACACTGCCTTCCATAGTGGCTGCACCAGTCTGCATTCCCACCAACAGTGTATGAGGGTTCCTTTTTCTCCATAGCCTCTCCAACACTTGTTACTATTTGTCTTGTTGATGATAGCCACTCTAATTATGTTATTTTTTAATGTTGTTTTTCTTTACCTTTTTTCATGTAGTTTACTCTTGCTTTAAAAAAAATTTCAAGAAATTGGCGTCAATATATTCGTTTTATAAGGTGAATGATTTACATATAATTTTGATTTTACACATTTAAAATCCGACTTAACCCCATGTTTTCATCTGTCAAAAATGAAAGGTATATATTGATCTTTCCTTTTGAAATATTTAAAAATCAGTCACTTTTATCAGTCACTTTATTTTTCCATCCAATTATAATTTTTCTTTTTAAATAGTTATCTGATATTTTAGATCTAAATGGTTATTCATTTTTTAGACTACAGATGTTCTTTACAAAGACTTATTTTGACATTTACAATGTTTGACAACCATATTAACATTTATTTAAGTGCTCACTACTATTTGGGATTTTGGGTTTTGTTTTTGTTTTCTTTACATTTTCCTTCTCAGAACTCTTTTTCTCTTATTGGTGAGTTTAGACTTTTCTTTAAGAAACATTTTTATTTATGGTTGGACTATCTGTTTTCTCACATTTCTGTTAGTATTGCACATAAATGTTTTGCTGGATTTAGAATTTCTGGGTTTTAGTTTTTTCTGTAAATAGATGGAACTCTTATCCTTTGACATTTACTGATTCAAAGAGAAAATCTGGTGACAACTTTAGATACTTTATATCCATATATGTTACATTACATTTAAATATTATTTATATATACATACATAAGCATATACAAGTATGGATGGGTCTGTTATCTAATCCTTTTTTTGAAGACATTAGAACAGTCATGGATATTTTCTTTATGTTCAAAAGTCAACAGTTTTGCCAAGCAATTTCTAACTGCAGGTCACTTTTCATTAATTTTACGTAATTTATGATGCATACTTTTGAAATAAAATTTCATCTTTTTCTAGCTTATTGCTCTGCTCTTAATACCATATATATCTTTTATTTTATCATGTGAATATACACATGTTGTCCCTTGTAGTTCAGGAAGAATGTCCCCTTCTTTGTCTTTTAATTCTGTTATTTGATTTTCTGTAGTATTTAAGGTGTCGATCACACAATCCATTGTGTTTTAAATTCATAAATCATTGTATTCATCTCCAATAAATCTTTCCAGATAATAAATTTTTTCTGTTACATAAATGACTCTTCTTGAGATATAAAAGCACCATATTCACAAGCCTTATCAAGAATGCTGATTAGGTATTTTCTAAATGTTTTTCCTACTTTCTTGCATAAATTTTGCTCTAATTCTCCAATTGGTCATATTTTCTTTTTTTTTGAACTCCTGAAATTGTATTAATATAACATTTCTTCTCCAATGGTCCTCAATCCAGCACTGGGACTTGTGATGGATTCTCTCAGAGAGTGTTTGAAATTCTGTTTAGATTGTTTATATTTAGAACAAGAGAGAAAGAGGAATTTTGGATTTATTGTTTTTGTTGCTGGATGAGTTAGGAATCCATGTGCCTGTAGGGAAGAGACAAGGGGAGAGCCCTAGGTATTGGCAGCCTTTGGCAGAAAGGTTCTCCAGAGTGTTGGACACTTATTTTCTATGATTATCATAGCAGAATGAATTTAGCTAGGGCAGTATGCCCCTTTATTCAGTACACCATATGGACCATGTGGAAGTAGGAAGGCCAAGGCAGAAATGCAGTTCTGTGTGGACACCACTATCTAATGTACATTACACCCTGGAAGGCGCTAGTAGAATACAGATTTTGCCTCTTTTACCCTTAATTTTACCATTGCTATAACAACTGTCCTGCGGAGCGGCAGGTGGGGTCTCTTCTCCCGCTCCCCACATAAGAGCACAGGACGTGGTGAGGCCAAAAAGGAACACCCACGGAGCCATAAGTAGGGGAGTCATATCACTATATTCTCGCCAGCCGCATCCGCCTCTCTGCAATCCGCTCTTGCTAGCCCCCATTTTTTCTGCTAGCGTAGCCACAGCAGTTATATTAGTGGCCAATGGCTTACGGGTTACAGCTGATGGCCAACTAGCCACAGCTGATGGCCATCTGATCACAGTTAATGGCCACTTACTACCCAAGCCAGCACCTTTCTATGTGAGGCCATGAGCCTGGAAACTGCTTTCTGGGGCTCTGTTCCCACACTCCACCCCTACAGGGTCTCGCCTCACAATCTACGCGACAAGCGTCTTCCGCGAGGGTTCCTGTGCGAGGAGCCTGGAGGTGAATGCAATATCCTGGACACAGCCAGGCTCTCTGAGCCAGGGTTTCTCAGGGCACCACCAGTACTTCTGGGCACAGCCAGACTTCCTGGGCTTCTTAGGGCACCACCAGTCTCCCCGGGCACAGCCAGGGTTTCACAGGACACCACCAGTACTACTGGGCACAGTCAGACTTCCTGGGCTTCTTAGGGTACCACCTGTCTCCCTGGGTACAGCCAGGGTTTCTCAGGGCACCACCCCAGTACTTCTGGACACAGCCAGACTTCCTGTGCTTCTTAGGGTACCACCTGTCTCCCCGGGCACAGCCAGGGCCTCTCAGGGCACTGCCACTTTCTCTGGACACAGCCAGACTTCCTGGACACAGCCAGGGCTCTCAGGGCACTGCAACTCTCTCTGGGCACAGCCAGACTTCCTGGGCACAGCCAGGGCTCTCAGGGCACTGCCACTCTCTCTCTGGGCCTCTTGGGGTACCGTGCTGGAACAACAGCTGCTCACAGTCATGGTGCTTACATATTCTCAATGGCGGCCGGTCAAGACACAAAAGTAAACATCTGCCAGTTCCAATACATGGTGGTATGCTCCCAAACAAACAGTGAAGCTGTCCATTAAATTAGGGATAGAAGGCAATTCCCCATAGTCCATAGTCATTCGCCAGGGCTGTCCTGGGGGTGAGGGATGACCTTGACCTCACCCTCATCTCCCACGGAGGACTCAGCAAGCGTTTCCTCCTGGGACAAGTCCCGCATCCAGGCTGCCTCAGCAAGCACTTCCCAGCCCACAGGGCGGCAACAACCTTCACTTTCTCCGGCTTCTGCTGGTTGGGGAACCATCCACATCTTTCCACCCCTCCACGGGGGTCCAGTTCTCCAGCAGCTGCTCCTCCTGGTCTTCCTCAGACTAAGTGTTCATATGCACAAACTGCTCCACTGCACTTTGGAGAGCTTTGGCCAACACCATATCCTGCCGACTACGCCCTGTGTCACGCAGGGGACCCTGCTCACAGCGCCATGTGTCGTGCGGAGCGGCAGGCGGGATCTCTTCTCCTGCTCCCCACAAAGAACGCAGGATATGGTGAGGCCAAAAAGAAACACCCACGGAGCCATAGGAAGGGAAGTCATACCACTATGATCTCAATGGAGGCTGGGTTCACACGACGTGCGACCTGCTGTCCACTTTGCTGCCAACCGACCGACTCTCCTTGACTCTCCTTCACTCTCCTCCAGTCTCCTCCTTCACTCTCCTCAGCTCCCCTCCATAGCCGTGGCAGTTATGTCAGTGGCCAATGGCTCAATGGCTACAGCTGATGGCCAACCAGCCACAGCTGACGGCCATCCACTATCCGAGCCAGCACCTCTCCACATGAAACTGCTCTCTGGGGCTCTGTCCCCACACAACACATAGTGAACCTTTTTTAATGTCAGTAAGTTCAGTGCTCTCATCATTCTTAATGGCTAATATTATTCAATTTGGTGGAACTAACTTATCAGCTCCCCAATTGATGGACATTTAGATTGTTTCTAGTTTCTCAGTACAATAAATAAACATATGAGTAATAAAATCTATGTTCATCTGGGAATACTTGTCTTTTTTATTTAATATGTGATCCTAGAAGTGGAAATACTGGGGCAAATGTTTATACAACTTAGATCCCTTTTTAAATATATACTGCCAAGTTATCCTCAATAAAAAATTATACAAATTTATATACTCAACAGAAGTGTATAAGATTTCTGTTTCCTCATATATTCATTTATACTGTTTTTTATTCTTGCAATCAGTAGGTTAAAAAAATAACCTGCCTTTATTTTCATTTCTTTGACAAATAATGACATATACGAGTATTTCCTATTGATTTAAGAGTTAAAATCATGGACTCTGGAGTCAGCCTGGCTTCAAATCTTGGCTTCACCACTTAGTAACTATGTGACATTGGACAAGTTAGTGAGTCTCTCTGTGCCTCAGTTTACACATCTTAAATCAGAGATAATAATGATATCTAACCTACAGGGCTCTTTGTGGGATTTAAATATGTATATGAAACTTAGGAAATATCTAGCAAATAGTCTGCACTATATAACTATTTGCTGTCATTAATATTATTATCATTGACTAGTGAATTGCTTCTTGATAGCCTTTGTCATTTTTCTGTTACTATGGATATCTTTCTCTTAATAGTCGGTAAAATACGATTTTTACTTGTTTGTGTCTTATCACACATTAATTGTATATAATCTGGAAAATACCAGAAAGTATAAAATGAAAACATTGCAATGACCTATTCCTTGAAAGTTTGGATAAATTCATACATAAAATCAAATGAGTAGATTTTGAGGATAATTGTTTAATAATATTTGCAACTTCATAATTACTGCAGTTTTTAAATTTTGGTCACTTATCCACATAGAATTAAGCATATTATTCCCTTACAACTTAAAATCTCTTTTGCTGTGTGATGTTTTCATATCTCTGATGTTGTAGGGTTTTTCTTGATTGTCATATCAGATTTTGATTTACTTATCAAATACTGTTTTTCTAATTCATTAATTTTTATTCTTACTAATATTTCTTTCTTGTGTTTTTTAGGATTACTTTTAATAACTTTAAGATTAAAAACTTTAATATAACAAGTTTTATTTATTTTACAGTTTCTAATTTATTAAGTTTAATGGTTTGTTCATTTATTTTGTTCTTTGACTTTATTTAATAATGAAAACATTTAAGATAATAAATTTGTCTCCAAGTAAGTTTTGGTCACAGTCCTTGAGTTTTGTGTTACAATATTCTCATAATCATTGTTTTAAAATTTTTTAATGCTATAATTACAATTTTGATAACTTTTGCATCCAATAGTTATTTTAAGAAGTGTTTATAAATTTCATTTGGTCAAGGAGTTATTTGTACTTTTGCTACTAATTGCCAATTTTGTTGCATTATAGTGATAGAATGTAATCTAATTTACTGGAATTTCATTGTAGTCTATACTGATCAGTTTCATTGTGGTCAACAGCTAATTAATTTTTGTTAGTTTTGTTAATATTTTATATTCTCTGTCTTACTGAGCACTACAATAATTATGTAACTATTAAGTAAATATTTTGAAATGCTATTACTTAATCTTTTATATCTCTAATGCTAACTATCTTCCTGTATACAAGAGAGATTTGTTAAAATCTCTGTAACATATTTTATTTCCTACTTACCAATGCTGTATTATTAATCACAACATACATTTTTGGAATTCTACATATTTATTATATTTTATCTTCATAAATAAAATACCTCTTTTTTGTCTTACTCGATAATTTATTTTAAAATTTTACTTTCATAAATATATATAACATATATATAGTGTTCATATATATGTGAATTTACTTTCATATATATGTGGTGTTCATATATACATGATGTATATATTCATTTCTTGTTTTTGATGCTTATTTTCTGATACAGTTCGACTCATCATTTTATCTATAACTTTTCTGAATAATTTTATCTATAACTTTTAAAAATAATTTTGGTTTTGGCATTTCTTATATAGCCAACATAAGGTTGAATTTTGTCTTTTGATTCATTTAAAAAAATTTAAAATTAGGATGTATTAATTTACATTTATTGTCTTGACATGTTTCTTTTTTTTTTTTCCACCATTTGACCTGTATTTCCCATAATTTTAATTTTTTTCTAATGGTGCTTATGTTTTTTATTTTAGTAGTAGTTGTCCTTAAGTTTTTATTTAAATTATTTTCAAAACTATAAACTTACCTACAATAAGGAAAAAAAAACACCAGTACTAAGTCTTCTATTTATTAAGGTAAGAAATTATTAGAATCTTAATTCTTACTATCCCTTTTTTTTTCATATTCCACTATTTGTTGAGATAATCAGCACTCAGATCTACCTAAGTAGTAGTAAGTAAATTTCTTTATATTTTAAAAATAATTTATAACTTTTATATTAATTTTGGTGAACATATATACCACATACACAAATTAGATTTAATGTATGTTTAAATAGTTTTGGTATTCTATACAAGTTTTTGTACAATACCACTTACCACTTAACCATTTTTAAGTTCTTAACTTTAATTCACATTTCTGTTGGTTGGAGTAAATACTTAAAATTTTGTTTGTTTGTTTATTTATTTATTTATTTATTTTTGAGGTAAGGTATGTTAATGTTATGCTTTTTGAACATTTGCAGATCTGAAAAATAACATGGCTAAGACAGGAATATTGAATCACCTAGCCTTTTATCTTCCAAAATTCAGTGTTCCTTGGTGACGTCAAAGCTCAATATAATTTTTCTTTTTTTGCAGTAATAGTAATAGCAGTAATGTTTACTATTTTTTAAGAACTCCATATACATATAGTTCTATAGAGAGAGATACTATCATCTAATCTTGTTAACAAATCTGTAAGTTAATTGTTTTTATTATTCACATTTTATAGATGAGGAAACTGAGGCTTAGCAAGGTTGAAGAACTTTTTGGTCTCACAGTGAGAAAAGTGACAGACCTACATTTCTGATGCCAAACCCTGAACTCTTAACCCCAGTGTTTTATACTCTTTTATTTTAATATAAGGACATCTAAAGGGTTTTTTCTTTACTTTTAAAATTAAAGGAAAAAAATCCGCATTATGTCCAGATATTTGTCTCTTCATTAATTTTGACTCATATGTGGTCAGGCTTTTTCTTTAATCTGAAAACTTGGCCCTTTCCCAATTTAAAAAAGTGTCTATTACAGCTCAATTATAACTCATGCATTTGTCTAGTTCTTTCTTAAGAAATAGCAACTGCCACCTTTGCACTGAATTTTGAGAGCATATCTCTGCTTTACCATCCATGCCATTGACCTGCTTTTCTATGGCATGGATCTTGCTGATTGAAGAGTCTCATTTTCATGGAATTAATCACAAGGAATGAGAGTCTTCTGACATGCAGGAAAGATTGCTGTGCTGGTAGGAAATGTACTGCGTTTCTGTGGCTACTAAGGAGGCACCTGACCTCTCTGAGCCTTGGTGGTCTCATTTTGAAACGGGGAAGATAATAATTGCCACACCTGCCTCATAAGACCAAGAGAAACAAGACCTGTGAGAGTGCTGCAGAAGTTGAAAAATACAGTTTAAACAATCGGGATTTTTAAAATTGATTTTTAATGCTAAATTCAGGACAACAATCAACACATATAAAATATCATTGCTAAAAGCAAACTATTCTAAGACAAATAGTCTAGGGCTGTCAGTTTACTAAAGAGAAAGCCAGAGTCCAAAGAGTTTAAGTGATTGGCTCATGGTGTCCCAACTAATAGTAGATCCTAGTAGTAGATCAGAAGCTAACCCATGCTAGGCTCCAGCAAAGAGATTTGCATTATTTTTATTTGTGCCTGAGACACATTTTTCATCCAGCATCAATGTGGTAACAGCCAGGTCATTTGCTGTAAATGCCTTTAAGGCTCTGCAGGACATTTTTCATATGCAGATGTCTAAGGGAGTTAATTTGGGGTGTAGGCAGTGAGCCAGTTTAGCCAAATAAAGAGGACTCTTCCTTAGATACTGTTCGGTGATGTTGAAAAAAATGGTTGTCCCTGCTGAGTGATAAGAAAGGCTTCCCCAGGGAAAGTGCAGTCTGCATAGCTAAGCAGGTCCCCTAACTTTTTCCTGGGATACTCCCTTTTAAGCAAAACTTGACAGAAACTAAAAAACAAAAACAAAACCCTACTTCCTTAAAGAACTAATCAAGTGACATCATTTGAAAACATTTTAAGATATCTCAAATATTAAGCTAACATTATGTTAAGAGGTTCATAGCTAACACCAGTGAAGAATTAAAAACTAGAGCAAAACCCCTATTTTAAAAAAATACCCTTTCTTCTTGTCAAAACCCCCAGATGCTTGCCAAGTGATCAGTGTTTCCATTAAAAGTTCAAAAGATGGAATCCAGATGTTTCTCTCAGCTCTGTGTCCTTTGACCCCTGATGCATTTACTAGCTCTTGGAGGTTTTGGTCACATGACTCCCTGAACTTTATGCTCTACCTAAATAGCTCTGAAATTTACTCTATGATAATGGAGCATAGAGTTGTTTGGGTTGGGGATCAATTTCATGTCTATGAAGTGTTGCTGAAACTTTAAAGTTTTCCTTTTTCTTTCAGTTCTTTTCAAAAGAATGTCCTTGTTTAAGTCATGTTATCACTATTCTATCTGGAATTTTAAGTGCTAAACATTTTAAGTGCCAAATGTTTGACCTACATTGGTAATAGAGGGTTGAAAAGAATAAAGGTACTAATAGAACATAAATTATCTTTTTAAGTATTACAAATAGAGCATTAATAGATACCACTGTGATGAGGTGGACAAAATGTTCTGAGAAACAAATTGCTTTAAAACATATTTCTTGGCTTTCAATACCAATCAAAAAATCATCTACACTCACACAACATAGCAACAAAAGTTGCTTTTACAGCTCTCTATCCTAGACACAAATGTGTTCGCTTTTAGCCATAGGATGGCAACAAGACCTTTAGGGAATTTAAAACAAATGTGTGTGGAAAGATACACATTTACAGTGGCAAGGATTCAGTATGGAAAGTCAGTTATAACATATAATGGTAACTGAAGAATGTTCATGGGAATCTTTTATTTCCCTCTAGCTCTGTGAACAGTTCCAAAATTGATTAGGAGTAGTATTTATAAATTTAAATTCTTGCTGTGGAAAATAATAACAAAGTCACGTTCATTTTTAACATTTTCAAAAGTCCTTAAAAAATGCCATTTTTCACACCGTTAACCTGTGGTGGTTGACTGTTGGGTTGCTTTCTCAAAGGAATGTTGTGAGTGAGGCTGCATCCTGCTGTGGTCCAGCTTGTTGGGTAGAAAGTGTTGTTAATGGTGACCCAGAAGGATTCTTACAGTTTCTGGCCAATGTTGTTTTTGACAAAACCATAATGGTACAATTGAGAAAGAGCAAGAGAGAAAAACAATTCTCTGACACTAAAATGCTTCTGCAGGAGTTACACTTGGTAGGTTTTTATTCACTTTAATATTTTGTTTCTGGAAAGGCCTATTCTGGAAAAAGAGAGATACTGGATCATCTATATAAGGCATTTCCCACCAGGGAAAGCAAAATAAAGTATAAATATTACTCCTCCCTGAGAACGCAAAATTATCTACTAGATCTTTGATACCAGTTCTCTTGGATGGATGGCAACTGGTTCCCTGGTACCCCTTCCCACTGGGAGGCTAGTTAGTCCAGAGAATGAGAAAACGGACCTCTTATTTATTTCCTAGGACTAGGAAGATGTCACTTGTAAATGTGAATTATTTCTCTATGTTTTCTATCACTCAAGCTCTAAGTGATACACAGAAATTAGAGAATAAAAAATGTTCAACTATAGCTTTTACAGCCAAGTCACATATTTTCCTTTCCATGTAATAATTAGCTAAGATATTCCCACTGGATTTACTTACATTTTGTTTCATGTGGCTACGTGGCTTGAATTTATTTCAATGGGATTTACGACTAAAGATGGGGAATGAGATAACAAAATTGAAAATTGGCAAATAAATTTTAAATAACCACATTTATGCAGCCAGGGTTTTACTAGCCAGGTAGTAAAATGAGAGCAATTATTTGGGTAAATATAAGATTCTATTTGTTGGAGGGTGGGATTCAAAATAATGTGCCTAATTGACTACTTATTCTATTCATTTAATAAATATGTATTAAATGTCAAAGGATAAAGCATGATTCTTTGTTTTAGAGAGCATCTGATGGAGTTAGGATGACTAGATACACATGCAAGACATCAACTCTAAGAGCTCACTGTCTGTCACCTGGATCAGGCAGACTGACTATTGGGTCATTCCTAACTGTCACTGGTAAAATTGCTATACTGCTGTCATTCAGGGTATTTCTGTTTTTGCAACACTTGAATGATATTATATAATTCCCACTTCAAAAAAACAGAAATGATTTGAAAATGACTCAAACATATTTAAGGTAGATTTACCTATAAATTTACTAATAATTAGGCCATTATAACTTCACATATGTCTCTTCATTAGTATAGGAATCCTATTTTTGACATCACGTCTGCTTCCCGAAGGACTCAGACATTTTCTCAGGAGCCATCGGTGGCTGCGTCAGTGCTTTGATTCTTATCCTTATGTCTTCTTTTCCCTTTTCTGTCATACCCTGACTTACAGTCTGAGACCCTAACATTCTCATTAGGAAAGATGCCTTTGTTGATGGTACTCTCATTGGCAGAACAACTGGTATGTTGAAATGGAATGATGTTTTCCATTAAATTTTATTTCACTTTTCCCGCCCTGAATGAAAATGTGGCCCACTTCCAACAATTCTGGTCAACCTCAGGTAACCAAGACTGCTTGGGGTCACTACAAGTCATTAAGTCACAGAGTCAAGTCACTAAGTAATTAAAAGATGCAATTCCACCCGAACTCCAAAACTTGACTTACGACTCGTAGCGTTAAATTCTTCTCAACTCTAGCTTGCACCTGCTTAAGGCTGAAAGCCTGCAGTGGGAAAGGGGATGTGGGGGCAGTTTGTCTCTCTGCTGTCTGCTCTGTTCCACTTACCTCCTGCTCCCCCACCCCACATATGCAATTTTTCTGTCCATCCAAGGGTTAAAGAGAATGGGGGTGACAGAGAATGAAGAGAGGTAAGGGGAAAAGAAAGGACAGATGTCACTTCGCTGGGAAGTATCATGCCCTTTGGACTTGGAAAATTATTGAACTGATTCTTTCCATCGTGGGCACTTTCTTGCCATAACACTGGCCCTCTCTTCCATGCATTCCTTACAAGATCCATGGGAAACACTCTCACATCTTGTCCTGCCAGTTCAGGGCATATGAGTCTCTTTCACCACCGAAGCAGACAGCCAACCTTTTCCCCAACACTCCAGATTCCTGAGGTTGGAGTCAGACCACCAGTTCACTGTCCCAAGAATTAGACACCAATCAGGGGACACAGGCCAAACTCTAAGTAGTTTCCTAACCCACCCCTCTCACATGGTTTGTGTGAAGAGCACCTCAAACCCCTTATCCACGGAAAGGGAAGAAGACATGACAATACAGGAAACTCCCTCTCCACCCCCCAAAAAAAAATCCTCCTCACCCTTCTCACAAATTTTCTTTTCTTTATTATCTCCTGGTTCTGACCAAGGTTCCGAGTCTTAGAATGGTTTCTGGGATCATTCTCTTTATAAGTCTGCATCTAAGATGAGTTCTATCTCCCACTTTTGTATGTAATCATATCTATCTTATCTAATATGGGTCTCAGTGAAGGCAGAGTAATCCCCATGTAGTTTCCTTTTCATTTGGGTTTTTAGAAATAAATGATTTAACTTTGTTGATATGGAGGAGAGATTGTTCTTCCTCTTGAATAAAAAAGTGTATCTGCTATTAATGTGGTCTTGTCTTTTTTCCATAACAGCCCTTGAAAGTCATATTCCACCACACATTTAGTTCATCCCTCTATCTTAGGTAGGAAGAGCTCATTTATGACACTCTTGGGACAATGAGCGGTATGGCTTGTAGTGCAGTCCTTAAGCTCACCACTGCCTTAGAAATCCAGATTGCTCTCCAATATGTCTTATGGCCTACCTCAGAATGTCCCTTGTAGTCAGTAGGTTAATGGCCAATGAATGGCCTGAACCCAACAAGTGTTGGAAGAGAGAAAAAATAATCAAGACAAGACTGAAGTGGCCATGGAAGGCTTTGCTTAGATGAGGCCATCTTTTTAAGATCATATGTATAGCTCCAGGTAATGAGTCTCCACTAACTAACAGTTCTCCTAGAAGGCTTTAGCTGATGCTTGATCATACTCATGAAATAAAGACATTACTGACTGACTCTAGAATCAATGAAAACAGGCCTATAATGAACCTAATGTTTAAATTCTTATGTGGGATAGAAAATTATGGCTGGTTTTGATTTCAATTTTATTCTGCCCTTGGTGCCTAAAACTCAGGGTCACAAAGATTGATCAGAGGAATTTCCAATCATTTGTTCAATGGATTTTGGTTGTTACAAAAGATCCAACCGCTCATTAATTTCATAAATTTATAAACTAGTTGAACATTTCACATTTACTTTTGTTAAGACTAGAAATGGACGTATCAGGCTTTGCTGCCTTTCTCACATGAAGCAGTGTAAATTAATTGGTCCCAGCTTGCACTGCTGTTGTCGAATCAACACAGTCTGGCCACCTTCTGTGAAATGCCAACTAACAGATCAAAGCCTCTGGAGAATGACCCCTATTTTCCCCCAAATATGTGTGGTTTTCTGGAAATCCATATCTCTTGCCTCTTCAAATGTCTGTGGGTCATTATAAGAAGACAGTTTCCATCATTTTTACCTGGGCCAATCTCGTTTCTAATTTGCAGCCCTGTAAATCATCTGTGTATTTCACACCCATGCAGTGATGTGTTTAGTGGTTCATCCAAGTTTCCACCCAGGTATTTCTGTTCTAACTCTGGCTATTCTGTCTCTGCTTCCAGTTTTATCTGAAGTGGGGCAAGATTTGTGCTTTGTGCTGGGCTTAACAAAGCATGGTTGGCCCACATGCAGATACTGCATCTTAGAAGAAGATGCTAAGATAGAAATCACAGATCAGACATTTTAGCCATATGTTCTCTGAATTAATATTACCAGTATTAGATTCATATGTTTTTTGTTTTGTTTTGTTTTTTTATTTGTTTTTTTTTACAATTTTTTAAATTAGTTTCAGGTATACCAAACAATGTAATAGACGTTTATTATTTATATCCCAAATACAGTGATAGCGATTAATATTTTTATTGTGGTAAATATACAAAAATACAGAGGGTGCAAAAAATGCATACACATTTTAAGAAAGGAAAGACACTATTAAAATTGTAATATTCAACATATACCGATAACTAAAGATGAATGAAAGTCATGTGTATACATTTCCCCACCCCCGGTATTATTCATCATTTTAACCATGCGTAAATGTACAATTCAGTGGCATTAAATACACTCACAGTGCTGTAGAACCATCACCACTGTAGAACCATACCCAAAACTTTTTCTTCAACCACAACAAAAACTCTGTACCAATAAAAAATAACTCCCCTTCCTCCAAATTAGATTAATATGAATAACAATGAAAGATGCCCAGATGGTGTTGGGATGTCTGAGTCACAGTCCTCTTAGCACTGTTTAGGAATTCCCATGAGAGACAGTTGGGTGGGGAGAAGACAGCAGAAGTCCCAAAAGCTTTCTCCTATAACATGAGTAGGTAAAGGAAAGGTGGGAGCCATCTTTCAGTTGATGTAAGCCATGTTTTGGTTAGCTGGCTCCTTATTTTTCTCTTTGTGTTTCGGCATATTAAGCATGAGCAAAGATGGGAGGGAACCACCACTGTGGCCCTGATGTGGAGGAGAAAGGCGTTCTCAACTACGTAACATAAAGCCTTGCTTTCAAGAAAGGGAACAAGATATGATACATGGACCGCCAGGATATTCCCCAGATCCTAGCTCAGATCAGCAAGGCAGGATGACAAGTCAGTAAGGTCCAGGGTTAGCCTCTCCCCTTCTGTCTCTCAGGAAAGAACCTCCCACCAGCACTACTGTGCAAAAGGACAATTCATTTTAATGGGCTGAGTAGCTCCAGGGGGACAACAAAAGCAAATCAGCTGCGTGTCCCACAGTAAATCGTCTCTCGCTGAAGGATGTCTGGTTCCTTTCTGAAAAGAATGTTCTTCGCTGAGTTGCAGTTTGCCAAGGGTCAAATATGATAGAAATGAAGTGTTGCTAATGGTGATTGAAAAGGATTCCTACTGTTTGTGGCCAGTGCTGGGTAGTAGAAAGGCCAAGTTTGTGAGCCAGAAAGCAGCAGGAGCCAGTAAACTTTCCCCAAGACTTACTAAACTTTGAGTCACCTCTGCTCCCCCAGCCATTCTGTCAGCTTGTTTGGGGGAAACTGATATTATAATTACTAATCTCAGCAAGGGCCTAATGTGCAACCTGAAGCTTTTTCATCCTTTGGTGCAATTAGGGTAGGAGGGCAAGGCCGGCAGACACTGGCGGGCTCCACCCCCTGCTCCCAAATCACCCTGCTTGGATTTCATCCACACCCTCGCATCCTCTGAAGACAGGTAACTGAGCAGTGGCGGCTCCGGGGCCTCCAGTGAGGGGAAATTATTCCTGCCCAAACTGGCTGGGAGCTATTAAAGGTTTAAATGTCACCTCAAAAGAACTCTTTGCTAACCTTTAAGTGGTGGCGTCTCCAGGGCTGTTTCAGGCAGGATTTGCCCCCTCCCAGGGAGTCTGGAGTGCTGAGAACATTTGTCTGTGTTGTTTCTCTACCCCCTCCCTTTCTTTCGCTCCTTTCAGGGAATTATCACTGTACTTTCAAAGGGGGAATTTGTGGGACAACCGGCACCTGCCTGACTGAGCTTCCCAGTGAAGGCGCTCTTGGCTGAGTGTATAATTTCATTTAATCCTGAGTAGCCCCCTTTGCCCATTGTCGACAAATTCCCTTTAATCCTAACCACCACTTAGGAGAATATTTACCATCAAAAGGAGACAAATCGCTATTTAAATGTGGATTTACTCAAGTCTGAAACTATGACAGTGACATACGGTAAAATGATAATATGTAAATAAAAACTGGAGACAGATTTATCCCCCGAGAAAGCTGGGCAGAGCAGCGGATTAAAGTCATATGTGATCTGCTTTGAGTGGCCTCAATTCAGCCCCAGCGTTCAGTTATGACCAGCAACGCCATTCATTCTGCTTACTTCAATTCATTTGGCCCTAGTTCTCAATGACCCTCTGTTACCAGGCATACACCTCCGATAAGTAGGCCTTGATGTTTACAGCACTTTGGAGCAGAATAAATGCAAACTGCACATTATTTATGGGTGTGCACTCTCAGCTTATGGGGCATTTGTCAGGAGTGAGAGTACAGGTAGCATAAGTAGATGTGAGTTAGCTCAGGCAGCCTTGTTTCCAGAAGCTAACTAGAAAAAAAAGAGCTAAATGAAATACCACCCTAAAGACAACAGCTTTCAATTATTGCCCATGATCCTGAATTCCTCCCAATGAGTTGAAAGGAAATCTATACCAGATGGCATTTTTCTGAATCAGCCAAGTGCACCAGCCATTCCTGACTCTTAGTGATGGGCAGCAGTGCCAAAGAAGAGCTGGCCCTGCCCTTCCTCTCTTGACTCACTAGTCATTGCAACCAACATTGCTTTCTAGGGATGTATCTTAATTGCACTGAAATGTAATTAAAATAGTTAGAAGTGAAGGTCTTTTTTTTTTTTTTCTAAAAAAGCAGAAATCCAGCACACTGTGTCCTGTGGTCTTTGTCAACAGTGGTCTAATGAGCCTAAGCCATAATTGGTAAAATAATGAACACACATAACATCTCCTGTACACATGGCAATAATCTTTTCAATTGAGGCTATCTCAGAACATGTAAAGTCATTAACCACTCCTAAACGTATGGGATGGGGGGCATTAAAAATATTCTATTCCATTTTCAGATTCCTGAGATACCTCCATACTGTTTTCCATAGTGGCTGCACTAATCTGCAGTCCCACCAATCAGAGTCAGTTTTGGGGACGCAGAGAAAAAACCGAGAGTGGTTAGATGGGTGTGTGGGAGGGGGTTGGGGATAAGGGGAAAGGTGAAGGGATTTGGAAGCAGCTGGTAACCACAGATGGCCTCAGGGTTTTTCTTTTGAAAATTAATTTGGGGAAGGTATTCTATAATGTTGTAAAGATTTTGTTGGGTATCCGATGGACATGCGTCCTATTTGGGAGACCACCTCAGGGATACTGTGGATACCTGATCATGGCATTGTACATCAGAAGCTAAACATTAATGAATGCCAACTATAATTTTATATATATAATGTGATGGTTCAGTGTGAGGTCGGAGGGATAGTGGATGGGGGGAGGGGGGTTCACAGTATGAGGGATATAAATGATGAACGTCTAAGTATTACCTTGTTTTGTACACCTGAAACTAATAAATAAATTAATTAATAAAAAAAAATATTCTATTGTAATGCAGCATTCGAATAAGTTGTTTTGAGCCCACTATTACATTACACTGAAGAGCTGCCCTATGGTGATCATATTCTCCCCTAAATTATCTTACCTCAAGACACCAAGTCTGAGAGTGAAGACAAATACATTCCTTCTGAAAAACCAAAAATAGCTTTGATATGTCTACCTTGGAAAGTATAATACCTGAGATAAATATAATTTTTTTGAGAAAAATGTGCCTGTATAATACTCAAAGGATTGGATCTAGTGTATTCTTCATTCACAACTAATTATAAGGAAGTCGAGGGCACCATGTGTATACTTCTTTCTGCCCAGGAAAATATATTCACAGGAAAGAACCAAATAGCCGGTGAATTTATTAAACTAATTGCTCTTTGAACATATTTTCTCACCTATAGTGTAATTTTATTAATGGATAAAGTATTTTACCATGTTGATTACTCTCTTTGTAGCTAGAGTTTATCCTCTTTTGAGTTTGTGAAGATCTAAGGACTCTTTTTGTTATTAAAGGGCAGAAAATTTTTTCCCAAAGATCAATCATTAATGTGGAGAAGAGGCAGGAAAAGACGAGGATGTGGGGGGAGAGGACAATAATCAAATGTGATTGACTATGAATGATGGATTAGTTTTCAGGCTATGAAACTCCTCCTCGCCGCATTACTTGAACATAATCATGTCCCAAATATCTTTCGTTAGACCAAATCTTTAGGCATTTCAAGTGCATAGCTGTTTGCTTTACAGAAAGGAGAACAAAACACCAATTCAATCCAGGAAGAAACTTGACTGACAGATGAGGCCAAATGTCCATGGTTCATTAAAGATACTTGTGTTTAACCAAATATAGGTATCCAGAGGTTGATGTTTGAGGTAGCCAGGGGCCTCCATATGGTTACAATGAGACAATTTATCAACCCAACTCAGGACTTGAGTGTCTTAAAATAATGGACTTTGGGGTTCTGTTCTTGTATGGTAGTCTCTACACGGTCTAAAGATCTCACTTGACTTGATAGTCTTTTTTTCATGGATCACTTGTGGTTTCAGTTGCTTTGTGATCATTTAATTCACCTGTGTGCTTGACAATGCATTCAGCAGATAACCAAGGAGAAAGCCTTGCGACTGTTTATATTTGCTGCTAATGTCTGCTTACACAGCCGTGCATGCCTCAACAACCTTCCAACTGGTTGACACTTGAATAAAATAAATCTTGCATTGAGACATATTAGGAAAAAGTTTTAAACCCCACACCATCTGTGGTAGTGACAGAATAGGAGCCATAGGGTCGTCTTCATTTTGGACTGCTTGTAATATTAATTTCAGTCAGAACATTTTGCAGGCATCTTCTGGGCTCCAGGTTCAGGGAGCAGAATGCTATTAATGGCACCATTAAGGTAAAATGAGCATCTTGAAACTCCAGCTTCACCCCTAATAAAGTAGCTGAGATGCTCTCTTCCCTTGGTTGCCACTGAGAATCAACAACAACGGATGGTCTTAAGTTAACAAGCTAATATTTCATCCATGGATACCAGAGCGTTAATGGCTAAATATGCCAGTTGAGGGAAGGAGAACATGTGCAGCTATTTTCCTGACACAACTTCTGCTGTCATGGCCTATTAAAACCAGTTTACATGTGCACGTCGAATTTGATGAATATGTATGTGACCCTTTTCAGAGCCATCACTCATTGGGCTATGGCCCCCATGGCAGGAAAAACAGCACCTCTCATTAAACACAGCATGAGTTACAGGCATGTTATGTTAATATTTCTTCAGAACTTTAGGGGGTTTTCTTCTTGTTCTAATAAATCCTGTGAAGAAAATAATTTAAAAGTATAATTGATTTAAAAAAACCACTTTTTTCCCTCATTTTTCCCCTTAACTATTTTATTTGGTGTGTGAGTTCTGGAAGGCTCTTTCCTCAGGAAGTTGTAGGACAAGCTTATGAATTGTGCTTTGTTTCACTCACTGGGGACTCCTGAGGCAAGACCCTACCTTGGTTGGAAGTTTAGCAGGGCTAAACAGGAGACCTCCCTGCGTGGAGCTCTAAAACTCGTGAAAGACATGGCTCCCTCTGACCTAAAGAATCATCTGTTAACCCACAGTGCTTACTAATGGGTCTTGTGCATAGTTGGTGTTCAACTACCCTATCAATGATAACTACCCTGATAATTATTATTGTTATTATTATTATTAGTTAAGTCACAGAGTTCAAATAATCTCCGGCCTAAGGAAGATAAGAGTCTTTCTGAAGATTCTTTTCAAAACATATAGGGTGAAAATCATAATAGAGTTTATCTTAAGTAAGTGAGCACAAGCTACTAAAGCATTAATGCCACAGGTCATGTTGAAATACTCAGAAGGCTAAATATAGGTCTAGTTTGCTCACACAGTCTGCCTACTCCCAAGTCTGTAAAAGCCTCAAATACTGTCCCTTTTTACCTCACCCTGCAGCACTGGCCCTTCCGTGGAGTCTGGCCAATGAGGTTACAAGGTGTTTGAGAGCAGGGATGATGGTCAGGACTCTTTTGTAGCATCTCAAAATGCCTAGTTTGGTGTCTAACACATAGATTTGAATAGCCTCCTCAAATTTCTCCCCTACTTACTGACCCAGTCCTGTCCAGACACAGTACCTAGAGAAGAGCACCCTAAAGGATATGCAGGGGATTTTGGTGAGGAAAGGGGCATCAATTCACAGGGAAGCCAGCCCACTCGAATGTGGCAGAAGTTCCTGCAAGGACTACCTAGAGAGCCACTATGACACAGAAGCGCTGAATTAGGAGTCTAGAGTTTCTAATCTTGACTCTTCTTTTGTCTGGCTTGGGGACCGTGGAATATATTCATTTTGGACCTCAATTTGCTCATTTACAAATAATTGCCACGGTCTTCAAGATCTAGTGTTTTCTTCACAAGGAATTTCACTCTACTTTCAAAGAACTGGTCTGGGTCTCAGCTACTGTTGTAGAGCTGATAAATAGAAAAGATTATTTCTTCATTAACCTTCAATCACAGATCTACTCTATCTGTGAAGAGGAGATGGCATGTTTGTGCTATTCCCAAAGCAGATTATAGAGCTACTCACATTTCTTTCTCTTTCTTTAGCCCTGCCGTCTAAGAGCTTAGAATCTAAAGCTATGCTACTCAGTGTGTTCTCTGGTAGCCAAGTCAAACCTCCAGGCAGTGCTGAGGGTCCCTTTTAAATTTCTCATTGTGATCACAAGTCTTCAGATTGACTCCCAGGTTGGAAAACCAAAGTGTGCAAAAGTGGAAAAGTGTGTTTGCCAAAATAATAACAGCCAAATTTCATTGAGAAGTCACCATTGGCCAGCCTCTGTTCTAAATGCTTTACATTTTCATATTTTATCAACTGAATCTGCCCAACTACATTTTGTGAGGTAAGTGCTGTTGTTATTATGCCTCCTTTACAGGCAGAGAACTGAGATGTAAAGAGGATAAACATTGCCTGAGGTCAGACAGAGCTGGTAAGGGAAGAAGGCTGGATTCAAACTCAGGTAGTCTGGCTCCAGAACTCCAGTTGTTTTGTTTGTTTGTTTGTTTTGCCGTTATTTCACAGCCTGTGTCAAACTTTTCCTCCCAGGTGGACACCCCCTCAGGACAATAGATTTGGAGGCAGATGGAGCAACATCCTCGGTAATAGAAAACCACAAACACAGACAAAAACAAATAACAAAACAGATTTAGTTTCTCACCAGAGAAATCATTTTCCAGCTCCAGCTCTGCTGTGGACGCCAGGTTTTATTAGTGTGGTGGGCACCAAGAAGAGTGGTTAGAAATTTCGGGAATGCTCTGCCTCTGTGCAAGAGGCCAGTGTCATGGGGGCCTGCCTCTCCAGGCTGAGGTAGGACCCTGAAGATGCCACTGGGAGCACTTAGGTGGAACGTTCTCTCCCAGGATTCACGTCATTACTCTTCCCTCACTCGAGAGGCCCCCAGCTGGCTGAGCAGCAGGCTCAATAGCCAGAGCCATCTTCACCTCTCTGTATAAATCCAGCACCAGAGCTGCCAACAGACGGTGTTGGATAAAGTCTGTTTTGCTCTCTGCCAACCAAATGGCCCCACAGCATAAGGTTCCAAGTTTTCTCAGTCTCATAAAACTTGGCTGAATGAGGCAGCGGTGCCATGAAATTTGCATTTATCTTGTGCACCTGACACTTCCCATCATGATGATGAAGTGCTTCCCTCAAGTCGGAGCGTTCTTGGCTCGTAGGGAGGACAGGGAAGTAGGGTGGAGGTGGGTGGCGGGGCAGGCTAATCAAAGCCAGGAAGAAGCATATATCCGTAGGCATGAGGGATGGGAAATAAGGTATGGGAGCAATGGAGGGCTGGGGGCTGGGGAAGCACTGTGACTTAGATAAAAGAGCATTCCAGAGCCCCTTGTGCATTCAGGCCATCAGTCATCTCTGCTTTTCAGGGACAGCCTTTCTGTTGACCTCCAGGCCCTGGCATGCAGCGTCCTTATAGCTGCCCCAGGGAAGCTTATCCCCTATTTCATAGTCCACCATTGTGTGCATGCTTAGAGCCAGCATGCAAGAAAATTAACTTACAGGGTCTACAGGTTGTCCTAATGAAATGGTTTTGTTGCAGATTGTGTGAGGGATTTTTGAATGGGGGGAGTAGATGGGGAAGATGTTAGAGTTTCCACTGAGTAGCAGTAAAAAGAAGAAACAAATTTGCACTCGAGTGTAACGTTCCCTTATGTGTCTCTTTGTTCGCCTTGCTTAAACGTCCTCAGCTTCATTCCAGGAAAATAAATAAATAAATAGTAACTAAAGAGTTTGGGCTCTGTAACAAGAGAGTTGAGGTTCAACTCCTAGATCAACCATTGAGTGGTGTCCAACCTTCTGAGTCATTCTTTGCCTCTGCTTCCTTATTTACAAAATAGGGATAATGAGAGGACGTTGTTCATATAGTTGCTTTGAGGTTAAATGAGATGAGGTAGGCTACAGGTGCGCAGTGCCTTGTGAACAGTAAGTACTCTCTAGATGTTTGTTAATATCCTGACCTCAAGACTTTGGAGGGATACTGGGTGTTCTCAGAGGACAAACCAAACCAGGAATCTCAACACTTTCAGGCATTCAGTTATAACTGTGCCATGAAAATCAGTGCTTAATGTGTTCGACTTTTTAATGTCTTAGTAAGATTCTATCTCTGAATAACTACGGGTTGACAGAATTCCACCTTTTAGAACTTATATATTTTGTCTATATTTTTCTTCTTGCTTCATGTCATTAGTCATAGTTTTCATAATAAGATTTGAATTTTTTGAGGACCAAATTCCATGACTGCCCTGATTCCTTGACTCCTTCTCAGAGACAAAAAGTAAAGTCACCATTTATGATATTCTTCTTAACTAAAAGGTCTGGCCTATATTTCCCCAAAATGGCCTCCTTGATGGTGGGTTTGAAGTTTACTCTGTGCTATGCAATCTAGGAACATGCCATATTCCTGCAGTAAGTAAAAGACTGATAACTATTGTTTGACCACCACCACTCTGACCCAATCTGCCATTCAAAATGTTTCCCCTCAGGTTGCTGCTTCCACCTCCTCTGGAATTTGAGAACTCCTCCTTGGCTATTGCAGGATACATCACATCAAAGAGAGCATGAACAAATGGGAGTATCATCCATCATAGCTGACAACAGAAGAGGGGAAAGGGTGATACGCAGAAACCCTAAAGGCTAATACTGGTTGATGGCAATGCTTCTGTCCGCCCAGATTCTATTAGAAGTAGAGAAAAGTCCCTCCTTTTGGTGAGAATTAAAATGTTAAAAATTAAAATGATTAAATGTTAAAAATAGATTTTGAAAGTGCATCTTTTTATTGAATCATTAGTTCACTTATTCACTTTTCTACCAAATATTTATTGCATGCCTATTTGTGACACACATGATTCTGTTTGGTTTTTAAACTGCTTATCGCTCTCTATATGTAGATGTATAAATGTGTATAAAACTATATTTCATAGGCTTTGAGCTGGTTCGGTGACTATAAGTAAAGAAACAAACAAAGTAAAGCTGTCTTTGTTGGACAGCCATGCTGAGTTCCGGTTTTTGTGTGTGATATGAGGTCAGAGTGGCAAGCAAATTTGTTCTGAAATATAAGTGTTAACAATTATTTTGCCTATTTCCTCATTGTTTAGAAAAGTCTTCTCATATCTTCAAGAACAATAAAAAGTGAAGGTGACATTACTCAGAAAGAGAATAAACAAAATTTGTCATGAAGACTACAGAAATAAATAACATAAATCAGTCATTTATTTGAAAGTCAGAAAGTATCTAGTTTATACCATGAGCTGATGCAGAAATAAAAGACAATTGCTGACAAAATATACAGCTGAGTTAAGTTCTCATGTTTCAGGCTTCAAAGTTATTTCCAAAGCAGTCCTTGCTCCACAAAGTAATTTTGAAGTGACATATTATATATCTATCAGCAAAAACAAAGGGAGCATTAATTCAAAGATATTTTCACTCTGGAAATATATGTGTAGGCTTTGCATTTGTAGGTTCATATATGTATGTATGCATATATGCATATGTATATTCTTATGTACATAAAGTAGATATATACATTAATGCTGAAGTTAAATAATATACAATACTGAGCTATTATAGAACATTATTCTTCAATGTCATCCATTTATAATTTTTAAACCTTTCTGATTTCAAATCTAGAGCATAAATTATAATTACAGTAAAGGATAAATTTTATATTGGCTTTAAAAACTATAATTTAAGGTATGTCTTCCTGGGCAAAGCTGTAAGAGTTAGCAGTTATTTTCACATCCTCTCTTGAAAATAGACATTTATTGCAACTTTCATGAATTAGATTGATTTCAAACAAAAATCAGTTGGAAGATATAATCAAAGAAAAATTCTCATTATAAGAGAAATGAATAACATAAAATACCAAAGAATAAGCATAATGATAAGTGCTCCAGTCCTATATGTGAAGACAGTAAGAGCCTTAATAGAAGGCCTGAACAAACAAACAGGCATAACATATTCTTGACTAGAAAGACTCAAAGTCATAAAAGATATAAATTTTCTCTAAGTTAATTTCTAAATTGAATGTGATTCCATTAAAAATGAAGCAAGGTTTCCTTTGAACCCTACCAGGTGACTCTAAAGTTCATGTGAAAAAAAGAACAAACAAGAATAACAATGAAAATTGAGATAAAGAAGAACCATGAGGGTGAACTAGCCCTACCATGTTTTAAACCACATTAAATAGATTAAAAACCAAAATAGTATGATGTGGAGTATGATTAGATAGACAAACCAATGAGCCAACCAGAAAGTTCAGCTAAAAATCCAAACATAGATAGAATGTAATATATGATTAAGGATGGCATCTTAAATCAGTGAGGAAAAGGACTATACAATAAACAATGTTAGAGCAATTAAAAAGTCAAATGAGAAAAATAACTTGGATCTATACCTTGCACCTTATACCAAGATAAATTCTATATTGATTAGAGATTTCAATGATAATAATAAATACAGAAAAGTTCTAGAAAGAAACATAGGGAAATTCTTTTATAATCTTAAAGTTAATTGGACATTTAAAACTATTACTTAAAATCCCAAACCATAAAATATATTAATAGTTTGTTATATAATATACAAAGGAAATTGATTTAGCTTCCCTCCAAAAAAAGTGTAAAATACCTAAAAACAAATTTAACAAAGGAAGTGAAAGACTTGTACACTAACAACCAAAAAATATTGGTGAATAAAGTTAAAGAAGACCTAAATAAATGGAGAGATATCCTGTATTTATGGATTGGAAGACTTAATACTATTGAGATGGCAATAACCCTCAAAATGATCTACAGATTTAATAGAATCTCTACGAAACTTTCAATGCCTTTTTTTTTTTTCTCCAGCAAAGGTGATCCTCAAAGTCATATGGAATCACAAGGGACCTTAAAAAACCAAAACAGTATTGAAAAAGAAGAACAAAGTCAGAGGACTAGGGCATCTCATTTTCAAAACTTAGAACAAAGCTATCATAATCAAAACAGTGTGGTACTGATATAAGGATAGACATAGAGATTAATAAGTCCAGAAATAAGTCCATACATCATGACCAATTGATTTTTGACATGGGTGCCAAGACCATTCAATGGGGAAAGAATAATCTCTTTGGGAAACTGTGCTAGATTAATTGGATATCTACATGCGAAAGAATGAAGTTGGACTCCCACCTCACATATACAAAATATAACTGAAAATGGATTAATGACCAAAATATAAGAAAGAAAACTATAAAACTGCTATAAGAAAACATAAGGGAAATTTTGTGTGTGTGTGCTTCATGTTTTGGTCTTCAAAGGAGACCATTAATATAATGAAAAGAGAAACTATAAAATGAGAGAAAAAATTTGCATATCAAGCATGTGTAATATGTACACACACACACACACCCCACACACACATATGATAAGGGTCTAGTACCTTGAAAACATAAAAAACTCCTACAACTCAACAACAAAAAAATAAACAACCTAACTAAAAAATAGGCAAATGACTTGAATAGACATATCTCCAAAACAAAGATATGCCAATAATCAACAAAAACATGAAAAGATGCTCAACATCATTAGTCACAGGGAAATGCAAATCAAAACCCCAATAAGGTACTACTCCATACCCACTAAGATGGCTATGCAATGGTGCAGTCACTGTGAAAAACAATTTGGCAGTTCCTCAAACATTTAAACCTATAATTACCATACGATCCAACTCAAATATTCATGAATGAATGGATAACAAAACTGGTCTATACATACAATAAAATATTACTTAGCTATAAAAATAAACGAAGTATTGGTACATGCTACAAAGTTCACGAATCTCAAAAGCATGCCAATTAAAAGAATCCAGACACAAAAGTCACATTTTATAAAATTACATTTATATGAGAGACTCAGAATAAGTAAATCCAAAGAGGCAGAAAACAGATTGATTGCTGCCAGGGGCTGGAAAGACAAGGGAATAAGGAGTGTGATTGCATAAGGGGTATGAAATTTTCTTTTGGGTTGATAAAAGTATTTCGGAATTAAATAGAGGTGGTGGTTGCACGACATTGTGTCGTCACTTCAAAGTGGCTCATATTATGTCATATGAATTTCTCCCCAATAAAAGAGCTTCAGCAAAACAAAGGAAATTAGCATAAATTATTAACTTGAGTTAACAATAATGTACCGATATCGGTCCATTAATTGTGACAAATGTGCCACACTAATGTAAGATACTAATAATAAGGAACACTAAGTTTGAGGTATATGGGAACTTTGTACCTAAATTAAAGAGTTAATTTGAAAAAAAAGGAAGTTGAAACACAAATGACAGATTCAAAAAAATTTCTGCAACTCATTTGATCGACAAATAATTAATTTCCCTAATTTTAAGGGCTCCTAAAAATTAAGAGAATGTTCACATATCCAACAGGAAAATGGGAAATGGAAAATGGATCAAAACAAAATAGAAAGTTCCTTAAAAGTTAAATACAAATATCTCCTACATGTCTGAAGAAACATTTAACTTCTCATAAAAAGAAAAATACACATTAAAAACTGCACTGTGGGGACAGAGTCCCAGAGAGCAGTTTCCAGGCTCTTGGCCTCATGTGGAAAGGTGCTGGTTCGAGTGATAGATGGCCATCAGCTGTGACTGGTTGGCCGTCAGCTGTGGCCAGTGGCTAATTAGCCATTGATATAACTGTTGTAGCTATGTTGGTTGGTTGGTTGGTTGGTTGGTTGATTGGTTGGTTGGTTGGTTGGTTGGTTGGTTGGTTGGTTGGTTGGCAGGCAGAGAAGCGGACAGCAGATTGTGGATTGTGTGGATCCTACTTCCTGTGCGTGTCTTGCCCATCTGCCAGTGAGACTGGGGTTCAGGAAGACCCCTTATTGGGGTACTGGTGGATGTTTGCTTTTGTATCTCCAACCCAGCCACCAGCAAGAATATAGTGGTATAACTCCCCTATCTATGGCTCCATTGGTGTTCCTTTTTCACCTCACCATATCCTGCATCCTTATGCAGGGAACGGGATCACAGTTCCTGCATGACATGCACTGTTGTAACATTTTTATCCACCAGAATGACAAAAATCTAAAAATTTGATAACATACTCTTAAATAAGGCTGTATAGAAATATAATGGTATATATGTAAATCAGAATAAATCTATGGAGGATAAGTTATCAATATCAAAATTACAAATGAATATACCATTGACCCAGAAATTTCACTTATGGTAATCTATCTTACAGATATACTTACATACCTAAGAGATGACATATGCACAATTTTATTCATTTTGGTGGTGTTTTTAATAGCAAAAGTCTAGAAAAAAACCTAAAACTCCATTATGAAGGGCTGCACAAATATTATTTATGGTACATGTATATAATGACATACTATGAAGCTTTAAGAAAGAATGAAACAATTCTCTATGTACAGCCATAAAAAGATTCCAAGATCTATTGTTAAGCGAAAACAGTAGAACCGTACGTATAAATGCTAATTTTTTTCTCTATAAAAATATAGGAAGGTAGAAAAACTACAAGCATATTTGTATTTATTTGTATATACATTAAGAAACTCTAAAAGATAAAACAAGAGTGGTAATCATTGGAGGAGGGGTGGATGGATAGAGAGGCATTGAATGGATTGGGTTGAAGGAAAGCGTTTGATTAAATACTTTCACATATATATTTATTTTGAATCACATAAAAGTATTGCCTATTTAAAGTTAAATTTAAAAATATTTAAGTGATGATGCCAGAAAGAACTTAAAATGTGCATATTGGTGTAGACTTTCTCAGATAAAGGAAGACATGCAACAGAGCCATTTCATCTAAGACTTTTAGTCTGATAACAATGCTTCAAGAATTTGTGTCTTCTTTGACCATGGGTCAAAGACCATGGGTTTTTCAAGGAGAGTTCCTGGGCTGGTCTTGTCGTTCAGATGGGTCTGCACTCCTCAGACTCTGACCTCTCATTTATGTTTCCTGCTCCATCTTCAGTGCCCAGAACTCGGCCTGACACCAGCTAAGTGCTAATGAGCATTTATTGAATAATTGAATTCAGAAAACTTCTACAATTGTGTGAATTATTTTAGAGGTAAATATTGGGTCAAGGGAGAATAAGACAGATTCATTTTTTTAAAATGAAACATCCACTTTAACTTGACAATTCTTTAAATTTTATTAAATTTTTTGGGATGACATTGGTTAATAAAATTACATAGGTTTTGGGTGTACAATTCTATAATACATCATGTATATATTGCATTGTGTGTTCACCACCCAAAGTCAAATCTCCTACCATCATTATATATTTGACCCTCTTTACTCTTGTCTAACTTCTCCCACACCTCCTTTCCTTCTGATAACCACCATATTGTCGAGTTTTTGTTTGTGTTGTTTGTTCATTTGTTGCCTTCAGTTTTATATCCCTCATATGAGTGAAATCGTATAATCCTTGACTTTTTCCATCTGACTAACCAGAATCCTCCCAATACTGAAAATCTGATTTCTACTCATAGAACAGAAGGAACTACTTGCATGTTTTTTTTCTGGATTCCTTTAAATGTGATTTGCATCAGGGGCTGGAAAAGGCTATGATTGGGTGAAGATACTGACTGTATTTTGGAGGAGGAACAAGTAAAGAAGGATTAATTCTACTGTGTGGCTTTGTCCCTCTATATGGTGATACTTTACTAATATATATATGTATATGAACAATTTTGCATTTATTTTTCAAGCCCTTGGGAATTTGATCTGAGTACATTAGAGCATGAAATTGGAACTAAAACAGAAAAAAAAACAGCCTTAGGAATTCCAACATGAGAATAGAAAATAAAAGGAAAAGAAATGTATTTGGACTTGTCTAAAATTCCACTTCTAGTAAGAGTCTGTGACAATTAACTCATGAATCTTGTTTATCGTCAAATGACAGAAAGGATCTTTAGATTTGACTTCTTTATATTCAGACCTTTATGATTCACCTTTGGACTGAGAAATGGCCATAAACATTTTAAGAAAATTGATTTATATCAATTATTTTCTCTAATTTTTTGGAGTTTTGTAGCTCAGAGGCTTTTATAAAATATTCTACTTTGAGATGAAGAGCCATTTTAAGCAGTACACCCATCAGTGGGAATAGAGTTTTCTTTCCTCTCAGAATAGCTTTCCTCAGTACAATGAAAGATTTCAAGAGGGGATATCTCTGTATCCAGGTATCACCCATATCTGTGAAGCAAGAATGTAATGAATTTAATTGTCTAGGGAACCTCAGTTCATTTCCTGAGCACTAAACTCATTTGGGGAGGGGGACAGAGAAATGGCTATCAAAAATATCTATCTATGGTATCCAGTTGCATAGAAAACAATGCCAGTTAAAATATGTTAAACCAATTTCTCAGGTAATGTTAAAAAAAAATACCCGGCAACATTGACAAGTGGATAGAAATCACTCATCTTGACAAGTGATTATGCAGATTAGGAAAAATGCAGGAAGTGTTCTGTACCACTGAGGAATGGGGACTGGGAATAAATCCCCAGTTGATATAATGAATAACATGACAGGCATGTTCTATACTAGGTTAACTCTCCCAGAACTCGAGTTTAGGCCACACTAAAGATGTGGGGGAAAGGGCATGAGAAATGCTTTAAGGTCCCAGGTAGCTGGGTCCTCAGAGAAATTCCAAAATACGTAAGGTTTTCTGGCCTCCTGACACAGATACAGTTTGCTCTTAGATTTTTCTCTTAGGCTTTTGTGTAACCCAGATCTCAGTTGGACCTGTATAATCATTTTATTCTTGTCCATATTCATTCACACTCTTAGGCCTACATTGAAACAAAATTGGGGATTTGAAAGTAGATCGTATTTCTTTGCCACCTGGTCTCAGAAGCTGACCAACTACATCCACCTTCAACATGCCTTCTTTGGATTCAGTAGCATTTATGAGGGTGCGTGTTGATCCGGTCCTGTGATATTTCTCGAGCATTGCCATTGTCTGTTTGGTAAGATGGCAAGCTGTTCACAGCATTGCCTCTATCTGGCACTTCCAGAATTCACCCAATCTCTGACCCAGGACTGTGTAGACCATGAGCCCATTGTTTTGTGTGAGGATTTGCCGCTAGGGACTTCTTACTGGTATCTGCATTTAGGAATGTGCGCTGAACAGGGTTTCAGTAACAGGGCCAAATGCATCTGGTGAACCAGAAACTTTGCACCTCACACTGGTCTTTCTAACGAGCTGTATATTTGTATTTAGAAATGTATTCTGTTTGTCATCTTCTGTTAAAGGGATAGATTTTGTATAATTTCTTATACTGGACAATTTAACAATAAATGCGAAGCAAAATAAATTGTGAGTGATATCATGATTGAATATTCCACACATTTCTTTAAATAATGGAGAAAGGAAAAACCAGAGGAGCAATCTGCCATAAATTCCTTTGGAAACGGATCTAGTCCCAAGTCCCTGGTGGTTGACTGCATGGTTTACAAAATGCTGCTCTTCTCCGGAGCCATTGTTCTTAATTTGAGCTCCATGAATGGACTATAGAGGGTCGTTTAACATCCTGCAAGTGTTTGGAAGACTTTGTGTTTATACACACTTTACTGAGAAATGGCAGAAACTTTTATATCATTTTCAAAGGAGTCAATGACACTAAAATATTAAAAGCATCCATGTAGAATCTCACAATCCACTTGTAACTAATTTTAGATGGCTCTTACCATTTAATTTTAGATGGATTAAAATAAATATTATGTTGATTCATTTATTTAGTATTAGTACATATTTATGGGACTTTTCCAGAAACCAACTACTGTCCTAGGTGCTGGGGATATAGAAATGAATAAGCTCATAGGAAAAAAATGGTGGAAGCATTTTCTGAGTAAAGGAACCAAACAGAATTAGGGCAAAGGTGACTCTCCGTTAAGTTTTCTGATACTAATCTGACACTTTGTTCTTTTGAAGGTTGGTTATCACTACTAGTATATACTTTTAATTGAGTTACCATAACTATAAATCACTTCAATTAACATTAACTTCTATTGTGGCAGATACAATTAAGAATACATATGTGACTATTTCTGCCTTTTATAATGAGCTTTCATAGTAATCACTATTGGAACTACAGTATTAAGTATAATTACTAAGTAATCTACTAGAACATAGAATTACTTTATAATTATATGATATTTTCCTAAGCAGATAGCATGTAGTTCCTTTAAGAGTAAAGCACAGGAGTGACATTTAGCAATCTATTACATAATTGATGAACTCTTGTTCATAAATGTGAGTTAACATTCATAAACGATGGGCATTTTAAATTCCAAAATAAAACCAGTTACTCAGCATCTTTTTGAAAAGGAAGACACCTTATTTATTTTTTTTTCTTTATTTTTTTTCTTTTTTATTAAATTTATTGGGGTGACAATTGTTAGTAAATTTACATAGATTTCAGGTGTACAATTCTGTGGTGAACACACAATAGGATTTATAGATGATGTAATACAGAATTTGACACCTTATTTTAAAACCCTAAGTCCAAGGGGAAATACTGTCTAAACACACAAATGATTTGGTTTTAGAGTCCAAAAACAAAACAGATGTCGTTATTGTCTATATTGAAAAGTAAGTTTGTATTTAATGCACTAGAATGGGATTTTTTGAAAAACAGTTGTATCTTGGTCTACAGCTAATTTTTTGGCAGGTAAATCTAAAAGCTACTGATAGAAGTTTTGGGATGTGTTTTCCAAAAGATATTTTCTGCTAAGAAAATGTATTTTCTAGTAAATGCTGAACTCACATTTAAAAAAAAATAATATCCAAGACAAACAAACAAAAACTCATAGACACAGACAACAGTTTAGTGGTTACCAGAGGGTAAAAAGGGGGTGGTGGTAGAAGAGGAAAAAGGGGGTCAAATATATGGTGACAGAAAGAGAACTGACTCTGGGTGGTGAACATACAATGCAATATGTAGATGATGTATTATAGACTTGTACACTAGAAACTTGTATAATTTTAGTAACCAATGTCACTCCAATAAATTTAATTTTAAAGAAAGAATCCTTGGGGGAAATATGAGGTCTGACAATTAAGTTCGCGAACTTGTTGCAACGATGTTGCTAACCTATTTTGATATCAGAGGGATTTTGATATCAGAGGGATTATTCATTATGAATTTGTACCAACTGAACAAACAGTTAACCAAGTTCACTATTTGGAAGTGCCCGGAAAGGCTGCGTGAAGAAGTTAGACGACCTGAACTTTTAGCCAATTCGTGACTCTTGCATCACAACAAGGCACCAGCTCACACGGCACTGTCTGTGACGGAGTTTTTAGCCAGTAAACAAATAACTGTATTGGAACACCCTCCCCACTCACCTAATCTGGTCCCAGTGACTTCTTTTTTTACCTGAAGATAAAGGAAATACTGAAAGGAAGACATTTTGATGACATTCAGGACAGCAAGGGCAATAAGATGACAGCTCTGACGGGCATTCCAGAGTTCCAAAATTGCTTTGAAGGGTGGGCTAGGCCCTGGCATTGGTTCATAACTTCCCAAGGGGAGTACTTTGAAGGTGACAGTAGTGATATTCAGCAGTGAGTTATGTAGCACTTTTTCTAGGATGAGTTTGGGAACTTAATTATCAGAACTCATAGTATTTCCTCAAGGTCTGTGACTTATTATTTAACAAATAATCCCCAAAATATTATAATATTCTGTAAGGCAGAAAACAATAAAGCAGATAGAAATGCTCCATTTTCAGTGAAATAAGAATTAGAAAACCAAAATTATTTAATAGGTGTATTAAATTTTTAGGGCTTCCATAACAAATTACCATAAATTTGGTGGCTCAGAACAACAGAAATTTATTCTTTCACAATTCTGGAGGCCAGAAGTCAAAAATCAAGGTGCTGGCAAGGTTGAATCCTTTTTGGACTCTCTTAGAAAGAATCTGTTCCATGCCTTTTAGCTTCTGATGGCTGTTGACAATCCTTAATATTTCTTGGTTTATAGATACACCTCCAATCTCTGCTTCTGTCTTCACGTGACCTTCTTTCCTGGATCTGTCTGTGTCTTCTCCTTTTCTTCCTCTTACCTGGGTACCATCTGTCATTCAGTGTCTCAGCTCCCATTCCCCGCACAAAAACACAGGATATGGTGAGGCTAATGTAGGGACAAAGCCCCAAAAAGCAGTTTCCAGGCTCTCGGCCTCACAGAAAGGTGCTGGCTCAGGTAGTAAATTGCCATCAACTGTGATTGGATGGCCATCAGCTGTGGCTGGTTGGCCGTCCCCTGTAACCAGTGAGCCATTGGCCACTAACATAACTGCCGTGGCTACGCTAGAAGAAAAATGAGGGCTAGCAAGAGCACATTGCAGAGAGGCGGATGCCGCCAGTGAGAATATAGTGATATGATTCCCCTACTTATGGCTCAGTGAGTGTTCCTTTTTGGCCTCACCATGTCCTGAGTTCTTATGTGGGGAGCGGGAGCTGAGACCCTGCCTGTCGCCCTGCACGACACTAAAAAGGAACACCAACAGAGCCATGGACAGAGGATTCATACCACTATGGTCTCACTGACAGCTAGGTTGGAGATACAGGAAGCAGGAGCCACACGATCTGCAATCTGCCGTCTGCTTCTCTGCCAACAAAGCAAACCCTTGTTAACTGCAATCCGCACTTGCTAGTTCAGCCATGGCAGTTTTATCAGTGGCTAATGGTTAACCGATGACAGCTGATGGCCAACTAGTCACAGCTGATGGCCATCTACTACCCAAGCCAGCACCTTTCCACATGAGGCCAAGAGCCTGGAAACTGCTCTCTGGGACTCTGTCCCCACACCATCATTTGGTTTAGATCCCACCCTAACTTAGGGTGATCTCCTCTCAAGATCTTTACTTATGTCTGCAAAGACTCTTATTCCAAAGAAGATCACATCCCCCACATATCTTTTGAGGAATACATTCAACCCACTATATAAGACATTAATGTACATACAACATTTTAAAGGGAATGAGAGTGGTGAGATCTCAAAATAAAGCTAGAGCCTTAGAAGTGGAGATCTTACATGTAGAAATGACTTTTGAAGAAAATGTAGGCATCCTCAGGGCATTCAACTTCTAGGAAATTATCACCACTTAACAGAAAAGGCAACTAATATTAGGTAACAAAATGATTCAACAAGTAGGCTCACCCAGGAATGATGTAAGAGATCCAAAATCTCTGGCCTCTTGCAGCTTTTCCCACTCCACCTCATCCAGTGGAGGAAAAGGGACTTAATGTGGGCATAAGGATTGGTTGAAGTGGAAAGAAGAGAAAAAAAAAACCCTGAGAATATGGTAGAAGAAGGAAAATGGTCTGAATTTGGTGGCATTCCTTGCTCTGGCCACTTTACTATCTCACAGTGAGGTTATAACGTAATTTATTTTATCCCTCCAACTACCACTTTTGCCTGCACTGATCACTGCTCGTTGAGCCTCAGGAACAGTGTTAAATAAATATTTTTGAGTTGTAATGAGCTACATTGATTCAGTTATAGTTGGGGGCCTTGGGACCCTACTGAGTTTAGGAGGATGTATGCATAATTTATGTATCAGGGACTTGGTTTTGAAAGTGTGTACCTCAGTTTCAGAGGGCAGCAGCATTGACTCATTAATTGAGCATTTAGAACCATACTTGCAAACTTTCAAAAGCAAATCAAGGACTTGAACATGGGATTTAATATACAATTTCTAGCTGTCTATTAGAATTTAACCATTACTTTTGAACAGGGATACTATTGGAGACGAGTGGGTCATATAATCTCTATTGCATCTACTGAACTCTACGGTTGTAACTGGAAAGAAGCCATGACCAATATATAAACTAATGGAGATGGCCGTGTTGCAATCAAATTTTATTTGCAAACAAAAGTGATGGGCCTGCGATGGTCCATGGTTGGCAGTTTGTTGACTACTGCTTTTGAGCCAACATTTTAAGAACTGTACTTATACTGTGGGTCCCTAAACTGACTCTTCTGGGATCATTTTAAAATTTCAATCAATGGTACCTCTAGTCCCTCAGTCAGCAGCGCTTAAACCATTGGTACGATTTCTCCCTTCTTTATTGTTCACAGCTAGACAATCTCGGTGTGTGATTGAGCACATTATTTCCACTACACCACCTAGGTTCAGGGAAGTCTCTATTACCAAGCTATTTCTCCAGGCTTTTGCTTGCTCTTTTGACTTTAGTTCTTTTCTTCTTTGAGATCTCTTACAAACCATACATGGAATCATCCTTCTACAATATATCTCAGAAACATTCAGTAAGTGAGGATTCTCTGGAGTATCTGTGTTAAAGTTGTGAAGTGCTAGAGAAATATGAGCTGCAGGATCCCTAATAGTAGGGAAAAGACAGAGAAATACATTTAGACCATGGAGCCTGTGATTCAAGACTTTCAAAAGTCTGGATGCAGTTGAATCCACATCAACCGAGCAAACTTTGATTTGACAGGAGAGTAAAGTACTTAAGAGGGAATCTTTTTGAAGCAGACCATTTGCTTCCAAATCTCGGCTCCAATATGTGCTAGCTGTGTGTCTTAGTGAGTTACTTCACTTCTCCTCATCTGCCAATGGGGATAGTAACAGTTCTTACCTCATAGGATTTCTATGAAGAGTAAACCTTTTTCAGACACATACTGGCACATAGCAAGTGCCAATATATTTCTTATTATCGTTATTATTACCAGTCACCAGCCCATTGCATTGCTAGTGCTAAATATTTATTGAAAAAACTGTTATGAACCAGGTGCTGTTTTAGGTGCTGGGGATGGAATAGTGAAGATAGACTAAGCCTCTGCTAGGTTCCCTATTATGTAATTAGTTTGTAATTATGCCCTATTAGTCATTAGATTGTTCATCAAATATTCACTGAGTACCTTTGATGTGCTAGGCACTTCTCAGCATTGGGACAGCTATTTATTGATAGTCTCTGCTGTCATAAAATTATATTTAGTCATTTAGGTGTGGTCTGTTGATCTAGACTACATGTCCCTTGTGGTCAGTAACTGTATCTTAATCAGCCCATATCTTAGGAGCTGACAAAGGGAGTATCGTATAGAGACTGATTTAAAAAATAACCAGTTAATAGATGAATGAATGAGAGGATAAAGTGAACACCTACATTCACTAGGCACAGATAGGTTAGCACCAACTGATTTTGAATGAAATTCAAGTCAATCAGTCTTGTCAGAAATATGTCACACACCATTCCATGAAACTCACACTGAGACCCTAACATCCACCGTGTTCCAAATTCAGAGGCTCATGTTTCATTGATAGTGTGCATGGGGGTGGTGATGGGAGTGGAGCTTCCCAAGAAATAAGATTCTAAAGGAGTAAAGGGATGTATTAAATAGAACACAAGGACTCTCTGAGGATTTGCAAAACGAGAGGTCCTGGTTAAAATGTTTTCTACTTTGGGTAAAAATGAAATCATAAAAAGTGTAAAAGATCTGAAATTATAAAACAACCCAGAAACCATATTGGAAAGACCTTTTGAAGTCTTGACTAAATTAATTGTTTCATTCTACTTGGAGTAAGAATGACTCTGAAAACTATAATAAATCTGTAATTTAAAAAAAAAAGAGAGATGATATCTAATAACACTTTGCGGTATGTAGAAAATAAAGAAGGACAATACACATCCCTTGAGAGAGCTCCCATTATAATTAGGTGCAAGAGTATAGAGTGTGTGCAGGAAGCAGACCATGTTCAGATACTGGGGAGCAAAGGGGAAAGCAGCATTTGGAGTGTGTCTTGTGCAGACTTGAAAACTTGAGCCCTTTAGGTGCTTTACTAAAGCCTGGAGTGTACTGCTCAATCTGGAAGATGTTTCCTTAAAGTTTCAGAAATACAGTCTGACTCATTTACCTCAGCCATGCTTATGGAAAATCTTATCAGTAAGGAAATGGTTTTACAGGAAAATGATTCTGAGACCTTTTGGCTGCCCCCACATGCAAATCATCAGACAGTATGCAAATGGAGAACGTAATACACTCAGTAATTGCAGAATGAAACATTTCCATTCCTCCTCTTAAATAGAAAAGGAGGAACTAAAAGTGTCCCAAATCCTAGACACCTCACCAATAAAGTAAGAGTTATGTAAAGTCTTCACAAGCCTCAGGAAAGAGGTTAACCGCATTAGCCTCATAGATAGAGTACATGGGGTAAAATTTGCATTCTACAGTATTGGCCTAAATTTCTGGAAAGGAAAAAAAATCCTGGTTGTTATTTGTCCTTAGGTAACTGAGTTACGATCATGCAGGTAAATGGAAAATGAAAAGCTTTAGCAAAATCCTAATGACTATATCTTTTGTTTGTTGTTTGGAAGATGCTTTAAGATTCAAATATGGGTTATACGTGTTCCAGGAAATCCTTTACATGGAGTCAGGTTGGAAACGTGAGAGACACTATTCTGGGAAGACAATACAGCTGATATGTTCCCATGGTAAGATGGCCCATAGTGAGCAAAGCTTGGAGTTTACTGGGCTCATTTTAACCAAGAGACCAAGCACATATTGTGCTTGGTGGTCAGAAAAATAAAATAAAATAAAATAAATTGCCTAGAAGGAAATCTACCTCATCCAGAGATAAAATTCACATGAAATATGGTTATAACAAGATTATTTACATTCTATAGTCATTAGGGGTAAAGAGGATGCTTGCAGATCTATCTTCCTAAACAACAAATTGAAAATCCTTTGTGATAAAATCTCTCTGCGCTGTGGTTTTCAGTTCTGTCAGATACCACAGAAAAATGGTGCCAAGTTAGCATATGCATATCTCTCTACTCAGTGACTGATGCATATTCTTTGGAAATTAGATACCGATGTTTTCTTTCAACCTTACGTTGTCTGTTATATTTTCTATTTATTGTATTATGTGAATTTGTGTTTTAGAGAGATCAGAATAAAGTCCAGACAACCAACTTGTTTGAGGATATGATTTCTATAAAGAAAATATTGCTATCTTGAAATGAATTTGGTGCTGAGTTTTACACACACACATGCACAAACACACAACAGGAAAAGGATAGGTTTGATGATCACTGTTTAAAATGATCCACAGATTTAATTGATCCACAGACTCACGATGGTTTTCTTTTCAAGTCACAGTGCCCCTGATGTTCAGAAATATCAGTTATTTTTTTTAAATGTGCGTTATGGCTTATACAGAAAGATAAATGAAAGGCAGTTGTCTGGAAAGATTAATATAATTAAGCTATGATGTTATATGTGAGGAAAGCATAATGGTCCAGCTTCTTCAGGATAGAGTGATGAATTCCTTTCCATTTTTTTTTTAACACAATGGGACAGAAGACATTGTGATTACTAGTGGTGATTGCAAACTCTCTTTGTGATGGAGCGTCATGCCATATGGGAAAGACTCCAGTTGGACTCTGTTTCTACCTGAAGGAGAAAGCTCACAATGGATGTGTGATGACCAAAGTGGTTGTATTATCAAATAATTATGGACCAGTCAGTCAGTTACTTTGGAAGAAGGCTTGGGTTTAGAAAGGATGGTCATTAACAAAGCCTGAGATGTTTAACAGGCAGGACAGGGCCACTGCTGCCCACAGCATGAGGGGTTTCTTACAAGTACTCTTTGGACGGAATACTATGGTCAGAAAAAGATAATCAAGAGGCTAGAACATGCACCATCTGGTCTAACAGAAGGGATGATGGAAAACATCAACAGGGAGTTGGAATTGTTATGGAAAGCCAGACGGTGAAGCATTGATTAAGATTATTTTGTTGATTAGGTGATATGCTGTGATTTATGCCATGGACAAGAAAAAGCAAATACTTTTGTGTGTGTGTGAGTGTATGAGACCAGGATATGCTATAGAGCTACAATTGTATCTGATCCTGGGATTCAGAAAAATCTCCTTGTCAACCAGATGAAGAGGTCAAACTAAGGAAGGAACATGGCTTCCTGAGAACATGAGAACTCTGTGCGTTCTGTGGGAAAAGAGGTATGGTGATCCAACTGGTTCTCAAGTGTTTGCAGAGGGCTGGGTAGCAGTGGGAGTAGAATATCATAGAAGGGCCTCTTTTTTCACAAAGGCCTCAAAGTTGTTGACTTGAGTGGTGCTCTGAAATACAAAGGGAAACCAAATCAATCAGGCTAAAAAGATAGATCTGGTAAAATCCACCGGACTAGAGGCCATTTGGGGCATTGCTTGCTCAGATTAAAAGTCAGCCTATGAGAAGGTGGATCTGAAATTTCCAAAGTTTCTTAGGACAAGTAGAGGCATATTTTCTAAAATTAATTTCTCATGTGCAATTTTCTTAGTGTTCTCTCTCTTTTATCTCTCTCTCTCTCCCAGTATGATTTTCAGTCCTTCCCAACAGGAGTCTTTTCTTTGCAATGAACCGGGGTGATAATATTCACTTCAATCACCAGAGTGAAACAACACATCTTACTGATGGGCAATTATTAAGCCCCATTCCTGTAAAATGTTTTCTTGTTTACCAAGCACTTTCTCACGACTCCTCCCACATCAGAGACAGCCTTTGTTATATGCTTACCATGTGCCAGGGATTGTCTAAAGCATTTTATGCACATTAATCTTTGTTAGTTAAATCTCAAAACAGCTCTATGAAGGAGGAACTATTGTTATGCCTAATTTTAAATGTATTTAGGAAGCTGAGGCTTTCCCTGAGGCTATCAGCTAACACGTGGTGGAGCCTAAATGTGAACTAATTCCCAAGTCTTCACTCTTACCTGCTCCGTGCTACCTTAATGGTTTACCCCAAATTCATTATCTCAATTTTAAAGATGAGGAAATAAAAAATTCAGAGAAAGAGAGTGATGCTTTCTGTTAAGCATTGTAAGTGGACTTGAACTCAGAACCTTGGACTCCAAATTCAGCCCTCTTCCCTTGATACCATCCCACTGGTATAAATTTGCCTGATAAATAATAAATATATCCTCTGAGAAACAACACTCTGAATATATCCCTTGTCTCCCTTTGATCTCTCACTTTTATGAGAAGTAAATTTCTTGATGAACCAGACCTGTAATTTCTCTCTTTACAAGAGATTTGTCACATGGAAATATTTATAAGGTGTTAACTAATCATTAGAAGGTACTTGAAACACCTGTTTTCCTTCTTGATGACAGCATATGTCAACTACTTTTTAGACTAAATACTACAAATTTTAAATTGAGAGCTGGAGCTTGAGTATGGGCAACTGTCCTATTGCTTTGACTAGACGTTCAACTTGCACAAGAATTTTGAAGGGTACGCTTATGATGTCACAGGTTAAGCATCTATTTCATCAGTGGGAGGGCACATACAGGTATATCCATTTGCTTCTATGTTTGACCCCAAACAGTTGCAAAAGGGTAGCACTGAGCATCAAAAGTGTTACTTTCTGCAATTCATAAAGTTGCACTGAATAGAATTATCACCTTGAAATTACAGAGTAAAACTCCCTATACAAAAACAGATTAAAGACAAATTAGACTGTGGGCCAGGTCACTCTGATTGTTAATTAGTGATAATGGAAATACAATTAGCATAATGAGTTCCAATTACTGTATATGGAGAAATATGAGCATACTGCTTTCATAAATCTTGGTTCCAGGAAAAATAAAATGCATCTGGTTTAACAAAGCATGCCCTTCTCTTCTGCAGAAAGCTTCCTAGTAAATATCTTTTTGTGAAGTTAAATCCTTCCTCTGATGGGTTGTGATTTGGGGGGGGGGAGGAGGGAAGGCTACAGAATGGGTTTGCCCCATCTGATAACTGAGCAGTTTTGTATTAGCTCAGCTTCTGTTTTAAGCTTCCTGGAAAATCTAACCATCTGTTTTTCCAATAGCAGGTTAAAAACACTGGGGAGAACCATAGACCATTGCATCCAATGTGCTTATTGTCTTTGAAATGTCGATGAGTCCCCCTTTCTGCCTTTGATAAGCTGTGAAATTAGAAAGCCAATTAGAGTCACATATTTACACAAATTTAAACAGCTTTTTGAAAACTCGGTGTAAGACGAATGGATGAGAAACAACAGCTTTACACAGAGCTATATGTAGTAGAATGCCTGTGGGTGTGTTAATGAAGTTATTTTTAAAAGAGTTGCACTACAGGGTCTGGATATTTATTTGTCACCTTGGTTTACAGTGTTTCAACTTTTCCTTGCAGGCACCAATCTCTCTTAACTTTCTCAGAAGGTCTATCAGCTGATAGCATACTATGCTAGTTCTCTTGTCGTCTCTCTTAGAATCTCCCTTGCTATGAATGTTCAACTGTTGACAGATTACATTCCAAGCTGGTTAAAACCCCAGGCCATTTGGCCAATGAATGATAATGAATGTGGACTGCTCAGCCCACACAGGTAACATTACCCCTCGCACCTGGGGAGTGTGCCAACTTCCTTGTTGTACCCTGTAAATCTGATAGATGCCATTAACCTTTTCAATGATTCCCCATGGATCGCTGCAATGGTGAATCTCAGTGGTAATTGCTAAGACAAAAATGCCCCAGCATGCTTATATTCCCCGTAAGGATCTACGAAACAGGCAAGTTGGCTACTCAAGTGCCTGTTCCCCAACTGCTCCCTTGATTTACTTTCAGCTGTCAGTCTGCACACAGGCCTCAGAGCTTCAGCATTTTCCAAACACAAGTAGCAGATCTTCCAAAGTACTGAGAGCAATTCAACCCTCTCCTTTTTTCCTGAATGGGATGTTGTTATGAAGGAAAATGGTTATATATCTAGACCAGAAGATCTACTAAAATAGTTGAATTAATTGAGGAGAAACTTCTCATCCCTACCCTCACACTTTTCATCTGGGCTGATTGCCTGTCATATTTTTAACTTAGTCAAGTCCCCTCAGTGGGTCTGAGAGCATTTGTAAACTGGATTATTCAATAAAAGAAATGCTTGTCAGGCATCATTCTCCTTCAGCAGTTTGAGATGCTTTCTCTAAAAATGGCTTTCACACTATCACTATCTCTCCTGGAAGCACACACACGCATATGCACACACACACATGAATGGAATCAAAATGATCATTGACTCTCTGTCAGCCCATATTTATTATGGGAAGTATGGCAGAGCTTAAAAAGACATGATTCTCTCCCCATATTTTTGTTATTAAAGTATATGTTAGATCTACACTTCTTTATAGATTTAAACAAGGAAAGACAATGCATTGAGAAGAATATGTGGTATTTTTGAAAGAAGACTGATCTTCTGGATACTGGAGAGTGTCTCATTGACAGATATAACAATGTGTACTTAATAAATGCTGATAATAATGGATACTTGAGAAGTAACTCCTGGCAGGGTTTTGGGCAAGTCACTGAAACTCTCTGGGCCTCGTCTTACTTATAATATGAGGGGTTTTTCCTAAATGTTATTTAGTTTCTTTCGGCTCTAAAGTTGTATGGTTCTAAGGGTCAAACCCTTAAAAAAAGCAGAAAATATGACATAAAGAAATGTTAAAGACTTGTAAATCTATCTAAATAGTTGCTTATTTTTACCCACCTGTATCACTTAGAATTAGATTAAGCTGTACCTAACAGAAGAGTCCCCCACAGAATAGAGGTTCATATCTCTGTCCAGGATTGGTAGTCCTAAAGGGCATCCAGCTTCAAAGCCTCCTCAGTGTTCAAGATGGCAGTTGGCACTCCAGCCATCATGTCTGTGTTTTGCACAGAAGCAGAAATGGGGGTAGGAGACAAAAGTGTGAACTGTCTACATAGCCAGTACTTTAGGGAGCTTTCCGGAAATCCCTACACAATGAATTCTGTTTCTATCTCATTGACATCTGTAGCTGTAAAAGAGACTGGAAATGGTGTATTTTAGCTGGATATGTTGTGAGCCAGAATAAATCCAGTTTCTGTACATAATAAAGAAGAGAAGAATTGATTTTGGATAGGCAACTGGTGGTATCTTCCATGTAATCCTTTCATTTTCATTTAAAATATTTTTGTGCCATGCTTCTTGGTCCTAGAAAAGATCCCCTCAAATACATACAAATAATTTGTTTTCATTCTGTAACTATGGCTGTGATGATGGATGGGGAAGTCCCATCTAATTTGATAACTACTCCTCAGAAATCAAGTCAGAGGCCTTCTGCCACCTAATCTACCACAATGCAAATTTAAAAGTTCATTAAATTTTTAAAAAATAATGTCCATTTGTAGATGACACTAAAAGTGAAAAGAAAGGCATTTTTGGTGTTTTTCTTAATACAATGCTAACAAGAGGGTCATTTAATTAAAAATCAATAAGTTCAAAATATCTAGTCATTCTTTTAAAATCATTTGTATGTAAAAACTGATTGAATAGATGTTCCCATAACTAATTTCATTGAATTAAAATAACAGAGGGATATTTTACTATCTGCTAATGTTCTTTTGAATGACAACATTTGTTAATGAGCTTTTAATTTTTACACATAAAGATTTCTATTATCTACGCATGCAATACAAAAATCAAAGTCATCTGTGAATTTCTGTCACACAGTGGTCAGTCTTCCACCAGAAGACTACTTTTTATTTCTCCAAATCTAGGCAGTTATATTCTCCTCAGAAACACTATTTTAAAATGTGAGCAGCCCACTCAGATAACAGCTTGCCAGTCTATTAATTCCAAATTAATTTTATGTCATGGTAGTAGACTTTTTAAGGATTCCTACTGATTTTCTCCACTTGTCATTTTTTTGTTGTTGTTGTATGGCAAAATACAAAGAAGAGTAAATGCAAATGGCCTCACCCAGTAGAATTATTTCATGGAGTACAGACTTTCTGGCTTTGGAGAGTTATAGTGATGACATGAGATGGCATGGGAGTAGGTTTGAATGTGATCTTTTGTATTGGCCTTTGGTGTCCCATAAATCAGTTTTTCTTCAGGCTTTGGGGGGGGGGAGGGTGTAGAAAGGGAGCACAGAGAGCTTTTTGCCATGCAATACAAACTATATTTAGATTACTTGAGCATTTTGGATGAGCTGATATAAGACATCAGTTAAGGATTTGGGTTATAAACAACAGAATCTAAACTTGTATAATGTAACCAAAAGTGAACTTTTGGGAAGGATATCAGGTAGTTCACAGAACTCAAAGCAGGAATGGAGGACCAGGGCCCAAAATAGACAAATCTAAGCCAAGTGAAGAGACAATGGCAGCAGAAACCATGAAACAGTTTCATCGGCCACCATTGTTGAATGCATGAGCTTCAATGGTTTTTAGATGTTTGCTTCCCTCCAAGCAGTGACAGAGAATATGATTGGCTTAGCTAAGGGATATGCCCACTTCTCGGCCATTTTGACCGATAGCAAACCTAGGACTACACAGATGGAGGTGAGATAATACCTTCAATGGGATGAATGTATGCCTGGTTTTCTTAAAAAAGCAGGTAACCATTATAATGATACCTTTTAGACTTTAATGTGTATACTAATCACACTTTATTCAAGCTTTCACTTTCCACAGTTTCAGTGACCCAACAGTCAACAGTCAACTGCTGTCTAAAAATAATAAATGGAAAATTCCAGAAATATACAATTCATAAGTTTTAAATTGTGCTATTCTGGGTAGTGGGATGCAATCTCCTGCCATCCCACTCCATCCCACCCTGGATGTGAACCATCCCTTGGTCCAGTGTCTCCATGTAGTAGTATACACTACATGCCTGCTCGTCACTTAGTAGCTGTCTTGGCTGACAGATCGACTGTCCTAGTAGCACAATACTGTGTTCAAATAATCCTTATTTTGCTTAACAATGGTCCCAAAGTGCAAGATTAGCAATGCTGGAAATTTGGAAATACTAAAGCAAAGCCATAAAGTGTTTCCCTTAAGTGGAAAGATATGTGTGTATAGGAAAAAAACATAATACATATGCTCTGCTGCTTCAGTACTTTTTGAGATTTCAGGCATCTACTGGGGATCTTGGAACATAGATAAAGAGGAAGTGCTTTATATGATTCTTCTGAGCTTCATACAAACTTGCACATTCTGACTCAGTAGGTCCTGGCTAGGGCGTCAGATTCTGCATTCCTGCATCACTCAGGGCATGCTGCTGCCCCATGAGCCACCCTTTGAGTAGTAAGAGTATATTACAATGAATACCGGGAAGACAATTAGACTCACAGTTCTTAATCTACAGATATTTTCTTTTTGCTTTAACTGAACTAACTGTAATTACATAAATTAAAATGAGTAGTAATGTGTCTAAAGCTTGATTTGTGTACACACACCCATGTCATTAACAACCGACACCAAGCATCACTCTCTCCCTAGAAAGTTTTCTCGTGTCTTTCTTTTGTCCTCCTCCCTTCCAAGGGGGAACCACTATTCTGATTTCTATTCCCATTGACTAATTTTGCCTGTTCTTGAACTTCCGATAAATGAAATCAGATAGTATATTCTCTTCTGTATCCAGTTTATGTTGCTCAATATGTTTATGAGATTCGTGTACTTGTAAGTACCTGTGATTCACTCCTTTGTATTGTTGAGTAGTATTTCCTTCTATGACTATGGCATGACTTTATCACTCCTCCTCTTGATGGACATTTGGGTTGTTTCCAAAATTTTGCCATTATGAATAAAGCTGCTATGAACATCTTTGTACAAATCTTTTTATGAACATATGTTTTTTATTTCTTGAAAGTAAATACACAGAAATGAAATAGCTAGGTCATAAGATATGTGTGTGTTTAACTTTTTAAGAAACTGACAAATAGTTCTCCACAGTGGATGTGCCATTTATACTCCCATCAGCAGTGTATGGGAGAATGCCAGTTGTCCTGCGTTTGGTGTTGTCGGTCTTCAAATTTAAGTCCTTTTAGTGTAGTGGTAAAACACTGTGGTTTTAAGGTGCATTTCTCTGATGACAATCCATGTTAAGCATCTCTGCACAAACATATTTTCTTTTAATCCTTTGCTCAACCTTTTTTCCACCTTTAAAACACAGTCTCCTTAGAATCGAGGAAAGATTCTGTTTACAATCTGGCCACATGATAGAATTTCAGGCTGATTCTTATTTGCTCTTTTAAATAATGCTTACCTTTTCTCAGGCATTCCTAACTGAGAATTTTGGTTTTGAGTATCAGTATGGGCTGCTGAATATGGTAACAATATTTTCTCATTAAAAATAATGCCCAGTTCTTTCTCTGATGGTATTTAAATTTGCCATCCCAGGCTCTTGTAGTCAAATATATTGATAATGTCCCATGTGTGTTCTCTGACACTTGGGTGTAATTCTGGTGAACTTTGAATTCCCATCTTAAGGTCAGTTATTAACTATTGATGGATTCTCCTTTTCTCCACTTAATGCTAAAGTATTCCTACTAACCAAGACAGATGGGAGCGGCTAAGGAGTTTCTCAATGCCATTGCTGTGTAAGCTGTCTTGTGCTTCCCTCATGTGAGAAACTCAAAGCACTTTGGTAGAGAAGATCATTTATTCAAGGTAAAGAAAAAAAGAAAGGAAGAAAGAAAGGAGGGAAGAAAGAAAGATCCTAAATCCATTCTCCCATCCTCAGATTTCAAAACCCCATTTTCTTTTTTATGGAACAGAGTTTTATCACCATTAAAGATGAGAAAATGGCAGTTTTGACAACAACCTTGGCCGACCCACTTTGGAACCAAATGCGGTCTGGACGTAAGAAGGATAGCCAGGACCTCAAGATCCTGGACAAGTCACCCTGACAAACAACGGCACCGTTTTTGGATTTCCCAGGAGGCGGAAGAGTGCCCTCTGAGATTTATAAACACATCCATAATAAATGGGAGGCTGAAGTTTAAACTGTTATGGAGCCTTCTCTGCTGTGCCGCCGAGGTCCTGTGTGATTTAGAGAGGTGACATTTACTGTGTGCAGACCTATTATTCAGAGTGACTGTTTGTATATAGACAATATTTTTAAATGGCTTGCTGTAGATGAAAAATTCTTATTAAGTCAGAAAAACAGTTTAAGTAGGTAACACTCTCTCAGTTTAGTCTGCTATAAGTCTTACTGTCTTGCCACATGGAAAGTGCGTGGGGTGGGAGGTAGTGACACCTCCCAGGCACTGGCTAAAATACCGTCTCCAGAGCAAACAGGATATAGGGCTTCAGCTGGGACCACAAAACTAATTGTATGTCGGAAGTTAAACTAGTAGGCATTTCTGCAGGTTTTATCCCTTCGATGCTGGTGTGATTTTATGGCCCAAGCAAGAGTGTATGGTAGGAAGAGACTGGGAGTCCAGAAGCTTGGGAAGTAGGTTCTTCCACTAACTAGTAGTGTGATCTCATACATGTTCCTTAATGTCCCTAAGTCTCAGTTTCCATAATTTGCAAAATTTAGGAATTGGATGAGGTGACTTCTAAAACCCTTGTAAGACACGTCTATTTTGTTGGTTATTCTTAGGGAAGAGTGCCTATACAGCCCCCAATGCTGTATAGCACTTTACAGTCACCAAGAATGTTCCCTCACCTTCACTGTTTCCCATTTAAATCCCACGATAATCCTGAAAAGGAGGCAGAACAATTACTGTTGTGCCATTTTTTTTAAATGAGAAAACTGAGGCTCAGAGTGGTTAGGTGCCATGTCCTAGATCCAACGGCTAGAAGGAAACTAAACCTCACATGTTGCCCTTAGTCTTAAGACTCTGTCTCATTTCTTACACTTCTGCCTCCCCTAAGAGCTCTGGAAATGGTTACAAACAGTTCAGCAGGAGAAGATAATTTCTGGAATACAGATATGAACAGAGGGCAGTAAAAAGGGCAGATGTAGAGTCTATTCTCAAGAAGCCCATAGTCTTCTAGAAGAGACAACACATCTCTGCCTAATCAAAATCTAACCATTTTTAAAGTCCAAACTCAATATTCTCCTCTCCCAGGAAGCCTTCTCCCACCCTTATTCTAGCATCAGGGATCCACCCTTCTGCATTGCTAATTGAACTCCATTTTCAAGCAATAGACGTGCTGTTTCCTCTTCCCTTTTATTTTAATATGTGTATATCTTATTTCTTTACATTCTTTAGTAAGCTCCCTGTGAGCAAGATTTGTGAATTCTATCAATAGTTATACAAACTCATTCACAGGGAGAAATCAGTTAATAATACATTTTTTTCAATCAACTAAAACCCCTACACCCCTTGCATAAGGATGGTACCAAGAACACACAATGGGATTTATAGACGATGTAATACAGAATTGTACACCTGAAATCTATGTAAATTTACTAACAATTGTCACCCCAATAAATTTAATTTAAAAAAAAAAGATACATGTTACCGTGCTCTGCTTCTTGCAACTTTAACCTAACTAGAAGCTATGACATCACTGCCCTTTTCACCGAATAAAGCTGCTCCATCACCATCTTTTCACCACCATTATTTTTCATAATACTTGTTACTAGAACTTGAACATTTCTTTGTTTTTCTGTCTCTCTACTAGAATGTAAACTCCATGAGGGCAGAGTTTCATCTGGCTTGTTCTTTGAAGAAGCTTCACACCAAGAACAATGGACTTTGTAGGTGCTCAATAAATATCCATGGAATGAATGAATGAATGTATGCATGTATTTCAGACTTTGTGACCATAGCCTGTGACCTCAAATTTGTACATCTATCTTCATTCCATATATTTTTTATATCAATCAAGCATTTCATATTCTGGAAATTTAAACAGTAATGAGCTATTGTACTTGTCCTTTAGAATTGTTTTGGTTTTAAATTACTTTAAGAAAGTAACTTGAATAATTACTTAAAGAAAGAGTAATCTTTTGGGTGCCAATATGCACATCCATAATCATTATTTTGGTGAAAAATATAAGCAATAGTTTGTTTTGGGTAAATCCTTTGTTCTTCCCTTCACAATCTCCTCATGAAGTGTTTACTGAAGTCATTTCCTACAAAACAATGGAATTTTCTGTTAGTGATGTAATTGATTGTTATGATGTCAAAATTAACATTTAAATGTAATATTAGTTGATTAATAATAAAAGTATACTGTAGAATATGGGTGATAAAGTCAAACATGCCAGGCTTAAATCTTTGCTTCTACTGAGTAGTTTCTGGAACTTTGGACAGAGGTTTTTGTCTCTCCAAGCCTCAGTTTCTTCATATGCAAAATATCATACTATACTAATAGTATCTTTATCATTGGATTGTTGTGAAAATTAACTGAGATAATCCTCTTATTTACTGACACAGAAAAAGAATCAGTAAATGTTAGACTTTACTATGACTACATGGTGTTAAAAAAGTATAGCACACAATTTAAATGCAAATAGTAATTATACTATGGTGCTCTGCATTTTTATTTTATTCTCTTAGAATTCCTGATTGCTTGTGCTAATTTAGCAGTAACGATGTTCAAAACATATGCTTGTTCTTCTAAGAATTAACAATAGACAGACAAGATTATTTGTTGACTTTGGTCTGTTTGGATCATTGTAATAAAGTGTCCCATATGTAGGAAGTAGTATGAATTTCTACAGCTGATTAAAAGTATAATTTTCTGAAGAGTCATGGTAAATCTCTTTTCCACAGACACCTTTTAATAAAAAACATAAATTATAAACCTGCTGTTATGCAAACACTATTGGCACAACAAGAAAATGATTAACATGCAGACAGAGTAGGTCAAAAAGACTATAAAAGGACTAATGCACATTGTTTGATGTATATTAAAACAACTGGTCAAAGTTTAGGTAGCGTTTTAATTTTTGGTGCCCACATAGTTATGGCCCATTTCAAATCTTACCAAAAACACGCAGAATTTTTTTTTGAAAGTAGGAGTTCAATAGAAACCACTAGAGCATGTTAAATCAGTCTACTGCCACTATTTTATAAAAAGTGTTTCAAAATAAAGACAAGAGCAGCTCTGTTTTCAATTTATGGAATAAAGTAACAGCTATTTTCTTCCAATTTTTACTTGATGTTTCTCAGATGCGGAACACCTTTAGTGATGCTTTGATTTCTCTCTCTGGCTACCCTATGTTTCTCCTCATTTTTCGAGTCACTCTGGTCTTGTGAACAGCAATTTTCATTGCAAAGTTGAAAAAACATTAGAAGAGAATTTTATTTGATCAAAACTTCCCGAATGCCTGTTTGGATATTTTGAACAAGTTACATAAACGCAAGTGGAACACCCCATTTGGCAGCAACATGATGAGGTCTTGTCTCCACTTGCTGGTGTGAAACGACACCCATATAATTTGAGTTTCCTGATGCCTCATGAGGCTATGAGAACAAATGGAGTGGGCATAAATAGTCATGTTAACTGTAATAAACCACATTTCATACTGGGTCTTGCCACCATTTTTATGCAGGCACACCTTCTGCAATGTGTCTCTACCTCAAAATTTGGGGCAATCCTCGAGGGTGCCTCATATCTGCTCCTGCACAAACATGGTCAGTTATTGACAGTGACTGCCTGTGCTTCCCCTGTAGTCCACTCAGTCTATCACCAGGCACTGCTACTGCTTCCACCTTCTTCCTTCTCAGGGACCCAAACCTTAAAAGGGAGGACTAACTGATGAGCATACATAAACACTAGACTTTGTTCAGAATTGATCCTCACCTCTGATGATTAAAACTGATTTTAGAATTGGTGCCCACCTTGCCTGAATTGACTTCCAAGAGGCTGTTCAGTCCCTTTTTGCTCTTACACTTTAGACTGGCCTTGTCAATTTTCCAGAAATATCTAGTCATTATTGATTTTCCAGGCAAACTTATGAAATCATTGCTATACTTGGATTTATACACTTTTTATCAAGTTTCATTAACATCTCATACTATTAATATAACAAATTAACATCTCAACTATTAATATAACAAAATTTAACATCTCGTAAATATATTGTATTAGTCAGCTAATTCTATAATGATGCTATGTAACAAACTATACCAAACTCAGTAAATTAAAACAACAATTAGTTGTTCTTACTCATGCATCTACTGTTGGACTGGCATGAGAGTGAAAGTGGTTTTTTGACTGAGCTAGTCTGTGCTCAGCTAGGCATGGCTCAAAATTATAGATTAGGTTCAAATCTTCTGCATATGTTTCTCATACTCCTTGGACCAGTGAACTAGCCAAGGCATTATTTTCTCATGGTGATGACAGAAGCCCAAGAGAGAAAACTGAACTATGCAAGTACATTTCAAGTCTCTGCTTATGTTATGTTTGCTAATACTCTACATCGTATAGGCAAGAACACACACACACACACACACACACACACACACACACTGTGCCAAAAATGTATACACATTTTAAGAGAAGGAAAACTATATTAAAATTGTAATACTTAATATATACCGATAACAAAAGTTGAATGCAAGTCATGGGTATACATTTTTTTGGCATCCCATACACACACACACACACACACACACACAGACACATATATATATATATATATATATATATATATTAAGATATATATCCCTTCTATATATCACATTCAAGGTCAGCAGATAAAGAGTGCATGTTGTCTCTGGGGAACTGTGCAGTCATATGGCACAGAACCCAGAACTGGGAACCATAATTCAATCTGCACATATTAATGACCTATGTTATGACATTCACTTAATGATGTATTCTTTATTCTTAGAATTTATATGGTACAAAGGTGCAAAGTGCACTAGAGGGAAAGTTTTGTTTCTTTCAGTTCAGTAATCATTAACTGAGTACCTCCTTCATACGATTAAAAGGTAAAGGTAAACATTGAGTATAGAGTACCGGGTGACTGAGACGATACAGGTTGGTACCGGGTGAAACCCACTCTCAGTGCTGAGTGGATGAAGACTTAGTATGATTGCCCAGTGTGCCCACAAGACCTGCACTGACCAGAGATCTTCTTACTTTCCTTTTACCTTGGTTGCTTATTTTTTTTTTTTTTTTTTTTGACACCAGAAGACTAATTATTTATTGATTGATAAATATGGAACACTTCATGAATTTGCATGTCTTCTTTGCCCAGGAGCCATGTTATGTGCTGCTGAAGTGAGCACATAATCCTTTTTTTTTTTTTTTTTTTTATTAATTAATTTATTTATTAGTTTCAGGTGTACAAAACAAGGTAATACTTAGACGTTCATCATTTATATCCCTCATACTGTGAACCCCCCTCCCCCCATCCACTATCCCTCCGACCTCACACTGAACCATCACATTATATATATAAAATTATAGCTGGCATTCATTAATGTTTAGCTTCTCATGTACAATGCCATGATCAGGTATCCACAGTATCCCTGAGGTGGTCTCGGGTGTGTGGGAGGGGGTTGGGGATAAGGGGAAAGGTGAAGGGATTTGGAAGCAGCTGGTAACCACAAGATGGCCTCAGGGTTTTTCTTTTGAAAATTAATTTGGGGAAGGTATTCTATAATGTTGTAAAGATTTTGTTGGGTATCCGATGGTTGCTTATTTTTAACCACCAAAGGAATACACATTTCATTTAGAAAATTGGAAAGTGTATCTGTGCATAAAGAAGAAAATAAAATACGCCCATACTTCCATCACCTATAAGTAACCATTATTTGTTCTTACTCAAGAGATAGAAAGATTGTATTGATAAATAAATAGATAATAGATTGACAGATTAAACAGAGGGGTATTTTGCAATCTTTTACTTAATATATCGTGGATATAGTCTATGTTAGTAAATACTCATCTTTATGCATATCATGAATGCTGCCTACTATTCTGTCTTATTAATATAGAGAACTTTATTTTATTAATCTATCAATAAAAGCTAAATTCCACTGTTTTGTTATTATAAACAATGTTGTTTTGTATAGGTTGTACATCTCTGAACACTTGAGGAAAAGTTTCATTGGATAATGCTATAAATAAAATCACTTGTGCAAAGGATCTGTGTGGTTTTCAGGTTTAATGCATATTGCGTGCAAGGTTTTATACATGAAAGTTTGTGCAAGATACACTCAAGTCAGGAGTGCATGAGGCTATCTCTCCCCTCTCCCTCACCCATTTGGGGATTTACAGTTTCTTAAAAATAAACAAAAATCTTCAACTAAGTTCTGGGTTAACTTAATGGAATTTTCTTGGTACCAAAAAGCAGAGAGAAAGTAAAAGGATTACCAGTAGTGTTCTGTCACAAGGAAGGGTTGATTTTTCAAGAGATTGTAAAGCAAAAATTCAAGGACTACACAGTTAGGATCCAAATTAGGAGAAACATTCAAAAGGGAACAGAGATCTGATTATATGCCAAGCAAGGGAAATAAAGGGACTTTCCATTAGATGTCCAAGACAAATCTCCAGAGGAGACGGAGGACCATGGGATCCCAAATTCAAAACACAACAGAAAAGACAGGAGCCAAGGAAAAAGACTTGCTAGGATTGGTTGTTAAGATTGGTGAAGTGGTGAAAGCTGGGACGTCAATTTTACCGGATAGAAGAATGACTCTGCACAAAGAAACATGAATGTGTGCATTGAGTTGAGTCCTTCCTTCTAAAATCTTTAGGCCAACGTCAGATGTGGAAAGACATTTAGTCATCAAACTATGCCAATGGGAGTGGGTTTACAAGTAAGAGGCACCATTGGCAAGGCTTATAAGGCAAGTCTATAGATATGGCACTAAGACAACTGGTAGAATCAATTAATAGGAAAACAAAGCTAAACTGGATTGTATCCTATATCTTATAGCCAGGCAACAAATACAAGTTAATAATCAGTTCATGGTCCATCTGTACCAGCCTGACTTTCTAAGGTGGTAAAAGGATTAAGTTGGTATCATGTCACAGTTCTAAGAACCACTGTGACAATTTGTAAGGCTGGTTTCAGGTGGTCTGGATGTAGCTGGAAGAATTCTCTAAAGCAAATTCTGGCAAATAACGTGAAGTCTTCTCTCCCCCCACCCCCACTGCAGTAAATCGGCTGTCAAGAAGAATGCTTTGATTGGAATGCTAGAATAACAGCAGTAGAATCTCAGGGAAGTGCCTAAATTACGGCACTCTTCTAAACTAAGAATGTGATCATTCATATGGGATCAAAGATCAAGGAGCTCTTTGCTGAAACTTGACTTTGAAGGCCCAGAACTTAAATTTGCAATGCTCATGACTATCAAAAGATGCTAACATAATTAATTCTCTTTGTATAGTATTTTTCACTGATTTTTATACCCAGTGAGGCATAGGAAGCAGGTGGTAAAACACCCATTATGATGGATCAGGCTATTGTCAATCAAAGACAAGAACTGGTCAAGGTCACTTAGAATACACGGTGGTCATAGGCTATAGTTGCTATGTCCTTATTACCAGTGCAGGGTCTTTTCCTCTTTACCCATAGATAAGCAAACCTCAACTGTGTTGCTCAGAGAATTTGACATTCTGGATAATTTGAAGTTCCATTTAATCTCCCAAATCATGTGATTTTATTCATTATTGCTGAATTTTTTTTTTCTAAATGGCCAATTTCTAATATGTCCATTTCTTGTTTTAGATGTCAAGTCTAATGAATGCACTGGAATCTTTGCCGATCAAACTGATGAAACAGACGACCTGTCCTCATTTTCCCGAGTTGCATTGTAGATTATGTATGAAATTGAGCTGAAAACGCATTGAACCTAGTAGCTCTATGATTCTTAGGTCCTTTGCTCCATGAGAGAAGGGGCTGGATTTGTTTTGTTCACTCTTCTATCCTGGGTGCCTACTATATGTCTAGCAAGAAGGAAGCACTCAATGAATGTTGGTTGAATGAAAAAATGAATACTATATACATGATCTTCAGAGTGCATTTTCTTGTTATTGAGGTCTTTCTCTGGAAAGTCAAATATAGGGTAAAATAAAGGGACAAAGAAAGAGAGAGAGAGAGAGAGAGAGAGAGAGAGAGAGAGAGAGAGAGAGAGAGAGAGAGAGAGAAAGAGAAAGAAAGAAAGAAAGAAAGAAAGAAAGAAAGAAAGAAAGAAAGAAAGAAAGAAAGAAAGAAAGAAAGAAAGGAAAGAGGCAAAGGGGAGGGAAAGGAGGGAGAAAAAAAGAGGGAAGGAAAGAGAATGGAAAGATAAAATAAGGAAGGGAAAAGTAAGAAGGAAGAAGAAAGGAAGGAAGACATTAAAAAGATACTCTGGGGTTTCAAGTGTTGGTTGACTTTGAAGAAGCTCACATTCATTTAATCAATGTGTGCATCTGTTGAAGCTTAAAATTATATTAATCAACTCCTCTCTTGTCCCTGTTTCTATCTCTGTCTCCTTCTCCTTCTCTGAGAACAGAATAAGAGATTTCCATTTTGCACCTTCTGGTGCAAACCCCTCAGGCTTTGGTGGTATACTAGTCAAGTAACCTTGGAGCCACTGAAATCTTCTCCAAGGAGACTTACCAATGTCACAGCTGTAGGCTCCGCACGAATTGATGGCTGTGGACAGACCTCCAGGATGAGTTTTTGCTTTGTGCTCTCATTCCTGACCATTTAAGTGGTTTCTGACTAGTTTGGCATGTTGCTGGTTAAAATTCATTCTTTTAAAACCCAGTATCCACTTAGCTCCTCTCCTCTGAACTTTCGTCATTCATTATTAACAATGAAAGCCAAAGTGCATGAAACAAGTTCAGCCCTATCTGTTTCTGGCATGAAAGTGATGTCTTGGCATATTAGTGGGACACAGTTCTATCCTACATGAAATGATGCCTGGGCCCACAACAAAGGGGCCGTCTCTCAGCGCCTAATAGGATCACCTACTTCAAATGTGAAACTTCCTTCTTTGAAATATTTGTTGAGATTTCATAAACCTATGAAGATTCTCAAACTCAAACAAAACCTTCTAGGCTTCGGTGCAAGCTCTGACTCTAAAGAGCTTTCTGTTCTATAAACCGGTTATTGGATCTGGGTCCCAAGTCTGGGCAGCTGGGGGAAGTGTGGGGGCGTCAGGGGAGGAAAAGCTTGCTTTCCACTTTCTCTTTTTGATACAAAATAAAAGTCATCTGGTTTTGAATGCAGAAAATGAATCATATTAAGCATTTTAAAAGCACTATTCTTTTTGCGAGACCTAATTTCAGACCGATTAACACTTTAATATGAAACAGAAGCACATCATTTCATTAGGAGACAAAATAAGGCCTCTCAGCTACCATATGTTGTCTCTTCTTTTGAAAAAAAAAAAAAAAAGAACGAAATGAAACCTTAGATTGGGCTACAAGAGGGAATGTAAGTTTGGCATCATCATCCACTCCAGGTGAGCAGACTACATTGAAGAGCCACACAATCATAAATTTCTTTTTTGGCAATGCTCATATTCACTCTGTTCAGTAATAGAGGATCTGGCCATTGCCTTAGAAAGCTGATGGGAAAATATTCTTTTGTGAAGATAAAAATCAAAAGGATCTTTCAGTATGTTCTCCTTAAGAATGTCTTTGCCGACACAAAGAGCAAAGAGACACTTCGTAGCACTGATTTCACAGATTACTTATTTATTAAATAGATGAAACAAAATTATAGCTGTCCATTTTCAATATTTAAATTTTTTTAATGATAATGCCTTTAAAATGCACAGAACATGAATGCAGGAGCTGGTGTGATAGGAGAGAGCCTTATTGCACATAATTAACAGACACATAATGTCTGGTAACTAGTAATTTCCTTCTAGCTGAGTAAGGAAATAATTTAATCATGTTGATCAAATGAATCCCAGGAGCCCAGTGTAACATTACGCCTTAAAAAAAAAAAAAAGAAAGAAAAAAAATCTGCATTAACTGATAAAAGACTACTTGGTTCAAAAAAATAACATGGTTTCTTACCTTGTTTAGGTATTCTTAATAGTATTTAAAATGCAAGCCTGATTTTAGTAATTGGCTTAATATGACATTTCAGGAACATTATTTTTCAACACTGGCAGAGGCTACAAATATTGGCATGGTACACTTTTCTAGAACGGACTAAAATCTAGTAAGTGTTGCAAGATGTGTATTCCCCTCACCAATGAAAACAGTCCCCCCACCCTAGCTTAGAGAAGTGTGTAGGGGGTAGGAGGAGGGGGTACATGGCAGGGGGAGTGGTTAGACCACACATTTCTTTTTGTTTTTTAGGAATCTCTTTCCTTTAATAGGATCCTGTATTCAACAACTAGATATAAACCTCCATTGCTCTTTGTAAATTCCAGCTTAATATTCGAAACAGGCCAGGAGGAGGTTTTTATTTCAATCATTCCCCCAAACAAATTTCTCTTCAGTAGAGTGTATCCTAGTCTTGACAGACTGGTGTTTCCTTTGAAATCTTTTGTGGTCTTTCCCATTGTTCTTCTGAACTAGTTAGAAAAAAGGCAGCGAGCCACTTTCCTGCTATCTGAAGTCAGCTCTCTGTAATGAGGTGATATAATTTAACACTTACCGTAATACATTTTATCCATCTATTGTTTGCTAAATAATTCCTGCAATAACACTTTTATTCTTTCCATAATTCTTCAGGGCAATGCTGGAGGAATAATATTTTTACTGCAGTGATTGATGACACGGGTCCTTGTGCTATGTAGCCCCCATGAATGGAGGTTATTGATAAGCATCGGGAAGATTGGAAGGAGTGGAGGGGGCAGGGAAAGCGTCCAGAGGCCTGTGCTGTGTGAAATGAGCATCAGGGATCAGAGGGTTAATACCATTTTATGAGGTTGTAAAAATCTACCCCAAGATTCTTGTGTTAGCAATATTCTTTGTGTAAGATGTATGTTATTAAAACAAGTAGCAGCATCTGAATTAAAGTGACAGTATGATGGATGACTACTGAAGGGGAATCGGAGCCGTTTGCAGCATTTTGGGCTAGATGTGGGAATTCTGCCTCAGAGGCAAGGAGCTTGGCAGACACATTGATTCCGGGCTGACGCATGTTCATAAATATGCCCCCAGAGAGGTGTGGCCTAGCGGAATTTACAAAATTATGTTCATGAATTATTTACCATTTATTTATGGATGCTATATTTAAACAGTATTTGCCAAGGCGAATGGACCATAGCTTACAGAGTGATCTTTAGATAATGCAAATTCTGCACAAGGCAGAGGTGGCGGGTGACTTGCCCAGTGATGCTAAGCTTATCAAAACTATATTAGAGGAGATGAGTCCAACAACGATGGAGCTGCCCTTCCAAGGCTCGAGGTGTTTCCCTGATGTAGCTGAGGTCCAGAAAATATCTTGAGCAAGAGAAGAGGTCCAGGAGGATTTTTCTTCTTCAAGAATTCAGTTACATCAAAAGACATGATTGTGTGAGTGCTGATTCAGATTGAACACAAAAATGAGCTTTGCTCTTTACAGCAACATTTTTAAGAGTTGCAGAATGTAACACTACCTGTTTGACATTGAAAAGAAAACAGGAAAAGATTTAGAAATTGCTGACCTGGACACCTCTCTAGTCACGTTGACAGCCACATTCAAACATATGAAGAAGTTAAAGTCATGATGGATACATTTGTAATTGGAGCGGCATATAATTTGGTAGGATGGATATGGCAGAGATCCGAGCACTCACTAACCATTCTATTAGCTCCCACCATTTTCCATTCTCCTTGCTGTTAAGTAGGGCTTTGTGACTAATTCTTGCCAATGAAATGTAAATGGAAGTGCCATGTGTCATTTATGTAGCCAAGACATTAGAGGTTTTCAGTTGTCTCCCTTCTCCTAATATGGTAAATGAAGAGACCATGTATTTCAGAAAGTTCAGCTACAAGACAGTAGAGTCACAAACAGCCCAGTCCCTGCTTGTCTTTCTGGAGCTGAGCCTGATAAACCTGCATGGGATGAGTAGATGACTGAAAAATTGTTTGGGTTGGGTTAAGACATTGGGACATGGGGGCTGCTTGTTGCCGCAGTGTAACAAAAGACGGTCTTGATGAATGCACTAGGCCAATGTGACTCAAGCCACCTGACTTCATGAAATAAGATGCTTCTGTCAGAATGTAAATCAATACACTACTCATCTCCAGAAAGTCTTACCATGAAAAAGAGGGCAGCTAAACGAAATAGTATGCTTGGTGACATAGTTGATTCGTTTTCTGATACAAGCTCCTTAATTAACCACACCTGATAAGGAATAGTTCACAGCCATACTCTGAGCAGACTATAGTGGACATGTATTCTCAAGTAGTACCAGATTTAATTGTTTGGCATGGATAACTGATATGTTTTAATGCTTCTTTTGCCTCTCATTAGGCCCAAATCTTTCCATTAAGTCTGGGGGGAGACTAACAGAAGGAACAAAAAGTAAAATGTGAAATAAACAAAATAATTTTTTTTCAGAAGACTGCCTTTATGATTGTGCCTTTCTGCTGATTTGAAACCCACACTTCACCCCCAAAAGAAACATACATAGCCTTTCCCATTTCTGTTCTTCTTACAGGATCATCAGTATTTTTCTTCTCTAGCAAAATCATTGTACACGTACCTGACCAACGGTATTCTCAGTGTATCCCAAGTTACCCAAAGCCAGGAAGCTAGCAACACCAAGAAAAATATCAAGCAAAGCATCTGAATTTATCAGTTCTGGAAAACACTCAGCTGTAGTCAAGAGACTGTAGAGAGAGGCAAGGCAAGGAAATTGAGTTCTGTTTTCTAAAAGAGGGAAAGAGAAAAAAGTAGCAAAAAACTTTAAGTATGTATATATTGACAAAAGATTTTGAACAAGTTCAAATTCATCAGCCAATACAGAGGTTAGAAATTAAAACAATAACTAATTGTCATGTGCTTTAACTACTATTTATTTACATGTTTTTCCATTTTTAGTTGATGACATTGTGTTGTAAAGGTAGAACTACAACCGCAATGTCACAGATACTTGTTTTTGCCACCATTAAACAGCAAATATAAAAGCGAACGTTGTGATTGACAAATTGATTCTACATGGCTTATATGTAGATTCAGAATGTCATGTCTTATTTTTAGTCATTGATTATAAATTCCCTAGAGTTGGTATATGAACAAGAATGCACGCATACACAGAAACATATTCCTCTATCCCAGTACTTAGGGTACTTCTAGTGATGCTAAGAATTTAGCAAATTATTGGTGCATGCATGAATAAATCTGTAAATCTGTTTGTATTACTCAAAAGCCAACCACTAGAAGCATTAACAAAACTAACAACAGTGTCAACTATGGTCCTTCTCAAGAATGGTACTAGCATTTTCAGATGTGAACTATATATCTTCAATCAGACCTTTGAATCAAATGGTGCATGAAAGCTCCAGGGAACTCTGTGGGTTGGTCTAAAGTGTTGATTTTCAATAAACTCTCTATATAAAACTTTTTAGAATTTTCAGAGGGTATGGTAAGCAGTGCTGGAAAATAGGGGATAGACAAGTGTGTAGACATATAGGAAAACACATTGTTCTTGCCTTAGCCTTAGTCCTCTAGAAAGCAGAGCCTGAGGCAAGGATTAAGGGGGTGGGGGGTGGGTGATGAGGGTAAAGGGGATCAAATATATGGTGATGGAAGGAGAACTGACTCTGGGTGGTGAACACACAATGGGATTTATAGACGATGTAATACAGAATTGTACACCTGAAATCTATGTAAATTTACTAACAATTGTCACCCCAATAAAATTAATTAAAAAAAAAAAAGTGCATCTCTGTGTAGCCAGGGAAGGAAGAAATGAAAGGAAATTTACTTGCTTCGCTCTCTCCCACCTCTTTTTTTTCCCATTGGCCAAAGTTTACCCCATGCAGAGCTAATTTTCCACACTTCTGGGTTGTGTTCTTCAGCCTCTTGGCAGCTACACAGACAGCTAGACCCCAAGCCTCTCAATGTGGTGTGTCATCTAATTTTAGAAGCGGGGAGCTGTGTCAGTGCTGACAGGGCTTAGTGTGAGGGGTGAAAGGCTATGCTGTCTTGGGACTTCAATTCAGCCTACAGCCAGTGGTCCAAGAGGCAAGTTTATCACTTGAGAGAAACAAGCAGTTGAGTCTGAGAAAGCATGTAAGATTGTGTTCAGTACGGTTCTCCAAGGCTTTAAATATATTTAAAGCTAAGGATTCCAAGGGGAAAATGTCTGCTGGTGATGTTTTCCACAGTGGCTTTTCTCCTAGTCTTTTCCCCTTACCCTACACTCCCCTCAACCCCAATCCTAGCTTCAGTGTTTATTCCGTCTGTGTTTACCATGACATCTTGCCCTGTGTGGATGCTAATACTCAAAGCTGAGCATGCTCGATAGCCAGTGTTGTTACTGAAGAAATGCTCGCTCCCTATTCCCAGGTGTTGAGAGCAAATGTCGTCTTTTTTCTAAATCCTTCCCTCTATCCTCTCCAACCAGATGCCTCTCTCTTTGCTATGCTCATATACTCCTTATATTTTTGTTCAGATGTTTGTCACCATCCCATATGCCCATAATTATTTATCTACCTCCCTAAATTGTTAGCTCCTTAAGGACCTAAACTGTGAAAGATGGCGAAATCTAACAGAATAAGTTTGAATTTTGGTGTCCCACTAACCGGAGGTCTCCAGGCCTCATTTGCTTCATGCTCTTATGGTTCACTTCTCTGAGTTTTATTTCTTCTTATGTAAAATTGCTCTAGTTGCCCCTTATTTGGTTCTAGTGAAAATTGGCAGAGACAATATCAATGTTGGTACATCATGAAGTATGTGGAACATAGTAAGTGCAAAATAAAAGTCCTTTTTCTGTCCTTTTTCATTTTTTTGTTTCCTTTCCTCTCCCGTCACCAATGCAGTGTGTGGCTAAGTGGAAGATGTGAGTGCTTTCTAATTTGTGTAATATTGGTGAATGCATGTAGTGCTTACCATATACCCAACACTATTCTTAGCCCTTTATAAAAGTTTATTAATCTGATTGCATTAGGTAGATATGGTTTTTATTCAAAACAAACACTTACATAGCACTTGCTATAGCCAGACACAGCTCTAAGTGCTTAACATGTATTCCTTACTTTAATTCATATGAGGTTAACACGGTCATTAACATCCCCAGTTTTCAGGTGAGAAAACTGAGACACAGAGAGGTTAAATATGTTGCTCAAGATTATATATCTAGTAACATCTGGGATTTAGATATTACCAGTCTGATTCCAGTCTGGTTATATGTAATGTGGAATGGTATATGATAAAATATAATAGGTCATAAGTAAATATACCTTTAAGAATTTTCATTGTTTTTAGGTAAATAGTACCTCATCTAGAAGTTGTTCAGTCCAGGACTGAGACTTTGTATTGACCACTTGGCTGAATAGATCAGTTTTAAACTATTGCAACCTAGCTCTGGTGGAGGTAGCAGCAGTCAATTAGAGAAAACTAGCTCTAGTTATTACCCAAGAATGGTATGCCACCTGCCCAAAGACAAGGGAAAAAGAGAGTCAACTCAGGCTTTTAAAACTATTTTCATTAATGTATCATATTGCTGTTCACAGCCATGTTATTTCTTCCTGAAGATTTTTGCTTTCACATACAGTTCTTTGAATATCTCACCAACCCTAACAGAGTTGACTGTGTGTGTATGCATGTGAATATGGGGAAGGGGATAAAATAAAATCCCCTGCTCCACAAAAAATATGGCCATGGGAATAATAAAACTAAGAGAATATTTTCACAGTAAAATGCAGTGCTAGCCCTGTAAATGAATTGAGATGGGAACCAGTTCCAGGTCACCATGACTTCCTGAAGCACCAAAGAATGTTCCTATAATGCTGAGCATATTCCAATGCCCAGAGAACAAAAGTGAGTACATATTAAAAATCTGAAGAATTGAATTTTTAGTTAAGGCCTCAGTGGAATCAGATAAATGTCCCATGTCATCTCCTTCTTCCCTTTCTTCCCCTCAGGCAAGAGTGTGAAACCCTGACAGAAACCTAAACTTGTCATCATCCAAAAGGGTATACTGTTGTTCTACTTCAGTATATTTCACACACTTTTTAACTGTGAGCAAAAATGGTTCACATTCCAGAGAAATGTTATTTTGAAATTATCAGTGTCCATCAGGGAAGATGGTTAGCTCAGGTAAGACAAGGAGAAATTAAAGAGCCCTTCCTTAAGTTAATACTATTTCTTTTGGGTTAGGGCAAATATTAATCATGTCTGACCTCTTACAAATGAAAAGAAAATAATCCTCTGTGGCATGGCATGCATCTTTTTTTTACCCTAGGGTCTTTCTACTTGGTTTTGGAATTTATGTATTTGAAAGAGATGCTAGCATGGTTAATGTTAATTTTAAGAGGTCACATTTCTCCCCTAAACTAAAATCTACTGGAAACACACACACACACACACACACACACACACACACCACACAGACAGCTCTCTGATAAGGATACTGCCTTTCATTACTCTCACCAATGTCTAATTGTCCTTGAATGACAAGGTTTAGGTACATTCCCTTGTGATGAACTCTCTCTCATTCTTTTTATCTTTTTTGCATTGTGGGTTTCAGCCTTTTTCTCCCAGTAAGTTATGTCTTTGGCAAAACTGAGGGGCAGAGAGAAAATAGGGAGCCAGAGCAAACTATCCCATGATCGGCCTTCAGAGAGTGAAGCAAAAGGCTTCTTCTGAAATTGAGGTGCTCTGGTTGACCCTTCAGCCTCATCCATTTTCAGCCATCACCAGCCTGTGCTTTCTCTTCCCATCCTTGTGCTTATAAAAAGTCATTGCCTTCCTGAGACTAACATGTGATTTGTTTATAAACTTTATTCTATAAATTTTTTTGTAAAACTAAAAATTGCCTAAAAGAGCTGGTGTGAAAGGTACAAATGGAGATACAAGAGAAACAAGGCTCTCAGTACTACCATTCTGTTAAACACTAATTTGGAAGGCATGCAAGAGAAGTGGAAGTCTGGGATTCACTTGGGAGTAGCAACGACATATGAATGAGGGAAGTAATCTGGGGAAGAAAGATAGTTATTCCCATCTTGGATAGCTCTTCTTTGGCTCTAAGCAATAAGTTGTGGAAAATCATGATTACTATTAGAAAGCACTTAATTTAAAACTTTGAACATGAATGTTCCTCAATTCATTATGGGATTGTCATCTATGAATTTAAAAAATAGAAAATCCTGATAAAATTATATATCCACTACGTATACAGTAGTTGAGTAGAGATAATATCACATTTCTTTTAATTTGTTTTTAAATTCAAGTTAAATCTTGATCCCTACTTACTAAGATGGTCATTGATTTTGAAGTCATCTACTTTCTTGCTTCTTTCCAAAATTTTCCAAGGTATTCTTTCAGTGTCTATGTTGCTCCACTGTCAGCTCCATGCCCTTTGTACCAAGTTCACTTATGGGTCCCCTCAATAGATTCTCAAGGCAGAAGGCTCAGTGCCTCGGCCCCTGTGCACACATCCCTTCAGATGGTCTTCTCACAGAGTTGCTATATAGGAACTGGCTCTGTGTCCCATCCATTGGACTCAATATTTCTCCCTGTCACAGGCTACTTCAGTTAAAGTAACTCATGCACACACTCAGTTAAAATATATGATCCAATTATGTATTGCCACCGTAACAAGCCACTCTAAAACTTCAAATAGAAATGTGTTAATTCCACTCGGTTACATCGGTTGAGGATCATGAGCAATTCTTGCTTGAGGTCTCTCATGTGGTTGCACTCAAGTGATGACAGAGCTGCTAGCACGGAGCAGCTCAGAGGGCTCAGCTGGGCTACATTTCCAAGAGGACTCACTTCCACGGTGGGCGGTTGATACTGGCTGTCCACTGAGAGCCCATTTGGGGCTGTCAACCATACCAATACATGGCTTCTCCATGTGGTTTGGGCTTCGCATAGTATGGTGGCTTTGTTCTGAAAGAGGGCGTTCTAAATCTGAATGTTCCGACAGGCAGGAGACTGACTAGTGAATCAGCTGCCAGGCCATTTAAGCGCCATGTTTAGAAATGGCATAATGTCACGTCCACCAGACTCTATAGTTAAAGCAGTCACATTCGCAAAACAGTGTTGGACATGTGGCCACCTTTGGAAAATAGCTTATTTCTTAAGTGATGTTAGATCTTAAAAACAATAGCCTATTAACTTTTCCTTGAGGAAAATCCCAGATACCCAGCACACGATTTCCTGCTTATCTTTTTTGGGGAAGCTAGAGGGAAAAGAGCTCAACCTGTTTTGCAGTAAATCGATAGTCCAGAAAAGAAGCCCCAATTACTTTCTCAAGAAGTTAATCTGCCTTAATGTTACTTTCTTGCCATGCGTACGATTTGTAGTAGTTAATATGGTAAACTTAGGAGCTAGAATTGTAAATCATACGGCCCACTGTATCCCACCACCTACTTTTAACCTCACCCCTTTCCAAGTGAGAGTGGTCAGGGTCCAAGTTCTTTCTCTCCCAATTGCTCCCTGGCAAAGTCCGAGAATCCACATATCGTTCCACAATAGGTTGGATTGGCGAGAAATCATCAAATTTCCTCTCCACCGACCCCTTCACTTCACAAATGAAACAACTCAAGACCACATGTCTTTCTTGGAATGAGAGCAAGTAGAATAAGACCAGTGTTTGATCCCATCACAATTAGGAGTCTAACTCCTAATTTGGTAATTATTCCAGCACCACAAAAGTTAGACATATTCATAGAGACACGAGTAGGTAAGAAAGGAAGAACCTCACCATCACATCACTACTCTTTCCTCCCTGTGCACCCCCCCTGTCTGTACTCCCATCAAGCAGCAGGTAGTGTGCTTGAAAAACAAACATGTTTCTAGTGCCCTCACTAGGGAGTTGATATCTTACAGTGGAAGTCTCCTTTTTGACAGAGGCTGTAAGCTAAAACACAGAGGAAGCAAGAGCTCAAACCTGCAGAAGAAAGTTCTGCACCAGCAGCTTATATCGTTTGCCTCTGGTGCAATGTTTCCCAAGTATAGGGTGACAGGGAAAAGGGAGAAGGCTGGATAGAGGGCTAAACTGTGAAGAAACTAGCAACAAATCCATGCCTGAAATTTGCAGAGACTGGGGCAAGAGTACAAATGGAAGACCATATATTTTATGACTAAATATTTAAAGGATCTAAATCAAATTAACAGACTGTTAAATAAGCCATGTTTCCTTCTCAAACCTCTCAAACCTTGACTTACGTTCATTCACAACAATGAAATAAGAAGATATAAAGCTAACTCTTTTATATCATTGAAAGTTGGCAAAATATGAAAGACTAGTATATTCAATTATTGCACATGTCTGGGTATTCTGTTGATGGGTCAATGATGTTGGGTGAGTAATCATACTAAGACATAAGTGATTCATAATTTATTATATATTTTTTAAATATATTTCTTAACTTCATTTCAGCAATATCACTAATTATGCTACTTGGCTATAATCAAGATTTTTAAAGATTTATGTACTACTGACAATAATGCCAAATTTGACAGTCTTTCTTGACTCATTGCAGTTTTTAGACAGTGTTTATTAATTTCAGTTTTAGAAATTTCACTCTGCTATGGCAGTAGCATTTTTCACTGCCAATAAAATTTTGAAAAAAACCCTTAGATTTAGACATTAAATAAGAATGTTTTACTTCATGGTTGAATGTTTAAATGATTCGTTATGATAAATATCATTATTATCAAAATTATTATAAATTATTTTACCTTCTTCTTACACATTGACACTCATATTGCAATTATCACCTCTTAAAACAATATCTAGATTTATACACTAATAAAAGGAATTGGTATTATGTTTCATGCATGTTGCATGTAGGCACCCAACCACACACACATATTTAAGGAAATTGTGAATTGTTTGAGGGATTTGACAAGTTAATTAATTTGTCTTCTCTCTCACTGATCACGTTGGTTGCTTAAACAGTGCCTACACTCGATACAGTGTGTGTCTCTGAAGTCAGCAGGAGCACTACCCACAAACCTTAGCATTCAGGTCTAACTGTCTTTTTTTGGAAGACATAAGGAAGAGATATGATGAACCATTTTTCCTGCTGAGGCTTCAGCAGTGATAATTACAACAGTGGATATTTAGGGTCATGCTGGGCCAATACTGGGCATCAGATCCTGAGTGACAGAATGCCCATGAGTTCACAAACATATTTTCTATGTGTGTATTTGCGATATGGGAGCCCCTCTAGTGTGGAGCTCAGGGTAAGGCCCTTTTTAATAGATCCAAGCATACTGAAAGGTTTGGCCCTCTTCACACATCATTTTTCCGCTGTCTCTTTTGCCTTATCTTTCATTCTCTAAATCTTTCTTATTTCCATTATTTCTCCTTTTCCCAATACACTTTCTTCCTTTTCTCCACCATCTTTCCTTTCTTCCTTTCTTCATTGCAATTTCTCTTTCTAAAATAAATTTTCTCAAGTACATAGCAAACTATTTCTTAAAATATGTATGTGTGGAAGCGTATGTAAAAATCCAAAAGGGAATATAAAAAATGAAATTACTCCCTCCCTTTACAATCTTTCAATACACATTCTTCCTATAGGAAATCACTATTGGAAGCTTAGTTGTTATATTTCTCGGCCATTTTCTACACATATAAGGGTGTAATTTTTTAAACAAATATAAATACATACATACATATTGTTTTACAACTTACTTGTTTTCCACTCAACAATAAATAACCGATCTCTTTCTATGTCAGTATATAAATTTTTTAATATGTATGTAGAATTTCATATTGTGAATGTACCATTTATTTAACCATTTCTAAGCATTGCAAACATAGTTTTATTTTTTTTCCCCAATTTGGGGTATTATTAAAGACACTGCAATAAATATACTTCTGCATTAATCTTTACTTACTTGTGTATATAAAGATATATGACTACACTTGGAGCCTGTAATTAAAAGAATATTTTAAAATTTGATAGATCTACAAAATATCCTTCCAGAACTCTTTTATACTCCTACCACCAATGTATGAGTTTTTTCTCAGTACTTTTCCTAACACTAATTGTTAAAAATCTCACTTAAAGTTTATTTTCGTAATGTTCACAGACTAACGTTCACAGACTAACAAAAGAGTCTGTTGTTTCAATGTGTATTTTTCTGATTCTCTAATGAAACTTAGCATCTTTTCCTGTTTATCATTTATTTATTTTTAAATGACTCCTAAAATATCAGGGATTAAACATATGTAACAAATAGCTCTATATCCATGCTTCATATATTTATACTCTATTTATGTTACATTATTTTTATCTATGTCTATGTTTTATCTATGTTTTATCTATGTCACAGATAATTCTCTCACTCTGAGCTTTGTTTTATCTTTATTTATAATGTCTTTATTTACAGAGATTTTTTATTTGCATATCTTCAAATTTGTCAATTTTATCTTCTATGGGTTATCATCATAATATTTTCTTAAGGGAGATACAATCTACCACAATAATATAAAATGTCCTTTATTTTCAAGCAAGTTTATTTTTTTGAACTATATTTATTAGACATGTACCCATCCAGAATGTGCTATAGAGGTTGAACATTATATATATATATATATATATATATATATATATATATATATATGCACATGTATATATATGTAAATGTGCCAGCACTTTTTATTAAATCCTATTCCCCTTGATTTAAAATTAGTCCTTTATGATATATAAATTGCCCTATTTATAAGGGTCTCTTTTTGGACCCCGTATTTTGTCCTAAAACAATGTTTTACTTACTGAAATATGATTTATTTTAATATTCCCACAGTGTTCTCCCTCTCACTTTAATTTTTATTCTAGATTTTCTGAACTATTCTTACTCATTTTCTTTTTCAAATATATTTTGCAATCAATTTTTTATGTTAGTGTTTCCATTAAACTTTTTCAGTGATACTGCATTGAGTTTATAGTAGTGTTAGTATCATTTACATCTTATAATATGTATGATGGTATTCATTTTACACTGAGATGTATGAAATTTCAGGTCAGGTTTTATGCAATTCAGGGAGGATTTATAATATTTTTCACATTATTCTCACACATTATCAAATGTATCCCCATGTACATCATAGCTTTTGTTACTGTTATAAATTGAATCTTGTAGTTGTTGCTATTACAACTTGAGGCTTATAACTTTGTTGCTATTATGAATTGAGTCTTAATTTTTCATTATATTTTCTAATTAGGTTTTCTGGAATACAGGAAATCTTTTTTTTTTCTTTTTTTTTCATTTGTATATTTATCTTTTATCCAGCCATCTTTTAAACTGTTACCAGATCCAGTCATTTTTAGTTGATTCTGTTTAGGCTTAAAAACATAATTTTCCAAGATTTTATTAAAACATTTGCAAGCATGCAGCAAAGATAAATTTTACAGTTAACATCTATATACCCACCTTCTACATTCTACCATTAACATTGTACTGTACTTCCTTTATCATGTATTTTTCATCTATACATTCCTTTCCTATCTAGCAATATACCAAAGATTTTCAAGTATTTCTAAGTAAATAGCAGCCATCAGTACATTTTTGCCTATTTACATTTCAGCATTCATAGAATTAGCTAGAGTTCTATATTTGTTTAAATTTTTAAAATTAAATTTACATACAGTGAAATGCACAAATCTTCACTGAGTTGACAAATGCACAAACCTGGTTTAAAGCTCATCACCCAGAAAGTTTCTGTATTCACCTTTCTAGGCAATCTGTGTTCTTATGTTCTCAGAGACAACCACTATTCTGATAGTGACAGACGGAAGGATTATAGTGGAATAAGTGGTGTAGAACAGAGCATGAGATGAGGGAGGAGAGTTAGACATGAGCCAGGTCTGGCAAAGCTCTGTAGGTCACAATAAATTATTTTGATTTTACTCTAAGTGTGACCAGAGGCACAGTAGAATTTTAAGCAGAGGAGTAACATTATTTGAGTTACATTAAAGTAAATTATTTTGGATGTTATGTGCAGAATAAGATTGAAAACAAGAAGACAATTTAACAGGCTATTACAGGAATTGAAAACACATGATGATAGTTTGCATTAGGATTGTGGTTGGCCAAATCATTAAGGAGATTGTAGGAAAGAAATAACTCTTAAGGTTTTCCGTTTGAGCCACTGAATGGATGGTACATTCTTCACTCAGGTGGGGAGAACTTAGGACAGAAATACATTTGGAGAATTAGGTGTGAGTGAAGTAGGGTGTGAGTGTGTATGCTAAAGGATGAGTAAGAGGGAAGGAATTAAGATGTGTTTTGAAAATGTCAAAGATGAGTTCGCAATTAACATTCAACTGGAGATGTCAAGGAGGAAGTTTGATATATGAAGCTGGAACTCAAGGAATTGATCAAGCTATAGACTAAAGTTGAGAGTCAATAGTGTGTAGATAAAGTCATGGAATTGGAGGAATTTACATAAGGACTTAGTGTAGAGAGAGAGAGAGAGAGAGAGAGAGACAGAGAAAGAGAGAGAGAGAGAGAGAGAGAGAGAGAGAGAGAGAGAGAGAGAGAGAGAGAGAGAGAGACTAGGATTGATCCTGGGGCAGCGTAGAAGAGGTCAAATATATGGTGATGGAAGGAGAACTGACTCTGTGTGATGAACACACAATGTGATATATAGATGATGTAATACAGAATTGTACACTTGAAACCTATGTAATTTTACTAACCACTGTTACCCCAATAAATTTAATAATAATGAAAAATGAAGGGTGTGGAAGAAGAGGAAGAGCCAGAAAAGAAGTATGAATTGAAGCAACATGATAAATTGAATGGAAACCAGGAGAAAATGGAGTAAGACAAGATAAAAGCACACGTTTCCAGAAAGAAGAAATGAACAAATGTGTTGAATGCCTCTGAGACACAGGGTAGGATGAGGACTGTGAATGAAGTTGATACTCTTCACAGGGGAAATTCAAACCAGTTTTAGGGATTAAAAATAAACCTAAAAGATTTGTCCAGTGAATAGGATGTAAAGAATTAGAAATATCAAGAGCTTTGGGTTTATTTCAATGAAATACATAAAAATAATCCACTGAGTTAGAGTATTTTCCATGGTCAAAAGGAAAATGTATTTCTTCCAATAAATTCAATTTAAGAGACTGAGGCAACTCTATCCATTATGTTTAGTTAACTGCTCAGACTCTGAACCATTTTCTTTCCATGACATTTTTAGATTGATGGAGTTGGTTAAGTATTTAAAGCAAACAAATACAAACCTTGACCACTTTGAGACAGTGTGAAAAATATACCCATGTCTCTCTGGGTTTATCAAAACTACATTGCTTCCATTGTGAAATATTATATTGTTCGTTATTATCTCATTTGGGAAATAGTTCACTGCTGCTAAAACTTTCCCACCAGAAATCTTGGACATGATACAGGTCTTCACTTTGGTTCCATTAAGATTTTATTTTAATACACCTAACCTTCTGTCTGAATAAGGTGATTTTTATTCCCCCTTGTTCTACTTTCTTCTTTATTATAGTGCCAAAAATGAGATTTCTTATGAACAGTCTTATTACTGGTAGCAATTGTATCCTATCAAGTGGATTTTCTGGCAGCCATCAGTGAGATTTAAAAAAATGAATAAAAAAAACTTTCTTTTCACTTAGAATTAGAATGTTCTGAGAGGCTTGATCTAACATTTTCTGTCTTTTTTTCCCCCAATGATTTTATGAAAATGAAATAGAAATGCTTGATCACTTTATAGCCCTCTCCTTTCTTTATGAAGTAAAGACATGTTGAAAATAGTGTCTTCTACATATTATCTCAATAATCCCAATGTGTGACTGATACTCATGGAGGAATCTTGTACTAATCTTTTTAGACATGTTAATTCATGTGTCAGTCCAAGGTCTTGATTCAGTTGAATAGGACTCAAAAGGGTACTGAAAAATTAGTATTCATGTTTTTATTGGCTACAGTCCCTCTGGAAATACTTTAGGAAAGAGACCTATTGCAAACTGGACAAAATGGACAAAGCCATGTTTTGAAGGAAGTTTACATGGACTTTGTGAACGAAGACACCAAACAGACACTTTGAACACATCACAGTTTTGTGGAGAGCAGTTATCACTAAGGCCTTACCTGGATTATCTATAAAACTGGTTTTGCCCAAGAGGAATGTGGAGATCTGGCTGTTCAGAGAGACATTCAATGGGGTTGTAGAGAGGAGCAGTGGTAATAAGGAGTATTCTTAGAAGCTAGAAGGAAAATGCTGTTTGTCCAAACTACCCAGGTTATGGCATTGTCGTGATGTAAGCTAAAATAACATGAATTTCTCCTAGACTTACAAAAGAACATATGCTCTGAATGGTGATTCGTATTCTTGGCAACTGGAGCAAAACTTTAAGAATTCTAAGTATAAAACTGACTTGAATGTTGACATGCTTGTAAAAACCAGAATTCAGCCAGTATCACATTGCGAAGGAACTTGCTAGATTGACTGTCAATGTAAATAGATCAAGATTTGTGTGCCCCACTACCTTACTGAAGATAAAAAGTGGTTACCTGCATATAAGTGAGTTAGCAAATGTACTTGAAAGAATCAAAAGAATACCTGCTAAATATAATCCTGGAATGTGAGACTTGAGAAGTATTGTACCATGACCCAGTCTTGTCTGGTAGATACGTGGTAAAGAAAACCACAAGGAATTGTGTCTGAAATCTTCCTGACATGACTATAGTGGTCAGTAATGTAACTCTTTGAAAATATTTTCTCCCAACTTGGGGTCAACCCTAATACGTTACCAGGGTTGATGTCATCCTTTCTCTAGGAAATAATAAAGAAGTGGTTGTATCCTCATCCCAGAGGAAGTCCAAAGGGAACTTTGAATGGCTTATAATGATTGCCTTCCATTGGCCTGAATGAATTAACAGCCTCCTCGGGGAATGGTGTTCAGTCTGTGCCAAAAAGATAGAGAACTTGAAGCTTGTAGCTGGAGAATGCATCACAAATTAAAGAGAGGATGTCAGCAAATACCAAGATCTGCTAGAGGAGAAATTCATAGTCTATTCAGGGGCTGATTATTTAAGCTCTTTGTTTATCTTCTAGTTATTTTTTTTTCATGTAATAGGGTAACATTTTATTAAGGTTCTATTCTATGCCAGGCTCTGTGCTGATGCTTACTATGTATTTAAATCATTGGGATAGATACTATTGATATTCTATTTTATCAGTAAGAAAATGGAACTAAGAGATATTAAGAAAGCTGTCCAAATTTACCCAGCTAGCAAGTAACAGAGTTGGGATTTAGAACCTAGGCAATGTGACTCTAACTCATATATTCTTAACCATTAAGCTGTGCCATTACCTCTAACCTCAGGATTGGCCTGTGACACCAAAAAGCAGACAAAGCTTAAAACAATGAAGAGAATGAAGAAATTGTCTCAATTGAAGACTAGCTTAGCATTTTCAATGAGGCACATTTTTCCTGCCCTCCATTATCAAAATTAAGAAAATTAGATATGTTCAGAGTTTTTTTATTATTATTTTGGAAAGTATCTGGCTGTTAAGGCAGTCTACTGTAAACTATGTTACAATTGCTCCTTGTCTAGAAATTGCCATAGAATTTATGAAAACTTGGATCAATCAATACTCAATAGTTATTATACCATTTACTGTAAATTTGACAATTAGAAAAAAAGCACTACAGATGAGGCTTTCTCACATAATCTTTATGTATGAGTAATTCCCAGAATAGACTCCAAGAAAGATAAAGGAGGATAATAGAATAGAAAGATATGAGTAACTTGAAAACCGCAGTATGTAAAAACTGATGAGAGAGTGAAATACCAGAACATTTTATTCACACTTTAAGCTTCTGGAGAAAAATAATCAGTGGGGATCAACTTGTTCAAGGTTATCCAATTGTGTTCCTGGCTGAGCAATTTGGTATTTGAGATTTTATTGTGTTTATCAAAACCCTAATACTGTACTTAGAATATTCTCAATCAGCTTTGCTTCATTCTTTGGGATTGGGGGGCAACTCTACATTGCAGGATAAGTTACTAATAGACATTACTTTCTTTTTTATCAAATAGCCATTTATGAGGAATTTAGTTTTGATTAAGTAGAGGGTATTAAACATATTTCCACTAAGAACTATTATGGCTGACACTAAAACTCTATTGAATGACACACAAATCCTTTACTCATTTATTTTTTTACTTTAGTGTTTGAAAAGCTGATAATACCCTACTCAATCTTTGGTTTGCTGTCAAAAATATGTGTCTTCTGGCCAAAGATAGTAATAACTGTCATTTCACCAAAAGGCCATGATGAATTCTCATTCCCTTTTTTTGCTATGAAATTATAAACTTAAGAATTAAGATTGGGCCATTTGCCTGACAGAGTTAGAATCAGAGAAAGCATTATAACGCATAAAGCATTTTGTAATGCCTTCGAAGTCTACCAGGAGTTGCAACAGTCACCTAGAAATTTCCAAGTGACTTCATATCTCAAATTCCAAGTCACCTAGAAATTTTACCTCAGACAGCTTTTAATTTATGTTTCAACATTTGAAATAATAATATACATAATTTCTCTTATCCACTTGCCTTAGGAGTATGATGACCTTCAACTTTTTGTCCAAACTGAGATGCTAGTTTGAGTGAAAGATGCGGTAGTAATAATTACACCATGGGTATAAAACATCACTAATCAAGTAAATGTTTTTACCCAATGTTAGAGCAATTACCCTAGACATAAAGTAATTCATGAGTGTAAGAGTTGAGAAGTCTTAAAATTCAAAAGATATTGGAAAGCAAGATTGTTTCCTTCCTTTGAGGACTTTGAGATTATATTAAACTGCCACAGGATTTTATTTCAGGTGTTTTTTTCTAGATGGTCAGGTTTTAAATTCTGAGCTTGCAAAGAAAATTCTATTATTCAGTTTAGCTTATCAGAACATGTGGGTTCTAAAAACCCTATTGTTTCTTCATAACACTTATTCTACCTCCTCAGTTTAAGACTCCATCATTTATTTCCTGGATTATTGCCTCTCTGTAGGAATAGCTCGGCCTACAAAACACCAACTATAATTCACAACTATCTTGTAAGCAAGATTACTAGTTGGTTACTTTCTGATAATTACTACAAATTCTTTCCATGTTTTTAATAACTCCAAGGAAACCATGAGCAAGCCTGTTTCTGGGTTTTTGCCCTTCCCTTTATTCTTGAATTTTTAAAGCCTATCTTTCATCTGAAGCATTTTCCTACAACCTCACTGATTCATTGAAATACTACCATCGCCTTTTCTGAACTCTTATATCACTTTATATCTTTGATGTTTATTAGAAGCACCATTTATTATTGCATTATATTTGAGCAGTATTATCACGTATGTATATTTTAATATCCGAGACTGTACGCTCCTTGAGGATAATAGCAAATCTTGTATTTTTCTTTCTCTTCTCTCACATCACTAACACAGAATACAGCCCATAGGCTCCCTCTTCTCTAGAATAAATGTTCCTCTGCCCATAGCAATGGGATGTAGACCATACTTATAGATGACACAGCAAATTGCTCAAGGTGCTTTTCACCAAGATGAACCTGACCCAAGCTGGGCCAATCATGATGCTAATGTCTAGAGTCCAGACCCAGGGAGAACAGTGGTCCTTGTTGATTGTATTGAATCAATGTGAAAAGAGAGATGCGTTGGCTATCTGGGGCCACGTGGATGGAGAAGTCAGTATGATGTGAGAACAAGAAGACTAAAACTAGTCTTCCAAAAAAAACAGAAGTGAGGGGCCATGTGCTGGAAAGATGGAGAAAATAACCCACTCTCCTGCTCTTCTGGCCAAAGCAGCTTCCCAATTACTCTCTTCCATGTGTCCAATTGTATTATCTTTATTTTTATCATTGTGGGCAATTCTCTTTTTAACTTACTTGATCATATGGGTACTTTCTATGTCCTCCTTCTAGAATGTGTACTCTGTGACAGCAAGGCCTTTGGTTTGCTTGATGCCCCCTCTGGCACCTGGAATAATGTGTGGACTGTAGCCACACTCAATAATACTTGTTGACTGAATGAATTCATGAATAAGTACTTGACCTAATTTGTGTTTCCTGGCAGTAAAAAGGACTGGGGCCATGGAACACATGATAGCATCAGGAGGAAAATCGGAACACGGGACATGACCTGGAACAGGGGGCCATTGTGAGGAGTCCTTCACTACACAGAGATCACACAGGGGTTTTGGAGAAAAGAGGGGAGAAGTGACAAGGAGAAAGAAGCCTCAAAAGAGATACTGAGAAAGGCAGAGGATAAGCTCTCCATTTGGCAATTTTGCTTTTTGCTGCCCTTGTGTGTAAATCCATCCAGAGAAAGCACCCCCCAACTTCCAGCTGCCAGGAGAACCTGAGAAAACAGGGGCTGGAGATAACAGAAGACTTGGGGCCTTTTCCAGCAAGTGCAAACTTTCACACCTGTCAGCAATAAATCAAGAGGTTTATGGGCCTGCAATGTTTGCACTCTAATTAAAAAATCATAAAGCAAGTAGCCTTTCAGGTTGTAGAAAACCAAACTCCAGAACTTCTACAGCAGCAGCTGTTAATCAGTGACTCCTAATGATTCGCTGCCCAGCACTGAGATGGAGCATTTACTCATTCACAAATGGCAAACAAGACAGCAGAGGAAAGTGGGATTGGCACCAGAGAACAGCCTTCCCAGGTGGCCATGACTTGGTTTCAGTTTATGGCACAGTCTTCATTTGGGGCTTGGGAAAATACTTCGATAAACCTAACTGGCAGCTTAGGTTTGTTTTTCCACTGTTCCCATGTGGAACTGAAGGCCATTTACTATAAAGTAGATATGAAGGTGGGATTAGGCAATTGAGTGAAGTTGGCGTCAGACACAGAACTCAAAAAGGGGAATAAACTACCTGTGGAAGTGTCAGGTCTACTACATGCACTCAGGGTTGCACACCTGGGAACTGGACCAAGTTGGAGTTCACCACAGTCCTCTTGGTATCTCTTGCCCTTCTGGTGTTTCCCCTCTCCATGCAGAGGCCAGATCCACTCGTTGTGCTGGCTGCACAGAGTAGCCAAGGGTGGTCCTTCTCACTCCCGCCTACCTCTGTATCCTCACCTCCCTCACTTATTCCAACTTCAGGAGTCTGCTTTTAGCTCCTGCAAAGGACAGAGTTCTCTCCCTGTTAGGGCCTCATTCAAGTTCTTCCTCTGTTCACCTGGAAGGTCCCTTCTCATTTTTCAGGTCACCATGTTACAGTGGCCTTCTCCAAATTGTAGGAGCCACCTCTGTATTTTATTCTTAAAACACCCTATCATCACAATCAGTAATTAGATACTTATCTAATCACAATCAGTAATTAGATATTTAACCCTCTGTTTACTTGTTTAATGTATCTCTTTCACTATGTCTTTAGCCCCATGAGGATATCATCTCTTTTATTCACCACTGAATACATAGTACCTAGCGCAGAGTCTGCATGTAGAAGTTTAATTTACACCTTTTTAATAAATGAGTGAATGAATGAATGAACAAATGCCTACAAATCATTCTTTCCAATATGGTTTTCCAAGAGGACAAGCAGGATGAAATTCCAGACAGAATTGGTCCCTATTTTCTTTTCCTGTCACTACATAACTTGGGTTATACAATACATAGTTTGTTTCCTTGTCTGTCTAACCCCAAAGGGGATGCCAATGGTGGGAACTTCACAGCTGTAGGTGAGAGGATGAAGGCCACATTTTGGCAGGTATTTATTTACTCCACCTGGAAAATACTGCTGGGTCTGACAAAGAAAGTTCTGGCTCTGCTTTGCTCTGCAGACCTGAGTTTGAGTATTGCCTCTGATATGCATAAGTGTAAGTCATTGTATCTTTACGAGCTTCATTTTCCTCACGGATTCAATAAGGATGAAATGAGCTACTGTATGTGGGAAGTCCTTTGCAAAAGACTTGATTATTTAAACTTTTATTCCACTGATTGTAAAGCTACCCTGCACAAAGGGGTGACGTGGGGTGCTGTCTCCAATCTTGGTCATCAGGTTCACAGCCTCTGCCAGCCTCCTTCACCACTTGGCTGGAGTCTTCTCTTCTGTAACCTCTGCGGTAGTTCTCCTGTTTTCGTACCCTGGCCCCCCGCTTTGCCTTTGGCTCTGGCCATTTGACCACTTGTATGAGGATGTTTCAGAGGTCTCTGGGAATATCAACGAAGGCTCTAGCCCTGCAGCCCTCCACCTTATTTTGATCTGTTCTTGCTTCTTGGGCTGTATTCGTGTTATTATCAAAATAGCACAGGCCCAGTGAAATGTAATGGACTTCTACCTCCAAAGATAATTAGAGCCCCCTTTTTATGTGGATTCAATACAAATGCAATGGCTAAAAAAAGAAAAGAAAAGAAAAGAAAAACCCAGCTTTTATCAGCACATGCTCCCAGCTCAGATCCTGCTGGTGCTGTGCTGCTTTGGCACTTGTGGAAAAATAAATCCTGGGGAATCACTGGGTTGCAACAGGCGTTCCGTTAAATACAGGAAAGAAACAGCTGATGTCTGAATTTGCTAATTTCTGCTGATTCAGTGAGTGGGTGCTGCACACAGCTAACGAGGGAAACATTCAGGTAGGTGAATTAAGGCTGAGAAACCAAGTGTAGGGTGGAATGAGGGCATTCTATATTAGGTTGGAATCATTATTTAGTGAGTATTTCCCAAAGAAATTAGAAAAGAAACCCAATCCTACCCAAGCTTCTGCATTCTGCCTTTTCCTTGATGCAATGGAACAAAAATACCCATCCCTTTCCACTCTTTCAAACCTGGAATTTGTCAGCAATGCTCAAGTGACCTTGTTCTCAGTACAGTGGAAATAAAGCCGATATTGTTATCTCATCTATATTAATGGGAACCCTGCATAACAGAGAGACTGTGCGATTTATCAAAGATCACACAGTGAGTCACTGGTGTAATCACAAGGCAAATGTTCACATTCTTATCTCCTTGGCAGCAAATGTTTTGTTTTCTACGCTATTGTCCTCAAACCTCTCATCCTATGCCCATGCCTTCCTTTGCTGGTCTATTTCCAAGGAAGATAAAGGTGCATGTACAAAATACCCACAGCCACAAGCACCCACCCATACATACAGGCATGCACACACCCCTTTACAGCGGAAGACTCATCCCTACGAGTCCTGTTCTCTACCCATCCACCTCATCTACTCTCATCCATTCACCTGGACTCTCCGCGAGCCATAATTCATCCAAGATTGCCAGACTGAACAAATATAAATGTAGCACACCCAGTTAAATTTGAATTTTAGATAATCACAAATTATTTTTTAGTATTAAGTAATCCCAGGCCACATTTAGGACATAGGTTTTACTAAAACACAATTCATTTATGGGTATCCTGTATTTTTATCTGGCAAACCTAACCCCATCACAAAAATTACATCTTTTCTGTCTATCCCCTAATTCCATGATTCTTTGATTCTACCTTAACCCCTGTCATCTCAGATTTCTGCTAAACATATCACAACCTATTTTCCCAGTGTTTCCAAATGTGTCCAGAGCCAGAGATGACTGGAGAGACACCTGTAGAGCCCTGAATCATGGTTTGTAATCTCTCTAAAGGTCTTCCTCTGTAAAATGAGGGTTCCATCAGTTCCCGTCTCATATCCCTGCTGTAAGGACCAAATGACAGATGCACAGGTCCTGGCACATAGTAGGAGATCATTCCAAGTCATTACATGTCAGCTAGTGTTGCTGCGGTTGCTGCTCTTACTTTTATTGTCATTTAATAGATAAGAACACATAGGCCCAGAGATTTGAAGTGAGGTGCTCACATTTACTTCGTGACAGCGCTGGGAAATTTTGAAGAGGTTCTAAGACTCTGCTTCAGATATCAAATTCAATGTTTAAATTCAATATTTTAGACCTAGGTCCTTTGAAAACCAAAACGGTAGGCAATATTAGTCACTTACCCAATTGTCAGTCCCACTGAGTCATTTCTTCCTTGCTGGAAGACTCCAGTTTTAGGGGTACCTCTGCCCAGCCACATGTGTACATGTGAAGGGAACTGGTCTCTTTCCTAGCTCAAATAATGAATTGTTAGAAGTGATTGATTTAGACATCGATATGTGACCCCTTCCCAGCCAATGGGGCCAGAGGGGAACTATGCTAAAGGGTTTCTGGAAAACAAATTTCTTGCTGATAAAACTATATACATGAGGAAATGCTTTTCTCTTCTGGATATGACATTGTCTAAAAATAATTTTTGGAGCTATAACAGTTGACTTGTGCTGATAGAACTCTACAATGCCCTTATGAAGGCAGAGTGGACAGAGGGAGAATATCTGTATCCTTGGGGATTGTTGAGCTACTGAATTTCCTATAACTATCCTGACCCCAGATTCCTTGTTTTGTGAAATAATAACTCCTTTTTCTATGTCAGAACTCTTGGTCTACTCTTTGCAACCAAAAGCAGTCTCCATGATACAAAACTCCACACTCCAAAGAGAGATTGAACAGTGCTTAGTTTCTCCGGTATCTCTACAAAACTACACATTTGCAACATATCTTTGGATAGAATATCAGGCAAGAACACTTCTTTCTCCCCAAACACTTGACTTTCTAAACTGTGAGCCATTTGTCTCCTATGAAAGGTTTTTGAGCATGTGGCTTTGGCTCCACAGGTGGCCATCCCTACAAGACTTTCTGAAAGGGATTTCCCCCTAGGAAACTACAAAGAAAAGGCTGCTTTTCATGGGCACATGGAAATCTAGGTCCTTTGGACATCTCCATGAATTACTTCTCAATTTAGCTTTTTCCCAATGCATTTTTTTTCTACCTCACACATACATGTGTACATATGTACTTTTTTATTTCTAGTGAACACGCATTTGTTAAATTTGCACTCAGCTTTCTGTTAAGTCTTATATAAGTGAGAAAAATATGTAGAAACACTAACCACAATGTGATTATCTTTTCTTTGGGAAGATATGCTACAATTACTACTAATAATAACCATATAAGTTCACCAACAGAGTTTTTAAACATTTTCAAATACAGTATCTTATACTGGGCAGTTTTTAAGGAAGTTCTAAATTTGATACATGCAATAACAATATAAAAATAATATATTTCAACTTGACATTTAAGGCATATGTCAATAATTTCCCAATTTTATAGTGCATCAGATTCACTTAGGAGAAGCTGGTACCATGTTTCCCTGAAAATAAGGCTGGGTCTTATATTAATTTTCGCTCCAAAAGATGCATCAGGGCTTTTGTTCAGGCGGCGTCATCCTGAAAAGTCATGCTAGGGCTTATTTTCAGGTTAGGTCTTATTTTCAGGGAAACGTAGTAAAACATCAGATTTCGAGGTTCTATCCCTCACAAGGAGTTTGATTCAGTAGGTCTTGAGTGGGGAACTGGAATGTTTCTTTAAAAGTGTGCATATGATTCTGATGCAGGTGGTCCATAGACCGTGTACTAAGGAGCATGTAACCCATAATAATCACAGTTGTTAACCAGGAAGTTGATGAGACCAGTTGGCTTAACGCAGTGCAGTCCCTGAATCAACAGCATAGCATCCACTGGGAACTTACTAGAAAGGTTCAAATTCTTGGGTCCCATCCCAGACCTAAATCAGAAACTCGGGAGGTGAGGTCCAGCAATCTGTCTTTCAACAAGCGCTCTGGGTGGTTCGGATGCATATTAAAAGATTAAGAACCCCTGACTTGAACAACTGGAAAGTCTCCTTGGGGGAAGAACTTGAGATATATTTGGTATAATTTGAATAGGATAAAAGAACTAAGACTGACACTCCCTATCAGCTATACCCTAAGCAAAGGCAGGGCGAGGGTCATGAGCACGGTGTGCAAGCATTAGGAGGAGCCTTGCCAGGCAAAAGAAAATTCAAACTGAGGATTGCTTTACTGTGCTCATCCCTGACTCCAGGATGTCATCATTTGTCTTTAGGTTAGAGACCTTTTCTTGAGAGCAGATTGCTTCTTGGCTACACCTTCAGATTTGGCCTAGACCACTCGCTTCTCTACCAAATGAAATATTACAGTGAACTTCTTTCAAGTGCCTAGGGGCCCCCTGGATAGCTTTTCTTCTGACTCACCCTTTTCTAGCTACAGATTGATCAAATTGGGTCCAAGGGGAGTGAAGGCAGCTCAGTCAAATCATCTTGTCTCTCCTTTTTGTGCTTCTTCCAGAAAGGGATTCTTCTCAGTCAGACCCCAAAAGGGTTTTCAACATCAGGGCCACTGGTTGGTGAGCTTGAATAGCTATAATTATGTCTATCACCACTCTCAAGATCCTCAATGTTTCTTTGACTGGATTCATTCAGTCTACCATCTTCTATAGCATTCACTTTGCTCACTCTATCAAAAAATTCTGGGCTTTATGGGTATCGGGCAATTCCTCCTGTTTAGGATGAAAGCTCCTCTTTAGGATTAGAGACCTTAGAAATGGATCTTTGCCAGGCAGGAGAAATGGTAAACTTTATAGGTATGGGAGCAGGGTTGGAATACTCTACATGTGCTGGGTTGGGACACTCTTCATGTGGTCTTCAGAGCCTTAGCCTTAGGAGTTGGGCCTCTCAGTGGAGACCAGCTGCCAAGACAGCCCTCAGACATGCTCTTCTCACCACTAGCACTCATGGAAGCTGAAGAGACCTGTTGCTGATCTTCAGAATTTCTCAAGGCCTGGGAGTGGCATCTGGGAGACAGTTGCTCTTTAGAACTCCTCTACTCTTCAGGAGAGATCTCAGGCACTGAGATTTCTTGCTAGTGTTCAGGCTTCCTCGTGGCCTGGGAAAGGTGTCTGGGAGGTAGCTTCTCCTTGAAACTGCTCCATGTTTTATACACACTCTCTGAACCCAAGAAAATGTCTTGCTTGTCTTCTGGCCTCCCCAAAGACTGGAAGGGCACCTTATAGACAGAAGCTTTGGAGAAACCTCTTCAATAGCAGTTCTCCCCGAGCCTGAGAAGACTTGGTGCTTGACTTAAGGCCTCAACAAAGATTTAGAAGAATGATTTGGAGGCAGAACCCACATAAATTTACCTCTCAAAATCAGAGCTTTCTGAACCTGAGATTTGCTGTACTATCAACCTCATGAAAGACTGGGAAGGACCCATGGAGGGCAGTGTCTCCACAGAAATACACCCCACGACAGCAGCACTATCTGTACCCGAGGAGATTTATTGGACTTTATTTCATCCCAAGGACAAAGCAGGACATTGGGGAGTCAGTAGCACCATAAAAAGGCACCCCATAATAACAGCACTCTCTTCAGAGATCTTCAGTCTTCAAAGACTTTCAGAGACTAGTTGCTCAACTTTAGGCCTCACCAAAGACTAGGAAGGGTGTCTGGGAGGCTGTAGCTCCACACCAATGCCTTTCTTAATAGCAGCACTCTGTATACCTGAGGAGGTTTGCAGGGCTGTAGGCTTTTTCAATGACTGGAAAGGATATTTGGGGAACCTGGCTCCCCAGAAATGCCCCTCTCAGTAGCAATGCCCACTGAACCTGGCAGTACTTGTTGCTTGACATTAGACCTCACCAAGGGCTGGGAACGAAGGCTGAGAGACAACAGATTGACAGAAATGCCCCATCCATAACCGCACTCTCTGAGCCTGAGGAGACGTCTCATCAGGGGTTGAGGACCCTCTGTCTGGGAGGCAATCCTCTTTTTAAGCACTGAACTTGCAGCAGCATTTTAGCAGTGTTTTATGTTACACTGTTGGACACTTACAGTTCAATCAAGGATAGAAAAGAGGTTGAGGAGCCTATGTTTGTCCAGCCATGAAATAGGCCAGTTAAGCTGAGGCCTAGAGAGAGGGAGGCTCTCTCTCTTCCCCATGAAGCACCCAGAGGATAGAATGGATAGATTAGAACCCTGCTGCTAGAGCTGCTGCTTCCTTCATCATTTATTTCTACAGTCAGCTCCAGTATGGGATGTAGCCTGGGAATTTTGCTCAATAGCCCAGCACTGCACATGTTAGGTATAGGGCAGACTGAGTAGCACTTTGTTCCTCAGAGAACGATCCCGACATTAGTCAATGCACAAGTAATGAATTTAGAGTGTAAAGTCAACTTACAATAATAATAGAAGACTAACTGTGGTAGTATGACACTGGTACTCTTCTAAGGGCTTCTAAATGGGGTATTGTATCAAATTCTCAAAATAAGTCTGAGGTACTTTTTCAGCTTTAGCACTATTGACACTTTGGGGCTGATCGTTATTTGTGGTGAGACTGTCCTCTGTATTGCAGGATGTTTAGCAGCATTGGGGGCCTCTACCCACTAGGTGCCAGTAACAGCCCCCAGCCTACTTGTAACAACCAAAAATGTCTCCAGACGTTGCCAAGTGTTCCTTGGAGGACAAAACTGCCTCGGTTGAAAACCACTGCCCTAGGAGGCAGGCATACCGCTTACCCTGTTTCTCCGAAAATAAGACCTAGCTGGACAATCAGCTCTAATGCATTTTTTGGAGCAAAAACTAATATAAGACTCGCTATTATATTATATCATATTGTATCGTATCGTATCATATCATATCATATTATAAAGACCCAGTCTTATATTATAGTAAAATAAGACCAGGTCTCATATTAATTTTTGCTCCAAAAGACGCATTAGAGCTGAGGTCCGGCTAGGTCTTATTTTGGGGGAAACATGGTAGTCCCTTTTTACCAATGAGGAAACTGAAGATTAAAGGGATTAAGTATTTGCCCAAGTTCAGGTAGCTATGAAGGACAAGTCTTGGGATTTAAATCTTGCCTATAGAATCTGAGCTCTCAAGAACCAATCTGTATGTCAGAGTTATCATCTCTTTTAAAATCTGTAGTCCTATCAAGTTGCTCAAGATACTTCTGGCAGCCTCAGTCTTTTGCTACTCATGGGCCAGTAAGAAGATTTTGCATTTCTGGGACCAAAATCATGGGAAGATTTAACATCAGTCACATATGTCTATCCCTCCTTTAGAGAGGCTAGGAACTGTGAAAACCTCGTTAATGTTGTTTCTACCAAAGATTGGGGGGAAGTCTAACTTTGTCACACCCACAGAATATTTTTAATAACCTAAGTAAGGGGTGATGGCTTTGCTGTCACTCTGCACTTAAAAAGGTCACTGAACTAAGTTTGCCAGCCCTGTTTAATGCTTGATGACTCACTTCCATGGCCTCAAATGCTTTTTACACTACAGGTATGATGAGGATCAAGGAGTTGGTATTTGGTAAGAACCTGAAGATCTTAAACACATTATTCTTCTATAGGCTTTTCATTCATTTGCTGACCACAAAGAACATAAAACTAGTAGCTGAACTCACTGATCAGAACCAGTATGTAAAAAGGCAAGGAGCTTTGGCTTTAGAAGTTGCTACCAAATGCCATCCTTACTTCTTAACTGTGTAGAGCTCTAGATAAAAAGGAAAAGTACATTCAGGTATTGAATCCAAAATGGTGACAGTCACCTGTTCTTTGTTCAGGACTTTGTGAATTTTATTGGATGGATTTCTGCCTCTCAAAACAAACTTTTTTTAGCTTCATTTCTTCTGGGTAATTACATCAGTGGTATTGCATTTATGCTCCAAAAACATCCTCTCTCTAATTCTCATAGTCCCAGTCCAGTAAACAGTTTATACTTGATATTTCAAATCCATTTTCCCACCAGCCTATCATTGCCAATGCTTCATTCATTATAGGCCCATTAATTAAATGTGTGCATTACCTCATCAAGCCTGTCTTCACCATAAACTGACAAGATATATCATTGTCATTGATAAGCTGGCAAGTAGAAACTTACAAAAGCCCTCCAGATCACAGATCCATGCCGTGCATTTGCTTTTAAAATCCTTCTTATCCCACATATAAATTGACAGCCTCAATAATAAGGCTAAATGATTTTGTTGAAATTGCCCCAGTCAACCAACACAGACTAGTGACTTTTGTCTGAAACCTCTTTATGCTTATTTAATAAATGTTATTTTAACTCTTTAGGGTTAAGAATTCGGTTTAAATTTTCTGGAGGTATTTTTAACCAGTTTGATGAATGTGTGGATGATTAATAGAGAGGGATGTGAGGAAAGAAACCCGGAAAACATAGACCAAGCTTGTTTTGGCCTTGACAACCCAAGAGATGAATGTCTGAATGTCTCAACCATCCAGACATTCATCTCTTGACTTCATGATTTCATTTCGGGCCTCCCTGCTCCTGACCTTGTGTCCACAGTGCCTGTATTTCACAAGAGCCAGCAAAGAGCATGTGGTAGGCTCAGCAGGTGAAGCACTGTACACTGATAACCAGTGTTCTGATGACACTTGTCAGGATCCAGCCTCCCACTGTCAGAGTGGGATCTCCACTCTCACTTGACCCAGCCAGGACTTCTCCCCTAATTAGTGATTTACAAACCATGGGAAAACGTCAGTGCTGACCATTCCATGCAATACTTAAAGGAGAACTCGCTGACTGAAGAGAATTATATATTGTCTTTTATGAATAAACAAACATAAGGGGTCAGTTCCAGGTTAGAGGGAATATCAGCAAAGGCCTTCAGTGGGAAAGATTTATAATAAGCTGGCAGGGAAATGCATAGGGCTGTTAGTATGGGTCTTGTCCCTGTATATTCTTCTTTGCTCCCATTTCAAGTAGGTAGCGAGGCCTTTCTGCTCAGCTCACTGGGCTGGGAGTGGGAAATAAGGGATTTGTGTTGCTGGCAGATAGCAGAAGTTGCTTTAAGAAAACCCCCTTCCCCTCTTTGGTTTTCTACCAAACCAGAACTTCTTGTGACTACTATGCAAGGCAAAGAGGGAGCTGAAGATCAAAAGAACAAGATAGAGTAGATCCTGGCCCCATCTAGGCCCAGGTTGAGAAACAGACACTTACTGTGAGAAGTGGGACCTATGCTTCGTTCTCTAGTAGTACCACCCACAGGTGGCTAGGCCTCTAGACTTTCTTTTTTGGGAGGAAATGAAGTGCTGTGATGAAGGAAATGAAATGCTATGATGAATAGCGTGGACTCTGAAGCCAGCATGTCTTGGTTAAAATCTCAACTCACTATTGTGGGGCCACTGGGCCTGGTTCTACTTAGTTCTCTGTGCCTCCATTTACTTATCTCTAAAATAGTAATAATAATAATAAAACAATCTCATAGAATGCATCTGAAGATTAAATGAATCAATTCATGGAAGATACTTAGAACAATGCCTGATGTATACTGAGACCTCCATAAATATCAACTACTGTTACTCATGTTTGAAGCCAATAGATAGTACCATGGACAAGTTTGGCATAAAATCACCAGAAACTCTTGCCTTCAGGGGCTCTCACATGCTTGAAGCAGGGTCTGGAAGAGATATTTGCATAGCCATGCTCATAGCAGCATTACTCACAATAGCCAAGAGATAGGAACAACCCAAATGCATCACTAAAATGCCCATTGATGGATGGACAAACAAAATGTGGCATATACATAATATAAAACGTTATTCAGCCTTAATAAGGAAGGAAATCGTATCACATGCTACAACATGGATGAATTATGCTAAGTGAAAGAAGCCAGTCACAAAAAGACAAATACTATATGATTCTACCTACATGAAGTATTTATAATCAAATTCAGAGACAAAAAGTAGAATGATGGTTACCAGGGGCTGGGGGGAAGAGAGAAATGGGGAGTTTCTTGATGGGTAGAAGCATTCCAGTTTTGTAAAATGAAAAATCCTGGAGATCTATTGCACAACAAAGTGAATATACCTAACATTACTAAACTGTATATTTAAAAATGGTTAAGATAAAGAAAAAATAAAGAGAGACCAATTTTAGGAGTCAAGCCACCCAAGATTCTGTAGGAAAATGTGTTCTCTAACTGTGGCAATTAAGGTCAGACAAGCAGGCCAAACAGTGGAGCAGAAACTCCTTTGATTTTCTGTCTGGCTTCTTCATGATGTCTACGAGGTGTGCGGGCTGGTGTGCAGAAACTCATTCAGGGAATGCTGTAGGGTGTGTTATCTGGAAGCTTACTGTGATAATACCGTGATAATAAACACAGTATACAGGAAGTTTAGCAGGGGTCAGGATGAACTTGGGATCCTGAGCCTGCCTTTATATCACACTACCTACCTCGACCCTCCTAAGCCATTGAACAAGGGTCCCCTGGGAAGGGATGTGCATGCACAGGATGGCTCTGATTTCCCCCAGAGGCAGTTCAGAGGTGGCTGCCAGTGGAGAATTGTCAATGGCCAACCTTCCCAACAGCTGGGGAAATAACTCCTTAGTACAGCACCATCCAGAAATCATGTCAGAAGCAACAGCCACTGCTCAGACCAAGTGTCTGTTGATTATAACTGAGGCAAAGTGAGGGGAATTGTAGGTACCAAAGGTGCTCTGACAACAGAGGAGGAAGAGACACTGCAGGACTAATATAAAGGCAAGCTGGAAGGTTCCTCCTTCCGTCTTTCCTTCCTTCTTTCCTTCTTTCCTTCCTTCTTTTCTTCCATTTTTCCTTCCTTCCTCCTTCTCTTTGCTTCTTTCCCTTATCCCTTCCTTCCTGCCTTTTCTTCCTCCTTTTATCTTTCCTTTCTTCCATATTCTTTGTTTAGAAACTAAGAGACATTCCTCTCCAAACTGGTCTTCCTACCTGTACACTATCATAATGGACATAGACTTGTGCCAGGAATTAAATGTCATATAAATGAGGTCTACACATGTGACTTTCCTCACACGGACTGTTAGTCTGGTTGGCCCAGAATAATTGTTTGACAATTGTTTGTTAACTACTCAGTCGAGTAACATGGACAATATGACTAAATTGAGAGATCACTAACGTTTCTTTCTCACTAAATATCCTCTAACTAACTGGTTAGTGGATAATTAACAACTCATTAGTTTACTTAGAATGGTGAAACTGATTCTGTATATATGTCCTGAGCCTTTCCTACTCTTTCCCCTGAGATAGTCCCATTTCCTGATGATATTAATTCAAACAAGCCCATGTTTACTTTTACTTCAGAAAAAGTAAATTTTGCTCAAGAACTTAAAGGGAGGTTTCAGAGAGTTATTCAAACTTTATAAAATTATAAAGATATAGCCTTATGTGCTGCACGTTAAATTGAAAGGAATAGACACCATATATAATAGATATCGTATGTAATAGACATCATACATAAGTTCTCATTTATTAACTAACATAAATCAAATATAGAAGTTAGCATATATTCACGTAAACTGTAATTTTCATCTCTATAATAGCACTTTACACACTGAGGCATACTGTCCAAATACGAGTCCAAATGTGGGCTCTGACATTTGGAGTGATGGGTATGGATATATCATTTTTATTTATAAGGACACAAAAGGAAGGAATTTCTAAAACTGGCATTATGTGATTCTCTGTTTTTCTTTTTTTTTTCTTTTTTTTTTTGTGTGTGTGTGTGGAATTACTTTTATTTCTCCTTTGACAACTGCCCAATGTTCAGTTCATACTCACTCTGACTTTGTAGAGTTTCCACAGTGTGGGGACTTTGGCAGAGCATGGATGTGACTTGCCCTGGCCCTGAGCTCTCAGCAGGCATTTTCTGTCCTTACTTTTTATCTACAAAGCACTGAGTGATTCTCTGTTTTTCATTTTTAAGGATATTCCAGAACAAAATCCTCTTTATTAAATCTCTCAGTAAAAGTATTGGCAAAATTACCTCTATTACCTCCAAATAGTCTTAGTATTCTCCAATTTAGGGCATCCTATTATTAAGTTTGGGTGAGTTGGTCAGTCTCCTCTACTTGATTTTAAATACTCCATTTATTTATTTTTTTCCACTTATGATTAGTTGTGAAACCCAACAGAGTTGGGTGTGGATCTGGACCACACCATGAGCTCTGTGATCTTGGGCAGGTTACCTAACCTCTGTCTGCTTTTATAAAAAGGTAATATCGCTCACCTTATAAAGGTGCGATGAGAATGTAAGTGCTTAGTGCAAGGCCTGGAACAGAGTAAGCTGCAGATTAACATTAATTATTAGTAGTAATGGTAGCATTCTTGTTATTATTAAGTAAAGGAATGGGACTCGGTTCTCCTGTAGGTCCCTTTCGATTTTAAAATGCTATGAATTATGTTCCAGACTAAAGTGACTTAAGATTTGAGAAAAATTAAATAAGATCATCTGTCGTGGGGATTAGCCAACTCCAAGTAGATTTAATTTAGACATATTCTCTATCATTCACTTTTGGAGGTGCATAAAGCAAGATTTCAAGCCATTATTCAAAGCCCATTTCAAAGATTGCCATTGAATGCCATGTCACAAACATGTATCACATTAAATAAAATATAGTCTACTTATTAAAAATTAGCCTTCAGCAAATAGTCATGCTTTAAGCACATTCATCCTATTTCCAAAGTCATGCTTTTACCTTTGGGGTTTCAGTTTGACTCTATGACACTGTTATAATCTTGTATATGTTTTACTAACATCTCTAAAGTCATTGACTTCCTTCTAGTATCCATAAGAACCCAGTTGGGACAATCATCTTGGAACATTGTAGTGAAAGGGAAAATCCTAAAGGAAACACACATACACACACGCGCGCACATGTTTGTGTATGTGTGCCTCTGTGTGTGCACGCGTGTATATAGGCACACACAATTTTTGGAAGCCAGAATCATACTCAGCGAAGGCCTTTAATTTTCCTTGAGCCTCAATCAGAACAACCGCAGTGCAGGATTCACGAGGTCCACGTGCAATCCCGCTGAGTTGCTGACAACTTGCTTTAGGACCCGAACAGAAGTCTTGGCAAGTTGCTGTTGGACTTTCTGAAAGCCATAGCAGTTCTTTCTTGCTTTTAATGAAATTCCTTTCTATTTCTCCAGGTATGACTCCCCTTGGACCAGCAGGGCATATTTTCTCCTTGAGTTAGGACAGCTTATGACAAATAATGATGAGGAATCAATAGACAGGAGGGAAATATTGGGTGAGAGGCTGAATGAATCTCTGAGATAAATTATTGACCATAGGCATGGCCAGTTCTCCTTTCACTTATATGTTCGTATTCCATCTCACTAACAACCTGAAAGAAAATCAAATATTTTGTTTGGGGGCTTCACTAATATCAGCAACTTTTACTATCTTAATGGCATTTTTATTGATCTCAGCTTTAATGGGAGCTGTATATATTTGATGTTGGTCATTTAAAGTAGAGGTGAGTAATAGACTTCCCCACTGAGGATCATAAAGCAGCTTCTTGTCTGGCAAGCACGGGAAGCAAATAGAAGACAGCATTTAATCTACTGTTCTACTGCAGTTATCAGGGACTGAGATGAAAAAAAAAAATTAAAATGTAAAGGTTGGCCCTTCCCCACCCTTTTGCTCCCCTCCCCCAGTCCTGTTTCCCATCCCCAGTTCACCCCTCCCCGTGCTGACTTCTGGGCACACTGGTCATCAGCAGACTAACAACAAAAGGCCATTGGCGCAATGACCTTGGCTGTGGCATCACGCACTGAAGGAAAGAAATGAAGCCATTAGACTGAGGCAGGAGAACAGGTTATAAATCAAGCCATTTCCAATAAGCTGCCGTAATGGCCATCCATCATTGCCAGCCCGGCACACAGCAGACCATGGAGACACTGGAGCTGCTAAAGCTGAGACATAAACAATAATAATCCGGGCTTGATGTTTCAGCCCTTCAGGAAATTTAGGGACATTTGCTTTTCTTTTGTTTGTCAGAGGTGATATTTAAAGCATAAGATGTAATAAATAGAGGATAGGTGACACATTGGTACAGTTTACAAGCATTGCATTCTGGGCTTGATTAAAGGGAGAATAAAAAGTTGAATTCTGAAAATAACCACTGCTTCTGGTATAAAAGAGCAGACCCCAAACAAATAAACAAAATATCACAATCCTCATGAAATGACGGCTAGATGTTTTGGGAATAGGTTGATAGGTCTCATTGCTTTGAGAATTATAGCAGTTTATTTTAGAGTAAAACACAACAATACTGGATCATGATTTTGCTTGGCTAAGAAAGAAAACTGGACAAGTGATTGAAATTTGTATTTATAAACAGGTTAAAAGTGGTTAACTGGAATTAGGCACATAAAAGTTGTGCTTTTTAATATCATATCGTTCACTTCCAGTAGACAATTTACTATGGCATATGACCTTATGGCAAATATTTCAAAACAATGTTGTCAACATTGTAAGTGCACTCAGGATTGTTTACTGTGGCTTTGGGTTGGGGTGGGGTGGGGGGGGGGCGGTGTGGAAGCCAGGCAAAGAACTAGCTGTTCTAGTGTGACTGAGTTTTTCTGAAAGTCTTTAAAATGATTTCCCCAGGTTATTAGCATTTTATTTCCAAGCTGTGCCCATCAGATATCGCCATGTCTTTCCAGATTTCTCATTTCTATTCTACAATGCTTGCCCATCTCTATCTTGATTTGATTACGCAAAATATCCAGTCCATATTTTTTAGGTTATATTATATTCTCCACTGCCAATAATAATGCCTGTTCTCAAAAATATATTTCATATCATTAAAAGCGGCTAAAGGGGTTGGATGGTCTTAAATTCACTAGATGACCCTTATGGATTACAATTCTATTTCGAACCACTTGGTAATGTATTAGTGTGAACTTATCTCATACCAAAGCCAAGAGCAATTAAAGTAAGCATAACTGAGAAACATGTTATGACAACAACAGAATGTTCCAAAGAGCAATTTTTGGAAATACATGGAGGAACTACAACTTTCCTATCAAATCAGTCATTGTACTATTAAAGCTCCAAATGTATGCAAGTCTTTTAGCATGTTTGTGCAATAGATACAATGCAAATACATATAAAAAAGTTAAATACAGTCCAATTAAATAGTGTGGTAATCGAGGCAAAAGTAAGCGTTACATGGAAACTGGAATACACTTCAATAGAAATAAATCAGTTATAGCCAATTAAAGCAATTCAGCCTCATTGACTTTCTTTTCATTCTAAACTTAAAAACCATAAAAACAGGCACATGTACACCTTGATTCTCATACCTAAGTGAACCACCAGAATAAAAATAGAATGTTTTCATTATATTTCAAAAATTGAGTAAGGTAAAGTGATGTACTCTACAATGGATCAATGTAGGCAATAACCATTTTTCTTTCTGGTTGAAATACAGGACTGCCGAGTGCATGTTTGGGAACTGATTAAAATAGCTAAAGAAGATGAAGCTGCCTAATCAGATACATTTAAACACATAACGTATTTTGATTCCAACTATGCCTGGGACATATGCCCAGAATGAGTCCACCTTTCCTGACGATTTTTAAGGCAAAATTTTTAAAATTTTAAAATAAAAGATGCCTTTTGGCTTCCTTGGCATGAAGGCAGAATCTGTCCAACTACTAGAAAGGGGACCAGGAGATGGATTCCCCCACCCCTTGTTTTTGTGGCGTCCTATCACATTTGCCCCGTCAGCTAAATGGGAAAGTCTAACTGGGTTTCTTCCAGACGTCTCCAGAAAGTTGGCATACATTTTTTTAATAGTTTGTCTAAATATTCCTATAATTAAGCATCTGAAGATATTTGAATACAAACATAATAGATTTGTTTTCTCAAGAGCTGCTATTTAAATAGTCATTTATAGTAAATATTTATAAGTATTTATAAATAAAATATTAATTGCCTAAAATGGCATTTTAATGTGGTGAAATGCTGGAAAGCAGGAGGCTGCGACACAAAATGTTTTGGACGTTCTGAATCTACATGGATACTAAGGGCTGTGGGGGTGTTTCTGGGGCTGTGGGGGTGTTTCTGGGGCTGTGGGGATGTTTCAACAACTACTCTTGGACAGATACAAAGCCCCTCTAGGTGTTAGGATTGTTAGAAATACCAAACCATGAACAACTCTACAATCTCCCTCCTTAGGTTTCTACGTAAAAACTCTACCAGAAATGGGAGCATCTAAGCTTTTCCTAATGCTTTATATGGTGGAAGATCTATCGTCCCCTGTCAGGCACTTGTTCCAAAGGTGTCTCTCTTTGTCTCTGGCCCTCTGGGTGTGAGACCTTTCAGAAGGAAATGGACAGAGGCTTGACTGATAGGCAGACTGCTAACAGCTTGTGCAACTAGTTGTCCTATGCCAAGGCCAGATTGGATTACGAAATGGTAGATAAGGAAGAAAAGACTGTAAACAGCCTTTACTAAGTTTTGTTCTAGATAAGAAAGCAGACAAAAAACAAAGACCTAATGAAAGCCTGTTGAAAAGTTTTCTTCAGACTGTCTATTCCTCACCTGCCCAGGACCAAATGGAACCTCTCTGGGTCTCAAAATCTCCATCTATGAACTATGAAAACAAATGTATGCTATTTACATATTTTTGTAGGGACACCAATGAGAGCAACAGTTTATTTTTATTTATTCATTAATTCATAAACCTCCACCATCTGCTACAAAGTTTCAATTAACTAATTGTTTCAAGTGTAACATATTGTAGAAGTGCTAAAATGGTGGAGGTGGCAGGGTGCATGAACAAGGTTGGATTTTTTTCTTGGAAGAGTATATCACATTTTTGCTCTGCTCTTATCTTGAAGCAAATTTGAATTTTGTGATCCTTCTGTGTCATGTACAGGGAAGTGTACCCAGTGGGCAATGACAGACTTAGGTTACTGGCTTAGCTTTAATGTGTACCATCTGTTGCCTTGAATGAATTTTCTAGTATCTTTGAGCCTCAGTTTCTGCATTTATAAAATGAAGAAGTTGGATTAGATGCAGATCCTGGTAGGAATGTTAATAATACCTTACTCTTTTTAGTTTTTATTATTATTATTATTATTATTATTATTATTATTATTATTATTTAAAAAGGTTTCTTTCTCTGTTACAATATTTAAGTTGATTATTTTAAGAGGAATCTAAAAGGTAGGGGCTGAAGGTAAGTCTTATCAAACCCAATTTGACAAATGAGGATAATGAGGCTCAGAAGAGCCAAGATACTTACGTACACTCATACTACCCAGTGGGTGACAGACCAAGGAGTAAAATCTCGGTATTCCTTTTTTAGTATGGTTTTAAACTTTTAGGCAACATTGCTTTTCTAATTACAAAACAGTCTCCAAATGCATGTTTTCTAAGTAGGTGGTTTCCAGAAACTTTCAGCTCAAAACTTCCACATTTCTAGTTGATTCTTTTGTCCTTTGACCGTTTATGTGACAGAGTGCTCTGAAAAGCTTTCCTGTTTCTGTGGGTCATTGAAAGGTTTCTGTTTTCCATTCTAAACATGGCAGCATTCATTGTCAGGGATGCAATTCAGTTGATAATATGGGTCTCTGAAAAAGACAATGTAGAAAAAGTAAAGATGTGCAGTGTTAATTCGACATCAATGATATTATAGTTGAAAATGCTGGCATTAGGAGTATTTGAAAATGTTTTTGGCTGCTGCTAAACCTCATTATTTTTGATTCATTTCTTATGAGTCAAGTCCTAATATTTATTCAATGTGCAATCTGCCAGTTGCATTGTATCAAATTTCATAAAAGAAGGCAGTAAACATACAGATACCTGTTGCACAGTCCCCTAGAAACCAATCCTCTGTGTAGTAAGTACTCTATGAAATTCTGTTTTGATTAGGTTGTTACATCTGGGACAGAACTGCAAATAGTGTTTGGCGGAGAAAAAATGTGGGCCTGTATAAGACTGAGATTAAAGTCTGTCCAATAATACAAGCATGTCAGCCGGGATGGATCCTGTATTTATAGCGGAAAGGCCACTGAGTGAGGATTCATCACACAGGTTCAAGGGAGGGAGTGTCAATTACTTTAGGACCTTTTGTGGTAACACTGAATGGACCAGTGAGAAAGCACCATATTTAATCTATTTCCTGCTTAAGTGAACAAAGAACTAGTAAATACAATAGGAAGTAATCCCATTTGGGCGGAAGGGAGGAAGATGGGCAAAAAATGATGTCATGCTGCAGATCCTCTACACTTGTAATTTTTATGTTCCTATGATGTGAGAGTCTAATTAATAGGGTGACTTCTCAGAGTATTTCATGCTCTGTGCCTTACGTAACTCTTTCAGATGGCAAATTATATGGCTTGAACTACCATGCAGAAGCAGAAGATAAAAGGTGAGGGAGTGAAAGTAATGGGTTCTTGAAATAATGGGTTTGAGCAGGGGCATATCGTTGGTGGTGGATGGAGCTCTGATGTCTTATGTATTTGTTATACTACAGCAGAATGACTTCCCAATTAATTAGTTTCTTGATCAAGCACTGTGTGTTTGAGTGGCTAGGAGAGGAAGAGAATGAAAAATCATCACTTACTAAAAGAAGATTCACTAAAATTTGGTACTCGTACACCATGCATGAGGTTCTTTGTGTCAGGTTGGATTATCCCTTAGATTTGCAGAACTAATAAGCATAATTGACAGATCCTGCATATGACCACAGGTGGGCACAGCTGGTGGGCACTTGCCAAAAGCAACACACTTAACCAGCTGCTAGGGAGTTTGTTAAAGGGGGGTCATCATGCAGTAGCTGATGTTGTGGCTATGAAGCTAAAAATCTGTCACTTGCACTTCCTGATTGTCACCTACTAGCTAATGTTACAGTAGATCCTAACTTAACAGGAAGGAGGCAGGTAGAAAAGTTCACACATCCTTCCTGAGCATCCCAATGTCCAAAAAATGTCTTTGGCCACCAAGAGAGCTGTTACTGCGACTGAGGAGATTTACCTGCACGGTGATCACCACCAGCATCAATCTGATTGTCTTAGCTGTGGTCTCTTTTACAAGGATGTACTATCTTATTACTAGAGGAACTCCAGAGGTGATGCTCTTGTCCAACAAGAAAAATCTGGAGACCTCCAAAATGATCATTTGCCTTGTGGACTATAATTGTGGTTCTTTAAAAGGAGTTGGATTTTCTAGGTTTAAATAATTAGCTGACATTTCAACGTAATATGGCATAAGTATCAGCTCTATGTTTGCTACAGGAAAACAGAAAATTACCTTAAATAGCATACCTATTATATGTTTAACACCTCATCCTCCGTACCACCTCTTCCTGCTTTTGGATTTCTCTACCACAACTTCATAATGTAGTTATCCCAGCCCAATGTCACCCAACTGATGATTGAAGCAAAGCACAGAATTTGGGTGCCATGATTAATATGATGTCTTGCTTTCCATTAATAACCAATGTGTATCATGAAACATATCACACGACACATCTCTGTTTCTTTTTGACTGAGATGGAGCTTCCCTTTACTTCACAGGAATTCACATAAACCATTCTAATCTGGCCTCTTTTATGGCCATTTATTTTGATAGAATATAATAATAGAGCAGAGAATGGGCAATCTCTCTATGTCAATTGTATTTAAAACATAACCTTGGTTTGGCCCCCAGTGTGAAGATTTTGCCACGAAGCCATTGCGTTAGAAGTTTATACAATACTGACCCAACAATAATGCTACTACGTTGTTGTATCTATTTTTAAGTTGTGCAGCTCTTTTTTGCAAGTTCTGCTCCCTCTGCTTGGATTACAGACTATGTTTTCTTTACCCAAGCCTAGACATTCTGGAAAACTTCATTTCCTACTACTCCTCCATATATTAGGCAAGAGTTACACAGGATTCCTCAAACACTGCAGCAGACGCTAATAATTATCCCTTATGAGACTTGCTTCCCTCTCTCCTTCTATAATAAAACCCCTTAGATTTTAGGAGGCTGTGCTAGTCCAGTGAGAAACTACATCTCCCAGGCTTCCTTAAAACTCAATGTGAAGTTCAGCAAACGGGATGTGAGTGGGAGTGAAAGGCACAACTTCTAGGTCATGTCGTGTGAAGAGGAAATTCCTATGTTCCACTTTTCTTTCTCCTTTCCCATGGGCTGGAACATAGAGCTAATGCTGGTGATTACTGGCAAATGGGAAACAAAGAAAAAAGGAATCTGAAACCCTGCTGACCTCATGGAGCAGAGCTGTCTACTGGCTCCAGACTGCCCGCCTACATCTGGACAGAGAAATAAATACACTGCTATCTTGTTTGAGTCACTCTATATTTCAGTCTCTTTATTACAGCAGCTTAGCTTTATACCCTAACTAATATATACCTTCCTCCTTCCGGTCTCTGTATCTTTGTTTCTGCCATTCTCTCTTTGTGGAATGTCCTTAACTATCTAGTGACCATCTACTTACATTCGTGGGTACCCGTCATGTAATCCTCCCTCTGACTCCTCTATGTGAGTGCAGAATTTTTCACAGCTTCATCTGTATTCTTATTAAGTTCCTATCACAGTGGATTGTGGCAAGTTTCTGTGTCATGTCTTTCCAATCAGGTCATTGAATTTCTCAAGATGAAGGGCAATGTCCTTCTATACTAGAACCTGGGTCCTCCATGAATATTTGTTGAAATAATGAATACAATGTAATAATAATAATCTGCTGCAGTCATTTTTAAGTTGTCTGCATCCATGGATTTTATATGCTGCTTTTAAATAACTTTAAAAGTGAAAGTGCTTCCCACTTCTGGGTATATATACAAAGGAAACAAAATCTTAAAGAGATATTTCTATGTTCTATATTCATTGCAGCATTATTGACAACAGCCAAAATATGGAAACAACCTACGTATCTATTGACAGATGAATAGATAAATGAAATACACAATGGAATATTATTCATCCTTAAAAAATAAAACCTGTCATTTGTAATAATGGATTAATGTGGAAAACATTACACTAAGTAAAATAAGTCAGACACAGAAAGACAAATACTACACAATCTCACTTTCATATGGAATCTAAAAATTTGAACTCATAGAAGAAGAGAGTAGAATGGTGATTACCAGGCCTTTGGAGTGGGGGAAATATGGAGGTGATGGTCCAAGGGAACAAAATTTCAGTTTTGCAGGAAAAATACCTTCTAGATATCTAATGCACAGTATGGTGACTATAGTTAATAATACTATATCGTATACTTGAAATTTGCTAAGAGAGTAGATCTTAACTTTTCTCACTAAATATGAAAAAAAAAGATGACTCTGTGAGGTGATGGACACGTTAATTGGCTCCATTATAGGAATCATTTCACAATGTGTGTGTGTGTGTATATCTATATCTATATCTATATCTATATCTATATCTATATCTATATCTATATCTATATCTATATCTATCTATCTATCTATCTATCTATCTATCTATCTATATATATATATATATAAAAAGCACATTGTAAACCTTAAATACATACAATTTTTATTTGTGAATTATACCTCAATAAAGCTGCTGGGGAAAAGTCAGTGTGCTAATTATCATTTGGAATACTTTCGAGAAGTTCCATAACTTTTTGTATTAATTTGTAAAACAGGCAGTTGGGCTAAATTGAAAGCTAAAGACTGGCAACTGTGAATTGTGGAGAGTTTCTGTGTCATGTTTTATGCTTGTTTGTTGTTTGTTTGTTGGTTGGTTGGTTGGTTGGTTGGTTGGTCCATGCTCTGTTTCTCAGTAGAAGCTGATGATGAGTATACATGTACTTCCTTGGATGTCATTTCTAAATATCCCAGGCTAGTTGTGACATGCTTTTGCTCTTCTCTTGCTCATTGAAGACTATCGATGTAGGTCTTCTTGAGAAGTTTATGGCTTCCCTAATTATATGGTACACTTGCTGGATGGCAGTGGACTCGGGATTTCAGAGAAAGAGTGAAGAGGGAGGGATAAAGCAGAGTGCTTTGAATAGATTGTAGTAGTCTGTATAATAAGTCCACAGTGACCATATGGATGGACGAGTGCTAGCTGAAGCGTATTCAGAAATGGACATTCTCATCTAAGGCTTGTTGATATGCTCATTCCTATAGCATTTGTCCTGGGCATGGCAGGCAGCACAGTGGTAGATAAGGCTGTGCAGAATTTAAAAGTACTTTTCAGAGCTGGGATGTGACATGGGCTGTAGTTAGAGGGTAGGTGCTGGGGAGCCTTAGAGATGAAAGAATTTCTTTTAAGCAGAGTGATAGCAGTGAAAGAGATGGAACAGCCAGTGGCAGCATAATGAGATGTCTCTTCCCACATGAATTGTATTGCAACTGTGGAAGGGAACACGTCTATATAGTGGTGATAGTGTCACGGAAGTGCCAGGTGGTAAGTAAGAAGCAATGATCTGTATGGATTCTGGGCTGATTCATGTTCTAGAAGCAGATATCAAAGGTGAGTGGTGATATTCAGGACACACAAAGGTCTAGGAACACACTGAAACTTGAATGGACTGCATTGGGCAGCTGGCGTGATTTACAGAGGGTACAGGGTTCTCTCGCTAGGACATAGAGTCACTTTGGTACAATGAGTATTCCCTCGGAGTTCTGGAATTTAAACATTGCTGAAAATAGGCATCTGTCTGCTGCTTCAAGTTTAGCTCAGTTAGCTCTAGATGTTATGTGTTGGTGTTAAATTTAGGGGCACAAAAGATTTGTCAAATGGGGAAGCCTCTGCCAGCCTGTGTCAGGGTTTCTTTCCTCTGATTCTGCTGCCTAAAAGTATAATCAGATAGGTAGAAGTAGAAATAATGGCAGTGATAGCCTTCCAAGTGCGTGCTCGCTTCATCTGCTGTGGGGTTAGCTTCTAATTCTGAATCAGCTGCTCCTGGCTGTAGAGTGAAACTTGTCTTCTCAGGTGAGTTGGCTTCTGAGAAGCAGTGACTCCAAGCCTTCATTTTTGTCAATTCAAGCTTCATTGACTATTTGTAAATGACAAATAATGTCATCGATTTCTGACAGAAGCTGGTTCTTGGGGAAGTAGGTACAGAGCTGGGTTGTCTCTGTTAAAATCCTCTAGTGAAATAATGGCCCATTGTGGACGATCTCAAGGATATAAGGTTGGGTTGGGAGAGGTTGGGGGTAGTCCTGGACCTGCAAGGGTTGGGATTTCCCAGCTATGGCTTCAGACTGGGCATACCCCTGAGGAGATTGGTAATTGGTGCAGAGAAGTAGTAGGCCTGGTGGACTCCAATCATCCCTGGATAGTTTTAATCATAGTGAAGGATATCCATTCCAGTTCTCTGGATTCTTTGTCTGGACCTGGACACTCTGTGGCTATACAAGTCCTCAAAATGCCCCCTGCAGGGTTTCAAATTCATTTCTTTGTTTGACCTAGCTAAGACTTCCTAAAAAATGGATGAGGGCAACCCCTGAGCTGTCAAGTAAATTTGGACCACAAAAGGGAATGGATGCTTCAGATTAGAGGTCCTCTTCGATTTTGTATGTTAGCCAAGTGAAGGCAACAGGGATTTCATGGCCCAAACAACAATTTAGATGTGCCCAAGACACATGTAGAAGACAGACTTCCATTTGCCTTTTTTTGTTTTTTTAAATCGGAATTTGCTTGGATTTAGCCTGTTAAGCTTCATGAAAAAATGAGACTCTGTGAAGTTGGTCCAGGAGCCTGGGATTTATCCTGAGAAGTCATCCTGAATAGTAAGTGCATTGGGGCCAAGGAACATTTTCCTGTTCTTCTACAGGAAGAGTGCAGAGACCTTTGCAAGAAAGCTGGATAGCCCAAAGAACTCTTGGAAAATGTGTCCTCAGGCCAAAAGGCCTTGGCTTCAGACTCAGACAGTCACTTTCCTGCTTGGCAGGGAAAGGTGAACCCCCCAAAATCGGGCCTGTGGTTATCTGGAAAATAATTGCTAACTTTTTCCATCTACCAGCCAGTATCCTATGTGCTTCATATTTATGATTTCATGAAATCCTTACTCATCTTATGAAGTGGATGCTATTATTATTGTTGTTATTGTTAAAACCTCATGTTATACATAAGAACACTGATGCATACAGAGAGGTTAAAAATAATAATCATAACTGTCCAGGAGTCCACAGATAGTGAGCAGGAGGGATGGGACTTAAAGAAGTTTTACCCTAGACCGTGAGCTTGTAACCTCTGCACTGCAGGTGCCTGGGCTCCGTTTCCTTCTCAGGCCTCATGATCTGGTCTGTTGTGTTGGAACAATGAGGAGATATGCTAGGAGGTAAGCCAGGTCCCAAGATGTGCTTCAAGGATGATGTCCAGTTTTATAATATCCTAGACTCTTGCTGGTCTGGTTCTGGGAGAAGTATAGGAGGAGCAAGAAGGTACATGTGGACTATGAGGCTGTCTGAATCACTTTCTATAACAACCCTCCTTTTGGTTTTGTTTCTCACCTTCTCTCAAATAGCCTTCTGTTTCATTTTCCTCATTACTGTCTCATTTTAAGTGGGTCAAACCAATAGGAGCATCACTCTTCCCTCCCCACCCACTCCCTTCCCTCTGTGACCTCTGCCATCACCATCTAATTAGATCATCCTACACTCATGCATTTCAAGTCTTTATAACATATTTCAAACTCCTTAGTTGGCACACCAAGTCCTCCATGATTAGAACCAACTTACTCTCTAGGCTCAGGTCCCACGAGTCCCCCTTCCCGGCTCACCCCCTACACATACGCTACTCTAACCAGACTAAAGCACCATCAGCATAGCATGGCATTGCACATCTCTATGAAGCAGCACATGTCACTCCCTCTGTTTGCAACTTATATGCGCATCCTTCCCCCATGCCCACCCCGAACATCTTTTATGACACTATTCCTCACGTTATAACATCAAATCAAACATTATCTCTTCTCTTGCTTTAAAGCCTTCATGACAGGCCGATGCATCTGCTCCTCCCCTGGGCTCCCATCGCACCCTCTGAAGAGGGCAAGCTCTGGGATTAGACCAAGACGTTTCACACCCTAATTGGGAAATATATAAGAATTATGAACTCGTACCAAAAAATGTTAGATTCTTTAGGTATCAATTTCTTGGTCTGCAAGATGGGGCTACTAAAAAGATGTTTCCACACTGAGTTGTTGGGAAGAGTAAGTGTTGTAGGACATAAAAGGCACTTAGCTCGATGCCAAGCACAGAGTAAATAGCAGGTGAGTGATAGCTGTTATCACTGTTACTGTCATTGTCCTATTTGTCTCACTGCTGCGTAATCGTCTACCCACATGCACGTCTTCTTCTCTAGATGTACACTTCTTGAGGATACTGTCTGTGTAATTGGATTTTATATCCTTAGCACCTGGCACAGTGCCTGCCATGTAACAGGTGCTCAATAAACACTTATTGGATGAATTATAACTCAATTATCTGCCATCTGGTTTGTCCGAAGCCACATATTAGCAGGATCTCGCCTACTGCTCCCCATTCCATCATCCCATCTGCCTTTGGATTTAGGGAAAGGAGAGTTGATCATGCATTTCCTTGTGGAGTCAGTTCACACAGGACCTGCTGCTCTATTCTCACTGCCTCCCAATGGGGCCTTCCAGGTTGCCTTGGGTTTCAGAGAATTAGACTGCTGGGACCCCCTAGAAATGCAGGACTGCTGCTTTCCCTCAACACGCTGCTGCTGGCACCTTGCTACCCTCAAAGCAGGTGTGATGTGTGGAAGCCACAACCCCCTTCCCTGTCCCATCCTGACGGTGAGCACTTCACACCCATTAAATTCCCCACAGTGGCCATCGTAAGAAACAAATTTGCCATAGGGGCAGGGAATAACAAAGGGAGCTTATTTCATGGCACACGGGACAACAGCAGACATCACTATTCCTGAAGTTAATCAACTGTTTTCCCTTGGCTGGCCATTTCTCTTAGGAACCAGCTGGCTGACACACTGTAAAGGTGAGGCTGCTCACCTTTCTAATCTATCTCTTCACATTTCTTCAAGACCAGAGGACCCCACCCATTTCTCTAGTGCTCTGCAGAGAGACCGTTCCAATTCCCATTTATCTGTTATGCACAGTCCATCATCACTAGAAGAACTAATAACATGCTTCTCTAAATAAAAGAGCAGTCTATGCTCAAAATCCCACTTAGTAACACAAAGAATCAGGAGAAGCTTTGGAACTACTGTGGTTGTTTTTTTTAAGGAGTCTGAACATCTTAGAACAAATTTTGAACAATCTCTTTAAATGGAAGAAGTAGAAAATGTAATTTATCTTTGTGCGGAGGAAACTCCAAGGTCAATTTTTCCTTTCCTTCCCTTCCTTTCCCTTGCCTTGCCTCCCTTTCCATTCTCTTCCTTTCCTTTGCCTTCCCTTCCCTTCCCTGTCCCCTTCCCGCCCCCCTTTTCTCCTTTACTTTTCTTTCTTTTCTTTGTCATGCCTTCTAAGCCATAGAATCTATCAGAAGCAGGGTCGAAGTGAAGGAATGAAAATGGCTCCTCATCTTGACCCAGCCCCTGCTGCTCCTCTGTATGTGTGGGTGGCTTCTGTGACCTAAGGTTTTTCAGGAAGCCCCAGGTAGCCAATATTGCTGAGATCAGGAGAGAACAATTCACTTTTCTTTGGACCTTCCCGACCCACCAGCCATCCCTCTGGCTCTTTGGCTCCTCTTAGAGCTTCCTTTCTCTTTCCTTCTTTTTCTTTTCCGGGGTCTGTTTTCTCCTCAGCTTCTGTCATCCATTTCATTTGGGTGGTAGGGGGTACCGTGCTATTCAGATCCTGCAGCTGGAGCATTCATAGGACAATCAGCCAATTCAACCTGATAAATGTTTTTATGCTAGAGGAGTGTCTACAGAGTCTACATGGTCCTCCCACCGAGATCGGGTCAGAATCCCTCTTCTGTTACCCTAAGTTTGGCATATGCTATGCTCTGAAAGTGGGGCAATACATGGCAGGATAAATCACGGCAGAATTTTCCCTGCCTCCTCACACTGAATCCACCTTTGGAATATCAGGAAAGTCAGAGCACCTCTTTCCCCACCCTCTTCCATCATCCCTCAATAGGCCTGTGCTCCAGGCATGTCACTCCATAGGATACTAAGGCTTTGAGAGAGGACTTGGAAGACAAACTTCAGTTATTCTTGCTGTCACCATTCCTTGGGCTTCTGTTGAAAGAAAATGACAATGTGGTCCCAACCGGGAGATGAAGATTTGCTGGGAGGGGCTTTAGTTTTAGCCATTGTATAACAACACATGACAAACAAAAACAGATAACTCAATGGATTTTCTCATCTGAAAAGTGATAAAACTACCCAAGACTCTCCAAACGCTGAAGACGAGATATAGGTAGCTGGACAGGGAGGTATGGCTGAACTGAATTTTGAGAGAAGGCACCAAGTGTCGAAGCAAATGCTCTAGAGTACAACTCTCTCCCTCGTAGATGAAGTACAGTGCAGACTCACTAATCTGGATGTCCTTTATTTGAGCTGTCCCATTATTCAAATGAGTCCCTAAAGTCAATTTCCTTTCCCTTTCACGCCCCGACATGCTGAAATTGAACATTTCTCTCATTGTTCCTTTTCTTAATCTTCAAACTCTATTAGTCAAACTCACCACAGGCCTGAACACTTGTGAGCTTTGATTTGTTCAGATGATTGAGCTTCCAATATAGTTTTATATCTAACACTCGGTGGTAGCCCTGATCAGTCCCCCCTCTGATGGAAAATGGGGTATAACCAGCAAGCTCCACTGCATTAGGAGAGTGAGCTTCCACCCCTACAGTCTCACGCCTGATTAGAGGCAATCAGTAAGTCCTCCGTTTATTGAGCTTGCTCATGTAAGTAACCGGGTGTAAAGGAATGCAGCCTAGAGGTTAGTGTTCATGTGCACTTAAATCCTAGCTGTACCGCCTACTAACTGTCTGATGTTAGGCAACGTATTTAACCTCAAGCTTCAAATTCCCCATTTGTAAATGAAAAACCTACAAAAAAAAGTAACCTCATCCACATTGTTAGAGTTGACTAAATAAATGAAATACATGTAATGAGCAGAGGGCTGAGAACCTAGTAAATGCTTAATAAGCATTAGCTATTATTACTGAATTCAAAGAAGAATTTAAATGAGTATAAGATCTTGGCAATGCCATCAAAGGGTTTGCAAGCTATTTGGAAAGGCACCATATAACTTAACAAAACAACAACAACAACACTACACACACACACACACACACACACACGAAAATACAGATGTGTGATCAATGCATGACAAAGCCAAATAAAATAGCTCAGGTTCAAATCCTGGCTCTGGCACTTTCAAGTCGTACGAAATTGGAAAACGTTCTTAAGATCTCAGTATCCCAGAGCCCTCAGGTATAAAATGGAAGTAATGTATCTATCTCATAGAGTTTTGGGGAGGAGTAAATAAATTAATAGATACGCAATATGCTTAGAACAGTGCTTAGCATGTAACGAGTGTCTGCATGACTATACCAGGGTGTTAGTAATCCAGAGAGGGCAGATGTACGGGTACAAGAATAATAATAGGTATTGTGTGATCCGAAGTAGAACATGGTCCACAGGGTTTGTCACAGTTGCATGGGAAGAGAAAAGAACATTAAAATGAGAATAGCATGCGATATTTCACTGGCTGATTTTGAATAAACTCTCAGTTTTGTTCCTGTCACTAGGCAGGGGCTTTTTCTTTCCAAAAAAGTCAGTGCCGTGAAAATGCCCTTTCCCATCTGAGCTCTGCAGTAAGTGATGTTTTCAATTCATTTGTAAGTAAATCGAGGAATCTCGCAGCATCGTCACATTTGTATAGTAGGTGATTGTAGACTAATACTGTCATACCTAAAGACTGCATTTTCAGCCCTGGGCACCTGCTCTCTCCTGGTTCTCCTGTCGCATCTCTGACTGCTTCTACTCAGTCTCCTTCCCTGCCTCCTCAGACTGAATCCACCTCTGGAATATCAGTGGCCCTCAGGGGTCTGTCTTTCTCTCTCCCTTGGCTCCACATGTCTATTTTCCATGAATGAATGCATTCATCTCTGTGACTATACTACTGTCATATGCAGGGAGTGGATTAATGACTCTAGCACAGGACATAAAGAGACAAATGATTTTGTTTCTTGTGTAAAAAAATCGGCTGTGAGGTACCCTAAGAATAACGTAGTTTGTCTGAATTAACTCCTCATATGTTGGTGTCTACCCTTTCCCTTAAGTCAAAATGGAGGATTTATTGGCTGGCCTAACTTAGATGGCCAAGAGATGGAGTAGGCTCTAGGCAGAACTGCGTTGAGAGGTTCAGTGGTCTTAGGACTTTGTTTCCATCTTGGGGCTCTGTTTGTATCTGTTTCATTTCAGTCTCAGACAGGTTTCCTCCATGTAGCACCTAGACGGTCACTGGTATCCTTGAGCTTGTATCAATTGTACAGATCATGATTCCATAGACACAGAGAGACTGTTTCTGATTGGCTAGGTCTGAGTCAAAAATCTATAATAGCACCCTGAAGTTCTAGGCCCACTGCTACTCGAATCAAATGACTTGAGCAGGACTTTTTTCCCCCCATGGGAATGAAAAGGTGGGAAGTTGAGGGAAAGGATGGCTTCCCAGAAAACCTTCACATGCCCACTGTGCCTCTCAATACACCTATTTTTTGCATATATTATGATTAAATATCTACATGACAAACTTCCAGGTATTGGGGCACCAAAAATAGGGCTCATATGAATGAGAAATATTAAAGACAGGAGTTTCTGATCCAGTGAACAGAGGTGGCAGAAATTTTTCCAAAAGTGACATTCTGATAAGAGCCTCAGCAAAAGGACCAGCTACAACTTTGATTCTAAATTTAATTCTGCTCTTTTCTAATTGAGTGCATCTAAATCTTGAAGCTAATGGTCCCAGAATTCTCCCACAGACTTAGCAACACGTGTCCAGATTTCTTCAGGCAGTTATGGTTATAAATGTACTGTTTCAGAGCCACCTATAAGTCCGCTAGCATATGTCAGACCATAGAAACCAACTGGGGATCAGAAAGTAAGAGCCCAGTAGAGAAGGATTTCCTTCTTTGGCTTTCCATTTAGCTCACTCAGGTCTTCAGGGGCTCCAGAAACCCCAGAAACACCAGCCTCCCCACTACAGGGGAGTCAGAGGGCAGGGATCCTGCAGATTGTCTGTTATGTAAATTGATGAGGATGGGGGAGAATCTCCCATAGACAAATAGTCAGACTGAATAAAGTTAAACTGAAAGGTAACAAGGGAGGATGAATAATCATTTGTAAACAGGAAAGTGTTGAAGGGCCCTTTGCCTGGCAAACATAAATACCCGGAAGAACAGAAAACGGTGTGTGGATGTAGGGCCTGCTTAATGCGATTCCTACATCAGGCATCGGTAGGTGATATAAAACTCTGATGTGCTGTAAAATTTATATCACTCCTCAAAATGATCTACTGGTAGAACATATAAATTTTGAAGAAACTGTTAAAGCTGTCATAAAACCTCATTGCTATAGATACAGTAGGTGTTTCAGAAATATACACCAAAGCAGAGATTTGTAATCATTTCAGTGTGGTTCATAAAAAGAAGCACATTGTGTTTCAACTTCTGAGAAATGACAAAGGTTCCCTTCTTCCAAAGGCTTGTTTTATCTTCTTTTGCATACTTAAAGAAGAGACAAGCAGAGATGAATAAACAGTCTAAATATTTAAATGCAAGCATTTCCTTATATGCCCAGGTTGCTAGAAACGTGGGAGCAAATGATTATTTCTTTACCAAGTTCACATAGAGTTGTTGGCTCCATTTAATAATAGTCGATCCTGTTCAGGCTGAACAAACTGGTCCCTGTGGGTGGGGAACAGCAGCAATAAATCAATACCTTAGATGTAATCTTGGTGTCTAGAATTCAGAGAGAGGTTTGGGTGCATAATGGTGCCAGTTTGTCTATTGTCATTCAGACCTGAACTGCATCAGAAAAGGGCTTGTGGGAACCTGATAAGAGGTGGTCAAAAGTGGACCATAAATCACAGAGAGGCAGTATTCTGCTGATTTCATACACACACACTTTCTGGGGTGAAAAAGAAAAGTGATAGATCTGCAATTTACTGCTTATCACATCTGCTAAAAGTTTCGTAACACAAAAGCCTGACCTTCAGTGAGAAAACACTCTGGTTGACTACCTGCTTCTGTGGAGGAAATAGGGTACTTCAGCCGTCTAGAGCTGGGAAGCCCTCCCTCGACCTATTCAACAAGCCCCTCTTTGATTGTGAGCCATGAGGTGGTGAGTTTTACTCATGAGCATTTCCTCAAACAAGGAGCGGACAGTACTTATTGAAAGAAACTGGACACTTAACTCTAGGGGAACTAATGGGCTGGAGGGATCGTATAGATTCCACACTTGTTCAGCACTTGTTAACTTTCTGCAGATCACTGGACCACTACATCGTCTCAAATAATAGGCGAGGAAGGAAGAAGAGGCAAAGGGAATTGAAGTGGTGAGGAACCAAAGAGACGGCTATAGCCTAGGGAAGGGAACTTACCGTCCCCAGGCAAAGACAGAACCACCTGCAGAAGCAGAACAAAAATTAGTGCAAGCTTTCCATCCTCCGTGCTCTGACCTAAGAGTTGGGATATTTCTATCTCTTATTTCTACCAAGTGAAAGTTTCAAAACATTGACCATTTTTTATTGGAGCACTTTCAAAATTAATTTACATGTGATCTTATAGTTTCAAGGTAGAATAGTTCATCTACAGTTAAAAGTGCATAAGAAAACAATATATCTTTATAATTTTAAGACCTGTACTGAAGGTCAATAGTCCAAAAGTCTCCAAATTCTCTACTTGCTCTGTGATGGAGTGAATCTACCTTTTCCTTACTATACTCTCCCCCGAGTTAAAAATGTTTTTGAATGGATCAAAGTTTCAAAATAAGTCCCTTGATGTTTAAAAATTGTTTATTAGCTAAAGGAAGACAAGAGAATATGTCATTTCAAGCTTGGATTTGTAATTTGAAACTGAGTTTGTAAAACACCTCAATTGTTTTATGCTTTTGCAAATGAAAAATCCATTCACTCATTCTTTTAAAAATTATTGATTATTTAGTTACTATGCGTCAGACACTCTTCTAGGTGCTGGCAATTAGCAGTGAACTAGAAGACAGTCTCGTGGAGCCTACAATTTTTTTTTTGAGGGGGGAGCATATAGACAATAACAACCAAACAGCGAAAATACATAGTATGTCAAGACAATAAATGCTGTAGACAAAATAAGCAGGAAGGGTCTAGAGAGGGCTGGGATGAATGTGGGAGATAGGAATGGGGTATATATTACTTAAAATTTCAAACGATTCCCAGTAACCAATAGTTTTAAATTTCTCCTTCACAACAAATTTGAGCCATGATAGTAACTAGAATTGGAAGCGATCCCTTTGAATCTCATCTCTTTGCTGAGCCCTTTTCAACCTGTGCAGGGACAGAGTTGCAGACTGGCTCACTGGACAGGAAAACCAACACTGCTGTTGGATGAGCACGTTGGCCTATTTCACTAGTACCTCTTAAAGACAAAATTGGTAACTGGGCATAGAGGGAAATATTAGGTATTTCTAGTTATGAAGAGTCTCAAACGATACAGGACACTCCTACTCCCTTTCCTGTGCGATAGTTTTGTTTTTTTTCTCTTAGCTTCCTGGAAAAAGTAGCAAGATTTAGTTTCTATTCTTTTTATTGTATTATTATTTAGTTTCTATTTTTAATTTGATCAATCTGGGCTTTGGTACTGTCTTCCTCAATCTGGGGAAGCACTGGATAATGCATTTCGGTGAAGAGTATTTTGAAAGATTATGAGAGACTACTTGGCAGGTTCTTGATGACCACATATATTTTTTATTCAGGTCTCTGGAAGGAATTTTAACAGGTGATAGCGAGTGTGATGCTCTGGCTGAAGTAATAAAAAACAGATCCCTGTGGCTGAATAATCAGAACTCTCAGATTCACAGAACTGGGAGTCTAAAAATGGGTTGATCATCAAGTGAGGTGCCTCCCGCCCTCATTTCTCTCTCATTCTGTCGGCTCTACCTTGCTCCCTGTGCTGCTGGTTTTATCTTGTAGTCTCAAGATGACTATGGGCAGCTAGGTCTAAGATGGGGAAAAGGAGAGGAGTGGGCAGCAGAAAGATATGGGGGGGGGGGAGAGAGAGAGAAGAAGAAGGGAAGGAAGGAGAAAGGGGAGAGAATGAGAGAGAGAGAGTTTGGATTTCTCTTAAGAGCCCAGAATTTTCTTCCTCAAAAGCTTCTGGAAGACTGAGTCATTTGTTTTACTGGCCAATATTGTCTAACTCAGCCCATCTCTAAGTCAACTGCAAACAAAACTTTAGATAATTGGCTTAGACCCAACAGAGCTCATCTCTTGATGGCAGAGACCTTTCTTAACCATCTTTTGTAGATGCCTCAGGCCTAAACACTATGATTTGCCCATAGTGGACACCCAATAATTGATTTGATTAATTCATTTATTCAAAATGCATATTGAGTACCTATTCATTTGCATTTTCAACACAGGGATTTATCAGTGGAAAAATAGTTTGTTTCTTTCCTCATGGAGGTTACATCCCAGAGGGGGAGATAATATACAATAAACAAACAAGTAAATCAAGTGATAACAAGTGCTTTGTCAAATATAGTGATCTTGGGGGCCGGCCCAGTCGCTCAGGTTGTTAGAGCTCCGTGCTCCTAACTCCAAAGGCTGCTGGTTCAATTCTCACATGGGCCAGTGGGCTCTCAACCACAAGGTTGCCAGTTCAATTCCTTGAGTCCCGCAAGGGATGGTGGGCTCCGCCCCCTGCAACTAAGATTGAACACCACCGTGAGCTGAGCTGCCTCCCGGATGGCTCAGTTGGTTGGAGCACATGCTCCCTCTCAAACACAAGGTTGCTGGTTTGACTCCAGCAAGAGATGATGGGCTGCGGCCCCTGCAACTAGCAATGGCAACTGGACCTGGAGCTGAGCTGTGCCCTCCACAACTAAGACTGAAATGACAATAACTTGAAGCTGAATGGCACCCTCCACAACTAAGATTGAAAGGACAATAACTTGACTTGAAAAAAAATGTCCTGGAAGTGCACACTGTTCCCCAATAAAGTCCTGTTCCCCTTTCCGAATAAAATCTTTAAAAAATATAGAGAGATTTTAAAAGTGTAACTCAATGCACAGGCAGATTCTCGAGTGTTCTCCTAAACCGGGGAGAGCTGAACACCTCTCTTGTCCTAGGGCCACAGCTGATGTGTAAGAAAGAGACACAGGAGACATAGAGTATATGATAGAATCATGTTCAAATCTCCACACTTCTGATTTCTTAATCCTGCTCTCTTAGACCTGGCTGGCCCTCAACTACACTTGTAGGTATAGAATCCTTATCTCTTGCCTCTTGTGTTTTCCTTGACAATTTGCTACTTTTTAAGCCTTTCCTTGTTTGTGAGAATCCCTCACTCACTGCTGGTTCAATTGGCTGATAATTATGAGCTCTTTCCTTATTCTCTCAGTACTGGTGTTAGGATCAAAGGAGGCACTCTACTCCTTAATCTGACAGACAATGTTGGGAGGGAGGTAGTATTGTAATTGTTTTGCAGATGGGAAAACTGAGCTCCCTTCTCAACCGCCTCCCCACTTCCCCAGGATCAAGTGACTTGTTCAGTGAAAGTAACAAGAAAGTACCAGGGACATGATTCAAATTCAGGTCCTCTTGAGCAAATCTAATTCTACCTGTGTAAATGTGTCTTATCATATTAAATGTGTCTTTCCTAAGACTGTAGAAACCATGTCACATATCTCTTCTCTGTTCCCCGCCCTTTGGTACCTAACATTGTCCTGGGAGTAAAGTAAAATCTGCTAGTTCATTAAAAGTATTTTAATTGATAAATGATTGACGGCAGAAGGTCTGTTACTCCTGTACAAACAATTCGGTAGCAACCTTGGAATAATATTTTTCAAAAAGAAAACTAAACAGGTATTTTTTAACTAGGTGACAGCAAACATATTCAAATAATAAATGAATTTACTCTCAAGCTTATGCAAATAGATATTAATGTGTCGTCGAACCATTTCCATCAACTACGTGGGCATGCGTTGTCTCTATCAATGACATCGTAGAAGCATCAAGGCCTTTAAAAATAGTGATTAGGGAACAACATGGATCATCATTTTAAAATAACTCTTCTTCATGGCTTAAAGTACAACTGTTACCAACAATCATAACAACTCAAGTTTATGGTCGTAGAGTGAGTGCAGTGAGCAGTTGCTGGACTGCTTGACACTCACGTGGGATACAGATACCATCAATCTGCCTCTGCCATTCAAATAACACATACCCACTGCAAATGCATCTCACAATTTACGCCAGCCGTGAAGTCATTAATCTGGATGACCAGCACCCCACTCGATAAAATGTAATATATATATGTATATATATAATGTATACACATATACATATGTATATATGTATATATGTATACATTATATATATATATACATATAATTATCAATACATATATATATATATATATAATATTTCAGTATGATTTAATACATATAAATATGGTGATCGTAAATCAAGAGAATTTCCCCAACAGGAAAGGTATAGATTTTTCAGATCCCTTTTAGAAATGTAAACAATTTATGCTATGGCCCAGACTGTCATGGGATCACGGAATTGTAGTGTTATGGGAAAAGTGTGTGCACCCATCCCTGTCCTCTTTTGCAAGACCTCCTCTCAACAAGTCCAAACACAGGAAATAAATGTTATAGAGACCTTCAGAAAAGGGGCTTTTACCAGTTTGTTTGTTTATTTTTTAATTATAAAATGTAATTACACATTACTTATATATTCCCCCATGAAATTGTCTTTAGTGACTAACAGGGAAACAGATGCTAAAAGAAACAGAACCTGAAATGGAGAACGACTGAAATGCACTAAAAGGCTCTTTCATGCTCACATAACAGATAGGGCAGGTGTTCTTGGTTCATGGTGATGATTTTCCTCCATCGGAAGAACTACATATGGTTCAATAACTCAGGCTGGCCAAGCCTCTGTCATTATCAACACAAGTTCTCCAAAGCCTCTGTGTTCTTTTCCATCCTAGTCAGAAAAGCTTGGAGAAACGTGTGTGGAAGATTTTCACGGACCATGCCTAAAAGTGGCTTCTATTAGTTTCACTCACATGGCATTGCCTAGAAGTTTGTCCTTTGGTGAACCTAGCTACGATATGACTGTGGCTATGACTATGACTATGTATGTTCAGAAAGAAGAATGTGCATTTTGGCGAATACTGGCCATCCTGGTCTCAGGGATAAGTGTTCTTTGCTCTACAGAAACTTTTTCAGGGGTATCCTATACCTCACTTCTCAGTGCCTCCCTGTTCTCTTCTAGTGAGTACCTGTGTATTCATTTTGGCACAAAGTTAAGATTCAGAAGAAGGGAAAGAGCAGAGGGAGAAGTGATTGACACATGTCTCTCTCCACTGATGCCTAGAACTGTGCTCCAATCTTTATTGCCAACTTAAAACAGATGATTACTATATTAATTGAATTGAAACAGAAAAACATCTCCCTGATGATTGCCCATTAGTTACTGGAATATTATTAAACTGGCCTTCAGTCTTCTCTTCTCCTCACTATATGTTGGTTCCCTTCTCTCATAAACCTCATGTCCTTCAGTGATACTTCCACCATGATAAAGACACATGCACAATATTTTTGGAAATTCACTCTAATAGTTTGCTAAACATTCACTAAGTTTGCTTATAAAAATTCTCACAAATTCTCTGCTTGCTCACTTTGCCTTTCCTCGGTGTGACCAAGGTCAAATTAACTTCCATGTCTAAGAATGAATGAGAAGGTGTGATAAATTTCCAAAATAAAGCAATTTACCTGGGCCCTTTAAGTACTCTAGAGACTACAGACCCAACCAGGAATTGAGGGGTCTCCTAAGAGAGCCGCTGGAAGTTCAGCTGGAGTTTTCCAAGTCAAAAGAGTTGATTTCAGGACCCCATAAAACTGTACTTGAATACTCTGTTGATTCTAACTACCCCAGAGGCCATTTGAGTGTAGCATTTTGACTCACTGGAGATCATTCACATTTTAAAACTTTTGTGTCTATTACTCATGTTAGGGAGGAAATTTCCCCATCCCGAATTTCAAAATTCATTGAAGAAATATGAAGTAGTATTCCAGGCATTTTTGACGACTTCATTTCATGTCACTATTTCTGAGTGCATAGAAAACATTTTCTCTAAGTTTTCCTACCTTGCTTCTCATTTATAACCCCTTTCTTTTCTTTTTCTCTGCCTGATGAATTTATCCTGTTTCCTTTCTCTAAAGTATGAGGAATAGAATTAGTACAGAGTGAGAAAAAAGGAGAAGAAGAAACCCTTAAGGTGTTTTATTCCCTGCCCACCCCTCACCCCCACTCCCCACCTCACCTGTATTTTGAGACTGGCCACTAGGAGACTTTAGGTTGGCTACCTATATCTCACTCCTCACCCACCCCCACCTCCGCACACACACCAGCACCATCATCTTCCCTTTCCTCTCCAGATGACAGTGACATGATGGATCTCAAGAAGGTAGATTTCATATCATAATGCTAATGTCAACAAAGTTTCCAACTGTCAGTATATATATTATCAAAGGATTGCTTGGAACTGCTGCAAATTTATTTTAAATAGCACAGATATCCCTGTCCTTTATAGAACACTTGCCTTTCAGGCTCCTAAACTTAAGGATTCATGAATTAAAACAGATACTCATGTAGACAACAGCATGCTCTTAAGTTTAGAAAATTTAGGAATCTTGTTTTATCATTATAATTTGGTTACCTAATTCTTAAACTGCTAAACATTTTTTAACAGCAGGGTGTTGTAATGGGAATTGTGTGGAATTTTGCATCAGAGAACCCCAAGTTTAAATCTGGACTGTCACTTAATACTAGTATAATCTTGAGCCAGTTGCATGATTGTGCATAGTATATTTTATAGACACTCAATCTTTTCCCTGCACTATAGGCAGCTTCAGAGTAGTAATCTTGTATCTAATCTCTGTATGAATGAATGAATGAATGAATGAATGAATGAATGAATGAATGAATCTATCTAGTTAGGGTTCAAAATTTTTCTAAACTCAAGAAACACCAACTGGGTCTGGCCCAGTGGCTTAGGCGGTTGGAGCTCTGTGCTTCTAACTCTGAAGGCTGTCGGTTCGGTTCTCACATGGACCAGTGGGCTCTCAACCACAAAGTTTCCGGTTCAACTCCTCGAGTCCCAAGGGATGGTGGGCTCTGCCCCTGCAACTAAGATTGAACACGACACCTTGAGCTGAGCTGCCTCCTGGATGGCTCAGGTGGTTGGAGCGCGGGCTCTCAACCACAAGGTTGCCAGTTCGATTCCTCGGGTCCCGCAAGGGATGGTGGGCTGCGCCCCCTGCAACTAGCAATGGCAACTAGACATGGAGCTGAGCTGCTCCCTCCACAACTAAGATTGAAAGGACAACAACTTGACTTGGTAAAAAGTCCTGGAAGTACACACTGTTCCCCAATAAAGTCCCGTTCCCCTTCCCCAATAAAAAAAATAAGAAAAGAAAAGAAAAAGAAACACCAACTGATATGCTAACAGCCCCAAGTGAGAAAACACTATCAGGCAAATGAAGCAAATTTTGATTTAAGACCAGAACAAAATGTACAAACAACCATTGCCATACAAAAGCCACAAAGTCATTTGCTAAATAACACCTGTTTCTGCTAAGACTAGAGCAGACCTCTCCAGTGAAGCAATTAAAAACAATCTTTGAGTATTGCATTTTACACTGTCTTCTTTGTTCCCCTAGTGTAAGGATACTGTTAAAGATATCTGGAGATATTAACATAAAAATCTAAAAAAAGTGTATTCCACCTCACCCTCCCACCAAAAATATTTATATTACCTAGAATATCAAGTCAAAAACTTTAAGGTAATTGAAGCTGATTAAAATAAAATAAGACATCCATTGCCAAATGTTCTAATAATTAGAAATTGATTTCTTAACATTAGTTGAAATGTGCAAATCAAGTTGAGGCAGATGAAAATGCTGCCAGAGTTTCCTGTCCCCATATTTTTATTTATGTTATTATTTGAGTGGAGAATACGTTTTTACCCATATCTCAAATGATAATATTTTTCCAACAGCAAATATGATTTGTTCCTTTAAATAAGCATTTTGAGAACATTTTCCACATTCTGGCCTGTGATTTCATTCTATTCAGGGCCAGCTGGTTTTCCTGTAGACTGAATCTCTGACATTTATAATGGAATTGAACAGTGTAATAGGATTCACTTAACAAAAATGTTGCTGTGACATGAACTTTATGGGACCTTCCATTGAACAAGGGAGGCGCATTTTAACATTGTCTTAACTCTACTTCATAACAGAAACAGAAGCAACAAAAACACAATAGCTGGGTCTCTGTGAAATGAAGCCACACCATTTTTCTACGGTGGAGACACAGTGATAAAAGGAAAGCAAAATTAAAACATTTCACCTTCTATGCTTTGGTGAAATTCTCCCTGTACTTACAGAAGAGAACATTTTAACATTTTGCCAAACATGTAAGTAGTTTCATTGCATCCTCATTAAATCCTCTCAAAGTCCTCCAGCATTCTGGAAGTCTCTGGAGCTGTGCTACTGCTTCAGAGTAGCTAATGTACTGTTATTTTACAACATTCTGCCAGTGTTGCTTTCTCTCAAACAAGAATCTTACTAGCTGTACCATTTGGCAGCCTGTAATGTGTTAAAAAAAAAAAATCCATAAACCAGATGGCGGAAATACAGAGTAATCTGTTTGGGAAACCCAGGTTATAAATATGTGCATGTTGGGAAAAGGGCAAAAAGTTGAGGTAAAGCAGCTGAGGCAGCTTTCAGGCTGGGCTCCAATCATGACCATTTTTAGACTGGTGCACTGAAAAATGTCTATATGTTTATCGTCTATTGTATTTTCCCTCCCATGCTCAAGAAGAACCCATAAGCGTTTTCTCATTTTTCCCACACTAGAAACCAAATGGAATCCTGGCTTGGAAGGCTGAGTCAAGGTCTTATCTTGCATGAAAGAATATTCTTCCGTTGGGGTAAGGAGGGCTGGGGTTAAGTGTTAGAACTGGGGCACGAAATATTGTGATCCAATTTCCTCCTCCCTTGATCCTTCTCCACTATATATAAGGATTTCTCCTTATCCTAATATAAACTTCCAAGTGATGTAAGGTTAAAGTAAAAATCAAAGTTAACTTTGAAAGGACAGACATGATCTACAACTACAATTTGTGTTTCTGTTTGGGGGGGTTGGTGAGCGTGTAGGTGGGAGATGTTAGGTGAAGAAGAACGAATCTGTGTGAGTGTGTGTGTGTGTGTGTGTCTGTGTGTGTCTGTGTGTGTGTGTAGGCAGACTGACTTGTGTAAGACCATTGCATTTATATGAATAGCAAGATCTTTTCATGCTTCAGCTGACAAATCACACTCTCCTCTCTTACTGTGGCCTTCAGGAGTAACAGCCGAGCCACCATTGATTGGCTCAGGCCATCAAAGGATTATCTTCACTAACCTTCATTCTGTGGAGAGTTGGCACACATTTCAGGCACTGCGGATGGGCAGTTCCACCAATGCAGCCTGCCTTTCAAGACTAATGGTCTAGGACCGGCACCACCATTGTAGTCAGGTCTACAGAGACCCACAAGCAACTGTATAACTTGGATCCCTGCTCTCACCACCCTAAAGAAAAAAGTTGAAAACTATGCACCATATTAGCAGTTGGGGCAAGTATATAGCCCACTGAGGAAATGGTGAGGACCTCAGCTTTACCAATTCTTCTCTTTGTTTCCAAAAGTTCCTGGGGTCTCCCCTGAGCACTCTTGAGAATCCCTACGGGCATCACTTCCCTGCTGCCCCCCATTCCTCCTGGCTTCTGTCACTGCCTGACACTGGTGGCTGTGGATACATTCTTGTTTTTCTCTCTGGACCTCAGCAACATTAGGATAATATCACCGGACCTGCTTCTACAGCTGCTGTGTGGAGGCAAAGAGAAAATCCTCTTCCCACTTGTGTTTCACTCTTTATTATCCAAGTACAAACCAGAGAGCTGTGTGCCATCAGCCTCTTCCAGTACTCCTAGCAGCAAGAATCTTTCATCATTTCTATCTTTCAGTTTTTTGTGTGTCTTTTCCCTTCTTCTTGGGGCTAATCACAAATGCCAGAGGGTGGGGCTGAAACAAAAGTCAAGGACAAGGCAAGGACTATGGCCACGGCTAATAACACTTCCTATTGCACCTCCCACCACAGTCCAATGGCCTCCACCTTCCCAACAACAGGGTGTCCAGGGAGCTGTTAAGTGGTTTCCTGGAATATTCTTTGAGGATGAGCAATAAACTCCAACATCCTTCTAAAGTAACCCTGCACACTCTGACATGCCCAATTTTCAAATGATTTGATAGTTGAAGCTGTTACTCTTGCATACCTTCCACATAAATATTACTTACAATGATTCTATGTTAGTATTTGGGGTTCACCATGATTGAGAGATATTCAGTCCTACATAAATTGACAGCACAAATTAATTATTTGTAGTGGTAAATAATAAATGTGTATTCACATTAACTGAAAAAAAATGAGGTATTGTGATTTTTTAAGTGTTTACAAAGGCCAACTCTCTTAAAAACCAATACAAACAAACAAAAACCCTCACCCAGCAATTTTCAGTCCTTGTCAGAGTCTCTAGAATGCTTTTAACAGCTTGAATGGGTACTCAAGGCCCACAGCCACCTGGCTCTGGATTATACTTCTTCTTGAATTATCTCAGCAAGACAAGCCTTGTTATGGATTGAATTGTGCCCTATCCAACCACACACACCACCCAACTTCATATATTGAAGTCCTAACCCTCAATGTGACTGTATTTGGAGAGTGAAACTTTAGGAGGTAATTGGATTAAATGAGGTGATAAGGATGCAGCCCCAATCTCTGATGAGATTAGTGTTCTTATAAGAAAAGATACCAGAGAGCACATTATCTACACCTATCTATCTACCTACCTATCTATCATCTATCTATTTGTCATCTATCTATCTCCCTTTTCTCCCTCTCCTTCTCCCTCTTCTCTGCTTCTCCCTCTCCCTCCAATTGCCATAGAGGAAAAGTCATGTAAGGACATAGCTAGAATGCAGCTGTCCACAAGCCAGGAAGAGAGCGCTCATCAGAAACCAACTCTACTGGACCTTGATCATGCATTTCCAGCCTCCAGAACTATGAGAAAATAGATTTCTGATGCGTAGGCCACCCAGTCCAAGGCATTAGTTAGGGAAGTCTAAGCAAACAAATATAAGCCCCATCAAAACGGGTCCAGTGCTTGGTTCAACCTGGCACGTTTCCTTCATCAGAGGAGCAAAACCAGAAAATCACATTCCAATCTGTTTTTTATAAAAAGTACAGAGATACAACCTAAGGGTTCAAGAGAGGTAGCATAGGTGAGGTGAGGTATAAAAACATTTAATGTAATGCTCTAGTCAGAGGCAACACAAAAAAGCAGAGAAAGCCAGATATCCTGCAGGAGGAGAAAAAAAAAAGGATGTAATTTATCAAACCCCATGAATTTTAATTTTACAGACAAATGCGAGTATTTTATTTGTCTGAGAGCTGTTTCTTGTTTACAAAATGCAAGTCTGGCCTTATCCTGCAGTTCATTTATAGCTATGGATTTGGGATCTGCAGGAAGACTATGAAGCCAGAGTTTTTCTACTTTCCTTGCCAATATTTCCATCCTGGTTTGAAAGAAAACAGAGCTTTTTAGGCGTTTATCTGTGTAAGAACAGAAGTATCTCTTTTATAAAGAATTGGGTTCTTTATTTTCTGCATTATATCTCCTTTCTTGGCTCTTTTACCATCATGTTTCATGCCTGGATTCTTAAGACTTTCTCCTGTAGTCTCTTCTGTTTTAGCTCTTAGGATTTTCCTGGGTAGAGAACTATACTATTTTAGACATATAACTTTATCTTTCTATATGTAGAAAAATCACAAATCTATATTTTCATCTCTCTCATAAATTCAAGAGCCATAAATCCAAGTGACTTCTAGATATTTCTAATAGGATATCACACATCAGCCGTCTCACACATCCCTATGCCCCAAATAGAATTCATTATATTTCCCCCAAAACTGTTCCACCTCACGTATTCAAGACTGTTTAATGCCCCATCTATCGCCCAATCTCCCTAGCTCGACAGAAGCCTTAGAGACACCTTCGGTTTGTCTCTCTCCTTCGCTCCCTCTAGCCTCATGACTACAATCTAGTCAGTTAGCATATCTTTTTTTTCCTACCTCAGACCTATGTACCTCAAAACCTGACAACCCATGCTCTCCCTCACTGTCACTGTCATCACCTTAGTATAGATTTTCCTAATTTATTGCCTCCATTCCCACAGCCTCCTGATTCATCCCCCAGCCTCAGTGCAGCTAGAGCTGGTGTTTCCCTAATTCAGACTTACACTTCAAGTCCCCGTGGGCTTTTATCCCGAGCCATCTCCTACAATTGTTTTTAACCAAGTTGCCAATTAAAATGTACTAGGTTCTCTTTACTCCTCATCATCACAGTCTCTCCTTAGCATTTGATGTGGTGACTACACTTTTCATAAAAGTCTCCACTCCTAACACTTGGACCCATTTTACCTGATGATTTTCCTGCCTTCTTACTATGTTTGCCCATTTCCTTTGCTGGCTCTTCATCCTCTGCTCCCCCTTTAAAGTTTGGTGTTCTAGAGTGGTCTGTTGTGCCCTTCTTCTCTTGTCATTCCATATGTTTCCCCCGGTGATCTCTTCTTTTCTCATGACTTCAGTTGCCACTGATATTTTTCTTGATCGGGACCTTTCCCCTGAGCATCACACAGTATTTTCATTTTCACATGAATATCTGCAGTTTGATGATGTCACACGTAAACCTCAAATCACGGAGCTCCAAACTAAACTCTTTGTCTATTTCCCTCAATCTCTTCTTCCTGAATTATTCCTTACCAAGTATTTCTGTTATCTACCCAGTTATAGGAAGCAGACCCTCACTTATCAAACTTTTTAAGAGATTCCATTGCCAGTAAAAGGAGAGTTTGTGTTCTTTAATATGAGTGTGTCAGTCACCTTTGAAGTCCAATATCATATTTCCTCAGCCCAACTCTGATTTCAGCTACAGCTGCAGTGGATGGCTCTGTGGTAGCTGACTTACTTTGAGTTGGCCACATCCCTTCCCAGAATGCACCACCACTGATCTTCTGGCTCAGTCTTCTCTGAAGCTATATGCTTGGCCAAGGCACAGCAAAGCCCAAAGTGGGAGGGGTTGGGGACAGGGGGAGGTTTATCCTCTCAGAGGTGAACCTCAACCAATAGGAGATGGAAGCCATGAGGTAAGTGACCCAGCCTCCCATCCCTCCAATATTAGACAATTCTAGAGGCATCCTCTAAGCTTCTCAGAACTCCAGGGCCTAATCACATTTCTATTGCCCATAGCTGTGACACTGATAATGCAACTTCCCCTGTCCCGTGTTCCATGCTCCCACATGCCAAGTCCTTCTCTCATGCTCTGCCTTTGGAGAAACCCTAAGTAAAGACGTTGGTATAGAAGTAGTGGTCCAGAGAGTAGGCCTTTAGGTTAGGTTCCTGGGACTCCCTGTGGAGACAGAATCAATAGCCCATAACTAACTGCAAGCTCCTGGGGACTTCAGCATCACAACTCTGAGGACGCCACTTGCAGTGGGCCCAGATGTGATAGAGGTAGAGGAAGTACTAGGCCAGGCAGTCTTTCTAGGACTTGGGCACTATGGAAACATTGGAACTTTTAAGAATTGTGTTCTAAACTAGTTTTTGTGAATTTCATTTGAAGTCTTGAAGCAAAAGGAAGACAGGGTATTGATAAGTAAATTATGCTACATCCACTGCATGGAATATTATGCCCCTTTAAAAATATTTTTTGTGAAATTTTTAGCAATGTCAACAAAGGCTTTTAATAGAAAATTAAGTCATCAAAATGCAGAGTACAGACATGCATCTTCACTTGAAGTAAAACTTTAGGGGAAATAGCTGTGCTTCGGAAAACAATGTTAATGGGAAAACAATTAAGGGCTAACTGTGGCTCTTGGGAAGGTAGACACAAAAGTGGCATTTTTTCTTTTATCTATTCTTTTAACTGTTCTTTGTGGCTATGTTACTACCTAGATAGATCTCAAATAATTATTTAAATCTAAATTTAAAATACTTTTTAAAAGTATTAAACTTGTAAAACTGGTCTTAGACATATAAGTAAAATTTCTGGAATTTTTCTCTCTTTAGATGAGAAAATAATACTTTTTATAAGTTTTTGCAAGCATTATCCTTCCTGCCTTTGTATGTGCTAATGGAGAAAGTCCTTGCAGAGTTCCTTGGCCCGTGAATGAGCAAGTTGTCATGTCACGTGGATGATCTTTTTGATGTGAGATCAACTAGGTGCTGAAGTTGCTGAGCTGACTAAATGTATCCACTAGTGCAGATTTTGAACAAAACTATGTCTTATTCCATAACTGATTTAAAATGTATCACGTGACTATGTTATGTTCATTATTGACAAAAAAAGAAAATTCAAATAAGAAAAATGAAAAAAATACTTAAAGTCACCTATAAGCACACCATTATGTCTTAGAAGTTCTTCTGAATTAAAGTTCTAAATTATATCATGAGTGCATCAGAGTAGGGGCAGTTTGAAATGCATTTGCCCAGCTTCACAGAGTTTGATGTGTGTTTTCAAAGCCCCAGGTGCTAATTTCTGACCTCATCAAACACTTTACCCGCCAGGAAGCTGATCTGCTGGATTTTGTGTTCTTCCTTCATTTGCTTTTCTTTATATTTTATCATACAGGAGCATGTGTCCCTAAGCAATGTATTGTTGAATTTTGCTTGTTGTATGAACTTTCTTTGGATATAAACACTCGGAGTATTCTTTTTTGATTGGCCTTTTTTTCTGCTTGATATTATGACTGTGAGGACTGCCCCACTGTGTTGTGTAGCTGGGCTTTATTCACTTTTACCGCTGCATGGTGTTTGTTTTAATAGGAGTAGAGCCGAATTTGTCTGTTTTACTGTGGTTGGACATTTGAGTCATTTTTAATTTGTGTTATTATGAACAATGCTGCTGTGCCCATTATCTACATGTTTCCTGAGACACATATGCGATAATTTATCGGGGGTAAAAGGGGAAGAGCTTAGACCAACAGGGTGTGAGAGTTCCCACAGTTTCAGATTTTCACCAACACTATTAGTACTATCATACTTTTACATATTTGCTAATCTAGTAAGTGTGAAATGTTAGCCTAACATTTTATTTGAATTTGTTTTTCCCTGATTAATAAAGAGATTGAGCATTCTTTATTTGTTGGGTTGAGTTTTTGTGTGAAATGCTTGCTAATGACATTTGACCTTTTAGCTTTTAGTTACTTCCTTCCTCTCCTCCTTCTTCTCTTCCTCCTCCTCCTGTCTCTCCTTTCCCTTCTCTTCCTCCTTTTCTTCCTCCTCTTCTTCCTCTTCTCCTTCTCCCTCTCTTTCCCTCCTGTCTTCCCTTTCTTCCTCCCTCCTTCTCCTCATTCTCCTCCTCAAACTCCTTATATATCCTAGATGATAAGCCTTTGATAGTTACATGTATAGTAAATATCTTCTTCCAGTTTATGCTTGTTTTTTACTTTTATAGATTTTTTAATGAGCAAAAGTCTTACTTTCAACATAGTCAATTTTTTTTTTTTATTTTTTTTTTACGTTTGCCTTTTTTTTGGTCTTGATGATAAGAACTCTTCCTCACCCTAAGATTTTAAGGACAGTCTCCTATGTTTCCTCTAATACTATAAAATTTTTACCTTTTACTTTTATGTCCTTAGTCCATGTGAATTGTTTCTATAGATCGTGTGCACTATTGACCAGTCCTTGCATTCCCTGCTCCTCTTCACTCTTAGCTCTGTCCTGTGTCAAGTTGCCTGATACAAATGAGACTGTTTCCTATCTCTATATTCTTCTACATAAGTCTTGACATTTAGTAAGTTAAGTTCTCCTCTCCCCAACCCCACAGCTTCTTTTACTTTATTGAGTAGTTTCTAGACTGTTCTTTACACTTTGCTCTAGAATTATCTTGTCAAATCACACACACAAACTGCATACAAGTACTAAAATTATGGTAAAAATTACATCACATCTCTATGTGAATTTGCAGAGGGTTGATATCTTTACAATATTGAATATTTTTATCTATGAATGTAGTATTTTTCTACATCTATTTAGGTTTTCTTTTTGTCTTTCAATAAAATTTAAAATTTTCTTCATAAAAGTCTTGTGCATCTTTTTAAAAATGCCTTTTTTACTTTTAGATTCTTTTATTATTTGTGATCACATATTATATATATTATTTAAATTAGTTTTTCTAGAAATGTATGGTCGGTATATTGAAACAGAATTAAATTTTGTATCTTGATTTTGCACTTGACAACCTTGATATAATCAGTTGTTAATTCTAGTAGTTTTTCTGTAGATTGACAGATTGTTTTGGTATTTCATATAACAACACTATTACCTATAAGTAATGATTTTTTCTTTCTTACATTCATTATAATTTTGTTTTTTTCTTATCTTATTGTGCTGGCTCAGATTATAAATACAGTGGTGAACAAAAATGATAGTAGGGATCCTTGTCATGTTTCCGATTGTAAAAGTTTTTGTGAAATGAGATGTTTTTAATTTCTCACCACTAAAATGATGTTTGCTCTGGGATTTCTTATATAACTATGCTTCACTAGTATGGGATATTCCCTTCTATTCTAGTTTGTCAAGGGTTGTTTTTGTTTTTTTTAAAATCATGAATAAATGTTGGATTTTATCAAAGACTGTTAAGGCTTCATATTGAATTGATTATACGTTTTTTCTCTTTTAATTTGCTAATGTCATAAATTACACTATTGGTATTTTTATTTTTAACTCACCTTGCATAACTGGGCCAAATCAAATTGGTTATTTTTACACATTCCTAGATTATACTTGTTAATATATTTTTTCAGGATTATATTATATGACTATAATATATAATATTGTATTATATTAGGATCTTTGTATCTATGCTCATGAGTAAGACTGACCTGTAATGTTATAATTTGTGTCTTATTACAATAGTTGGGGAGCATTTTCTCATTTTTTGTTTTCTGAAAGAATTTAGTGACATTCATAATTACCTTTCCCTAAAAAAAAAAAAAAATCTAGATCCACCCTTTCCATCATGAAATTTTTAGTTACTGAATCAGTTTCTTTAAAGATTACAAGATCATTTAGGTTAATGTTTTCTCTTCGATTTGTTTTAATATTGTATTTTTTCAAATTTGTCAATTTGATTAATTTTCAAATTTACTGGCATAAAGTTATTCTTAACATTCTTTTACTGTCTTTTGAAATTACTGTTACATCTTTTTTTCTAGTAATTCTTTACTGTGGTCGATCAAATTTATTATTTTTTTAATTTTAATTTTTTTAACACTTGCTATCTTTGTTTTCTGGTTTATTCACTTCTGCCTTCATATTTTTTGTCACTTTTATGCTTCCTTTGGGTCTATTCTGTTTGGGTTCTAAATATTAAAGTAAGATGTTTAGCTCCTATATTCCCAGCTTTTCTTCTTTTCTATTGCATGCAGTTAAGGTTACACATTTCCCTCTAAATATTGTTTTAGCTGCATTCTATTGGTTTTGATAAGTAGTACTGTCATATTATTCAGTTAGGAGCAATTTTGATTCCCACTGTAATGTTTCCTTTACTCATAAATCATGTAAGAATACTTTTTCTTAATTTACAAGTATATATTATAAAGTGATATTTTTATTGATACATAAATAAATTACTCTATATGCAGAGAGTGTGTTTTCTATGATAACTTATCCTTTAAAAATTATTTAGACTTTCTTTAAAGCCAGTGAAATGATCAATTTTCATAAATGTCACAGTGTGCTTGGAATTCATGTACTTCTCCAGTCAGAAGTAGTGAGAGTGGGGTTCTATTTATGTCTATTAGAATAAGCTTGTTAATTCTATTCTGAAAAATTCTGTATATGTAATATTTGTCTCCTTGTGTATCAATTACTGAGAATCATGTTATAAACTTTTCAACAAGTTTTGAAGTTTTGTTAGTAAGTTGAGAATTGTGTGAGCTTTGTGGTGACTTGGGCATGACTTAGATGTAGTGACTCTCTTTTTTTTAAATCTCTAATAATGCTTCTCCCTTAAAGACTAATTTGCTTGATATAAATACAACCATGTCATATTCATTTTGGTTAGTAGGTACGTCACTTAACTTTTCCTTCACTTCACTTTTATTCTGTGTTCTGATATATTTGATCTGTGTCAATCTTGTGTGTGTGTATGTGTGTTCATATGTATTAAACAAATTAGTAGCACACTTTACATTCTGTTTGTTGCCTGCATTTTGCTTCAAAAATGTCATGAATATCTCCTTACATAAATATTTTCCCAAAATTACTAATAGCTACATAGTGTTCCGTAACATGTAAGTACCCTACTTGGAGAATATTTTGTTTTCCTCAACTTTTTACTATGAACAATAACTGTGTGAAGAATTTCTTTATACTACATCTCTGATTGTTTCCTTATATAAATTCCTAGAAGAGAAATTTGGGATTCAAAAGATGTAGTTTTAAAAATACTTTGAACACATAGTCATTTGCGAATATTTCCTCAAGAAAATATTGAACTAACACTTTCATCAGAAGTTTAGGAGGGTGACTTTTTTCCCCATATTTTCAACAACATTAGAAGTTTATCTCTTATCCTTGCTATAGTGACAAGCGAACATAAACAAAAACAAAGGGTGTCTTATTTTAGATCACATATTTTTTGTTTTGTCTAATCATATCCTTTACTCATTTTAAAAAATGGTTATTTTTGATATGTAAGCAATCTATGTAATAGTAATATTAAACCCCTTGCCTTATACACATATTTTTTCAAATTCATCATTTCTTTTTTTTGTTAATAATGTTTTATATACAGATATCCATTTTTATATTTCTCAGGAATAAAATATAATACATTTTTCATTTGTAGTTTACCTCTGTGCTATACTTAGAATGATCTTCCCCTTTCCAAAAACATATGAATGTTCAGTTAAATTTTTTTCTAGATCCATTGTAAATCTTTTCTAGATCTTTTAGATCTCACTTGTAATATTTAAGTCATCACTCTGTTTGGAATTTCATTTGTTAAATTCCTTGAATACAATTTCTTTTAAAATAAGTAACTAAGTATTGTTGAATATATATATATATATATATATATATATATATTCAATACATACATATATATATAAATTATATGTTCTTTTCTCACTGGTTTATAATGTTATTTATTGTATGTTGAATATATAAATAGTCTTCACTTGTTTCTGGACTGTTTTACCTAGTTCATTTTAGACTGCTTCATTGATTGCCTATTTATTCCATAGTTAGTGCCACACTTTTAAATATCGCTTTATAATATGCTTTATTATCTAACAGATCAAGTGCACATCATTTTTTATTTTACGATAGTTATTGGAGTTTTTGCGCTGTTATTTATTCAGATAAAGCTTACAATAATTTTGTGACGACTTTTCCTCCAAATATCCTTTTAGAAATTTGATTAGACTTTTGTCAATTTTATTAAGTAATTCAGGTATTAAGTCTCTCAAATATGACATGACTTTAATTCCAGTTAATGGAAAAATACACATGGGTTCTAGTTGATGCTGTATGGGGAGTAGGTAAATAGCCCAAATGTTTTTGTAAGCTATGCTTTCCTCGTTTTTGTCCTAAACCTCTAGGAAAAAAGGCATGAAAAGGGGGTTTTCTTTCAGTGACTTTCCTGCCTTTTTCTCCATGTAAAACATTTCACAGCTTGTCTCATTACAGCATTTGTAAAAACATAGTCTGAAAGCAGTGATGCATAAATGAATTATTTAAGTTTTGCAGCAAATCGTCCTGATCTTACTTGCTGCTTCGTAACACACTTTAAGTGAGCCCAGGGAGGCGAAACATAGAAGTCACGGGGTGGAATGTAAACCAAGTTTTATTAGCCACAAAAAGCCACACTATAACATTTATTAAGTATCAGAGACAATGTGTTTAAATAAGTTTGATTCGCTGAATAATCACCGACATTGCAGCCATCTTCCCCGGATAGGAGCACTCCCTTGTCAAAAACATTTATTTTCTTGTCACTTCTGTTAATATAATGGGCTCTTGGGGTTTTGTGAGAGTTTCTTAGCAAATCGTGATTTTCAACAAATTACTATGTGTCTCCCACTGAATACAGCTTTAATAGCTGGGGGGAGGAGAGGAAAACCTACACACATCATTGACTGAAAGTATATCATCTTATTATCAGTGCCACATTTAGGGGCTTCAACTGCCCTAGGAAAACGAGGAGCCAGGCACCTTCTCAAGTCCTTTTCAGTCCTTCCTCCATAAGCAGTGTCAAGAAACATGATGTTCCTCTAGTCCAACTGGCCTGAGGCTAATTCGTTTTCTCTTTAGGGGTGAATCAGCCTTTAAGACCATATAATTTATACCACAGTTACCAAATATTCCTTTCCTATCTTTTTCTTTTCCCTGATGGAAAATGAAAGAGACAGATGCTGAGAATGTTTTTGACCTTTTCTATTCTTACATCAACAGGCTGGGTGGAGGACAGGTGCTTCTAGAATGCAGTGTGGTGTACATCTGCATTAGAAATCCATTTTATCTTTGGCTAAGATGATCATTTTAATTTCAGATAGGAAATAACACTAAAATACTTAAATATACCTAAATACTCAATGGACAGACGCTGGCTGATAAATCTTTAATGCGACTGAGACTCATCTTAGATATTTGTGAAACTCTGCCTGTTTGTGTACTTATCCTACTCCTCTATGAACAGAGGCTGTAAATGGTAATTTGTAAATGAGTGTGTGTGTGTGTGTGTGTGTGTGTGTGTGTGTGTGTGTGAGCCCTAACTCAATGAAGAAAGGAATTAAAAATAGAAGGAAGATAGAATGGAAGAAAGGACCTAAGGAGACAAATGTCCGTTCATCCTTTCTGGTCCTTATTGGAAATAATCTTTCTGACAGGGAGACCCATTGATTGCCTTCTCTTCATCGTATGTAGACCTGTGCTGCTGCATTTTCAGAGATATGAGGGAAGATTGTAGTACAGAGTTTAGGAGTCACTGGATTTTACTGTTCACACACCTATTTGGCATTAGTGAACAGATATTTTCCTCAGTAAGGTGCCTATCAAGATTGTTGTTGTCAGTGAGAAGGAGATTATTGTTTTTCTGAGTTTCTAACTGCCTGTGGCATTCAGATCCTTTGGTTGGGACATGAGCTTGTTTGGGGATATAGATTTCAACTTGAGGATATGGGCATTGAGAGTCATTCATTCACGCATTCACTCAATCATTCAACAAATACTTCTTGAATGCTGACTACATGCTAAGAATTCTGCTGGGTTTATGGCTATTCTCTATATTCAAGTTGTCCATTATTTACAGAGTGATTCCAATAGTAGATTAATAATATCCAATAGTAGATTATTTTTGTTGGTAAATAATTTTTGTCTAAAAAGACACGATTGAGAGGAATTCTTTCTCTTTGTGTTCTTGTGTATATGTTTCACAAATTTTCTTCCTCTCCATATCTATTTTTGCTCCTTGTAGACCTTGTCTTGGTCTGACTATATCTGTAACACAATGATAACTGATGTCTTCTTACTTTATTCAGTCTGTGGCACTGTCTGTGAGGGAGTTTTTAAACAAATGGGAGGGAGCCAGTAAACAAACAACTGGATTGGAACACCCTCCCTACTCACCTGATCTGTCTTCCAGTGATTTCTTTCTTTACCCAAAGATAAAGGAAATATTGAAAGGAAAACATTTTGATGACATTCAGAACATCAAGGGTAATACAACAACAGCTCTGATGGCCATTCCAGTAAAAGAGTCCCAAAATGTCTTTGGAGAGTGGACTAGGCACTGGCGTTGGTACATAGCTTCCCAAAGGGAGTACTTTGAAGATCAGCCTAGTGATATTCATCAATGAGGCATGTAGCATTTTTTCTAGGATGAGTTCTCAAACTTAATTGTTAGTCCTCACATTCTGTCAACACACATGTATATACACTTTCACACAACATTATGTATTAGTTACACAAATGATAAATATATTCAGTTTTTGTACCTTGGTGTTTTCTTTCCGGTTTAATATTCTATTTGGAAATTTCTTCCATTTCAGTGTATGTAATTGACTCACTCTTCTTGACACTTGAATAGTTTTATATCATTTGAATTTGCAATAAGTTATTTAACTGATAATCTTCTATTTTTGGAGATTTCAGTTGTTTCTTTTCAGTTTTTGTTTTTGTATTGTTAATAACAATGTAGCATCAATCATTCTTAAACATACATCAGTATGCATTTTGTGAGTATATCTGCCATAAATTCTTATAAATCAAATTATAGGGTTGAAGCAAACATTTTAAATTTTGATAGATATTCAAGATTGTCTTCTGTAGTTTGTGATAGTATATACTTCCACCAACATTGTATGAGAATGCCACTTTTTAACAAACTAATATAGTGTATAATGATTTTTGTCAAACTTGTCAATAAAAAATGGCATCTATGGTTTAATTTTTTTGTTTTTGTTATTATGAATGAGGTTACCTTTACATATTTTAAAAGATATTTGTTTCTCCTTTGTTGAAAACTATCTGTTTATACACTTTACCTAGTTTTTTTTGTTAATTTGTTTTTATCTTGTTGAATCATGGGAACTCTTTATATTGATAAGAACTTATCACATTCCCTACGATACATATTTTAGATTTTTTACCATATTTTTTAATCATCTGTATTTTATTTTTATTACTTTTCTGTTTACTTTTTATAATAAAATACTTGATCCACTTAACATTTATTTTGGGATATGGTATAAGTTAGAATCCAATTTTTTCAAATGCTTTTTTCAGTAACCTTGACCTACATTATTAAATAAATCCATTTTTTACAATTGTTAAAAACTTCCTTTTGTTCCTCAATGTTATTTTAAATTTTTCTCATATAGATTACAAGATTATGGATTCTATTTGTCTTTTTTTCTTGAATATTTTATTGTTACTATTTTGCTATTGTAATTGGGATTCTTTCTTCTATAGAAGCTCTTTCATACACATTCTTACATAACTTGTAATTTGTTGCTGTTTCTACATAGGAAGGTCCTGGATTTAGGGTATTTTGTACTCATTCACATTTCTGTATTATCTTACTGTTTGGAATATAACACTCAATTGAGTCATTGGTATTTTCCATGTGTACAATTGCAACATAAAAATGATAATTTTACCGTTTATTTTCCTATTTAAATAGTTTTTACCTCTTTTTTCCTTCCTCATTATAATGGCTACTAATACCAGAACAGAGGTAAATAATAATGGTGATATTGGACAACTTGGTGTTGTTCTGGATTTTCCTGGTAATATATTAAGTGTTTTTCCACTAGGCATGATACTAACCTTAGAGTTGAAATACATATGTGTCCATTTTGTTAGGAAATATTCAACTTCCCTATTTTATTTAAAATACTTGTGCATTTCTTTTCTTGTCCTAGGTTGATTTTTTAATCAAGAGCTGATATAACATTTTGTCAAACGCCTTCTCAGTGCCTATAAAGATGCTTATCTGACTGTTTTCCTTTTAATCTATTAATATGGAGCAGTAGTGTTACATTTCGAGAATAAACCCCATTTAGTCAGGAGGATGTATTCTTTTCATAAGCTGTTGGATATTTTCTACTAATGTCTTATTTAAGATTTGCTTTGGTATTCACATGGGAGACCTAGGTGCATTGTACTTTTTATGCAATTTAAGGCTTTGATCTCATATATTGGTTTTATACAGTTTGCATGCATTAATTTTTACTTTTCTTAAATGTTATCACATATTCACTTTTTCATGGGTATTGGAAGAAACTAAAATGTGTCTACTCTGTTTTTAGGGCATAGAGTTTAATACATATAAATATGATCCATCATAAACAGTCCAACAAGCTTTCATCTCTAACCCATTGTTAATTTATTGCTTACTATTCCAGAGAATATTTTTGTGTATATTATGTAAACTCTCCTGTGCCTTAATTTCTCACTTAATAGTAAACCTTGGAAATTACACCATTTCTGTATTTTTTCTTTAATTTTTTTCTTGAAATTTTTATGACACCTGCATGGTACTGAGTGTGTAAATGTACATTATTAAACTGTTCGTTTTTAATGGGCTCTGATGTTTTCCCTTGTCTTTATTTATTAAATATAATGCTATATTAAAAAAACTTCATACATACATCAGATGTGCAAGCATATTTAAAGATAAATTACTAAGGTAATGGCTGGGACAAATATTACCAGCATTTGAAATTTTGCTGCATTCTAATTTTATAAATGTTAAAATCTAAAAAATATTGTCAGAGTTTCTAATCCCTTGCCACTTACTTCAAAAAATAAAGGCCTTTTGTTATGCTAATCACAGTGATAGGTGGTGACTCAATGGAAGGAACCCGGAATACATTAAATTGATCAGCACAAAAAGCATGTGAAGGCTTGGAAAAGAACATTGGATCCCAGGTAGGAACAGAAAAGAAGAGCAGATATAGACACCAGGAAAGGGGAGTGAACCTGAAGCAAAAGTAAGAGAGAAGACAGTAAGAATAAGGAGGTACTAGGGGCTTTTAGTCAAAATGGTGGAGTAGGTAAACACTGTGCTTAACCTTCTTTCACAACCACATCAAAATCACAATGAAACTAAAGAACAACCACCATTGAAAACCACTTGAAGTCTAGCTGAACATAAGTCCGATAACTAAAGATATACAGAAAAAGCCACATTGAGACTAGTAGAATGAGTGGAGCCATGGAATGTGATTGGTCCCAAACCCACATATGGTGGTTAAAAATTGGGAGGGATACCTCAGCTACAGAGGTACCCCCTGAGGAGTGAGAGGTCCCAACCCCACACCAGAGTCCCTAGCCTAGTGCTCCAGTGCCAGCAAGAGAACTTCCTACAATTCTGAGCTATGAAAACCAGCAGAGATTGGGGCTAAGTGAGATGGAGGGCTGCTGGAGTCCCAGGAATTTCTCATAAAGGGGTTGTACATGGGCTTACTTTCTGATGGCCTCACCTGCTCTGAACTCCAGCACTGGGACAGCAGCTTGAAAAGTGCTGGAAATATAAGGGGAGGTACTGAATTGTATGACTTCAGGGCAAGGGCTGGTAGGGCAGCTTTTTCGTAGACAGTAGTGCTGGCAGAAGCCATTGTTCCTTTTTTGAGCATCAAGAGGTATGCTTGCAGCATATCTGAGTTTCCATCAACTTAACACTGTTTGCCCTGGTGATTCCCTGAGACCCCACCCCCCTAACTTGCAGGGCCCACCCCAGACACTTCTAGAGGCTTTTATATTCAAATGACCTAACTCATGCTGCAGATTTTCCTAAAATCTCTCAAAGGTTCACAAATCCCAATGAGCAGCATCTGGCCTCAGCATGCCCTGTACTTCTTGTTAAGCAATCCTAAGCCCAGTATTAGTGGCAGCCAGTCTTGGTTCTTGGCTTAGCCTTTCCCAGGCACCTCCAAGACCAGCATAAGTGGCAACCATCTGCAGATCACTTTGTAGCTCATACTAAGTGGCCCCAGACAGTGACTGCTTTGGCCTCCACCACAGTACCGCCCAAGAGGCCCCAGAACCAACACACCTGGTGACCAGCTTCAGACTACACCAGAGCACCACTCAAATACCTCCTCAAATGACAGACACAAAGGGCAGATTCAGCAGGCACCAGAGCCCTGTTACAGTGAATCTTGCTCCATAGGGTCCCTGCACAACAGCTCCTCCACTGTAGTCAAGGCCAGTCCTCGCAACCAATCAGCCTGAGGATCAATTCCTCTCACTGATAGTTGTGGCTTTGTAGTTAAGCAACCAAATCTCAACTACAACAGGAGAGCACACATAGTCCACACAACGGAACACCTGGAGCACTTGGCTCGTGACCACGGAGACTATGACATTGGGCTCCACAGGATACGTACTACATAAAGCCACTCTACTAAAACTGGAAGATACAACAGCTCTACCTACTACATAGAAACAAAAACAAGGCAGTGGCCAAAATGAGGATACAAAGAAACATGTCCCAAATGAAAGAACACAACAAAGCTTCAGAAAAAGAACTAAACACAATGAAGACAAGCAATCTACTAGACACAGATATCAAAACATTGATTATATGAATGCTCAATGATTTCAGAGAGAACTTCAACAAAGAAATAAAAAATGGAGATAGAAAACATTTAAAAAGTTAGAAATAAATAATATAATAACTGAAATGAAGAATACATTAGAGGTAATCAACAGTAGATCAGATGAAGCAGGGGACCAAACCAGTGATTTAGAAGAGAAGAGAACACTCAATCAGAACAGCATAAAGAAAAAATGAATCCAAAGAAATGAGGACAGATTAAGGGGCTTCTGGGACAAAATCACACATACCAACATTTGCATCACAGGGGCACCAGAAAGAAAAGAGAGAGAGCAAGAAATTGAAAACTTATTTGAAGAAATAATGACTGAAAACTTCCCTAACCTGGTGAACGAAGTAGACACACAAGCCCAGGAAGTGCAGAGAGACCCAAACAAGATGAACCCAAAGAGACTCACACCAAGACTTATGAAAATTAAAATTCCAAAGGTTAAAGACAGAGAGAGAATTTTAAAAGAATCAAGAGAAAAGCCACGAGTTACCTATAAGGGAGCTCCCATAAGAGTGTCAGCTGATTTCTCAACAGAAACTTTGCAGACCAGAATCAGTAGGCATGAAATATTCAGAGTGATGAAAAGAAAGGACCTACAACCAAGATTACTCTGCCCAGCAAAACTATCATCTAGAATTGAGAGATAAAGAGTTTCCCAGAAGAGAAAAAGGTAAAGAAGTGCATCAACACCAAGCCAGTATTACAAGAAATTTGTTTCTTGTAGAAGAAGAAATGTTTCTTGAAGAAGAAGAAGAAGAAGAAGAAGAAGAAGAAGAAGAAGAAGAAGAAGAAGAAGAAGAAGAAGAAGAAGAAGAAGAAATAAAATGGCAATAACTACCGTATTTGCCGGAGTATAAGACGACTGGGCGTATAAGATGACCCCCTAACATTTCCACTCAAAATACAGAGTTTGTTATATACTCGCCGTATAAGACTACCCCCTCTTCCGCACACCTTCCACACACCAAATAACTTTCAGTTTAAAATTTGCATCATACTTCTTTCTTTTGGCTGGTGCCATGATAGGGATGATAGGGGTTTGACTGGTCGACATTTTCTATGCTGTACTGTACAATGGTGCAGTATTGTGGTTGGCTGTTGGCTGTATACAAAGCCTGATTTGATTGGTCCCTGCTCCCTGTTTGCCCGCCCTGTCACTATAGCAGTCTGGTCCACCCTTGCATCAGCATCTCCCTGGGACCTCACTAGTGCGCAAGTGCGAGCTCTTCAACATTCTAACAGGCACCATGATAGCGCAAAATCGGGAATCTTCAATGCATATGTAAAGAAATATACGGTAACCCGAATTTACCACACTCGCAAAATCGCACACAGCCGACCATACACCCAGTATGGTATCGCGATTCGCGATTTTGCACTATCATACTGGGTGTATGCTAGGCTGTGTGCGATTTTGCGAGTGTGGTAAAATCGCATAACAGCAAAATCGCATAACAGCCGAGCATACACCCAGCAGCGCTGCTGATGCCTGAACGGTATGTGGAATGAAGTGGGCGGGCATCGGGAGGCCACTATGGCACGGGGCAAGCACTATGGGCAGTCTATCTGAAGTGTACCTGGCGTATAAGACGACCCCCCCCACTTGGAGGCATATTTTTCGGGGCCAAAAAATCGTCTTATACGCCGGCAAATACAGTACATATCTATCAACAATTACTTTCTGTGTAGATGGATTAAATGTTCCAATCTAAAGGTAGGGTGGCTGACCAGATAAGAAAATAAAACCTTTCATATGGTGTCTATAAGAGACACACTTCAGATTGAAAGATACACACAGACTAAAAGGAAAGGAATGGGAAAAGATATTTCATGAAAATAGAAACAAAATAAACAAAAAGCTGGGGTAGCAATACTTATACCAGACAAAACAGACTTAAAAACAAGGCTGTAACAAGAGACAAAGAAGGACTCAGTAATCCCACTTCCTGGAATTTATGAGAAGAAACCCAAAATGGTACTTCATGGGAACGTGTGCATATATATGTTTATTGTAGCATTGTTTACAATGGCCAAGATGTGAGGCACCCTGAATGTCCATCAGTGGAAGAATGGATAAAGAGGAGGTGGTACATATGTATAATGGAATATTGCTCAGCAGCGGAAGGGAATGGGTTCTTGCTATCTGTGGTGGCATGGATGAACCTGGAGGGTACTGTACTGAGTGGAGTATGTCAGTCAGAGAAAGAGAGGTGAAACGTGATCTCACTGATATGTGGAACCTAAAGAACAAGTAAACAAACAAACAAAATAGAAACAAACTCATATATACAGAAAACATTTTGATGGTTGCCTGATGGGAGGGGGGTAGTGGATGAAAAAGGGGAAGGGATTAAGAAACATAAATTAGTAGTTACAAAACAGTCATGGGGATGTACAATAAAGCATAGGGAATATAGTCAATGATATTGTAATGACTGTGTATGGTGTCAGACACATAACAGATTTATTGGGGTCATCACATTGCAAGTTATATAAATATCTAATTACTATGTTGTACACCTAAAGCTAATATGATATTGTACATCAACTTTAATTGACAAATAAAATATTATTCAAAATAACAACATTAAAAAAAAGAAGGAACTAGTGAAAAGGTAGTAACTGCCATAGGATTTTAAATGTTGGGGGAAAAATAAGTTATTCAGACAATCTGAGGGCAAGTATGGTGTGTGATATGCAATATAAACTCCCTACTTCATCTGACAATAAAACCTATTTTTTTTAATGTACATTATTGGCCATGATTTACATAATGAATTATTTTTTCTTTTGGGAAAATATAGTAATCTGTAAAACTTATCGGTAATTTCTAAGTGACAGGCAGGCCAATCTAAAGAGGTGCTGCTACATTTGGAAGGGAAATGTGTATGTGTATGTGTCAAGGGAAGTTTGTGTGTGCATGTGTGTACACACACGTACACACTGTATTCATATATACACACATTTGTAATAATTATTTTGGAATCTCATATTAAAATTCTCTCTTAGAGTGCATAGTTTTTTATTACTTAATAGAATCATCATTTTTTGGTCATTAGTTTATAAAAAATATCAGTGATGGTTGCACAACAACATGAATATACTTAATATCATAAACTGCATATTTAAAAAAGGTTAATAAATAGTAAATTTTGTGTTATGTGTATTTTACCATAATAAAAAAAAATGGAAAAATATATACCAAAGGTAATGATATGGAAGATATAGCAGAATAACAAAAAAAATAAGTAACTCTATGATAAAATACTGATTTTGACTGTTTGGCAGACTGAGATGGAAAAGACAGTCAGGACCAATGCTAAGAAGCCGGTAGGAAAGGTGATTAAGGAAGAGGAAAACAAAAGATAGTAGGAGGCCAGTATGTGAGAAAAGAGAATCCACAAGACATTGCTGTTGAAGGTATTGTCAAGACTTTCAAGAATTTTTCAGTTTTTTTGTTGCTGCTTGGATGTACTGATTATCTCCCTCAACACACATACACCTAAGCTATATTGTCAGTAAAAATCTGTTTTGATCTTGAGGTACTTTGAGGAAAGTAAAGGACTGAGTTTGAAGCAGGGTCTTCCAAGATGCAGTGTGACAATACAAGGGGCAAGATATACAGGAAGTGAGAAGAGGCAGGGAAGTGAACAACAATGCAATGAAAGCAGGAAATCAGAACCAGAAAAGACTACATGACATAAGGCCCTCCATCATGAATCCTCAGAGATATTAGCAGAGCAATGTTTGACTTCCCCTAAAGTGTAGATGAAGACTCAAGCAAATTGTAGCAAAAAAGATTTAGACAACATGATTTATCAAGTTTTGTTTTTTTCTCTTGGTCTTAAAAATCCATATTTCTCTGACTTTCTGAGACATTGTTGTCTTTTTACATGTGTGGTTTGCTTTGGTTTAACTTAGTACTTTTCATTTAATGAGCACTCAATATTAATTAATGATAATGATGAAGCTGATGGTGGTGGTGACAGCTGAGATAGAAATGGGGCTAAAACAGCTAATTAAGGAAGAGCATTGCTGTTGTTACAGATAAGGGACATTTACACAGTAAGGATTCTTACTTGGCATATGAAAGCATCCTCTCAGAAGATAAACTTAAACAAAAGAGATAGAAATCATCATCTAACCCTCTTATCTTCAACTTGCCCATTAGGTCTGAAGAAAGAATATCACCTTAATTTACAAGTCACACTTAAGGTAGCTGCTTTCCAGTATTCAGGTTCAGATTAAAGGCCAAAGGTTTCTATTTAACCCATAAAGAAACTCTATATTCTAATTTATGCATCACTTATGTTCAAATTGAAGATTATATTTGAACTTTGGAAGCATTATATTTGATTTGTGGTTTACACTTTATTTACATTCTAGTTATTTTGGTTTTTCACTATGAATAATAAATATTTCTTTCTTTCAAAGAGACATTATTATGTAGCTGAAAAATGGGATGGAGAAAGGGAAAGCTGGTAAATTTCTAAATGCCCCAGCACACCACACCTTCGTAATCCATTCTTGGTGGGTTTTGGCTAAGAACTCTACCTTGTAATGTTGTGAAACCAGGCATCTGATACTGCATTAGAATTGTGCACCAAAACCCGTAATTGTGACTATTAACATTCATAGATTTACCTTGAACTTATGAAGCCAAAGAGAAACAAAGTCCATAACTAATTCACATATTTGGCTTAGAATCTCAATATTTCAGAGCATAAAATGCAGACTATTGCCAAGTTGTGACATAGAGAAGGGCATGTGGCTGTGTGTCAACTGGTGGTTATAGGATCATGTGACCAAACTGCAAAGACCTTTTCTGAAATCTCAGTGCTGTTGTGTGCTGTGCAGGAGCCAAGTCTTAGCTAGCCAGCCAGTCAAATGGTATTAAAAACCCAGACTACATCTAATTTGCCCTATTTCAAGAGTGAACCTGTTTTAAACAAGTCTGACTTTATTTTTAATTTTTCTATGTCTGCAAACCTTTTACTGTAATTAGAAAGGAAAGTTCTAGCATGAGAGACATGAAGAGAGGTTGAATTTGGCTGGCATTTGGTGTCTGATACAAAGCTAGCTGAGTGTCTGTTGCAAAATATGGTCTGTCATCTGAGTTGCTGGCTGGTTCTACTCTTTTTGAGCCAAGGGACAGTAGAGCATGGGTTTGCTTTCTGCTGAGTCCTTTCAAAAAAAGGTTTTGTTTAGCAGAGTTCTTAACACACACACACACACACACACACACACACACATATATCACACCAACAGTAATCCAACTCTTCCAAACAAAAACCAAACCTGGAATATTTTATGGGTATGGATGTTCACTCATAACATTTGTGTCAACTTGTTGGGGGGGGGGGGTGTCAAGTTGCAAAGAGTAGGAGGTTAAGGAAAGTTTTGGGAAAATATGAAAGGTAGGTTTAGTGTATAACAGATTCACAGGTCCATTATGTGATTACCAAATCATACACTAGTGGGCTGATTGCCAAACCTTCAGAGAAAGGCAAGAATCAGGCCAGGAGGTCTAGACTTGGTTTGAAAATCAGATTAGAAATAGAAAACTAAATGTACTGGTTAAGAACTTCGACTCTTGGAGTCAGACAAATTTGGGTGTCTTACTAGTTCTGTGACAATGAGAAATTTGATTCACCTCTCCAAGCCTCAATTTGTTTCAGTTTCCTTAGCTGTAAAAATGAATAATGGTATTGATTTATTTTATTAGTTGACATTTTACTGTAAGGTGGAGCTATTAATTAATTTGCATCAGTATAAACTTGTAGATTTCTCTTTTATTTCAATGGTTATGATCCATTACTACAAATATTTATTTTAATGTTCAAACTGTCCCATATTTGGCCAGTGAGAACTCTTTCAAACTAACATCTATGTTCTTTTGACGTGATCCTTTCTTTTTTCTTAAGCATTTCCTTACTTTCTGGAATCAAAAGTTCTTTTAATCCACCTTGGTTTTCCCTACCTAAGCCCTGGATTCAGCCATTTTTCTAAAGAGCCCTAGTTCCTCTAGTGGAAAATGGTAAATAGAAACAGAAGGTTGGGTGATAAGCATGCTTATTGCTACTGGGATGTCACTACTCTTAGTTTTCCTTAGTGGACAGTGCTAGAAAATGATACATATTATAGAGAAATTTTATACTAACCTCTTGATTTCTAATCTAAAACCACAAGGTTTATTCTAGCTTTCCCCTACTCCATATTGCATTTCTTACCTTTCACAGTGAGAACCCTAACTCCTCAACATAATTATTTATATGTGCAAGTCCCTGAATTTAGAAAACTTCTGTTCTACTGAATATCTCCTTGCTTGAATGTCTTACTTTTGTGAGTCCTGGCTGCCATCATGCTGCCTTCCAATCTCTCTCGAGTCTGTCTGATAAATTTCAGTTAAGAGTGAAGGAAGAAAAAAAAGAAAGGAAGGAAGGAATGAAGGGAAGGAGGAAGTGAGGAAAGAAGGAAGGAAGGAAGAAAGGAAAGAAGGAAGGAAGGAAAGAAAGAAGGAAGGAAGGAAGGAAGGAGCAGAAAGAAGAAAATGAATGTTTTTAAATAGGAGTTAAATAGGAGCTTCTCAAATGCTGAAGCTGGGAGGAGCTGTAGAAAGTAACAATTTATCTCTTATTAGTACAAAATGGACAAAACTTTACCTTTCCATCAAGTAAAGAAAACTGATAAAGACTATAAAAGAGAAAGACAGAAAAGAAAGAAACAGAGAAACAGAGACAGAGAATCAGAAAAATATGTAAAGTGAAATAGAAGAAGTAATCCAGAGTTGACAATTTTAGTCTCAGCCTTACTAGAAGTGTATGTGTTGAAAACAGAAATAACTGAAGAAAAACCAGAACAAAACCTTTAAATTACAGAGCCAGTAGAGAATGATTGAGTTAGTCTTCTGGGAAAAAACATATTTACATTAAGAGACTATCATACTCTTACAAATCACTCTCTTTCATTATTCAGTATTTTTCTTTTTACTCCGTTCACTAGAAATACGTTGGAAATCATGTTCCTCACTACCAAATTGTCAGAATTATATTTGTTATTCTTACATCCTAATTTCAACTAACAATTGAATTTTTGACATTCAGGTGTGCTCTGAAATATAAGATGGTTTTTTGCATCCAGTTTGCATAATGATAAAGAATATATAAGGGGTGTTGTGAATCACAGATTTTTATGCATAATTGCATGCTACCCACGTGTATGCCACTAAAATTGTTAAGATGTCATGAGATAGGTTCACTTAAAAATTTATAAGAACCATTACTCTGTTTTAAAATATCAGACAAAATTATAAAGTCAATAGAATGTCTCAATAAATTTTAATTTAACATCATACTGCATCAAAATTGACTACTTCAAAAGTGGTTATTGAGTCAAAGAAACATATATATAACTTTGTAAAACTAACATCAAAACAGACCTCACCTTTTAAGGTAAGAATCCAAATAGATGGGAAAGTATATGTTTTTGTGTTAGGCCCATTTAAGCTGTAATCCTTGCTCTGCTACTTAGAAGCTATGTGACCTTAACCAAAGTACTTCACCTACCTGAGCCTCAGTTTTTTCATCATAAAATTATTGTAACAAAATCTTTTACAGGAGATTATAATGAGGTTTAAACAAAATAACCTATATAAGTACTTTTCAGCACAAGTATTGGCATATATATTAAGTCCTAAATAAGAAGTAGTTATTATTACAATTAATCAAAAATTTTGTGTATAAACATTCATTCTTGGACTTCCAATACCGAGAAAAGCAGACTAGTAAATTCACGCCAGTCTTTATGTAGAAGAGAACTAAAAATGTCGGGTGAAATTTTTTTCAAGTCCCAAAAAAATAGCATTGTCTTAAATATATCAAAGGTCTAATGAGATATTGAGGAATTATCAGGCTGAGATTGTAGAGGGGATGAGACTCCAGAGAGATGAGTCTGGAACTTATTGATTTTTCCAAAACCAAAGAGACAGCTAAGAGTCAGACCTGTACTCTTAATATCATTAAATCTATTGAAACAGAGTCATGGTAATGGCCCTGTCATGACTGAGAATCTGATATGTTTTTCTCCACTTTGGGATAATATGTAGAAATGATGATTGGTAAATATCAGATTATATATAATATATATATATTATTATTATAATCTATATATAGATTATATTATATATCTGATATGTTATATATAAATATATATATTATAATCTCTCTATATATATATCTGATATATATATATATATATATATATATATATATATATATCAGATTCAAAAAGAGAACAGACTAAATATTTAAAGCTAAAAAGGGCAGATTAGAAATTATTTAATAAACAATTAGCAGAATCAGATAAGTGAAAAGAAAACATCAAAAAGAAAATGCAGAGACACAGATAAACAGAAAGTGGAGAAGATTAGGTACAAGTATAGAATGTATATTGAAAATCAAATATTCATATGATTGGAGTCCTATAGAGAGAATGAAACAGAAAACTACTGAAAAGATGATAGTTGATAATTTTCCAGAACTGTCAAAAAAATCAATTTACAAGTTCAGAATCCCAATGGATCTCAAGTAGGGCAAATAAAAAGACATTTAAAGAAAAATGCACCACAGTAAAACTGCAAAACAGCAAAGACAGAGGGAAAATATTAAGCATAAAGGGGGAGTCAAATATATCCACAAACGTTCATCAGAAGTTAAACAGCTAATAATTTGACAACAGCAGTAGCAGTCAGACGACAATAGCAGAACAGCATTTTCAATGCATTAAGGCAAGAAATAAACACACTTGTCTTCAAAAATAAGGATCAAACACACACACACACACACACACACACAGGCACACACAAACACATAAATAAAAAAAAATATGTTAACTACTACTGACCTGCAATAAAGGAAATTGGAAAGAATGTTCTTCAAATAAGAGGAAAATTGTGCTAGAGGGAAACAGAGGAAAGGTCATAAATACAGGAATGTTTGAAGAAAAAATAAAATGGTATATGTATTTGTAGATTTCAAAGAATTTTGATGTTACAAAACAATATCGTTTGAAGTACATAGACATAAATATACATACATAGCTGGCTACCAAGAGAGAGACAGATAGTAAAATGCATAATCAAATAACAGAGGTGTCAAGTTAAATTATTCTAAGTTTCTTGACTGGTCTGGAAAAAAAGGTAAAATTATTACTAATATTAGACTGGAATAAATCTAATGTTATTGATGCACAATGTCATTCTGGGATAACTACTAAAAGAACAGCAAAATGGTATTATAAATTGAAAACAAATAGCAGGAAATAAAAAGATAAAATTAGTCCAGAAGAAACAACAAAGGAGAAAAAAGGACATCAACACTGGACAAATATAAAATATAACATATGATGTTGTATATATTTGTGATTATGTAATTACATTAAACATAAAAGAATATATGCTGTAGTTAAAATATAAAGAATATTAGAATGTACTAAAATAGTTGTTTGCTGTTAAGAGAAACAACTTCTAAAACATAAGAAAAACACATTATATACATACATATGTATAATTTTTGGATATATATATGTATATATATATGACTCAACATATATGCATATATAAAAGGATAACCAAAAGAATGCTAGTGTTGATACATTAGTAACAGGCAAGCTAGATTTTAAGGTAATTACATAATTGTAGATAAAGGAATTCACTATATAATGATAAACATTTTAATTCATCAGAAAGATAGGTGATTCTGAATATCCACAAACTTAATAACAGCTGGAACTTACATAATGTAATGCAAAACCAGACAGAACAGGAAAAAAATATAGCCACACTTAAGATATTTTATAACGTTTTTTCTGTAATGAACAGAATATGACAAAATATAAATAAGAATATAGCAGATACAAACAACACATTAGGCTGAATTAGCATGTAGGACAATGCTACAAAAAAGTGGTGCCTATATAAGATTGGTGTAGGTCCACAGGCCATTTCTTCCACAAGTAAGAAAAATTGAAACGAAGCTTTGGGAACCCTGAATAGACATTTAATAAGATAAATTTTATGTTTTGGTTTTTTTTAATCTTATAATAAAAAAATCTGAGCTTGTATTTTATGTCTTTTCCATTTCATTTTTCTAATAATTATTTTACAAAATTATTGGCTTAAAATATTGAAATTTTAAAATCTGATCCATCACTGCAGGTGGTTTGAGAAGTATATAAAATGATCATATATATATATACATATATATATATATATATATACATATATATATATGTATATATATATATATATTCCTTTAACAACTCCCTTTAACAACTGAGGAATAAACCATTCTTTTCAAGTACACATGAAACATTTACTAAAATAGACCATAAATTGGACCATAAAGACAAAATTAACACACCTCAGAGGACTGATACCATATATGGTATGAAGCTAGAAGTCAGTACTAAAAAGGACAACTTGAAATTCCCATGTATTTGGAAATTAAGAAAAACACTCTAATCCATGTGTCTGAAACAAGTCACGTTGAAAAATTTTTAAATAAAGTTCAATTTAAAATAATACATGTCATGACTTTCAATGTAAAACAATATTTGAAGGAAAATTTGCATCTTTTAATGCGTATATTAAGAACAAATAAAGGCTAAAATTAATGATCTAAACATCCATATCAATAAGTTATGAAATTAAACCAAAAGAGTATAGAAGGAAGGAAATAATAAATATTTTTTAAAAACAAGTAGAAAACAAACATGTAATAGAGAGGGTTAACAAATATCAAGAAGATTAATGAAAATAAAGAAAGAGAAGGCACAATTACTTTCTATCACGGATGAAAAGGAAGACATTACAAAAGTTACTGCAGACATTAAAAATTAATGAATAGATTATAAATGTCATGCCAAAAAGATGACAATCTAGATGAAATGAATAAATTCTTGGAAAACTACAACTTACTAAATGTGACACAGAAGAAACAGAAGATCTTTTTAGCCCTATTAGTATTAAATAAATTTAATTGCTAATTAAAGTCTTTCTACTAAGAAAACGTCAGATCCAGATGGTTTCATCAATGATTTCTACCTAACACATACAGAAAATATCTCCAATTTTATACACACTTCTCCAGAGAATAGAAAAAGAAGGTACACTCCTCAACACATTTTATGAGTTTTCAATAACCTTTGCATCAAAACCCGATAAAGACACTAAAAAAAGATATTAGAAGTCTCTCTCACTAATAAACTAAATTTTAACAAATTGATTCTAGCAATATCTAAAGAGAATAACATCATGAGTTTTGTTCCTATGCATGCAAATTTTTTTTTGTTCCTATACATGCAAATTTTAACATTAAAAAAACAAAGTATTTAATGTAACTTATTAAATCCAAAAATCATGTGCTTATAGAGGCTGACACAGCAATTGATAAAATACAATATGTACATAAAAATAAAAACCCTTAGCAAAATAGGGGGAAAAAATCCTAATCGGATGATGATCTATAAAACTACAGTATTTTAATTGTAAATGTTGAAAGTTGTGCCTTTGAAATTGGAAATAAGAAAAGGATGCATTCTATTATTCTATGCAAAATTGCATTTGAGTTTCTAACCAGTGCAGTAGGACAATACATATGTATGTACATACATACATACATACATATATACATAATACACTAAGGATTAAAGCAAACAGGAAAATTTTCACCAAAGATATTATTTGTACACAGAAAATCTAAAAGAATTAAAAAATAAAAGATTTATAAGAAACTTCCTAAGTTTTCCGAATACAACATTAATATACAAAAATCAATTTTCTTTTTATATACTAGTAACGATTAGAAGACTTCAAAAAAAGAAAATCCTAATTGTAATAACGAAAATATAAACTACTTTGAAATAAGCCCAGCATAAGCAGTGCAAAATGTCTATGGGAAAAACTATAAAACTTTATTGAGAGTTATAAAAGAAGTCCAAACAGTTGAGAGATACACCATATTTATGGAGTAGAAGATTCAGGAGTATAATGACATAAATTCTCCTCAAATAACTCTAGAGATTTAGTGTAATCTCCTATGTAGTCATCAGAATGGCAATTTTTAAAATCTCTGATAACACTGAGGCAAAACTAGTTCTGTGGTATAGGAATTTTTACATATGTACCAAAAACATAAAAGTAGGGCTACTCGTTAACTCAAGGAGTGAAAGGACTGGGTACTTGGGGAACTTCTGGGAGGCTAGCAAGGGTCTACTTCTTGACCTGAACTTTTTCAATGATGTTTGCTTTTCAATAATTTGTTAAGATGAAGATCTAGATTTTAAAAACATTTCTCTCTGTTATATTTTACAATAAAATAAATTTAAAGAAAAGCACTCAAACTAAACTATATGCAGGGGGGAAAAACCTATTATTACTTTAACTCTGTGAAAATAGAAAAAGCCAGACAGTAAACAGCATAAAGATTATTTCATTAGCCACCTGACATCTTGCCTTCATCTCTCTTGGACAAAATTCTAGAAACTATTGGCTGACAAATTTTAGACACATAAACAATAACAAAACCTGGGCATGATCAGTACATGCTTATAAAAATAAATGGTTATGTCACATTTACTGTTCATTTTTGGACTACATCAACTTGTAGGATTCATGGCTATGTGGATGGTTTCAGAGGATTGGGATGAAACATTAAGTAAATATTTACGGTGAGAGAATCCTTCTCCATCTAGCTCTTTGTCTTGCTTTACTTTTCCACAGCATCTATCAATATAGGACATTATACTTTATTTATATATTGCTTTTTTACTTGTTAAACCATAAACTCCTTGAGGGCAAAAGCTTTTAATTTGTTTACCACTGTATCCACAGCACTTAGAATAATTCCCGAAACATAGTAGGTAGCCAATAAATATTGTTGAAAGAATAAATAAATTCATTAATCCATAGTATTTGCTATATTTCTAAATAATTTGCTTATGACTGAGAGAAATGCTCCTATTTATTTACTGAAAGAGGTTTTGTTGGTTTGGTTTTCCTCTTCAAGTAAATTCTATCTTTGGCCTTAAGAGAACTAGTTCAGCCGGTTTATACTCTAGATAGACATTAGCCCCATGACCAAAAAGTACCCCAAAGGTTTTCAAGCAAATTAGAGAAATCTTGGCTATTTGATATGCAAATATCCTTTGGCAGTAAACATCTCACCAATATCCTCATTTTCTTGGATGTCTACTGAAAATGTCTACTGATTTTCATAAGGTATGTGTAGATAACAAAAGACTGATGCTAGCACAAGGTAAGCCTGCTTAAATTTGGAAGGCAACTGAGAGAGACCCTGGTCCTGACTAATTCTTGCCTGTAATATATACCCAGAAATATGAAAGTTTTGAACCCAAAGATATCCATAAGGCATTGTGCAAATTTTTTGGTTATGCTCATTCTAATTCCAAATAGTGATTAAGCATTGGTCATGGTGGTTCCTGGGAACATCCTACTGCTTTATTAGTAAGTCACCTTAAAATATCTTTTATTTGCTTTTCCTCTTTGAAAATAAAACAAAATAAAATAAAAACAATCCCATGAGACACCACAGTATACACTTTGTCTTTATTCAGTTATAGATAATCATTTTAAAGCTGACCTCCATTTTTCAGAATTATTTGTTCCGTTTGGTAGTCAGAAGTTACTGGCACACATTAAAATGTGTCTCTACTAGAACTTCTGTCTGTATGACTTGGACTTTATATTTACATTGAAGGGAAAAATAATTTGATCACAACCCTTTTCAGTATTATTTGATTTTCCCCCCATCCTTTGGTCTGAATTGAGAGGACTGAAAATAGTAAACTATTGAGTGGCTTACTGATTTTTTCTGTCTATTAAAAGCTGAAGATATAGCTTCTAAACATTGCCTTGAGAAAAAAAAACGTACTTTCAATGAGAGACATTAGAAAATGCATGATATGCAAATAAGCTTTTGGCCAACATAAAGCACACTTCTGAACCTTTGTCTGTATAATAACTCTATTCAGACTTCAACAAAAATTGAGATCCAAACTACTCCACAAACACTGATAAACTAAGTAAATAATATTATTCCAAGGAGAAATGATCAACATTTGAATAAAGTATCTTCAATAATATAAATCCTTTCCATATTGTTGAACCATTCCAGTTTGTGTGTTAACATAAGTTCTGAATGCTAATGGTACTGTTTTCTCCCTGTGCTTTCACTTAAAGTCTTTCTCCATCTTTAGTGTGATTGGATGCTTCAATATATCGCTTTCCCCTCGATATCTTTTAATCTTAAAATCATTTCCCATAACTTTTTGGAAGAGAGTGGTGATCAGAAATAATAGTTATTGCTTTCCAGTATCTGAGTTGTTTCCAATTTTTGAAATTACAGCTAAGCATTCATATTCAGGTACATAAGTTGAACATAAGTTATTTTTATGTTCAGGTACATAAGTTGAACATAAGCTTTTGAACATAAGTTATTTTTTTCTCCCATGTAATCAACTATGCATAGAATGTTGGGTAATATAATAAATGTATGTTTAACTTTATTTAAAAATTTGCCAAAATTTTCCATACTACATTTTATACTGTACATTTGTGCACACTGAACATTTTTCTGTACATATTATACTCCCATTAGATATGTATGAAATTCCCATGGCTTCACATTCTCATTAGCACTTGGCATTGCATGTTTTTCTTTACTTTTTTACAATTCCAATAGGTGTATAGTGTTATCTCATTGTGGTTTAATTTTCATTTTCCTAATGGTTAAAAATGTATTAACATACTTAATTAATCTATATATTTTCTTTAGTGAATGATGCACTCAGGTCTTCTTTTACTTATTTTCTTTTTCTTTTTTTTTTGGAGTGTTATTTGAGAGTTTTAAAAAAATTGTTGTTTTATATACAAGTCTGTTGTCAGAAATACGATTTTTATGGACATATGCATTCATTTCACTTAGGTAAATACCTAAAAATCTTGATTGTATGGTAGATGTATGTTTCACTTTTTAAGAAACTGTCAAACATGACCAACCAGAGTTTATCCCAGGAATGCAGGGTTGGTTTAATATTTAAAAGTCAATTACCATATTAAAACATAACTAAAAAACAATTTATCATTTGGTGAAATCCAACATTTTCCCTGATTTTTTTTCTTTAAAAGCTCTCAACAAAATAGGAATAGAAGAGAACTTCCTCAACCTGGCAAAGGCATCTATGAGAAAACATCAACTGACTTCATACGTAAGAAAGAAAGACTGAATACATTACTTTAATATGAAGAACAAGACAGAGATATGCATTATTGTCACTATTATTCTGTGTTTATTGGAGGTTCTGGTCCATGCAAAAAGCCAAGAAAAAGAAATAAAAGAGATCTATATTGGGGAAAAAAAGAAAAATGCTATTTGTAGACAATATTTGTAGAAAATGTGATGAAATCTACAAAAAGGTTAACAAAACAAATTAAGTGAGTTTAGCCATGTTGGAAGATACAAGATCAATATACATACAAAAATCAATTATATATCTATTCACTGGCAATAAACAATCAGAAATTGAAAAACACCTCTACTTACAATAGCGTAAAAATATGACAAAAGATGTAAAAGACCTAAAAATTGAGAACTTGTAAAACTTTGCTTAGAAATTTATAAAACCTACATAAATGTAGAGATATACCATGTTTATAGTTAGAAAGACTTGGTATTGTTATAACATCAGTTATCTCCAAATTGATCTACAATGTACTTACTCTCAATCAAAATCCCAATAAGTTTTTCTGACAAAAATTGACAAGCGGATCCTGAGATATCTGTGAAAATGTAAAAAACATAGTATACCCAAACAAATAATCTAATTTTACAGACTCATTATAAAGTGTGGTATTGACATCAAGATAGACAAATAGAACAATAGGATAGAATAGAATTCAGAAACAGAGCCATACATATATTGAAAAAGGATCAAAATAGAGAAATGATAGTCTTTTCAACAAATTATGATAGAACTATTGCATATACATTTACAAGAAAATTACCCTTGATCCCTATCTCTCACTGTGAACAAAATTAAACAAAAAATAGATTATAGATGTATATTTATAAATAGATGTATATTTATAAAAGTCTAAAATATTTAGAAAAATTAAGAGAATATTGACCTTGAGATAGGCAAAAAAATGTTAAATATGAGATAAAAATCACAATCTATAAAGAGAAAATTGATACATTGAAATCCATCAAATTTTAAAATGAATACTTTTCAAAAACACTGCCACAAGGAGGAAGACCTAAGCCAAAGACATCAGTACTCTACTGAACAGTAGAGGTGATAGTGGTAATCCTTATCTCTTCCCAATCTTAGGGCAAAACCATTATCTTTTATCATTATGCATGATGATATTTCCTACGGGTTTTTCTGAGATGTCTTTTATCAGGTTAAGATTCCCTTTTATTTTGTTTTGCCGAGAGTTTTAATCAGGAATGGATGTTGAGTTTTATTTAAAAAGATGCTTTATTATCTATTGAGATGATTATATTTTTTATTATCTTTTTTAGTTTGTTAATATGGTGAATTACATTAAATGATGTGTGTATGTGTGTGTGTGTTTCTATTTTTTATTGTGATAAAATGAACATTAAAAATTTTGCCATCTTAACCACTATTAAGTGTACAGTTCAGTGTTACTAAATATATCCATAATGTTATGTAAGTATTACAACCATCAATCTCCATAGCTCTTTCATCTTGTAAAACTGAAACTCTATATCCATTAAACAATAACTCACATTCCTTCCTCACCCAAGCCTCTGGCAACCACCATTCTAGATTCCATCTCTATGATTTTGAATACTCTAAGCATCTCATATAAGTGGAATCACACAATATGAGTCTTCTTATGATTGGCTGGCTTATTTAATGTAGCATCATGTTTTGATCCATGATATAGCAGATATCAGAATTTCCTTCCATTTTAAGGATGAATAATATTCTATCATTTGCATATCCTACATTTTGCTTATACATTCATCTATTGAAGGATGCTTGGATTGATTCCATGCTGTAGCCATAGTGAATAATGCTGCTATGAACCTGGGTATATCTCTTTGAGATCATTCTTCCAATTCTTTGGGGTATATACCTAGAAGTTGAATTGCTGGATCACATAGTAATTCTATTTGTAAGGTTTTGAGGAACGGCTATACTGTTTTTTATAGTGACTATACCATTTTACATGCCCACCAAACGTGCACAGGTTTCCAATTTCTCCACATCCTCACCAAAACTTATTTTCTGTGCTTTTTTTTTTTTTGGAGGGTCGAGGGGGTTTAAAGTAATAGCCATCCTAATGGATGTGAGGTGGTGTCACGTGTACTTTTGACGTGCATTTTTCTATGATCATTGATGAGCATCTCTTCATGTGTTTGTTGTCCTTTTGTGTATCTTCTTTGAAGAAATATCTATTCGAGTTCTTTGCTCACTTTTACATCAAGTTGTTATTTATTGCTATTGTTGTTGAGTTTTAGGAGTTTTCAATATATTCTAGATATTGCCTTAATAATACATAATTTGTAAATAAAGAGGGTGCCAAAAAATGTATACACATTTTAATAAAGGAAACACTGTGTTAAAATTGTAACACTCAATATATACTGATAACAAAAGATAAATACAAGTCATGTTTGACTTCCGCAATTATAAGAGGTGCTCAAAGTATAATTTTAATACAGTTTTTGCTTTCTTAAAATGTGTATATATTTTTTTTGGCAGCCTCTGTATTTTCTCCCATTTTGCTGGTTGCCATTTTACTCTATTGATATCTTTTGACTCACAAAATTTTCATGGAGTCCCACTTGTCTCCTTTTTCTTTTGTTGTCTATGCCTTTGGTGCCATATGTAAAAAGTCATTGCCAAATCAAATGTCATGATGCTGCCCTTTTTTCTAAGAGATTTCTTCTTTCAAATCTTACATTTAGGTCTTTGATCCACTTTGACTTAATTTTTACATATGGTAGTAGGTAAGGGTCCAGTGTAATTCTCTTGCACTTGGAAATCCAGTTCTCCCAGAACTGTTTGTTGAAAAGACTGTCCTTTCTCTATTGAAAGGTTTTGGTACTCTTGTCAAAAATCATTTGATCATATTTGGAGGGTTGAATTCTGGGCTCTCTATTCAATTTCACTGGTCTATCTGTCTGTCTTTTTGTAAGTACGTATATGTACAAAGAGATCTTGGTTCACTACATCAGTTGTGAAGCCAGATAAAGTGTGACAAGGAATTCATACTGTTCAGACACTCATTTAAACAAATTCTTCATTCCATAAACATTGCCTCAGCTTTCAAACATAAATAAGGAAAGATGAACTGTTCATATCATTTCTCCAGATGTTTTCTGTTTTTAGACTGCATTTCACAGCTGGGACGATGATCACTGAATCCTGGGAAAGGAAGAACTCTATAGCTCAACTTTAATAGAGAGAAGGTTCTCTGGCTGTGAGGTGGAAGCAGGTGGACTCTATGTTTTGCATTTTTTACTCATAGAGCAAAATTCTTCATCAAGTAGTAGGGAAAAAACTGCCAGTTACTATTTCCTAAATGCATAAAAAATCTTACACAAAGAGTTTAGATCCGATATTATTTTTTTTATATTTTGGACTAAATACTGATAAAAGAAAGTATCTACTAAAACCATGAAACTAATCCTTGGTCTTGAAGACCTAGATGTAGTCACAGCTATTGGTGAGCCTTGCTAAAATTAGCCTGTGAGGTTAAAAATCCAAATACATCAATTGTTCATTAACTTAGAATGTCTGTTAATTTTCTGATTAACAGAGGTTTTAACTTCACATATGAAGCTAAAACGTTCTCTTTGGAAAAGATTTGCTGCTTAAAATTCTTGGGGTAGTGGTTAAGTTCCAAAGGAAACTCTCATATAACCAAAGATGATCGTGAACTTGCCCTTCATAATAAAATGGCAAATGATTTAATATTGGGGGTGTGGAGGTATATCTAGTACTCTAAAGGATCCAGAAAGATTGAGCACATGGAGGAAGGATGAAAGATTGCAGAAAAATCTCATTTGGGCCATTTGGTAAAGGAAGGACCATAAGCGTTCTTTTTCCAATTTGACAATGCATCAAAATCTCAGGGGTGCCTGATCAAAATGCAGTTGTTTAATTTTATGCCAGACCTACTGAATCAAAATCTCAAGACATGAAGCTTCTTAGTCTTCATTTTCAACAGACTTCACAGGTGATTATTATACTTAAAACTTAAGAGCCACTGGAATCAGGAAAACAGATGTCATACGGGAATTGGGGCAACATAAATAGATACACTGGTGTAACATGAATATATCTTCAATAAAGATGAGCCAAATTATGAAATGCTAGATGGAAAAGGGTTTCTTGTGGAAATTAGTGAAATAATTGAGTTCTACTAACTAATTTTTATGGTACCCAAACAATCATCCCATGTGGTTGAAAGATAATTGTCATCAAAATTATAGTAAAATTATTTGGGTTCATCTTTTGTTTCAGAAAAAAATTTCTCTAATATGAATCTACTATTTTGTTAGGAAGGACAGTCAAGTGAAGATAATCTAATTTTTCTTTGCTGATTGAAGATCTTGCACTTTCTCGAGGTCATAATTGCGATCATCATTTTACATTTGCCAGTGATGATACTGTAGGTTATCATAAATCTCCTATCACAAATATAATAGGAGATTGGGCTAAATATGTATTGATGTCTAAAGTATTCTCAGAGAGCAACTGGCCTCAGTAAGGTAAGACTGGGTACTGAAATTGTTGAGTGAATTGGAATCTGGAATCCCACAGCCACAGAGGGTATGAATGAGGCTGGAATGAGTTTCTTTCAAGATGTCCAAAAGCTGTCGTCATAGAACTAGATTGAAGGAAAGAAGATGAGAGCAAAGAGTGCCATCAAACGTGGCACTCAGAGTCCCAAAACGTGGACAACAGAGTCCCATTTTGCACTAAGTTGGAATATAAAGAGATTATCTTTCATCCTCAGTTTGTTGTTGCTAGCAAATATCCAGCACTTCTATTCATTGTACCAACTAGCAGCTATCTAAAAATGACTCAAAACATGAACTCAACCAATGTGTGTGAGTGTGAGTGTGTGTGAGTGTGTATGTGTGAGTGTAGTGTGTGTGTGAGTGTGTGCGCTAGTGTGGGGTGTGTGTGAGTGTGTGTGTGAGTGTGTGTGTGTGTGTGTGTATGCGTGTGTTAGCCCAATTCTGGAAGTTTGGAAGAGAACATTTTGGCTAATTGAAGGTGCCAGTTACTTAATTGGGCTTCAGACCATGCATTTTTCTTCTTTGTTCACATTTTGCTGGTTATTTTAAAAAATACTTAGTCTAGGATGAGGGATATACAGTAAGAAGAAGAAGAATCAAGGATGGATAAGGGATAATAGCAGAAGGAGTTATCACTGAATGAAAAGAACGTAAATTTGTGGCAAATCAAATTCTTTTTTATTTTTTCAAAATGAAGTAGATTTCATCATTTTTCCTTATTATGAATACTATTCTTTTTTTAAAGGTCAGAAAATATGGAAAAGCAAAGACTACTCTTTAAAATTAATAATTGGAATAAGCCTATTACCTCGAATATAACTATTGTAACCTTGGCAAATGTATTTTTACAGTCCTATGTGCACACAAATGCATATATTCAACAGTTTCATTTTTATAATTTACAAAAATGGGATCATACTTTAGTTTGGTAATAAATAACTGATATCTACCCACTTTTGATCTACAAAAAGAACAGTTTCATATGGTTCAAACTATATATTCTATTTTTCAATCTGTTTATTTTTCATCTGAAAATATGTCATGGTTATCTTTCTGTAATAAATTACTGTAATTTCTGCATAGCTCTTCATTATGTGGAAATTTACTAACTAATCCTCTTTTATTGGACATTTAGATTTTCATTTTTTCATATTACTAATAGTGCTTCGAAAAACGTTCTTATAGCTAAAATCTATCCCACATACTTCCACCTCCCCTTGTCAAGGGACACTTTCTCATAAGTACAATCTTTGGATGAAAAGACGTGTACTACAAATCCATTCTTTTAGCCTACTATTATATTTCTACAAATGCTCTGTGCTGTTTACTTTCTATGGCTGCATCTACATGCAAATATGAGTTTTGTTATTCACTATTAATATGCTGAATGTAATAATACAATATTTTTAACGAACAAGCTTTGAAATTACCTTTTTCATCTTCGTGTGTGTGTGTGTGTGTGTGTGTATGTGTGTTGGCAAAATCATAGGTCCTAACTATATTGATATCATTATATTTTTATTCTCTTGGTTCAAAAACATTAATGCTATAAACAAGGCCTGCATTACTATTATTTCTTTGCTGATTAAAGATCTTGAACTTTCTTGAACCAGATGAAACCCTCTCTCATTCTTCATGTGAACCCCTCAGGTGAAAAGGAATTGCGTGAGAAGGATTTAAACAAAATTCCTGGCTTCTTTTCTACATTGGGCCTGTAGAAAACTTGTCTATAATTGCCTTCACATTTTCCAGCATCCATGTTTCAGTTGTCTATCATAAATATCAACTAAATCTTAAGGAGTCTTTCCTCACCTATCCTTGACTGTTTAGTCAGAAAGCAAAGATAATAAAACTTGCAACATCAATTTGCGTCATAACCCAGAGCCAGGCTTCATGTTGAAGGGCTGTGGAATTATAAAGTATTATTACTGCTTTGTTGAAAAAAAAATAATTGAGGAATGTAGCCATAGATCATTCAGTGATTCAAGAAAGCTGGGGTATGAGAAGCATATGACTTCACTGATATGTGGGATATAAAACTGACAGCAACAAAGGAAAAAGACTAACAAATAAAGAAACAAAAATTTATAGAAACAGACAACAGTTTAGTGGTTACCAGAGGGTAAGGGGGAAAAGGGGTGGTAGAAGTGGGTAAAAGGGGTCAAATATATGGTGATGGAAGAACTGACTCTGGGTGGTGAACACACAATGTGACATATAGATGCTGTATTACAGAATTGTACACCTGAAATCTATGTAATTTTACTAACCATTGTCACCCCAACAAATTTTAATTAAAAAAACAAAAAACAAAAAGGCTGAGGCAGGAACTATATAACTGATTAGGATTTAAGGTAAATAGCAAAGAATGCAGTGTCTTCCCAGAAGTTTTGCAAAGTTAGATTGGATCTGATATAGCACTCTTGGTAGTGAGCCAGGTCCGGAAATGTCTGAGGGGCTGGAGGCTAGACATCTACTCTAGCAACTCTTGAATCTGCTGTCTTACATGCTTTGCCATTTTCCCAGGGTTATTGACTTGACTTTGGCTGCCCTAAAACTTCATACATGGCTTTTTACGCTATCACAGAGTCGCTTTCTGTATGTGTCTCTCCCTGCACACTGCAGGAAACATGGAGGTGAAGACACACAGCCAAGGGGGTGCGGATGAATAGATCAATAAAGCAATGCTATTTTTTTAATCACAACTCTTTGTCAATTTTAGTCAAAGCTTGGGTCAACAAGAGTTGACCCATGTGTTCCCAAATTGAGAACCAAAGGTAGGAGTGAAGAAGATCCCAACACAAAATAACTTTACAATTTTATTAATTCAATCATTTTTTATCAGAAGGTAATGTTTAAAATAAGCATCAAGAACAAGATTAAATGGGAAAGAAGATACTAAGTTGTGACAAAAAGGAAAATTTTTAAACGGCATGGAGTTGGGGGAATAAATGGGATGGGATGGAAGAAAAGGATTGGAAGAAAAAATACTACCAGGAAACCAGTTCTCTTTCTTCCCACCATATATTAGTCATTTGCTATACATAAGATAATGAGCCATTTCCTTCTGACTCATAGATTGTATCTTGGAAAAGCTCAGTTTTGATTTTAGCTTTCTTGATGATCAGTTTCTGTGTGACATGCAGGGAAATAATCAGAGAAATCCAATATCAAAGTAGCTAACTCAGCTGGGCCATAGCCATTCTGAGAATTAGAGTCAGAAGTCAAAGGGTCCAGGTGGTTTTTTGAAACACAGTTGTGACCACAGTTTCCCCAGCAAAAGTCTAGAGACTGATGGAAATGCTAAGACTGCCATCCAGAAATGTATGCTCAACATGCAAAAGCCCCCTGGCATTTATAACATTTTCTCTAATACTCCAATTTCCTGACTCCAGGCCTTTGAACTTGCTCTTCCCTCTGGCCACAATGTCCCCACACCCTCATGCACCTAACTCTTTGTATCATCAGCACAAATGTCACTTTCTCAGAGTGGTTTTCCCCATTCATTCTATCTGATATTAAACTGCTGCTACCCAACCCCTTTTTCTCAATAGTCATACTGTTTTATTTTTTTTCATGGTTCTTACCAGTATATGTCATTTGTATATGTGTTTACTACCTGTCATTCCTCAATGGAATATAAGTTCTAGGAGAAGGGGAACTTTGTCTTAATCATCACTACAGTGCATGGTAGACACCCAATACATATTTATTGAATGAACAAATAAATGAATGAAAACAGATGAAAAAATGAATGAATGAATGAATGAGGATAGAACCTTAGGTCTGGGATTTTTGTGTAGAGTAGGACCACCCAACACATCGGGCTTGTTTACTCTAAGTATCTTATCACTTAAGGGAATTTTGTTTAAACAAAGTAAGGCAAGCCAAGTGGAATAGGCAAGCTCTTCCCTCTGGGAATTTAAAAAATAGGAAATTGCAAAGGGTAACACATGCTAGCCCTGAACACATTTCTTGGATGAGGGTAATGAGAAGAAAGCTGCCATAGGAACAAGAGCAAGTGTCCTACCCGGGATGTAGGCAACACTCATTACACCCCAGGTCCAAGAAGGAAGGAGATGCCATTGAAATGCCAAACCTGTGTGTAGATGGGGGCCCTACAAGAGTCACAGAAGACATCAGAACCATAAAGCAGTACAACAGGAGGTCATAATTCCATCTCAGTTTTATAGGCTGCTAAAGAAAATGTCTAGATACAAGCAGCTTTCACAGAAAACCACAAAGAATCTGTGTTTCTAGAGTCTGAGTAATGTTTTATTAAGTTCTGAGTAGTTTAGTGTCAAGACAGAGAAGTACAATGAGATTAATAGCTGAAAATGATGGGCAGGGGGAACCCAGCAAACTAGGACATGAAGCTGAATTGTGTTTAGCCAGAGGTAAAAGGGGCAAGAAGATTTATGAGAGTTCCCAAGTTGCGGAGATTGACATTCCTCTCAGAAGTTTCTTAGGTTTCTCTCATTTCTCAAGATTGTAATTATTAAAATGAAAAAGCTCTTAAGGGTTATTTTGACTGTCACTCAAACAATTCAATATCCTAATTCCAGACTAGTTTATTCTGAAACTTGTTCACAGAAAATTCCTAACATTAGTAGATATTGCACACCAAAGCCCTGATTAATGAAAGGGGGCCATGGCATTAGCTGGGGAAGACGGTTGTTCTATGATTAGGCCACAAATGATCTTTTACTCTTCTGGCTGCAGATTATTTATTTTGGCCATATTGAGACTAACCTGATATATGACAAGATTTATGAAACATGAACAAAATTTCCAAAGCATACACATGAGTGTAGCTGATCAGATGGAATCTCTCAATATAGTCTTCATGGAAACAAAGCCACACGTTTCCATGGTGTTACCAAAGAGGCGTGTTGCTAAAATTTTTTGTAAGGGCAAGCTTTTCTCATGTTAACCCCCCTCTTATGTCACTTTGTGTTGATGCTTGTTGATATTAACAAAGATCACTGTTTACTCTGGATGGTATGAATATATAGACCAAAATAGTGGCTCTGCTTACACGTACTCAACATACTCATACATTTATGTGTATAGACAGATATACATATGCATGTACATATACATATATATACTTATGGATATACAAATATGTACATAATAAATACAATATAAAGTTGAGAGGTAAAAGGTTTGGTCACACCAGCTCTTGGCAGTATATAAATAATCAAAGTTTCGCTTTTTAAATTAAATTAATTCCCATGTTGAATTCAGAGTTGATTTTGTCTGAAAACAGGACCATTTTGTACAGTATGCCCTTTAGTGTTTGAATTCTGAATTTCTTTCAACCTATTTTTATATACACCTATGTTCTTGCATTATTTGTTGTTATTGTGGGGATTGAGCTAATTTTTAATTCATGGAGTTGTACAGTCTCTACTTGTATGTCTATGTAGGTAAGTATTAGTTGCTTTTCTTTTCTTGATCAAATATAGTTTTAGTGTAAGTATCTTTTAGAAACATGTAGAACGTTACTTAAGTATACTAGTGCCACTTTTCATTTTAACTGCTTTTATATTTTATTAAAAATCATCACCATTATCTGTGACACATAGTGTGAATATGCTGCTTTTATTTGAAATGTCAAGTTATCATTCACTGCAACACCTTGTTCTCATTCATACCAACCAATAGTCATTGGGGGCAAAAAACGTTTGGTTTAATCATACCATGCCTCATTGGAAGTAAAAATAACTACCTATTTATGGGTAATGTTATGTCAGTTATTTAAAACTCATTTTTTTACAAACAAAATTAAAACTCTTAACTGGAATTTTCTAGTATAAATAAAAATTCCAGTTATTTAAATTTCTACTTATTCCATAATGTCTTCCCAGTCTAAATGGAGAAGTCCTTTTCAATTCATAAAACAAATCAATTATTTGATGGAATGCTCAGTCAGCTCAAATTTTAAACATTACTCTTGTCATCATTCCTAATGTTTACCTTGTATATAAAAATAACACATAATCACTGAGAAATTAAATGTAGATTTAATCATTTTTTTCTTTGTCTATTTTCTGCCATATATATATATATATATATTTGAGGGTTACCTGAAGGGAGAGAATCAATATTTACCTAATGTCTATCTTGTACCAGTGGTTATTTAGGAAGCCTCTCTCACTTCGTTCTCAAAATGGCTCTATGCAGTTCTTATCATCCCCTTTTCAAGGATGATAAAATTGAGGCTTAGAAATGTGGAATAATTTGCCTGAAGTCATGAATCTAGAAAATGGCATAAGCAGAATTCAAATCACTAAGAAAAGAAAAAAATCAATCAGGCTTAAAATCTTAGATTGAATACCCTATAAGGTGACTTCCAAGGATCTCTTTACAATACCAAAAGTAATCATACAATAATTTCTGATAAAAAGAAGACTTTTGACGTTATCACTTTATTTGTTTACTGACCTTAACACTTTTACATTTACTATAAGGTTTGCAAGCCCATGGGGAGTGAAATGATGCAGTGATGAAATTAATCAATAAAATGTTGAATCAGGCAGGACCTCCAGGGCAGAGAAGGTGTTACAAGTCTGAGGCATAACATGCTCCAACGGAAACAAGAGCCACCACAGAAATGCCCCCGTAGTGCTACATCTCCTCTGCTAAGCCTGAAGGAGGAGACCGAGGGGGCAATGGGAGGAACATAGGTGGAGCCTACATGGTCAGTTCTCTTATGAGACCATCCCACTGACCTGGCTAAGATCTTGGATGGCCAACTGGCCACTCAAGGCATCGGCTCCATTCAACAGGTTCCTTTATGGTGGGGAAGTAGTTTCATATGGTGTTTATGGATGACATCACTGAAGTCAAGCATTTTGGATCCGAATTTCAATCAGTCACTTTTGTGTATGACCTTCACAAGTAATTTTAATGAGTGCCTCAGTTTCCTCATCTGTGAAATGGCTTCAAGGCAATGAAATGAAGATGTATGGAATATGAAGAACAAAGTATGCCACATAAGAAAATCCCATTACTGGATTTTTTATTTTTATTTAAAAGCCTTTCCATTGGCTCTAAGACCAGCACATTTGCTCATTTTCTGATGGTTAAATCTATCGTTGAAGGACAAAAGGCAAAAAAAGCAAAAAATCCTCTCTCATTCTTCATGGACCTGTACCTCAAGATGTTATTTTTACTTAGCCAAACCCATTACATCTTTAAAAGGTGTGTGAGTTGGGGGTGGGGTGGGGGTAGGCCAGTTAGATTTGCATGAGGAGCTAGTCTTAGTAATAGCATCAGTGTATTTACCTTTTAATTCTAACCTCAGTGGTAGTATCAAAAATGCCCATTCAGATATACAATCTTGGCAAAGCAGAATTGAGATCCTTTTTCCAAAAAGCTAAGCAACTTTCTGACAGCCAAGGCAAGCTATGTTACAATAAAACCATTCCCATGGAACCTAGAAAGCAAATAAAATAACTCCAAATCTCAACAAAGGATAGAACAATAGGCACTTATGTATAGCACACACACACACACACACACACACACATCTATGACACACTTAACCTAAGTCTTTAGAATAGGATTAAAATATTACTGTTGTTGACATTTAGGTATTATTAGATGTGGTAAGAAAAGATTCGAGAATTTGGTTTGAAAAATACCCAGGTATAAATGTGCTGGTTCAGTAAAGCGGGCCCTAGAGAACTGCCCTCTCCCCCCACCCCCATCCCCCACCCTACAAGGATGCAATACTGTTCTGGTCTAGTGGGTACCATCATCAACGTGACCTTTACAGAGGTGGCCTGAATAAGTTATCACTGTAAAGTACTTGGAATGAAAAGCACCACATCAGTACTTATCGTGCTTTGCATTTTTTATGACTCAAATCTTTCTCAAGAAATGAGGAGCTTCTAAAGATATTAGAGGAGTGGTTTATAAATAGGAAGTAGTTATACTTGCACATCAATGGTTTCTGAAAAATTGTAATTGCTACATGAATATTTTTGTAGCAGAAATGTTAATTGAAACATTCTCTAAATAACAGAAAATGGCAGGCATATAAATAACAATGCTACTTAAGGAGTACAGAGGCTTATTTTTAGAAAATGTGAAGGTATGGCTTTTGTTTCCTTCCTATAGGGACACTAACAAAAATAAAACCCTCTCTCAAAATAGACTACATCATTTATGGGGCATCATGTGTTGCCACACCAGCAATCACCATTGACACCTCCATCTCGGTGAGGGGCATCCCAACGGCTGCCATTTTGTGTTTCTTCCTACTACTTAAGAAAAGGCCAGCTGTCTACATACAGCTGGTTCTATCAGCTATGAAAAATAATTTTGCTGTATTAACTCCATACATTTGATAGAGCCAGCAAGGCTTCGAAGGCATAATGGCTTAATTTTTCATTCTAATAATAACTGCCTGCCAGTTGAAATGAATAGGATCAAAAACAAACATTTCTGTTCTATAACATGATCCATGGCAGATGTACTGCTTAGGAGGTCCTGGCCAGGGAACTCCTGGCCCCTTTTCCAATTCACCCCATGGCAGTAAAAGCATTAACACCAGGGAAAAGGTCTGGCGGTAAAGAGGCTCAAGGGAAAGTGACCTGGCTGTCCTCTACACTTAAATCCACAATTGGCTGTAGGCCTGATTTAGGATAAGGCATGTTTTTAGATCTTTACATAGTGCTGTGTGGTTGTTTCTTAATCACATCTTCTTCAGTTTTGAACAGCTCCGTGGAAAATTCTTGTCTATTTCTTTCCCTTATTCTCTTTCCTCCTTTTTTGTTCGATCATTATAGGCATACAAACTGAATAATTTGATTATTCACTTGTTTGTATAGATTTTTTTGGTTGACAACTTAAAAGTGTTTCTTTTTAAATGCCAGGACAAATCTTGATACATTTTAAGTGAAAATAAGGTCATGCAAGTTTGTGCCAACAAGCTACTCAAGCTTTATGTCGTTATTGATTTATCTACTTAATGAAACTGAGTATCAGCAAATTGTTTTTCATTTTTTATAAGAGAGATCATTTTCTGGAAGGAAACTTTAGTGAATTCAACTGCACATTTCCTATGTTTGGAATACAGTGGATTTATTTTCATCAAGAAGTCAACATTTTCATCCAATCTTATCTTTCCATATATAACATTTTTTGCAAATGATACCAACCCTTCATTCAAAAAGTGCAAAACATTTTTAATTCTCTTCTCCTTCATGAAATCATTACTCAATGATTTTTCTTTTCTATTTTGTATACTTTTCTATATTTTCCAAGCTTTTTAGCCCATTGCTTTAACCACTTTGTCATGACTACATGTCTCCAAGTTTTTAAAAGAGATTATCTTTTACTTCTAAAATTGGAGGGACGCCTACGTACTTAATTTTTAAAAATACTTTTCAAATGATTTCATAATTTAATGGTATGCATGTGGAAATTTACAAAAGAAAACCTCACCATTACTAATGAGTAAACCAGTGCAACCCCATAGAAAGAGCATCAAAGCAGGAGAATAAAAAATCATGTTTAGGTCAACTGTCTTAAAACACCCACATCACCGTAGAGGCAATTATTTTGGGGTGATTTGAAAAGTTTATACCTCTCTCCTTCCAGATATTAATCTTTACTTTATAATCTGTAACAATACCATAAAAAATATTGCCTGAGTAGGGGTTGCAAAAGCAATTTATTTTCTACGATTTTTTAAAAACATTTTTTTCAAAATAATTTCAAACAGAAAAACTGTCAGAGTATAAAGAACTGAATATTCTTACCCAGGTTCACCAAACTGTAACATTTTGTCATATTGATTTATCATCCTTTCTGTAGATGTTTCATATTTTTTCTAAACTATATGGGAGTACCTGGATATAATTGTACCCATTAACCCCTAATATGTTCGTGTTTATTTCCTGAAAACAAGTTTTCAGACTTAGAAAATTTAACACTGATATAATGTTGTTATCTAATATACAGCTGATATTTCTATTTCTTCAATTGTTCCAATAATACATTTTGTATAATGATCTTCCCCATTACAGGATGCAATCAGGGTCTCTTTAATATCTTTTAAACTAGAACAGTCCATCAGATTTTCTTTATCTTTCATGCCTTTGACATGAAAAAATATTGGAAAACTACAGGTACATTGTTTTACAGAAAAACATCATTTCAGTTTTTCTGATGTTTTCTCATTAGGGTCAGGTTATATATTTTGGCTGGAATACTAGATAAGCAATGTTTTCATCCAGATTATTATATTGGGAAAGATATGATGTCTGTGTGTTCTTTATTAATAATACTAATTTTGATTCCTTGGTTAAGGTAACCCTGCAGCAAACATCCCTATTACAAGAGTTCAAGACTTGCCTGCACTTTTGTCTTTCTTCTTCTTTGTCTTTTTAAATTTTTTTTTAAGACTGGGGTATAAAGTCAAAGTATTACAATCAAAAGTTACTTGCATTAGTTGTTTTCCCCCTTAAGTGTAGCTTTTTTGTTTGAAATAAATTGAATTCTTTTATTTCTCTTGGCATTCAGTTTTAGGGTCTTATCACCTTTTCCCCTACCCTTGTGAGTTTCCTTTTGTTTTTGAATATGCAGAGTAGTTACTTGATGCCAAAAGTCAAAATTATACAAAAAAATATACTCAGAGACAATTACTCGCTCCCCTATCAGTTCCCCACCATAAGAAATCAGTCCCATGATTTTCTGGTTTATTCTTTCTTATATTTCTTTACACAAAATAAGCACGTTTTCTTGTTTCTCCTTCTTTCTTACATAAATGGTAACATGCTGTAAAAACTCTTACACACTTTGCTTTTTTCCCCTTAATATTATAGATGGGAAATCCATCTCTATCAGTTCATGGAGATCTTGCCCATTCTTTTTTCATCTTACCATAGTCTATTCAGTCTTCTTTGCTTGGGAAATGAAGAATTGCCAGTAGTTTGTAATTACAATTGATGCCTGTTAGAGGTATATCTTTAGGTTAAATTCCTAAAAGTAGGATTTCTGGCTCAAATGCATCTGTACTTTTATTAGATATTGCCATCAGATTCTCCTTCAAAAGTGTTTTCCACCTTTTGAATTTTTGCCTATCTAGCCAGTGGGTACCTTGCGTAATTTTAAATTTGTATTTCTCATTTGTGAATGAAATTGAAAATCTTTTAATAGATTTGAGGATCATTTTAGTATCTTTTTTTAAAAGTATCTGTTCAGATGCTTTGCTCATTTTGGGTTTTAGTCTTTTTACCTCATTCTTAAAAAGTTCTTTGTATAGGAAAACATTTGTCTTTTAATTGAAATATATCTTGAAAATATTGTTTCTGATCACTACTTTAAATGAATAACATACGTTTAAGTACATAGTATATCATTATTATTATTTTTCACAAATACTTTAATTTGGTTTGTATTTCCTCTTTCAGTTAAGAATAAAAATATTTTTTAAAATTTCCAAGTGGAACAGTCTTTCACTTAATTTTTTTAGCTTTATTCCATTGTAGTCAAAGAATGTTGCCTTTAATATTTAACTGTTGTATAACTTATGGACTTTCTAAGTACTTGTTGTATGATCAATTTTTGTGAATATTCTATGTGCCCTTGACAAGAGGGCACATTCTCTATTATCAGGGTGTAATGTTTGAGATATGTCCATAAGAGATTATTGATTATGTTGTTTACTTCTATTACAGCCTTACTTATTTTTTAATCCAGTTTACCTCTTTTACATTAAGGATGGAGTGTCAAAGTATTATATTATCACAAAGAGAAAGGGGGGACAAGGCTGGTAGATGAGGGTAAAGGGGATCAAATATATGGTGATGGAAGGAGAATTGACTCTGGGTGGTGAACACACAATGGGATTTATAGATGATGTAATACAGAATTGTACACCTGCAATCTGTGTAACTTTACTAACAACTGTCACCCCAATAAACTTGAATTAAAAAATATTATATTATCAATGTACCTATTTTTCTATGACTCAGAGATATTCATAACTGTTAAATCTACATAATGAATTACAGCTTTTAGAATTACAGGGGGTCTTAATGCTTTTTGGCTTGAAATCTCTTTATCTGATGTGAGGACTGCAACTTTTGCTTTCCCTTTTTTCAAATTGAGATATAATTAACATACAACATTACATTAGTTTCAAATATTTATATATATTGCAAAATGATCACCACAGTAAATGTAGTTAACATCCATCACCATACGTAGTTTCAAAATTTTTTTCTTGTGATGAGAACTTTTAAGATGCTCAACCTCACTAACCATCAGAGAAATGCAAATAAAAACCATAATGAGATACCACCTCACCCCAGTCAAAATGGCTATCATCAATAAATCAACAAACAACAAATGCTGGCGGGGGTGTGGAGAAAAGGGAACGCTAGTGCACTGTTGGTGGGATTGCAGATTAGTGCAGCCACTATGGAAAACAGTATGGAGGTATCTCAGGAATCTGAAGATAGAACTACCCTATGATCCAGTAATTCCACTCCTAGGCATCTACCCAGAGAAATCCAAAACTCCAATTCAAAAATCTGTATGCACTCCTATGTTTATTGCAGCACTTTACACAATAGCCAAGATATGGAAACAACCGAAATGCCCATCGGTCGATGACTGGATTAAGAAGCTGTGGTACATTTATACAATGGAGTATTACGCAGCCATAAAGAAAAAAGAAATCTTATCATTTGCAACAACATGGATGGATCTAGAGAACATTATGTTAAGTGAAATAAGTCAGAAAGAGAAAGACAAGTACCATATGATCTCACTTATATGCGGAATCTAAAGAAAAGAATATGTGTATTAACTAATCAGAAACAGTTTTGGGGACACAAAAAACCGAGAGTTGTTAGATGGGCGGGGGGGAGAGGGTTGGGGATGAGGGGAAGGGTGAAGGGATTGAGGGGCGGCTGGTGACCACAGGATGGTCTCAGGGTTTTTTGAGAATTACTTTGGGGAACTTATTCAATAGTGTTTGGGGATTTTGTTGGGTGTCTGATGGACATGTGTCCTGTTTGGGAGACTACCTCAGGGATGCTGTGGATGCCTGGTCATGGCATTGTACACCAGAGACAGGACATTAATGAATGCCAACTATAATTTTATGTGTATAATGTGATGGTTCGGTGTGAGGTCGGGGTGGTGGTGGATGGGGGGAGGGAGGTTCACGGTGTGAGGGATGTAAAATAATAAAATAAAATAAAATAAAACTAAAAATAAATAAATACATAAATAGAAAAGAAAAAAAAGATTTTCTCTTAGCAACTTTCAAATACACAATACAGTATTATTAACTAGTCATCATGCTGTACATTACATCCTCATGACTTACTTATTTTATAACTGGAAGTTTGCACCTTTTAACTCCCATTTCACTCATTTCACCCATTGCTTACCTCCCTACACACAACAATCCGTCTGTTCTCTGTATCTGAGTTGTCTTTTTTTTAAGATTTCACATATAAGTGAGATCATATGTTACATGTTTTTCTCTGATTTCTTTCATTTAGCATAATGCCCTCAAGTTCCATTCATGTTGTTGCGAAGGTCAAGATTTCATTCTTTTTATAGCTGAATAATATTCCATTATGTATTATCGATTATATTTTTGTTACTTTTTGAATCATTCTATTTAGGTGTTTGTCACCATGTGTGCATTTTGTCTATTGAACCACTTTGAATTTTTTTCTTTTAATGGGCTAATTCAGCTCGTTCCATTTCTTTATATGACTTTTATGTTTTATTTAAACTCTGTCATAATGTTTTGTGTCATAATTTCTGTTCATTTTATGTTATAGTTATTGGTTTTTTTCTCTACATGGCATGACTTTTTGCTTTTACGTCATCTTTTTATTTCTTCTGTCATTAAAAAAGGCTTTTATTTTGTTCTAGTGGTTATCTTTGTATTTGTACATTTTACAGGGACTTTAATACCCTCTTTTCTTAACTTAATTCTAAATGGTCAGTTTTAGATTGTTCCCTTTGACTCCCACCTATTTTCCATATAGTAGAATTAATGATCTTATCCTACTTTCCTCGTTCTCTGTCCATCTTCACATTTTAAAAGTTGTATTCTTTTTTTCAGAGCACACAGCATTTATATGCTATTATTCCACCATGTTCCCACTCTTATTCTATGTTTACATTTATAATTATATAAATGTACATATATAATTATATAAATTTATATAAATTATATAAATATATATATATAGTCACCATTATTCCATTTACCTAAGTTTTCCTGGTCATCTCTTGGTCAGATAAAGATCTACCTCTAGCAAATTCTTTAGGAACAGTTTATGGATAAATTATTCCCTCATCTTATATGTTAAAAAATGTTTTTCTTATCATACTTGATACTTGAAAGACAGTTTGGTAGTGTATAAAATCCTTGACATAAATTGTCATTGAGTATCTTAAATGTGCTCTATTGCTGTTGTGCCCTGTATGTTACTCTTGAGCAATCTAAAACCAGCCTAATTTTGTAGCCATTTACATAATGTGTTCTTTTCCTTAAAGATCTGAGAATTTGTTGTTGTTGTTGTTGTTATCTCTAACTTCGAACAGATTTACTAGGATATGACTTAGAGCCGATCATGTCAAATAGGTTGTCCCAGATACACAGTGGGCCTTTGTAATGTGCACTTGTCTGTTCTTCTTTCTGTTAATATTTGGGTGTCTACTCCTGCTCATTTTCAAGGCCCTTCTCTGTATGTACATGATGCAGTGAGCTACCCAGGCCTAGACCTGTGCTGAGCATTTTACCACTTGGTGTTGATCATTCTCTTTCTGAGGATGATTTTGTCTGTGCTTCTTCTAAAAGACAAGGGCTCCTATCTACATTTTTCCCATGGAGCCACCAACGATCCCCTTCCTCTCTGCTGTCTTCACCAACAGACTTGCAGAGGCAGGGGAAGCGCTGTTAGAATTTGATATTTCTCCATTTACAGGCAATGAAAAGTTCAAAATAGTCTCAGTTTCCTAGTAATGATGCTGAGGCATGGGTCCTCTGTGATTTTATTTGCACTCCTATTGGTCTTACACGTTATATTAGAAGGATGTGTAGAGAGGTATAGATTCAGGAAACCATCATTTTTTTTCTAAATCAAACCCTTTTGACTTGAATTAGATGCTATATGTCAGATGTACTTTTAGATGTGTCATGTGATATAAAATAGTAAATTTCCTTACTCTTTTGTTCAATTGAACCTTCTAATACTGTTCTTCTCTGGAACATAATCAAATGTTTTGAAAGAAGCTTCATGTTAATTTTTGCATAATCATTCTTTTCTCCAAATTTAAGTTTTCCTTTTAGAATGGAATTGACATTTTTCTGATCCAGTTTGCAAAGGAAAATTATCCATTGGCTTGTGTAATGTCTACATATTTCTTCCAAGAAGAAGGTGTTAGAAAAACTCATATTTTCTCTTTCATTCTATCACTCTCTCTCTCCTGAATAAAATTAAAATCAATATTAGACCTACAAAAAAAGTGAAAATCTTGGGCTCATATAAAATTAACATGAGTGTAATGTGTTCAACCCATTACAAATGGTAATTTGGAGGTAAATAAATCATTTGCTCATTGTTCACACTGCCAAAAACCTAAGCATAAATCTATGCTATTTGATAGAAATAATCAGCAACCATTGGAGTAGCAAGAGCTAATGAGAGACAAACACAAAATAACAGTACAATAAACCAATGTAGGTTTAAAGCTTCCCTTTCTTATTTTGAAAGAGCTGTTATCTGCTACTTTTAAAAAAAATACACTCACAGATGGGTCAAGGAACACAGTTCCAATCTCAAGTAAGTAAAGATAATATGTATTAAATTCAGAAAATAAAATTGAAATCACATCACAAGGTAAGTTTAGGCTGACACATCTCAGAAAATGTAGTCTTTTTAAATTTTATGTTATTGTCTGTCTGGCAAACATGTCTGAAACTTTCAGATCTTTGAATAGTAGATCATTTTGTAGGCTTAAATATTTAGGTGCATATTTGCACTATTTTGAAGACATTAGTTAAATTGGTTAGGCTTTCCAATTATTTATTGCATGGAAGGTGATGGTGATAAATAAACACTGTGTGCAAACCCTTTGTGATAAATAGCCAATTCAGCTAGACATATAGTCAAAACTAAAATAAATTACTGGGTCATTAAATAGGAACCTAAATAGCATATGATATAGTGTTAGAACATGTCTAAAGGAGAGTTAGTTCATGTACGCTGTAAGGTTCAAAACCTCATCTAAGCTCTCGAAAGGCTTATCTTAGCAATATGTTGAGCAGTAGGACTTTTGCCTATGAAGACATCTTTGCACTGAAGAACCTGATGAGGTAAAAGATCCCTGAATTGTACAACGAGTGATATATTTTGATATTATAACAATATCTGCATCTGGAAGAAAGAAGGTAAAGCATGAGTAGCTTAATCTAGTACCTACTGACTCCTGGGCTCTCTCATTTTTTTAGTACTGCAAGGTCTGCAATTGGGTCACAGGTACCTTTAGGTCCTATGGCACTAAATAAAGTAAAATCGCAATTGGGTTATAATATGGAGCATTTTGGTCATGAGGAATTCTGGTTAATTGTGTTGTTGGTTTCAGTTTAGTGTAATCAACATCTATTCCAATATTGTTATGGAAATTTAAAAAATAAATCCGTTTAATTTCTTGACAGTGTGAGAGAGAATCTAAAATTTCACAAAATTTATATTTCCTATAATTAGGAAATATATAGAAATTATCTCTTTATTTTAAAAAGTCCTTATCTTAGGACCTAAAACAATACTTTACACATTTCAAAAAAGCATTCAATAAATATGTTGAAAGAATGAATTATTAGAGATTGCTTATTCATACAAATTGAATGTAAAAATAGTTATTTTTGATTCTCTTTACTAAAGTTTGGGTTAAAGGTGTTTTAAAGTAATTGGTTCTAAGTCTTCCCTATGAAAGAGAGAATGTTTTATAACATTCCACTTAGGATCACAATGTCTGCCAATTTATTAGAATGTCTGTGAAATAAGGAATTTTGATGAGAATTTTAGCATTCATTAACAATCTCCAGTTCCAAGAATAAATTAATCTTCTTCTTGTGAATGATAACCAAACTCATATACAGACTCTCTGAATTAATAATAAACCTAGCATGAGGTGTGTATTAATAAAGTGTATAGTAGGTAAGCCCACATGTTAGTTAATGGAATCCTGAAGAGAAACAGATTTGTTCCTGTTGAAATGATATAATCCATGGGATATAAGATGAATGAAAGGGGAATTCCCCTTGCTAATAACGTGTAGCATTCTAAAGCTGCTAATAGGTCATTCTTTTATACGGCACTTGAATGACTACCTTTGGGAAATCCCAAATGATTTCAATTAAAATGGCTATTATGAAAGTCAATAATTATAGTAGTATTTGAGAAGCAATTCTTTTGTAATATGATATAAATGAAGAAAAGATATCATCAAAGCCTTAGGGACTTTGAGAATGACAAGAAATATGCAACAATATTAATAAATGTACATGGAAGGACATATTTAAAACATAGCTGTATTCATTGTGGCCTCATCAAAAGTCCTTTAACTTGATGATCTTGGAACATGTGTGAATATAAGTATCTGGAGCTAAGCAACGTTGTGGGACAAAAGCAGTGCTGTTGGACTAAAGTTGCTGTACATGAGGAAAATTGAATAATGATAAATCCCATGGAAACAGAAAGTAATGTGGCGGAATTCGCTGAGTAGTTCCTGGAATGAACCCATGCTCCCATCTTTTGATATCTGAATATAGGCCTTTCATTGGTCTCAACAGTCACCTTCGAAGTGCTCCCCTTGGGAAGATATGCACTGATGCCAGGGTCTAGCCCATCCTTCAAAGCAATTTTGGAACTTTTTTTCTGGATTGGCCACCAGAGCTGTCGTCATATTACACTTGATGTCCTGAATGTCATCAAAATGTCTTCCTTTCAAATTTCCTTTATCTTTGGGTAAAGGAAGAAGTCATGGGGGGGCCAGATCAGGTGAGTAGAGAGGGTGTTCCAATACAGTTATTTGTTTACTGGCTAAAAACTCCCTCACAGACAGGGCTGTGTGAGCTGGTGCATTGTCGTGATGCAAGAGCCATAAATTGTTCGTGAAAAGTTCAGGTCATCTGACTTTTTCACACAGCCTTTTCACCACTTCCAAATAGTAAATTTGGTTAACAGTTGGTCCAGTTGGTACAAATTCCTAATGAATAATCCCTCTGATATCAAAAAAGATTAGCAACTTCAGTGCAACAAGTTCGCAAACTTAATTGTCAGACCTCATATGCACAGAAAATAGATATATGCATTTACACATGTAAAGAACGTACATTTATATAATATAATGTGCTTCTCTAAATATGTATACAAAGTTCAAAAGCATAACCACCCTAAATAGTTGTTTTTCATGTCCAGCTGCATTTTTCCCATATTAATTTCACTTGGGTAGCAAGGCTATAGAATAAAAGAAAGGTGCTAAGTATAAAAAATAATGCCAAACTCTACTGCCTGTGCAACAGACATAAAATCAAAAATAATGTGTATGAAAAACCTCCAAAGTTGTCCTTTTTAAAAATGTTACACAAATAACAATAGTAAAATAGACAAACTGCTAAAGATGTATCATTCCATTCCAAAATACATGATCCAGACAAATTGCAGCTTGCTTCTCAGTCATTGGACTTAAAACATTTTTTTTTCCTTTTTTTTGATGTAGGAACGCTCTGTCAGGAAGACATTTTACATCCTTAGGTCTTAACCTGAGCATTTGGGATTTCACACAACTTCTTTTCTCTACAAAGAATACATCCATTCTTATTTAAAAACCACACAGAAGTCGTAAACACACACAAGAGTCATTAAATAGCTTCCTCCTATTTAGTTTTAAAACATTTTATTCTAACTGCCTGAGGAGTCATCATTTTTCTTAATGTGGTAGATTGCAATGTCAGACATTGGTCCCCTTGAGTGGCTGAATAAAGCTATAAGTAACATGCATCGCAGTTTCCAAAGACTCTGCAAACCTCTTTTTTGTTTTGGTTTATGTGGGTTCACACCCACTGAGCTGCACTTAGAAAAAAAAAAAATCAAAGTAAAACAATTGAAACCATGAAGCTTCACATGACTTCTAACAAAGTTATTATACATCAATTTAGACTTTAAAAAAATGGTTTTTGGTTTGCAACAGTTTGGAAATCTTTGAAAGAGTGTTGACTAAAGTTTTGCTGTGTTACAGGCCAAATATAACCCAAAGTACCTTCAATGTCATTTTAGTAGCCAAAAGTTCTCACAGTACTAAACCATTCAGTCCCTCTTCTTTGGATGATTATTTTAAATTATACTCATAAGAAGAAGGCCATCTAATCTGGAAAAATTACACACTCTTAAAAGAATAACATCACAAAATATCATCTGACGTCTCTTTCCAAGATTTTTGACCCACACCATTTATTCAGTAAATAAATGTTTCTTGCGTACCTATGAGGTACCTGGCACTAGGTTGGGCAGTAGAGATAAGAGATAAGCAGGGCACTGATTTGCCATCAAGAAACTAATAAACAGATATGTGCAATGAAGAGTTGCTGGTGCAAAGAAAGCAGAAGGTATAGGACACACTGGGATGGTAAAAGAGGAAGGGGAAATTTCTGCTTGAATTTGAGAGTGGTAGTAATTAAAAACAGGCAATTCTTGTAAAATAAATTCTTTATATAATCTGGGTTTGACTCTTGACTGTTATTTAAGAGCACTGTAACTTGAGGAAGTTACTTATTCTCAATCTCTGAGGCTGAGGTCTCCAAACAGTAAAAAGGACCGATAACAGTGTCTTCCTTATACTTATTATGAGGATGGCATGACAAAATCCAAAATATAAAATGTTTGGAACATAGTAAATTCTCAATAAATGGAGATTATTGCAAATCTTGAAAATTGATTTATTCACCAGATAACAGGAGTGAGAAATATCAAGTGGTGCTCTCTTGGAATGTGGAAAGGAAATCTTTCCCAAATCTTTTCCGACTAATCTATCTACTGAAATGAAAGCAATAATACATTTTAATAAAGGCAAATATTTTTCAAAGGCTCTCCTCTCTCTATTGTCTGTTCACAAATAGTGTGAGTAGATGCTAAAGGCAGGTTGCTGCTGGAGTGGGTATATTTCACCAATTTATTGACAATGACTTGTGGAATATTGTCAACAAAACCACATAAGTGGAACTAGAACAATGATTTTGGAACAAAACTAGAAAACATGTCAAGACGATCTGGTTTTATATTGTGTACCAAACATGGTAGAAATATCTATCAGTAGGAAAATGTAGCCTTTTTTTAACAAAGCATAGCAAAATAATTTCAAAACCCTTACAAACTTTATATTTTTTGACCCAGTAACTTCTCTCTGCAATCTATTTTAAGCAAACAACTTGAAATGTAGAAAAGGAATTAGATGCAAAGATGTTCATCATAGCATCACTTAGAATGGAAAGTGTTGTCGGAGTGACAAAGTCAGTTGTGGTCTAAGAGGTTTTTTAATTACATAACAAAGTGCTCACATTAAAATGTAAATAGAAGAAACGACAATAATATCTCAACTATATAAAAAATCCATGAAAGAAAGACTAGAAGGCAATATGTCAAAAATGTTAAAAATAATTTCTTTCGGCCAGTGGGAAGAAAGGTCATCTTTTAGTACTTGTTTTCCTTTTCAACTTTCAACATTGCTGTAAAAAACATACATTATTTTTAGAATCACAAATAATTAAAGGACTTTTAAAAAAGAAGAAAAATGCAGTGTAGTTCTATGAGATTCTTCGGTGGAGGAATTTTCAAAGGAAGAAACTCTTTAACTGAGTTTCTCTTTAGCCATCCATCTCGATCCATCAAACTGTCATGTGTGGCCTTATACATTCTTTCTTTGCTCTGAGTCACGTAAAATCATTTGCTTTCACGACAATGCATCCACTGTGTGGTGGCATCTTTTTTACATTTACTCATATACTCATGTGCGAGCCTGGAAGGCTTTGAAAAATCTGTCCCCTGAGCATAGAATGCCTTTTCCAGCAGAGACTTGAGATACGAACCAATCACTGGCCAGTGTCTTTACTGGGAAAACGATATTCCTTTGTTTGTAACTGTGAATAAACTCTTGCTCAATTTGACCACTGAATATTATTCTTGTGTTTTCTTTTTCTTCTTTCTGTCATGGTTAATGGAGAAATCTTTGCCTTGGCCATATTTGAATTTTATGCATAAATGCATAGATGCTAAAATTCAGCCGTAGGCCTTCAGGAAACTCCATATGTCAGCTTTCTGTTTCAATCCTATATTCAGCTCAGGTAGAATAGATGTTGTCAAACTGCATATGGCCTGAAGCATGTTCACTGGATTGTTTGGTTTTCTTTTTATGTTAATAAACTTGCACTGTTGTCTATTAGAGCCACAAAGTAAAGAGATGGTAAAAACAATGGAAAATGCAAACTCAAATTGTAACTGAGGTTGTGAAGTAGAAAACATAGTTCATACCTTCAAGGCTCTTATAATCCCTAGCTGCACTCTCCAATATGGTGGCCACTAGCAGCATGTGGTTATGGAGCATTTGACGGGCAACTGCTCCACACTGAGACATGCTGTACGTGTAAAATACACACCAGATTGCGAAGACAACAATTTTTAAAAATGTGAAATATCTCAATAACTATGTATATTAATTATACATTGACTCAACAATATTTTGGATCTATTAGGTTAAATGAAATATATTATTAAACTTAGTTTCACATTTTTTCTTTTTCTTTTTTTTTTTGTTAATGTGACTCTAGAAAAATGTTGACTGCATTTGTGACTCACATTATATTTCTACATAAAGTTTCACTCACATGAAAATTAAACGACCAGACAAAACTAAATAACAATACTGCAAAATAAATCTTAGAAATGTTAAAATGCACATGTAATGCATTTGTAAATTAGCACTAAAGACTGGAAATACTGTTAGTTCAGAATAAAAAGGGATGACGACCATGGACAAGGTGAGGACAGGCCTTGAAAAATGTGTCCAGAAATTCACATGGTCCTTCAACTGAATGGCCCAGTTGACTCTGGTGATTGTTTGATCTTGGGTCCTCCAGTATGTTTTAGTCTAATTCTTAACTCTTTAAACATTAATTCAATATCTTGGACTTCTATTCTACACTATGATGCTGTCTGTCTGACTCACTTCTAAATTGAAGTGCATATATAAAAATTGAATCACTTCAATGATTTTAAATCACTCTTCAATGTGCAAAGCAATTTAAAATTACTGGAGTGCTTCCAATTTTTATTAGTCCTTGAATTTGGAAGTGATCTAGGCTTTTCTGGGCATGTGCAATGCACTGTGACTTAAAATTATTGAGCTTTCATTCCACCCCCACCCTTATTTTTAAGAAGCTGATTCCATTTTGCAATGGAAACCATCAGGAGAGTATGGCATGGAAATGGTATGGATAACAAAAAACACAGGGGGAAAATCACTTCCATTTAATAATGAGAACTAGACTTTGTAATTAGATAGTGTCTTGCCCAAGGATCTCTAAGTGCTTCATAAACATTAGCTCATTCATCATGAAGACATCTTACAGAGGGACATTTTTCCAGTGTGGGAGGGCAGTGGTAGAGATGGGTAAAGCCATTTAGATTAGCTTCAAACACTGAATTGGGTAATTTGAATTCTGTGAAAGCTATGCTTAGGACATTTACTTTTGGTGCTGCTTTTTTTTATTTTTATTTTTTTTCTCTTTTTGCAAGGAGCAAGAGGTAATGTTACTCTGTCTGATCCATTTGCAAATGTCATAAAAAAATTAACTTGGCAATGGAGAATCTACTAAACGAATTGCTTATCTCAAATAAACTCCAGTAGCAAACATAAAGTGATTGGTTTTCTAATCTAATTACTGTAGCTAAACTTGGGAGAAAATGCATAAACCTTTTCACCATTTTCTTTCAAGTTAATTTTTTCCTGTTTTGCCTGTACTAAATCCACTGAACCAAAAACATGTACCTGTAAGATGATTTGTCTGAGAATTTTCAAATCATAGCCTTTTCCTCTGCTCTTGCACTATGAGAAGTTTTCATCGATATAGGGGTCTCGTAAAACCTTTATTGTAGGAGTGGCTGAATTCAGGACCAAGAATAAGAAATACTAGTTTTAAATGTAGACTAAGAAACAGTTGTCTGCTTGTTTTCACCATGATGCAGCAGACTATTGAGACTTACTATGACACGAGCACCATGCTAGGCATTGAAAACAATAATAGTGAATCTGATGAAATGGAAGCTGTCATCAATCAGGTTTATTTGCAAGGGGAGATTTCAAGACCACTCACTATGTAATAACACACTGGAAGGGCTTTATATAATCTGTATCCACAGTATCTGAGTAATTGATTCTATAAAACATTATGCACATGATGAGAAAGCTTATTCACCTATCAGGATCTACCGGCAGGCTACTAGTAGTATGCCTGATACTATAATTGGATGAATCCACTAGCATTGACTGAGTCCTTGACAAAGGCCATTTATTCTCTGTTATAAACAGACAAACAAACAAACAACAATAAGTAGTAAGCAGAAGAAAAGATATGCGTAAGGGCCCACTCCTACAAAAGGCTGGAAGAAATAAAAAACAGGTCCTATGAAGTGACCTCCATAGAAATGACAGAATCATTACCCACAGTGGCTTGCCTTAGACTGCTAGAAAAACATACAAAAATCATGTTTATGAGTATAAGTGTTAGTTTCAACGCATTCAAAGAATGTCATTTCATTCATCCAAATTTACAGTGGCAAGGTCCTGTGGAAATCCCAGGCCATTACCTCTCCCACCCAATTCAGTAATATCGTAACAAAGGTCATCTTAAAGCAAAATTTAACATGAAATATGAGTGTGTTGTTAGAGTTCTTTTAATCGCACAGTATGACCTATAGGCAGAAATAGAATTCACAATAATGCTGAGGATTAAAAGAAATGAGCCTCTGTTTAGAAAATTAGCTAATCAATATGCCATCCTTATTTTCTTTAAATGCTTTAATTTAAAAAAAATTAAGCATGTCCTCTCTAGCTTCCTGTATTTGACTCTGAAAATAAAACTTTCAGTATGACTAATGCAGTTTAGCTAAACAAATTAGAGAACTGCACAGTTTATGCTAAGAAGAATGTTTCCATTAGCCATTGTGATGCTCTCTGCTGTGTCAGCCGGTAATGACTGTGAACCTGGCCAGGTAAGCAAGGCCTGCATTATGATGAGAGACAGGCAGCTGTGGGCAGGAAGCAGCCATGGGCAGGAAGCAGCAGGCAAGGACTGCTCTGCTTTCTCCAAATGGAGACTATAAACTGCTTTGGGAATTGAGAAGAAGGGAGAGGAATAGAGGTGAGCATCCTTCCTATTTTCTTGGTTGCAAAGCTCTTCCCAGTTTTGTTAACAGAGAACAAGATGAATGTCAAATGGAACCAGAGGAAGCCTGAGGGAGACAGAGAAAAACTTGCTTTATTGCTCTCTCCACCTCTCTTCCAATTCCTGTAGGCCTTAGCCCACATGCAGTGGGCTATGTTATTAGCTGAGTTGTGTACCCACTCACCCCCCAAAAAAGATGTTGAATTTCAAACCCTTGATACCTCCAAATGTGAACTTATTTGGAAATAAGGTCATTGCAGATGTAATTAGTTAAGGTCATACTGGAGTAGGGTGGGCCCTTAATCTAACATTATTGGTGTCCTTATAAGTAGAGGGAAGATGCTGTGAAGACAGATGTATAAGGAAGAAGGTCATGTGACATAGGGACAGAGGATGGAGAGATGCAGCTACACGACTAGGAATACCAGGAATTGCTGGCCACCACCAAAAGCTGGGAAGGGGCAAGGAACAGTTCTCCCCCTAGGCTTTGGAGGGAGCATACGCTGTTAACACCTTGAGTTTGGACTGCCAGCCTCCAGAACTGTGAGATGAGAGAAGACATTTCTGCTGTTTTAAGCCACATAGTTTGTTGTATTTTGCTATAGAAGCCCTAGAAAACTAACTTACACAATTTTCTGGAAGTTGCCTGATATCAGAGCTGTGACTGAACCAGAAAGGAGATCCTAGTTCTAGTTATTATTTTGTCAGTCACTAGCTCTGTGACCCTGGTCAAATTAATTCACTTCCCCAGCTTCTGTAAAATGTCATTTCTGTTGTCTTTCCAGTCCTATTGTTTTATGGCTCTGTGAGTCACTAACTGTAATAGATCACATTTGGAGAGAGGCAAGACTGCTAGGGAGAGAAATCAGGTCCATTTCTTCTTATCTCCATGTCAAGTGGGTAGATTGAAACTATTGGGAAAGAGAATGTTTGATATGGCTGCTTATTTAATCTCTACCTCACTCTTGAGGCCTATGAATGACATCTGCTCTCCCACATCATTCCATGTCACAGAGTATATGGTATGTATTCAATATGTATGTATTCATATGTATTGTATGTATGTATGTATTCATATGTATGTGTGTATTCATATTGAATGTATGTATGTATTCGTCTGTATTGCATTCATATGTATGTATTCAATAAATGCTCGTTGATATATCATCCTTCAGAACAGTATTGTGTTCATTCTCCCAGTGTCTCTACAATGATATCTGTTTTCCACAGAGGGGGGAGAATATCCCAACTAAAGGATGAGAAAAATTTTAATGACTACAAAATGCAACGGTTAAAAAATACAGATAAACAAAAGCATAATCACAGGAAAGAATTATAGGAACCTGGACATAGAATCACAGAGAAGAGATTTTCACTACTTTTTATTCATAACCAAAAAAATTAATTCTTTAAAGAGAATTTTGTCCATTTGGAGCCCCAAAGACTTTATGATTTTGTCTATCTGACACAATGTTCTGGTATGAAACAGTAACATTTCATAGTAACTCACATGTTGATTCACAAAATCTAAGTTCCCTCAACAAGTCTGATGTTTCTCAAACTTCATCTAGCCTTAACAAGTTCATTTATACCACAGTCATAATTATTCATTTTGCAACGTTTTCCAGCTTTCCTCAATCAGAGTGTGTGCTTGTCCCCAGGGCCATTTAGTCATGATTCTGTGTCCTTCTTCAAAAGGAAGCCAGAAAAGAAGGCTTCTGCTCTCCCCTCATTCTCACACATTTAAACAGAGCTCCACAGTCACACCCAGTCACTCTCTGGATGGAAAAAAAGAAATCTGATTTGGGACCTTGAGTCCCTTTGTTGAGTCAAATCTCATTAGTCTGTGTAACTACATTTTGGAAGAGAAAGATTTTGCTCAAGGTATATTTTAAGATTTCTGGAGGTCATTCTAGGTTTTGATTGTGGCTATCCTTACAGCCTCATGGCAGTAGACATGTTGATATATATGGTCCATATGATATATATATGTATATATATGTGTGTGTGTATATATATATATATATATATATATATGATATATAATCTCCAGCAAAATGGAGAATTGGTAAGTTTCAGAAAGGGTGTCAGCCTACCACCACGTCCAGTTCATTCATAGCTGACAAAAGCAGCTTAAAAGAATAGTAAAGTTCAGTTGCTTCTACTTCATTTTACAAAGGAAGAAACTTAGATACAGAGGTTATTACTTGTTCAAGAACGTATATTTAATAAATTATTAACTTTGAACTGTTATCCATATTTTTGACTGCTATAATCTTTATTCCTTCTTTTCCATCTTAGTGAAGATTTTAGAAACATTTGATATCCTGTTAATTATAAATATAAAGCAACTTACCCCCAAATATATAAAAGTTAGAAATATAATAGGACTTCTGTAACTTCTTACTAAATAAATGAAGAAAGAATAGATAATTGAGGAAGAGAAAAATGACTTTTACTACCAACTACAAATTCATCACCAGCTACAATTTTTAAATGTTTCTTAGTCATTTCCTACTCCCTCATTCTTACATTTGACCCTGTCTTACATTCCATCCCATTCCACTAAAATTTCATCCTCCTTAGATCATTCCATTCCAATGAAATTCTCTGTCAATATGATTTAAATTGCCCTATGTCTTATAAAAATGGAAATAAGATTTTGTTTTTGCTATTGTTTCAATAGCTCATTGAGGTCCTAAACTAATTTAGATTATCATCTTCTTAGAAGCTACCTAGAATTGTTTATGTACTTAATATATTATTATAGTATTCATTTTTAAAATAGTAATGATAATAACATCTGCTGAAGTTCTTGCTTCTTACTGCTATTAAGAGAAATTTAATGTGTTTTTTTCCCTTTGGAATGCTGATGCTGTAAGATGCTGTAATACTTCCACACTTCAATAAGAAATGAAAAAAGAAAGGTAGAAGTAAGTGTTTACACTGATTGATCTTCAAAAGTTGTGGCTAAATGTGGTTAAAAACTATACTGGTCATTTTACTTGAATTTCAAAAAAATAAATCTCCCATTGATTTTTTTTTTTTGTAATGTAAACTGTACACTATCAAGATTTTTCTAGAATATGGACAAACATAATCTTAACTATAAAATTTATTAGTTATAATTTATTTTCTTGTTTTCTTTTAAAAGTGAGGATATTTACACTAAAGGAAAAGTTCTCATCACTTTGTTTCAGTTACAAAAATCGTCAGCCGTTGCTGGATTTGGGAAGCATTAGACAATTAAGCATCAATGCAGTTCTCCAATGGTTCTAATGGCTTTGGCACAAGTTTCTAGAGTCAATGGTAACAAACAAACTCCAAAAAAAAAAAAAAAAGAATTCTTAAAGTAAGGACTCATAAGGCAACAATAATAAAGTCTAACCACCCTACTGAAACAATTACCAAAGGGAAAATATTTTTATGAAGTTAAACACATTATTTTATAGTAGGCATTTTACTTACATAAAACAACTTAAAAAGTAATTGATATATTTTTTTTCATTATCTCATAATCTCATGACATGGACAGTAAAGAAAGGTTTGCTCATATATTTGGTGTCTAAAGTTTGAAAATAACTAATAAATTAAATAAATGTCTGAACTAAAAATAATGTAACTATAACAAGTAATACATGCAAGATAATAGAGGTCTAAAGAAATGACAGTAAAGATTTATAAAACAAAATAAATTTGGTCTCTCTAAATCAGCCCATGAGAAAATGTGATCCCTCCAACTTTCTAACCAGAGTTAAGAAAGTAATACAACGTGGCCATTTTCCATAGAGTTGTTGTTCCCTGCTACCTAATCTACAAACTCAGGAACTCAAATTTGTCAAATAATGTTCAAGTTTCTTTTTTGCTTGATTCTTGATGTGCCTACTATTCAAGTGAAACTTGAATTCTCTCCGAGAAGCTGCATTTCACATTTCCACCTAGAGAAATCAGGAAAACATACTTTGGAATGGCATTATACACCTCAGGTCTCCTTTCAAAAGCAATCCTTCAAGTGACCATAAATTAACTATAATTATTCTCTGGAGAATTTCAAAGGTTCCTTCCTGGAAATTTGCAGTGGTTAAAATTAAAAAAAAAAAAAAAAAGTAAGAATTCATTTAAAAATTACACCAACCCAATGATTTTCAGATGTTAAAGATTTCAATGATTCATCCATTGTATAATTACTATAAGCAATTGTTCTAGTCTTTTTATATACTATAAATAAGAATGTGTATTATAATTAATTATATCCAACAAATGAGCTGCAAGGCTAACTTAGCCAAACAGAATGTTGGAAACTTTTCTTTCAGATTCATTGAAAAAGTTCCTTGGATAGAGTATTTCACTTTGGATCCTGTGCCAGGACCCTAATTCACATCTTTCACAAATGGCTTATAAACACGAACGGAAACATAAAGCTGCTGACATTGGCAGCACTTCCAGGAATTATCTTAATTAATACATACAGTACCAAGAAGGGTTAATATTATTTGAAAGTAAAAGCTTTCATGCCAATAGGAAGACCACTCTGTACTATGCTGAGTCAGCACTATAATTAGGAAAATTGCTTCTAACTTGCTTGTTTGGTAATGCTATTATCATCTTTTTTTTTTTTTTCCTTTTAACAAGAGTAAACTACTTGGAGATGTCCCCATTTATTCTTCTTGCTCCCACTAACCCCTGACCCCACCAAGGCCATGCTAGTCTAGCATTTAAATGACTAAATGAGTTACTTTATCATCAGTTCACCCTGAAGTCTTTTACATATTTCTCTTGACCTCTAACCCACAGACTATTATTTTGACAGCTATCATTAATGCTGTGCCCTGAGTAGCCACACTTGGATTAAGATGGATGGTGAAAGAGCTGAGGAGTTGAAAGAAATGGACACCCACTCTCATCTTCCTCTGAATTAAATCGAAACTATCCAAAGCTATTGCATGCAAAATGTCCTGTGACCGTGTCACAACATAGTAACTAAGATTTTAGTGAGACACCCCATTCAGAGAGAGGAAAAGAATCCAATCCAACTATAAAACACATAGACCACATAAACTGAACATCTAGACTTCTATAAACTTAATAAATTATGATTATCTAGTATGAAATTAGATGGATCAATTTGTGATTAGAATTAAAATATTCCAGAATGCTCTACTGAAGAATAACCTTGTGGGTAAGTTTAACAAAAAGAATCCCAATGTCAAGAGACATAAGCTAAAATGACAGAGTTCGCTGGAAAGTTTAGTCACACATCTTTTCAGTACAGGCTTTCATACAAAAGGCCACGTTGGTGTGCTGTGATCAGATATATGGACCACCAAGTCTGTGGTTGCTCCACGATTGTGAAGTCATTACCAGCTTTGGACACACACACTCTCATTGCCACTTTCTGCCAGGAAACGACTATAACTGAATTCAGTGACTTAATTTACACTCTAGGAAAGGAGTCAAGTGTACATGGTGATAATAGCACCCCAGAAACTGGTAACCTTCAAATATGATGAAGAAGTGGACCAGTATGCTGAATTTTGTTAAGGTAAAAGGATATACCAACTGCAGAACCCACAGGGTAAGAATAAAATTGATGGGGAAGTATGTATGGTATTGATAAGAAACTGTAATTGGGATATTAACTTTCACTCTGAAATATTGTCCTGCCATAAAACAAATTAAGGATAATTATTTTGGGATTGGGAGATGGGAGGAAGAAAATAAAATACCATATACAATACTCAGGAATGAGATATCCTGAACAGAATAACTACAGGACCTATTAGGACCTATTACCTAAATGTATGTATATATGTGTGTGTGTGTGTGTGTGTGTGTGTATACATATATATGTGTATATATATATATATATATATATACATATATATGTATATATATATGTATATATATATATATATATATATATATAAAAGGTAAACCAACAATAAAAATATTGAAACAAAATTTTCAGCATATAAATATCTTAGTGTAATAAGAGCATGGTAGAAAGCAAAGATTTAAACAAGAAATAGTCTTTTTTTAAAAAAAGAGAACAAATACTAAGATTGAAATAACTGTTTATCATTTCAGCTTTGTAGCTTTTGCCAAAAATACTCTAAAAATAGAATTTATGAGAAACATTTATAAGAACTGACACTAGTTTGCTGAAAAGCAGCATGATGATGATGATGATGATGATGATGATGATGATGATATATTTTAAAAAGCCAGGCTAACCAATACATTTTTAATTTCTACAGAGGGCAAAAGTTAAATATGATCAGTAGTAATTTGCTAGGGCTGACATAACAAAGTACCACACACAGGGTGGCTTAAACAACAGAAATTTATTTTTTCATAATTCTGAAGTATGGAAGTCTATGATCAAGGTGTGGTAGGATTGGTTTCTCCTAAGCCTCTCTCCTTAGCTGGTAAATGACTGTCTTCTGGTGTCTTCACACGGTCTTTCCCCTGTATGTATCTGTGCCCTCATCTTCTCCTTTTTAAAGGACATTAATCATATTAAATTACTGCCTACCTTAACTTCTCATTTAACCTTAATTACCTCTTTGAAACATTCTGTGGTATAGGGAGTTAGGGCTTTAACAGGAATTTGGGGGAGTAGGGGATAGGGGCAGCACAATTCAGCCCATAACATGGTTTAAGCTGAAGCATGAGTTTCGGGATTACAAATGTTAGAAACATATTTATATTTTAAACGTAAGGGAAAGTTTATAGGTACAGAGTGATTCAACTTTAAAACAATTTAAAAATCTGCTTTCATTCATTTATTATTTGGTTCTATAATTTCACCTGCGTTCATTTTAGTTCTAAACAATGTGCTTCCAATAAAAGAATTAGATTCCTTTTTACTCATTCCTTACTAAATGATTCTGGGTACAATGGCAACCTGAGATTTCTGTCAAAATCCTCCTCCTCCTCCTCATCATCATCATCAAGCTAACATTTATAAGCACTTCATGTCAGAAATTATGCTGTACACATTACACACACAGTCTCATTTAATCCTGATAATAATTATATGGATTAAGTACAATTACTACTCTCTATTACAGATGAGAAAATTGAGATTGAGAGAGTTAAATTATTGCATGAACACATAGAACGAGTGAATTCTGGGAGTTTGATTACTATTCCTCCATGTCTGACTCTGGAATCTCTAGCTAGGACTATTTCTCATGACTGACATGAAAGTCATATAAAGGAAAACCTCTATCAGCAGTTGGAACTACGGTATTGGTATATGAATAGCAGAAATGTCTAAGAATTTCTGCTAAAATATAGACCACATTGAAGCAAATCTTGTTCTGAAGTATAAAGCATATGGCAGAGGAGAATTGAAGAGATTCAGGCAGAATATTCCCAATATTTCCCAGAATTAGGAAAACTGGAGGCATAGGATAGATGTAGTAGTAAGCAGGAAGCTTGGATAGGTGCAGTAGGAAGCAGGAAGCTTGCCATGGTGTTTACTACCCAGTCCACTTTGTGCTCATCGCTGATGGCCAAGTGAAGAGGGAGAGAGAAAAGGAAAGCAGCTAAGACAGCTTTTTAAAAGAGGGAGAAAGAAAAACTGACTCTGGGTGGTGAACACACAATGTGATATACAGATGACATATTACAGAATTGTACACTTGAAACCTATGTAACTTTACTAACAATTGTCACTCCAATACACTTTAATTTTAAAAAATGGGAGAAAGCATTAAACAAATGATTTGGAAGAAGACTAAACTTGCAAAATATTAAAATCATCATGAATGGTTTAAAGTCCCCGAAAAGTTTAATGTGGCATTGAGAAACAAAATCCAACTGTAGACCCTTTAAAATAAAATTAATTAATTAATTAAATAATGGCACCAAACTAAATGCCCCAAATAGGAGACTGTTTCATAATATATATTCAATGGAATTCCAAGCAGTTATTCAAATTATGATCGACAAGAGTATTTAGAAATACTGAAATTCTTCAAGATAAAAACTTTCAGTGAAATATTGATTGCAAAATATATTTTGATACTGTAGGGTTCTAAGTTTGTATAATATATCTAACACAGGAAAAAGGCTGAAAACAAGTGCCACAGAGTAGTACTTGTTCTTATAGTAACCTTTGCTTTTAATTTTATGCTTTATGTTTTACAAATTTTCTATAAAAACATATTTTATATTTTATAATAAAAATTATATTATTTTCAAACAAAATAAAGAGGAAAAAATTGAAGGCAGTTCACAGTGAAAAGGCATCTTAAAAAAAGCTACATGAGTAAACTTTCTCAGAATCAGAGAAGGACACTATGATACCAGAAGAGTTATGACAGGCTGTTCAAAGAAAAGAGAATGAAGCAGGGAGAATACCAACTGTTCTGAGGCTTCAGAAAAAGCAGAGGTACTTAATTCAGGCTCTTAAGTATCTTGTGTATCTTAGTAAATAAGTGAGTCCTGCTAATGTGGTACTTGACAGTATAAGGATTTATATAAAGTGATTTATAAAGTGTGAGAATGGGAGAGAAAGGTCACTAATCCAAACCAAAAACTCTCAACTCTTGGCAGGGCAAAGTCAACTAGGGAACTATTTAAAAACACTGATTCCCTCAGTCCACCTCAAATCAATTAAATCAGACTCTCTGGGGTAGGAACCAAACTGTATACACATTTTTTAAGTTCTGCAGGTGAATCTAATGTACAATCAGGATTATGGACAACTAGTTTAACTTTAAACAATTATTTGGTTAACTGGAGAGAGCATAGGTACTATTAACCTTAACACATTCTTTCTTTTTTTCTTTCTTTTTTTACTGGGGTGACATTGGTTTATAACATTACATAAGTCTCAGGTGGCAACATTATAACTCAATAACTGTAGACACTATAGTCTATATACACCACCAAAAATCTACTTCCATCCCTCACCATAAATTTGATCCCCTCTACCCATTTCACCCTCCTTCCCCTCTGGTAGTCACCAATATGTTGAACTTTGACACATTCTTGATCAATAATTTTCTACAAAGATGGGGCAGCCGATGACTCAATTGTTTAGAGCGCAAGCTCTTAACAAGGTTGCCAGTTCAATTCCTGCATGGGAGGGTGGGCTGTGCCCCCTGCAACTAAGATTGAAAATGGCGACTGGACTTGCAGCTGATGGGCCCTGGAGGAACACACTGTTCCCCAATATTCCCCAATTAAAAACATAAATAAAAGAATTTTCTACAAAGAATTGTTGAATACATATGTTTTAATGTAAATTTTCTCATGAGAAAAAAGTTTTGTCTACCTTTACTATAAAAAGTAAACTCCTTTGCAGTGCCATCATCAACCATTAATGTCATATAAGGATTAAGTAGAACATACGTGCCATTTAGAGGTGATCATTAGAAGGAAATAATAGAGATCAGAGAAAGAAGTTTCTTCTAGCCCTTAAGCAGATTTGCACTCCCCTCTGGGCTCCCAAAGCTTCTGTCAGTATCTCTGTTTACTTGTGTCCTTGTGTATATATCTCATCCTGTGCTCCTTTAAGCATACAATGTGCTTTATGTATCATTTCAGCACCAAAATTTGTTATAGAGTAGAATCTTAATACATTTTTGTTGATTGAACTAAGAGATGAAGTGCAAGTCATTATTATTGTTTCCATTATAGTCCCTTCAGTTCTATGACTCTAGAATTCTACGGTAACTCTTCTCAGTCTTTCAAACTCCCCTGTTTTCCTTCTGTACTCTTATAAGTATGATAATAACCAACTTCTCTTGTCATTCTTAAAAGCTGTAAACAATTCTGGAATAGGTTACAATGATGTCCTCAAGCATAAGAATTTTAAAGGTTATTAACAGCATTTATCAGAACACATGTTAAGACATATTGCTGTTTATTTTCTTCATAATTCCTTTGACTTAATAAGTGCCAAGTTATTTGTGCATGTTCAACTAGACTATTTGGCAGTAAAATAACTGGTAAACAAATACAACATATTTGGGTAGGTGACCCATAGATTATATAGTCTGTACTTCGTCAATTAAAGAAAACAGTCTGGAAGCAAATCGTTTAGGTACAGAAAATTCAATGTGTTCTGGGCTGACCATAAGCATTTGTCCTTGAAACCATTCATCCTCAAAGATGTCAGCTGAAGTTCAAACATTCCAGTACTCTTGTGGGTTAAGCCAATTCCACAAAACTTTAAAGCTTAAGATATGGCACAATCCATGCTCCAGGTGGACAATGGATCATTTTACACCAGGGGTCAACGATCAGAAATTTCAGGGGTGAGGAAGGATGTGCTGTACTAGAAAACATCTGCAATCTTTACTTATATACACTATGTGACACTGATTTAAAGGACTGGGTAATAGAAAGATCAGGCACTGTGATTTTTTTTTTAACATAGCGGTTGTAATTAATCATTTCAATGCAGAAAATATGAAATGAATTTTACTGTATGGTGTATGGTCTGCCTGTCTAAATATTTTAGCACTAGACTTAAAATATTTGTCATAGAAGGTTTTGTGCTTGTCCCATTTCAAATAATTATTCGAGATTTCTTTTCTTAAAAAGCTTTTGTGAGGATAAAAATGCACATGAGCATATGTCACATATGCTACTTTTAATACTGTTCAGTTAGTTCCTTTTCTCACCCTAAGAATTTTGATGTAACCAAGTTGAAGGATGTTAAGATCTTAAAACTTGAAAGTGAACATTATTCAATAACATTTGTTTTGACTTCTTCTCCACCAAGCAACTCAAACTGTATTGCTAATGCCATTGCTGATATTGAATAACCATAAAAGGTTTATTATACCTTGCATATCAATCAAGAAGAGTAAAGACCTAATATAGTCATATTTCAGAGCATGTACCATGTGCATCAATCAATACATCTTTCTTTAATAGCAGCAAGTTCCAATGATTCTTCATTAAAATAATTTTTTATCTGATGAGTCACTATTATTGTTGGTAGATAATGAGGACCATTCACACCACAGAACTTTCGTATGTATTATTCTATATTCAGGAAACTGCTTGCTAGATGTTAGAATATGCCATACTACACTAAAAAGATTTTTAAATGTCTCCCATGAATACAGTTGTATATAACTGTTTGGGTGAACCTTTGCCACTGAAAATTAAGATAAAAATTATCCAACTAATCAACAGATTGATATATTTCCTTGAGAGGATATGTCAAGTAAATTAATACAGAAGAAACAGAAAAGAATGAACTGTTGATTCTTATACAATGGTTCAAGTTCATATCTTCTTTATATCTGAATGTACTTTTGTACAAAAGTACCTTTTGTACTTTTCTAATACTAAAATGCAAGAACCTTTTGTTATAACAAAAATGTAGATGATATTTCTTTTATAAAGGGGGCGTAAGTACTGAAGTTAGTTACTTACTTGTAGCTATTGGTAGAAGAAATGAACCAATATATTTACTTACCAATACCTGTCAGTACCTCAAGGAATTGGTGACCTTCCTTAGGATTTTATGACCTTCCTTAGAGCAAGACTCTAAGAGTTCATAGCCTATGTGAAGAAAATATTCTCATTTAGCTATAGCATGTTTTCTTTGCTTGTATCCACTAACTTGAGAACAAATTCAAAGGTGCATGTTTCCTATTATCCTGGAGGATAAGTTGGGTTTTTTCCCCCAACGTTTTATTATTAAGTTTTTCCAAAATATAGTAAAGTTGAAATAATTTTACAGTGAATACCCTTATACTCACCGATACTGGAGTATTTTTAAAATCTGTGAAATGGGTCATCTATTCTTTTTAAGAATGTAAATAATATTACTGAAATAAAAATGTTTGTTCATAGACATTTAATTATATCTGGCAATTGGGCATAGAGTTGAGCCAAATGATAAAAGACTATTTATATTAAGGGAGAATGGAGAGCAATTTATTAGCAACATGTAGCTTAATTGGGATGGGTCCATAGAAAAATTCAAATACAATTTAAAATAGTATTCAGTTTAATGAACCGCCACTGAGATATTGAGATAAAGGAAACAATAACCTTTTTTAGATCTCATCAAATTGTGATAACATGTGGAGAAAATATTGCCAATGAATTTAGCTGCAAATTACTGTTTTAATGAAGATTTTTTCCAAAATGTGGGAGGTATGTTGCAAGTATTATTGGAAACAATCTAAATACACTAAATAATTATACACTAAATAATTATAATGTGAGTTTATTTGAAGAAAACTTAGGCAAATAATAGTATAAATATTAACACAGGCTATGGTAAAAATTATAAAGGTAATTGTCAAATGCCTAATGTAAGAGAGATACTATTTTAACAGTTGTTAATAGACAGCCAATAAGAAGATATTACACATCATGTAGTCTTTCAAAGTATTGTAGGTACTACCCTTCTCTACTTATTAAAAACTGATTTCCAGGTTTCTCTTGACTAAAATGTAAATATGTTTTTGTTTATAACTGAAAACTTTAAAACACAGATTTTAAAACACAGATTTTGTTTATTTCTGAAAACTTTAAAAGTAACCAAGAGTCCCAGTTCCTTAAGAACCCTTAATCTATTGAATGAACTATTTTTGCTTATGAAGAGGAGTGGGGCAAAGTATTTTAATACCCTGCCTAACTCAATGCAAGTCTGTAATTTGAAAATCTTCTTCTATAATGTAATAAATTACCATCACAAACAAATAGTGTTATTTCTAAGCAATAAAAACAGCAGGTAGATAAATATAGGTTGTGATTGCTTAGAATATAAACTTAGTATACTGTATCATCGAAAGTTAAATTATTGGCACTTGACTCCCCTGCAGACTATAGGAGTAAATTTCTTCATCTATCATCATGCCACAATAGTCTTTATAGCAAACGTAGACTCTAGGATAGGTGACTGGAGTCATCATATTCTGCAATATGAACCATGTGAAGACAAATTTTCTTGGTGAATGAATTGAATGAAAGATTAAATTCAACCATAGGATTTTTGAGTGTTCATTTTATTCCAGCATTTTTATACAGTTTAAATAATTCATATTTCCTCCCCACCTCCCTTCCTTTTGCTTTCATAATCTTCCAGGGTTTGGAGGAGGATAAGGGGTAGTTAACAGAAGCAAAGAAAATACTTGATCCCATTTGGTAGAATGACACCATGCTAAATATAGTCACACACACACGCACACACACACACATACACACACACACACACACTTACACATGAGAGAAAGAAAAATTTCCAAAATCCAATTGTAATTCAACTATTACAATGCTTTGTTATTTGATTTTACTAAATTCTGTTTTTAAAACAATAAATAGATTTCTATGTGGGATTGTAAACCATTTCAAATAGTTTCCTTCTACATTTGATTATAGGTCTTCAGTCTTTATGAATATCACAATGGTTATACTAGAATAACTGAGGCCTCTCCTTTTATTGTGAAGAGAACATTTGGAGTAATCTCAAGTATTTTATAGTTAGAGTCAGACTAGGATCACACTTTCTTCTTCTTGCATATATTTCAATCCAGACTAGTACGCCCTAGGATCAAAGTAAAGGTCAGGTTTTTGTAACCCACATATGGAAACTTATATTTCTTAATGCTTTGAATAATTTTAAATGTTTTCTATGGCATTCAAATTTTAATCTTTAATCTAATCCCTCAGCTAAGATCATATTAACCTTTAGCACCATGATGTGGATGCTAATGGACCATGGTTAATGGACCAGAGTTTAAGTAGCCCTACAATTATTTTGCTCAAAATAGACTGAGTCTTAGTAACAGAAAGAAATATGAGACTAACAGAAAGATTTGGAACTAAATGTTAAAAAATCATTGTAGTGCTCGCCTCGGCAGCACATATACTAAAATTGGAATGATACAGAGAAGATTAGCATGGCCCCTGCGCAAGGATGACACGCAAATTCGTGAAGCGTTCCATATTTAAAAAAAAAAAAATCATTGTGTATTTGCTGCAATTTTAGTTACACTAGTGACCAGAGATCTAGAATTCTGTTTTGGTTGCAAGACCATCCATCACAGTCATGTAGACCAGATGTCATTTTTAGATGAACAAAAAAGAGTTCCAAACAGAATATTTAAGGTTCCCAGTGAATTTTTAAAATTAATATAATTCAATAAAATCCACGTGGAAATCGTCTATAGCAGTGAAGAACATGAAACCTATCAGCATCACTAGACTATCTTTCCATTTGGAGGTTCTTGATTCCATAATCCAATTCAATTTGATGAAAAGAGGATGGAATTTTAACTTAATATTAAATAAAACACACCTTCTCCTTAAATTCCATGCCCATCCAATTTGTTCTTTAAAAAGACAATTTAGTAAGTAAAAAATGAAATTCATTTTGTTCTGGGTTTCTATCAATCCCATGTTCTTTATTTTGTCAAATGTTCTGATAAAACTAGAAGGGAAAGACAATTTATTACTTTATTGTTGCCAAATACCCAATTATCCCAAATATTCGATACAAACTCCCTTTATCTTTAATGACCAAACCTTGCAAGTCCCTTCCAATGTTCATCCCACCACATGGGATCTAGACCCAATTTCATCTTATTCTCTTGGGAATCTTACACCATTCACTACCTATCCTTTCACTTATCCTTATTTTCACTTTTTTTTTCTACCACATTCTTTCCATTGACATTTAAGCAAATTCAAGTCTTCTTCAGACACACAGAAGCAGCCACATTAAGACTGGTAAAAAGGGGAGACATGGAATGGGCTGATCCCACACATGTGTGTGACCACTAAAAATCAGAAGGGATCCCCAGGAGGAGTGAGGGGTCCCGGCCCCACATCAAAATCCCCAGCCCAGGGTCTCAGTGTCAAGAAGAGAAGTTTCCGTAACTTCTGGCTATGAAAACCAGCAGAGATTGGGGCTGAGTGAGAATAAGGGTGACTGGAGTCCCAGGCTGTCATCTTAAAGGGCCCATGCATAGACTTATTCACTGACAGATCCACTTACTCTGAGCTCCAGTACTGGGACAGCAGTTTCAAAGTCACCAAGGACATACAGGGAGGAAATGAATTGTCTTGCTTCAGGGCAAAGGCTAGAGTGACAGCTTTCTCCCTGAAGGAGGAGCTGGTGGAGCCATTATTTCTTTGTAGAGCCCACCCTCTTCCAGGGTGCAGACAGAGGCAGCCGCCATATCTTAGTCTCCATCAGCATGGCTAACATCATTTATTTGCCCTGATTCCCTGAAATCCCAGACCACCCAACGTTTGGGCCCACCTAAGACACTTCCAGTGGCTTTTCAGTATAAACAGCTTGTCTTGACACATACTTCATAGTTTCCTAAAATTTCTCAAAGGTTCACAAAACCCAAACAAGCAGAATCTGGCTTCAGCATGTCCTGTACCTCTGGCTGAGCAGCCCTAAGCCCAGCACTAGCAACAGCCAGCCTTGGTTTGGGGTTTGACCTCTTGAGGCACCTCCAAGCCCAGCTCAGGCAGTGACCATCTGTAGGTTGCTTTGTGGCTCATGCAAGGGCACAGGCTGTGGCTGAACTTGGCTCTAACTGGGGTTCCTCCCAGGAGGCCTTAGGGCTGGCACACCCGGTAGCCAGCATCTGACCTAGCTAGAGCATCATCCATCCACAGGGCACACTGGGCAGGCACCAGAGCCATGCTTAAGTAAATCCTGCTCCTATGCAACAGCTCCTCCACTGTAGTCATGGCCAGTCCTCAGAACCAATCAGTCCAAGTGTCAATCCCTCCCACTGATGTGCAAATATCAAACAAGGCTCAACTCCAACAGGAGGGCACACACAACTCACACAAGGGACACACCTAGAGTACCCAGCTCAGGTGACCAGGAAAACTGAGACACTGTGTCCTACAGAAAACCTACTTACTACATAAGGCCACTCTACAAAGACCGGGAGGCATAGCAGCCCTGTGTAATATATGGAAACAAACACAGGGAGGCAGCCAAAATCAGAAAAAAAGAAATATGGCCCAAATAAATGAACAGAACAAAGCTCCAGAAAAATAACTAAACACAATGGAGACAGGCAATCTACTAGATGCAAAGTTCAAAATACTGGTTATAAGGACTCAGTGAACTAGGAAGAACTTCCAAAAGAAGATAAGAAACGCAAAAATGAAGACAGAAAACATAAAAAAAGAACAAGTCAGAAATAAAAAATACAGTAATTGAAATGAAGAATACATTAGAGGGAATCAACAGCAGATTAGATGAAACAGAGGATCAAATAAGCAATTTAGAAAATAAAGTACCAGAAAACATCCAATCAGAACAGCAAAAAGAAAAAAGAATCCAAAAAAATGAGGACAGCTTAAGGGGCCTCTGGGACAATATCAAGCCTACCAACATTGGCATCTTAGCGGTACCAAAAGGAAAAGAGAGAGAGCAAGGAATTGGAAACTTATTTGAAGAAATAATTATAGAAAACTTCCCTAACCTGGTGAAAAAAGAAATATACAAACTCAGGAAGCACAGAGAGTCCCAAATAAGATGAACCCAAAAAGACTCACACCAATACTCATCGTAACTAAAAGGTCAAAGGTTAAAGACAAAGAGAGAATCCTAAAAGCACTAAGAGAAAAGCAATTAGTTATATAGCTTCCATATCTAGGAGCTCCCATAAGATTGTCAGCTGATTTCTCAACAGAAACTTTTCAGGCCAGAAGGGATTGGCAGAAAATATTCAAAGTGATAAAAAGCAAGGACCTACAACCAGGATTACTCTACACAGCAAAGCTATCATTTAGAATCAAAAGACAGAAAAAGATCTCCCCAGACGGAAAAGAAAAAAAAAAAAAAAAAAAAAAAAGAAGCTGAAGGAGTTCATCAACACCAAACCAGAATTACAAGAAATTTTAGAGGAACTTCTTTAAGACCATATATCTACATCTATGTCTATGTCTATGTCTATGTCTATATCTATCTATATCTGAATAACGAAATGAAAATATCTATATATTTATTAACAATTACTTTAATGTAAATGGAATAAATGCTCCATTCAAAAGATAGGCTGGCTGAATGGAGAAGAAAACAAGATCCTTACATATGCTGCCTACAAGAGATTCACTTCAGATTGAAGAACACACATAGACTGAAAGTAAAGGGATGGAAAAAGATATTTCATAAAAATGGAAACAACAACAAAAAAATATGGGGTAGCAATATTTATACCAGACAAAATAAACTTTAAAACAAAGGCTATAAAAGAGACAAAGAAGGATCCAGTAATCCCACTTCTACGTGTTTATCCAAGGAAACCCAAAATGCAACTTCAAGAGAATATGTGCCGCCATATGTTCATTGCAGCATTGTTTTTACAATGGCCAAGATGTGGAGGCAGCCTGGGAGTCTGTCAATGGATAAATGAATAATGAGGAAGTGGTACATATATACAGTTGAATATTGCTCAGCCATAGAAGGGAATGGGTTCTTGCCATGTGTGGTGGCATGGATGGACCTGAAGGGTATTGTGCTAAGTGAAGTATGTCACACAGAGAAAGACAGATGCAATGTGATTTTGCTTATATGTGGAATCTAAAGAACAAAATAAGCAAAACAGAAACATACTCATAGATACAGAGAACATATTGATGGTTGCTAGAAGGGAAGAGAGTTGTGAGTGGGTGAAAAAGGGAAAGGGATTAAGAAGTAGAAACTGGCTGTTACAAAGTAGTCATGGAGATGTAGGTATAGCATAAGGAATATAGTCAGTAATATTGTCATATGTGTAGCGTCAGATGTGTACTAGATTTATCAGGGTGATAGATGGGAAGCAAGTTGGGGGTCAGGGTAAAAAAGATGAAGGCATTAAGAAGTACATTTTAGTAATGACAAAGGTCATTGGGATGTAAAGTAAAGCATAGGGAATATAGTCAATAATTTATTAATAACTATGTATATTGACAAGTGGGTACTAGTCAACGGCATCACTTCTTAAATTATGTAAGTCTCTAACCGCTATGCTGTACACCTAAATTTAATATAAAATGATATTAAATGTCAACTGTAATTGAAAAATTTTAAAAAGGTGGGGAAATGGTGGAGGGGACAAAGAGGTTCAAATTTCCAGGTTTAAAACAAATAAGTCATGAGATGTACAGCATAGGGAATATACAACGTGATCAAACAATACAGTGAATGTTTAAATAAGAACCAATTATTACAGTAAAAAGTAAAAGACATATTGTCGTTGCTCCCCTTCAAAATACTCTCCCTCACTTCAAACACACTTATCCCATCGTTTTTGCCACTTGCAGAAGCAGTTCTGGAAGTCCTCTTTTGTGAATGTCTTTAGTTGCACTCTTGTGGCTGCCTCAATGTCCTGAATCACTTTGACTTTGGGAAAGAGCCAGAAGTCTCACGGTGCCGGACCCCATGAATAAGGTGAATAAAGATACACCATAATATTTTTATTTGACAGAAATTGCAGTACCAGAAGTGATGTGTGAAATGGAGCCTCTGGGATAAAAAACTATGGTGAATGCTGCTGTTGAGTGCCATCCAACGAAAAGACAGGGATCTTCATTACAGGAAGTGGCATGTTGAACCTTAGTAACAATGTGTAACGTTTCAACTTGTTTGGTGTAGTCAGTTGGGTGCGAGCTATGGTTGAGAGAAGGTATGTTTTCAAGTGTGCTGTAGATCATCCTCCATCATGACAACACTCCATGTCACATATTGCTTCTATACGACAATTTCTGTCAAATAAAAACATTACAGTGTGTCCTCATCCAACTTTTTCACTGGATCTGGCACCGTGCTACTTCTGGCTCTTCCCCAAAATCAAAATGATTCAGGATATCAAAGCAGACACAACAGTGCAACTAAAGACACTTATGAAAGAAGACTTTCAGATCTGCTTCAGAAAGTGGCAAGAATGATAGAATAAGTGTGTTTAAAGCGAGAGGGAGTATTTTGAAGGAGATTAATGGCAATGTGTCTTTTACTGCAATAATTTTGTTTCAATTTAAACATTCACTGTATTGTTTGATCACACCTTGTATGTCAAATATATATTTCTGATGTTGTTGTAGATTGGTGTCCCCAGAAGCAGACCCCAGGACAAGAATTTGAATGTTAAGTAGTTTATTTTGGAAATAATCACAGGAAACACCAGTAAAGGAGTGGGGAAGTGAGAAAGGGAAGGAAGTTAACCACGGTGTGTTATCAGCCAGTTACCAGTATGAGCTAGTGGAACTCCATCCCACTGGGGAGCTCTGGGACATGGCATCTAGGAGCTCAGGGATGAGTAGGTCCAGCACTGTAATGTCCCCAGAAACACCCGTAAAGAATTCTCTTTAACAAGTCATTTTACAGCCGAATATAGTGTAGATTATATTTATACTCAGTGACTTTAACTATGCTGTATTTCTGTCTCTCTTTCTATGAAGATGTATATATAATTGATTCAAATTGATTTAAAGGAGTGTATTACCCTATCGTGAGGGAAGAGGAAAGACTAAAGCTTATTGGACTTCAATAATAGATGACGATGATGATGATGATGAGATGTGCCACGTAGTTTGTCAGATAGGTCTATACCCTTTGAAACTATGATGGGAACACACTGTGTCCCCCTTTTAACAGGCTGCTTATCTGCTCTGCTTATTAGGGACATATCCCTGGTTCTTGGTCCATTCTTCTTGTCTCCTATTTCACAGGCAGCAAATCTTCCTTTTTACACTATTACACAATTTCTTTTCTTGTGAATGATCTGCCCAGAGACACTGTCATCTTACATTCTGCTAAGTCCCTTGGCCAGTGACAATTGAGTGCACAGGTGCTCTCTGCTCATGCAGCCAGTGCTGTGAAACCATTATAAACACTAATAAAAATAACTAAATAAGGTGGGGGGAATATGGCATATGTTCATGATAATGATGCTATGATTTTAAGCATAGAGCAGAAAGTAAAAGAAGCCTGAAAGATCTTGTTCTACATTAAGAAAAGGAAAAATCATTTTACCCACCCAAAGATCACAGCCACACATTAATCCGTTAGTCCAGGAGGCACGTTAGTGTATTGCTTATGTGAGTAGGCTGTATTATCAAACTGCTTATGTGAGAACCACAGCTCTACCAATTTGCTAGTTTCCATTCCTGAAACATAGGAATAACAACAGTGTCTAGTGTTGTTATATAGAGTAAATAAGATGTCCCACGGAAAGCATCAAACACAGTGCTTCGTGTATACTGGGCACTCGATAAACGTAGGCTGTTGTGATTAAATAGAACTAGTCTGCATCTGATGGCCATAATTTTCTCCCAGGCACATGTCCTGTATGTGACTGACACTGAAACATCTGCTCTAATTTCTGTTCTCTGGCAAGAAAAAAACAGTGTAAAGAAACGGGCTCCATTTGACACGTCTGAATTTCATACTCGGCCTTTTCCAAGTCCCTATTGAAACCTCACCATCCGTGTCCAATTCCAAGAAGTATGGTAGTGTATGTCTTCCATCTCCCGAGGAAGATCCAAAATATCTGGAGGTTGGCTTTGTGGAACTCTCTTCCCAAGGGAAATGTAGAATCCACTCTGTTATTTTAATTAAATACCCTTGTGTGTACATTGATGTATTTGGTCCACTGATAACTCCTGTCTCATATTACACACGTCTTCCTTTAGTCCTAACATCACATATGCCTGGAAAATTAAAATTGTCCTAAAATTAGGGAATCATCTGGTTCACCTGAGGTCCAGAGATGACACGGGCTCCATACCTTACACCATTATGCTTACTTGAGAGCTACAAATCTAGACAAGAGATGTGTGTCCCTGGGTTTCTGGTTTTTTTTCCCTTCCACTCACTGTTTGGTAGTAGCAGAGAACATCCCACTTCCCTGCAAAGAACTGAATTCCTGATAGAGGTGTCATAATATGGGTAAACCTAAAATACAATCAGAATTTTCATATTTAAAATAAAAGGGAGACTTTTCTCCTCACACACTGATTCATTTAGGTTAGCAATTTTCTTACTGAGTGAGTGTTAGAGTTCTTTAAGAATATACTGAAGGCTCTGATGTCTTACTTCTGAGATTAAATATCATTTATGGATGCAGAAATCTGCTGTTAGTATTTTTTAAAATGTTTAAGTAACCATATCTAACTTTGTTTTAAATGAACCATGTAATAGTTCTTTTGAAAAAAGGGTAAGTATAATATTTATAAATATGCAACCAAATATACATAGACACATATATACACACACACACATAAGAATATGTGTGTGTGTGTGTGTGTGTGTGTGTACATATACATTAATATACATACCAGGGATGCCAAAAAATGTATACCCATGACTTGCATTCATCTTTTGTTATTGGTATATATTGAGTATTGCAATTTTAATACAGTTTTTTCCTTTCTTAAAATGTGTATGCATTTTTTTGGCATCCTCTGTATACACACACACACAAACACACACACCCGTGTACATGCATTGCTCAACCATAGGTTGACATTCATCAGGTGATATACCATCTCTGAAATCTCAGCACTTTCAGGGTGTAAATGCAGGAGATAAGCACTGCAGATAGGCACTGCAGGTACTCCCCATTGTGAGTTATGGTTTATATAATAATTTGCTCAGCTGAGTAGCAGTCTAATGATTTGCAATCAGCAATGCTTTCTCCTGATTCAGCTGATGTCTCAGCTTCTTCACAGTATTCATTAAGTAATTTTTTGATATTTATGTTCCACTCCTGTACTTTATTTTCTAGCACAGTGGTTAACATGTAGGAAATCTGTGACAGCCAAGTTTAATCACCACAAAGAAGAGACTCAGTTCATTACATGTTTGTTTATGTTTAGTTCTTTGAAAATTGCCTGGCGCTGAATAATGCATTTTGAGCCAATTGGTTGTATTATGGTTGTGGTTGTGGTTGGAGCAAAATGGACAGTGTAAAAGGGCTTCAGGATCAAAGCAGTGACAGCAAGGGGCAAGGAGGTGAGGCAGAGGTCAGATTAGAATCACCTATTCTAGCAGCCAGATAGGAAAAGTAAAGAACTGAAAGAAATTCATTTATCTCAGTAGATTTTGAAACTACCAACATAATAAAGGCCATAAATGACAAACTCTCAGCTAATATCATACCTAATGGTGAAAAACTGAAAGCTTTTCCTCTAAAATCAGGAATAAGACAGGGATGTCCTTGTCACCACTGTTATTCAACATAGTATTAGAAGTCCTAGCTAGAGAGATCAGCAAGAGAAAGAAATAAAAGGCATCCAAATGGGGAATGAAGAAGTTAAACTGTCACTTTTTGACATGACATGCTTCTTTATATAGAAAACCCTAAAGACTCCACCAAAAACTTATTAGAAACAATAAACAAATACAGTAAAGTTGCATGATACAAAATCAATGTACAAAACCCCATTGCATTCCTGTATACTAATAATAAAATCTCAGAGAAAAGAAATGAAAAAAAACAATTCCTTTTGCAATTGCAAAAAAAGAATAAAATACCTAGGAATAAACTTAACAAAGTATGTGAAGGATCTATACACTGAAAACTATAAGATGTTATTAAAAGAAATTGAAGAAGACACAAAGAAATGGAAAGATATTCTGTGTACATTAATTGGAAGAATCAACATAGGTAAAATGGCCATATTATCCAAAGCAATATACAGATTTCATGCAATCTCCACCAAAATCCAATGGCAGTTTTTCAAGAAATAGAAAAAAAAATCATCATATTTGTATGGAATCACAAAGACCCTGAATAGCCAAAGCAATCCTAAGAAAAAAAGACTATGGCTAAAGGTATCACATTCCCTGACTTCAATTTATACTACAAAGTGACAATAATCAAAACAGCATGGTATTGTCAGAAAAACAGACACACAGACCAATGGAATAGAATTGAGAATCCAGAAATAAACCCACATAGATGTGGGCAGATAATTTTCAATACAGGAGCCAAAAACATACAATGGAGAAAAGAAAGCCTCTTTAATAAGTGGTGGTGGGAAAATTGGAAACCCAAGTACAAAAGAATGAAGCTAGATTGCTATCTGTCACCATATACCAAAGCTAACTCAAAATGAATCAAAGAATTAAACATAAGAACTGAAGAAATAAATTGCATAGAAGAAAGCATAGGTACTAAACTGTGGACCTTGGGTTCAGAGAGGATTTTATGAATTTGACCTCAAGACAAGGGAAGTAAAAGCAAAAATAAATGAATGGAATTATATCAAACCAAAAAGCTTCTGCACAGCAAAATAAGCTGTCAACAAAAGAGAGGCAACCAACCAAATGGGAAAAGATATTTACAAACAGCACCTCTGATAAAGGTATAATATCCAAAATATATAAAGAACTCATACAACTCAACAACAACAAAACAATCCAATTAAAAAATGTGCAGAGGACCTGAACAAACACTTTTCCCAAGAAGACATAGAAACAGCCAAGATATATGAAAACATGCTATTAGGGAAACACAAATCAAGACCACAGTGAGATACCACTTCACACCTGTCAGAATGGCTATTTTCAAAACGACAAATAATTACAAGTGTTGGAGAGGCTGTGGAGAAAAAGGAATCCTCATATTCTTTTGGTGGGAATACAGATTGGTGCAGCCACTATGGAAGGCAGTGTGGAGATTTTTCAATCCCTCTTCTGCTATCTACAAAAAAAAATATCTGAAAACATTTATCTATAAAGATATGTGTACCCCTATGTTCATTGCAGCATTATTCATGGTGGCCAAGACATGGAAACAACCAAAGTGTTCTTTGACTGATAATTGGATAAAGAAGATGTGGTACAAATATTCAATGGAGTATTATTCGGCCATAAGAAAAGATGAAATATTGCCATTTGAGATGACATAGAGGGATCTTGAGATTATCATGCCAAGCAAAATAAGTCAGACAGAAAAAGTCGAGAACTATATTACGTCATTCATATGTGGGATATAAAACTGAAAGCAACAAAGGAACAAGACAAACAAACAAAGGAATAAAAGCTTATAGATACAGACAACAGCTTAGTGGTTACCAAAGGTTAAGGAGGGAGACGGGTGGTAGAAGAGGGTAAAGGGGGTCAAATATATGGTGATGGAAGGAGAACTGACTCTGGGTGATGAACACACAATGTGATACTATAAATGATGTTTTATAGAATTGTATACTTGAAACCTATATAATTAACTAACCAATGTCACCCCAATAAATTTAATAAAATTTTTAAAAGGCATCACTAGTGACTCATAAACAGCTGGTGAGAGGAATGGATGATATAGAAATAGGACATAAGTACTGGTTTGTCTCTTGTATGGAAGCGGTGGCCAAAGAAATGGCTTTGATGGGGATATCACGTTTCCAAGTTATTCTGAAAGCAAATCAAATTCATTTCTCAAACGAATGTGCTTTATTTTCTCATTACTCTTGAACTCAGGGCATACTACTTTCCAATGCCTTCACCCTCATTCTCGTATGTATGTGGGGATCATAAGAAAACCACTGTTCTTGATACAGAGTAAGTCCTTAATAAATATTGGCTGTTGTTATTCTTGAGTATATGCTAAACATTTTATTGCCAGTATTCAGAAAGAGCTTACATTAACACAATATGAAGTGCACAAATATTTTATCAGTTTTATTTAGGAGGCTTCCCCCATTGTTAGATTAGTTCACTTTCTTTTCTTTTTTTTTTCTGGAAGATGACCTTGACTTGACTTTGGTGTGGAGGTATTAGAAAATCTAATCTTTTAGAAATATTTCTCCATGTTAGAAGTCAGCTTTTTCTTTTTTGTTATCAATACAGCTTGACTTTAAAGAATGTCACAATATTTATGAGAGCCACGATCTACATTTTCTTAAAGACACTGACTCTTTTGACATCAGATTAATTATTGAATTATCTATGTAAAAAACCATAATGAGTCTGATTGATATGTAAAAACTTAACATACAAGGATCATGTACAATGTTTTCATCCTACTTATTAGGGGCAACCAAGAATGACTTTCTGTGGATGTTGGATACTTTAGCTTGAAAAAAACAACCAGTAAATCCCTCCAAAAAGCATGAAGCCAACACTTACAGGTCACACTAAAATTAGAAAATATGACAGTTTGGGTTATTACATTGTTAGCCGACTTGGTTCATCCATTGATACTTTTATGGCAACTAGTATGAATAAAACAGACCTGTTTGGCCACAGGTCTAGAGGTTTTTGGACACACTAACTTTATTTTTTGATATGCTGTGCTTTATTTCTGCAGGGATAATTCTATTATCTTAACTTTCCTGGATCACAAGATAACCAAACCAAGAGGAGTAGTCAAACAGTGAGCCCATTCCATTAAAAATTTTCAAAAGGTATTGATCAACTTGTCCTTAAAAATACTGCCTGGAGCTCACTCATCATTACAAAAGGGTTTTGGGAGAACTCAGGTTTCCATTCTTACCTTGCAAAAATGTTCAAGTCATCCTGAACCTCTGCTTCATCTCTCACCCATTTCAAAACTACATCTTTGTGCTTGTTCTCAGCATTAGAATTTTCTCCCCAGCATCTCCCTGAGTTGCTTTGTCTCACAGCAGGTGCACATGCTAACAGCCACCACTGTTGCTGACACCATCATTTTTCACCTTATTGCTTTGATTTATTACTATTTTGAATTTGAATTTGGAATCCATTGTTTATTCCATTGCATACTAATGAAACTTTCTCCCTCAAAGGAGTGTGGCAGCCCCCTTTTCTTCTTACTTCTTATTTGTATAAAGCTGATTTATATTAGCTGATTTTGTATGCAATGACCTCTCTCTCTCTCTCTCTCTGTGTCTCTCTCTCCCTCTCTCCTTGTGTTTTTAACTTTCTGCCTCTATAAATAAAAATTTAAAAATTTAAAGAAAAAAATAAATTTGAAAGTGTGCTCTTGTGATTTTCTCCTTAACATTATATGTTCTGGGAACTACTACATTCATTTTCACAATACTTTGTTTAGCAAGTACAGTGTTCTAGCCACTGGGTTTGGAGTGTTTGGAGTATGTGGATGAAAAAAAAATATAGCTAATGCTGCTGAAGCGATGACAGTTCAGCAGAGATACAGTCAAGAAAATGGACACTTACTCCACAATGGGTAAATCATACAATGCCGCAGTCAAAGAGTGATATACCTAAGAGGAAGTCACATTCCTAGGGTAAGTCAGGGAAAGCTTCACAGAAGAAGTGGTACTACCTGATTATTGAAAGAGGAAGATGAGTGGCTAAATGCGTCTAAGACTAAGCGTGAAGACATTGTTAAGGAAGCAGCAGAGTGAAAGACAAAGAGAAATGAAAAAATGGAGCACATTTTGGACATTAGAAGTAGCTAGTGTGTAGAGTGTCTGAGTGGAGCTATATTAAATTAAACTGGGAAGTTTGGGAACTAATCATGAAGAACCTTTTATTTAATCCTACAAAGATTAGATTTTTCTTAATAACTTGAATACCAAAAGACTCACTTGGGGAGAAAGTTAAAAATATATATTCCCAGAACCCACTTCCCCCACACCCCAAATTCTAGTTTAGTGGGCACTGGGATTCTGTTCTGCATTTTTTGAAAAATCCATCTATGTGATTTTTGGACCATACCACAAAGAGAAGTCTTTGAAGAAATCTGAGCAAGCAAGGTAGTTACATAATCAGAATTGCATGTCAAATACTTTGGTAATATTATAGAGAATGCCAAAATAACTATTTGGTCAAGTCATTCAAACTACTGATCAGTGCAGTAAAAATATTTGCCAAACTCGTTGGCCAATTCAGTCTGAAAGATGACCCAATGGTCTGACTTGGAACCATTTTAAAGTATTTCTCTGAGCTTATCGTTCTACAGAATAGTGTTTTTGTTTATCTTTGGACTTCCTTCAGTAACACAATTCAATCTTCAAATTTTGGTGGCTTATGTTCCAGAGATTATCCTTGGGTAACCTTCAAGTTTTGTAGCCTCCATATTTGTTTTAACTAAAATCAAGCATTCAGTGTCAGAAATGGTTTGCTAGAGTTTCTATTGGTAATAATGCAAGTAAATTTGTAAAATATATTGAATTCATACAATCTGGTAAGCCTGAACTTTTTGGTAGTTATATCTGATTTTAAAAATATACTCTCTGAGCTGACCTACTGGAATGGTGGCTTTATTAAACTGTAGGTGGTAGATCTGAAAGTATTGTTAGTACCTCACTACATATTCCAAACATTCAAATCTTTCCATGCTATCAAAGACTTTTTTTCATGCAACTGGAGGTAAACATACAATTTATTTGCCAAGAGGGTGCATCTTAGTATATACAAACCCTGAGTGATAGAGTCACTCTTTAACCTGTGGTAAGATTCTCAAAGTTTGAAATGAGGACACCAGCCTCTTTCTAAGACTCTTTCAGATAGTCTATATTATCCTTTCTCTTCCAAATACATATCCGTCCAAGGCTGATTTTCTCCATATATTTCAGCAAAGACAACATATCCAATTGGTTGAATGCAGAAGCCGATATGAGAATTCAGCTGTCTTCTATTAAGTGAAACATTAAGGGATTTGCAAAAATGTAAGACAATGCAATTTTTAATTAATTATTTTTTTGGAAAGTACAATTTTTTTTTTTTTTGCCTGATCATTTTTCTTTAATTCAAAAACTATCGTAACTTTTCTACAGCAAGGCATAAATTCAAGGTCAAATATATACACATATCAGGGACTTGGCTTGAAGAACCAAGGACGATTCCAAGTGCATTTGTGAGGGTACCCATGGCCCAGGGTGGGTGTAAGAGAAGAAATACAGGAAAGAAGGAACAAAGCTCTTCCAAGACAGTCTTCAAAGACAAGCCAAGGAATTCCCGAAAACAGTTTTCTGGAGTTTTATGTCAAAGTCCACTTCCAAATGACTGACGTTTTACATGCCTAGGAGACTTTTTATATTTATAAATTATTTTTATAAAATACATCATGTAGTTGTATACTGTGTTTATTTTTATTTTAAATAATATATATTTTTAAATTTTCTGAATTTTAATTTCTAATATGGTAAATATTGACAGTTACAGCTCATATAAATCAAAGTGCTTTGGGGTTCTCAATAATTTTAGAAATATAAAGAGGTCTTGAAATTAAAAAGTTTAAAAAACATTGGCCTATATGAAAAGGGGAGTATTCATGAAACTGTAGCATGTTTGGTAGCATTCAGTCCATTTGAGAAATTTAATTTTGTCTTGTGCTTTCTTAAATCAAATTCCCTAGACTTCACTTCTAAAGACTATATCCAGTGTAAAGACAAAAACCATTTTTCCCCATCCAACAATAGCAGTAACTGGTAAAAATAGAAGTTGATAAAAAATTCCCAACCCTCAAAAAAAATTGTTCTTTTCTTGCAGGAAGTGTGTGTGTGGGGTGTGTGTTTGTGTGTGGGGTGTGTGTGTGTGTGTGTGTGTGTGTGTGTGTGTAAGAACAGAGAGATGAGGTTCTGGAAGAGTTGGATCAGGAAAAAATTAGATTTCCCAAGTTTCCTACCAAATAAACACTTTATTGATCTATGTGGTCATACCAGGCCATGCACCCTCTTAAGGGTACTTCCTGTTCCATGTTCTTATAAAATCTTTTCCAATATTGTTATATATTGCCTTCTAGATTTTCTTCTAAAAGAATATCTTTTTACAGTGGTTTTAGAAGATATAGATAGATGATAGATAATAGATAGATAAGATAGATAGATGATAGATAGATAGATAGATAGATAGATAGATAGATAGATAGATAGATAGATAGACAGACAGATAGATGATAGATAGATAGATATAGATAGATAGATATATGTACCGGGGGTACCAAAAAACATATACAAGTGGACACTTTGGTCAACGTTGCTCAAGCAGTAGTTCACTGTGATCAGAAGTGTCTGGACGCTGATGGTAACCACTTTGCGCACTCTTGTAATCGCAGAAGTCAAACGTGACTTATATTCATTTTTTGTTACTGGTATATATTAAGTATTACAATTTTAATAGAGTTTCCCTTTCTTAAAATGTGCATACATTTTTTGGCACCCTCTATGTATGTGTTTCTATCCAAATTTTACTTTATCTTCTGATCCAATTTCGAATTTCTTAATATTCATTTTCATCATTTCTCAGCTTTCACTGGAGTTTGCTTTTCAATTTAAGTGTGCAGATTTAATTAATACATTGTTGTTTACTCTCTCCTGCAGATCATTAATGAAGACATTAAATTAGACCAGACAAAACACCAGGCCTTCAAGCTCTGCACTAAAAATCTCCCTTCCCCATGATATATTGTCATCTATTGTTGTCCTGTTCCATTTATTATTACATTTCAATACATGCAACAGTGCTCATATCCTTTGCCAATTTGAATTAAATTTGCAAGTATTATTTTGTGAGGCCTTACACAAAATTATTCACTAAAATCAAGATAGATCACCTGCATCTTTCTAGGGAAATCTGTTCCTTTGCTAATTTTGTAACTCTTCTGCTTCCCAGAGACTTAAGCCCCCTCCATGTCACCTTATGCCACCACTCAAGTCCTCCATTGGTGAGAATTATCTGTTTCATCTGTTTGCTATTGTCCACAGTTATGTTGGATATGGGTTCCTTTTCGTGCTTGCAAACTTAAGTTTCCTGACCCCAAAACATTGTCTCTTCTTGCTAGAGACCTGGGATTTATTTCTCTTATTCATTTCCTTTTCATATAGATATCCGGAACTTTAGAGTCATTTTTACTCACTTTGGGACTATTCTGTGGTACCCATATTTTGCTCCCTCAGCACCTTATTCACCATACTTTCCAGATTTGTTCTGTGCATTGTGGGACTTTATTTATTAATTTATTTTTAAATTATAGTTGACTTATAGTATTACATTAGTTTCAGGTGTACAATATAGTAATTAGACATTTACATACCTAATGAAGTGATCACCACAATAAGTCTACTACCCATCTGACACCATAGATAGTTATTACAATATTATTGACTATATTTCCCATACTGTACTTTACATCCCCACGACTTCTTTTATTACCGGCAGTTAGTACTTCTTAGTCCACTTCACCTTTTCCCTACATCCCCCAAACTCCTCTCATATGGCAACAATCAGTTTGTTGTCTATCTATGCATTTGTTCCTATTTTGTTCATTTGTTTTGTTTTTTGGACTCCACATATAAATGAAATTATATGGTATTTTTCTTTCTCTGTCTTATTTATTTCACTAGCATAATACCCTCTAGGTTTATCCACGTTCTACATGGCAAGATTTCATTCTTTTTGTCTGAATAATATTTCATTATATGTGTGTATATATATATGTGTATATATATGTATATATACATATACACACACGCACATATATATATATATATATCACATCGTCATCCATTCATCTATCAGAGGGTACCTAGGTTGATTTTATATTGTGGTTATTGTAAATAATGCTTCGATGAACATAGGGATTCATGTTTCTTGTTTCCAATATGTGTTTTTTTATTTCTTTGAATAAGTACCCAGAAGTGGGATTGCAGGGTCATACCAGTGTTCTATTTTTAATTTTTAAGGAATCTGCATACTGTTTTCTTGATAGTACAATGCTTTGTGGCAGGAATTGCCACATAAGTAGAGATATCTGATGTCTCTAAGAATAATTTAAGATTCAGTCCATAGATCTCATTGCTTAACTTGAGAGTTGAAATCCCACACTAAGTTCCATCTTCTAACTAGAAAATAAGGGAATAAGTTAGGTAAATAGCTATGGAAAAATATAATTCACTCTCAGTTGATAGGGCAAGAAAGCCACATCCTTGTGCCCAATCTCTGCCCATAGAAGAGGAAGGGAGGTGACAGAATGGCAGATTTAGCGCAAAGTTGCAGGCCAGCTCAAAAATAGATGTAATGCTTATTTTGTCCATTTGGCAAATAGCATCTTTTTGGTAAACATTGGCATTATCTTTTAAAATAAAAATATCCCTTAAAAGCATATAATAATAGATTGACTAGAAGTTATTATAAATGAGTGCCCTACCTCCTTGAAAGGACCTATATACCAACGGGACAGGGAAAGCAAATGAGCAAATGAAGAGCTGAGAGGGTGAGATGTGGGAAAGGGAAGGGGGGAAATTGGGGTTCAAGACAGTTCTACAAAAACCAGTGTCCTGAACAGTAACATCCGAGAAGGTCTTTTGAAAGAGAAGTCACCTTATCTTGGGAAAGTCAAATCACTCGAAAAAAATGAACTAAGATTAAGATGGTGAAGCAAACTGATCCCCAATGCTAGTCAACAGAATGTCATAGGAGACAAGGATATGTCATTCCCTGCTTCACTCATTCATCATTTATCCATCTATGCACCCAAGGATATTTTTAAGCCCATTTTAGGCACCAGGTGTAATGCTTGAGGCAGGAAAGAACACAAAGTTGATAGAAATAGGTCAGACTTTGCTCTTAAGTAGTTCATAATCTAATGACATTGTTTCTAGAAAGTTGAACAGAGAGATTAGAGTCCAAGATATGGAAGAAGTTTCAGAAAACTCCAAAGAGAATCAAACAATTACCCAGGGGTCTAGAGAACTGAACACTCTGTTGGTTCTTCTGTACAGGTGTTGGGAAGAAGGAAGGGGTCTAGAAAATTGAATGCTCTGCTCTGTTGGTTCTTCTGTACAGGTGTTGGGAAGGAGGAAGGGGGTGGGCATCAGCGAGTGTGTTGCCTTATGACAACTTTGCCTGTTGGCCTGACACCTGAAATCCAACCACTTTGCACTGTAGAAGTAATCCAACTCTGCTTCAGGTCTTAGTTGAGCAAGAACAAAAGAAACAATGCTTTCTTTTACTATTTTTTATTATTATTATAGAGCCCTAGTTGGAGGACAGGGAAAGGGAAACAGTTGCAAGGTGAAAACAGAATCTAGTTATGCTGATGCCAAATTGCTTTTAGTTTTACGGCTTGCAATCAGAGCCTGTAATTGACTGTAATGGTCTGCTCAGGGGTCTTTTCTGATCAGATAGCACTCTTGACCTACCTGCAGGATGAAGGAAGGAAGAGCTAATGTCCCTAAAAGCAGCCCTCCACCAATGGCAGGGAGTTGGTGATAAAATGTCCCAGCTTCTTGGCACTTCATTTGGAATAACTCTGCGGAATGTCCTACATTAGCTACCAGTTTTCTAGAGAACCTAACCTCCAGTTGCTGTCTGGTAACTGACTTGGTACCACACCTTCACTGGCTACCTTCTCTTCGCCGACTCACTTCCCTACATTCCTTCCAGGTTTCCTGGGACTACCTTTCAAAGAAATCACTCATACTTGAATGCTTGTCTCAGGGTCTGCTTCTAGGGGAATCCAAACCAACACAGAGACCATGTCTTGAATTTTTGCATTCATATTTGCCAATAATATTTAAAAAGACCAGTCTAAATATAAGCTCTTTGAATCTTTCCTCAACTTGCCCACTGTTAAACAATCATTCAGCCGTTTTGGTCCAACAGTATTACACTTTGTTATGGCAATTCTTAATTATTTTAATTAATTGGGGGCCCAGTTGTAGTGTCCCTGTGTACTAACATCTTCACGGGACTGATTCAAACCCTCATTGCTTTTGCAGTAGAAAGGCCAATGACCTCTGTAAGATTACCTTGACTTCCATAGGTTTAGAATTTCATGGTCTCTGACTCCAGGTTTCAGTGAATGCTGAATTCTTGTCCCCCACTCTGCAGTTCCCTTATACCCACTCTGGCCTTAACCTATATCTGAAACTCAGGCTTTTTTCATGATTTCTACCAGAAAAGGTGCAGGGGGGTGGAAATCCACTTATAGTCATTCACGAATTCAAAACAATATTTCTTGAAAATGAATTTCATTCCAGCCCTCATTTTAGGCTCTGGGGAAAATGAATAAGACTGACAGGGACCCTGTTTGCTGGGGTCAGACTTATGTATAACGCCATGACCCACCTCAACTGGAGCAGTGTTATCACTAATCTAAACTATCATTTTTTTCTCATTAGTTTACTGATTTATTCATCAAGCATTTGTACATATATACGTAGGTACTATCTGCCAGGCACATATTCTAGAGTTATAAGGAAGAACAGTTCACACCCTCAAACAACGATTGCTGCCCCCCAAATAAAATGTTATCATCAGAAAAGCTTGGGTAGGAGAGGTTCCTCATTTCCCATCCTCTGCAGTTTAGGGATTATAGGCCCATCCCAAGCCTGTGGGTAGCAAACAAGAGGGCTAAGAATCCAGGTTACCTATATATCACTAAAGAAGGTCAGTGGATTCGGGCTCAGTGATAGAGCTGCAAAGGTCACCTAGGTAGCAGTGGTGCCCCCAAACTCCCAAGAGAGGTTGGAAGATTGGGAAGTTGGACACAGCCTGAGTGAGGATGGGTGGGAAGGTAGGTGGCAACACAAAACCAAACCAAATAAAACTTATAGTCCTCTGAGAGCAGTTGCGAGAGCAAAATGTTGAGTGACACAACAGCGGTGACTAATTTCCCAGTACTTGTTATGAGTATATTCAGCCCATCATTTTTGTTTTCAAAAGCTTGATTAAGACAACTGATTATGGTATCATCAGTGCCAATAAAACTGTTACAAGGAACTTATTGGCAATCCAGCTAATTGGGTAATTTGGAATATACTAGAATAGGTCAAACCTGAGATACACTGAGTAGTGGTTTGTGGCTTTCCTATTCAAGTTGTAATCATTCTCTTCACTCAGAATGAATGTCCTTGTGTATAATAAGGAGCCGGTTGATTTTCTCTTAATGGAGCTCATAGTGTAACTGGATGCCCTCATTCGCTGGGAGGTGGCGCTCACCTCCCCTTTCCTTTGGCAGCAGACACCAGTACTTTAGTAGACGTTGTAGCATTCTTTTACGTTTCATGAATCCTGCTGTCTATATGATACTGTACACATTCACAGAAGAAACTTGAGATGGCTACAGTAGGTATTGATCTTAATCATTTGGGGGTCATATGTTAGCAAGTCTAACCTATTCTTCTTGTTGTCCCTCCTCTATTTATCTGTGTCTGCACTCTGCTTTGGGAGACTATACACTCCCCTGGAATTACTTCTCTCCTTCCTCGCCTGCAGAGCATTCATACCTACCATTTCCCCCTTCATTTATCCCCCATTTCATTTCTCTTTTCCACCAGTAATGTGACCTCAGTATGAAAGTAAATATTTAACTTATATACTACTTATTTCCAATTTTTAGTAACATCTGATGCTCAGTCACTGCCTGTGTTTTTTTTAAGTGTTTCATTTCTTCTTATGCTACAAATCCATGGAGTCTACAGAGAATGACACTATGTAAAACAAACAAAAATAACAAAAACTAAAAAACAAAACTTGTAATGATTGTTATTCTTTTATAGTGGTTTAATTTCTACTAGTAACTTACTAAACTAATAAAAGATGTTTATTTGAGAATATAAAGAAAATAATATGCTAGTTTAGTTCAAATTTTAGTGAATATAAGAACCACAGGGTAGCTTGTTAAAAATGCAACTTTCTAGGCTCTTGCCACAGAAACACTATTTAGTAGGTTTGGGGTGACTCCAAGTCTGAATTTTTAAAAAAATTTTACAGGTAACTCTCATATGATAAAGTTTGAACATCATTGATTGAATTGGTAGAAATAAATATGTTGTTTTGCCAAAATATCTGTAGGGACCAAAGAGTATTTGTAAAAATACACTGTACTAGACTATTTATTAGCATTTGCTGCATAATAACTCCAAAACTTAATGGCTTAAAACAAACGAAGTCTGTGAGTCACCTCGGTAATTCTTCTGGCCTGGGTTGGCTCAGCTGGGACTGGATGACCCAGGATGGCCTTACTCACACGTCCTGTGGTTGTCTTGAAATCAGCTGAGGCAATAGGGATAATTTGGGCACATCCCTAGTTATACAGAAGGCAAGCCAAAGTTCTTTACGTGGCAGGTTCAAGGTTCCAAAGAGCAGCAAGAGCAGGCAAGCCCCATTGCACAAATACTTTGCAAGTCTCCAGTTCAGTAATGTTTGCTATTGTCCCCTTGGCCAAAGAAAGTCATATGACTAAGTCCAAAGTCAAGGTGGGAGGGAATTACCCAAGTGTGTTGATTCAGAAAGGTGAATTATTATAGCTATTTTTGCAACAATGTAATTTCCATGCTCAGCTGAAAATGCAGTTGACTTCTGAGTATCTGTATGGTAGGAAAAAAAATTGATCTTGGAGGTCAAAGACCTGAGTTAAACCAATATTCCACTTATTAATAACTGGAAGATGAGTAAGTCTTTCATCTTCTCAAAGTTTCACTTTCTTCATCTAATTTTTGTAGGTGTGTCTACCATGAATCTTATGAAGGAAATATTTTTCTCTCAAATACAGCTGGAAACTGTGACTCACATAGATTAAATAACTTACCCAGGGTCACATAGCTAAATAAGTGACATGGGCTTTTAACCCAGTTTCGTCTGACAAAAAAAAAAAAAAAGAAAGAGAGAAAGGAAGGAAGGAAGGAAGGAAGACAGGAAGAAAGAAAGGAAGACAGGAAGAAAGAAAGAAAAAGAAAAAAAACAAAAACCTCTTCTACTCTTTTTAACTCTACCACAGCAGTTTTGCAACATAAAGGTTTATGCTTCATTTCCAAAGGCTCACACCCAGGAAAGCTAAAGCTATAGCTATGATTTGGAGACTAGTAAAGGTTTACACTTACCTAGTTTGACTATGAAGCTATGACCTTCATACCAAGAAAAGATATTAAAAAATTGTAAATCAATTTGAAATAAAGCATATAGGTACAAAATCATGTGTTGGTGGTATTATATTAATAGATATTTTGCCTTCCAAGTTTCCAGTTTATCCAATGTTTTAGAGTAAATACTATATAAGAATATAAGGGTCGCTTCAAACAAAAAACAGTACAACTTCAGTCCCTCTGCTTGAACTTGTAAGTTTAAGATTTTACCTCCCTTCTGGGCAAGAAGAAAACTTTTGTTTTCATTTTAAGTAAAAATAATAATTATGGATACAATGATATAGTTTAAAAGAATTGGCTCTTATTCCATCTTTGGAATTTCCCACCCGAGAAATCCTTTCTCTCTTGGCAAAATATGACATAATGATTTGAAAGAAAAAAAAAAAAAACTTAAGTGTTTGAGGCCAGAAGTTAATTGAATAAGACCTTGGATTCTGATGAGTTTGTGTTTTATGGTTGATTAACTTGTTTTAATACCAAAAAAATGCTTAGGAAACCCAATTATCATGCCACTTAATCTGAGTTATTGGCTGATTTTTGCTAGTTTCTAGATGTCTTACTGACCAAGTTATATTTCCTACTATGACGTACAAAAGAAACTGAGCTTCAGTTACAAAAGAAAAATTTAGGTTCAACATAGGAATAATTATCGCAAATCAGAAAGATTAAATTCATATTCTTAGACCCTAAGACCTGGTTTATAATTTCCAGTTACCAATTTCTTCCTGGCCCTAAGAATAGGATAGGTAATGTGAGAAAATTAAGGCCATAATATTTTTCTATAATTGACCTGTTTTCTCCTAGTATGGCTACTACTATTTCACTGTTGTCTTTTTACTTTGTTTAAAATAAAGACATTGAAGCTAGCTGCCTGGTTATAAATAAAGAAGGTAGAAGAGGTAATAAGTGAAATCATGATATCTCATTCTGGAGCCTGCAGACCACACTGTGTAAAAAAAAAAAAAACAAACAAAAAACTCATCATTGGCATGTATACGCTGCTGGTTCTGTCTCTACCAAAAAATACCTACTTGTATGTTAGATAGCCATCTTTCTTCAATTGTTGCAAGAGAGGTGGCTAGACAAAGGCCTCATAAAGCACTATTGGAAATTTTTATATGATCCTTTAAAACAAGGATTCTTAACTTAATATGAGCTCCATAAACGAGTTTTAGGAAGGCTGTGAACCTCTTATCACATAGTTGTTTCCAAAATTGTGCTATGCATTTTTTCTGGTAGATGTTCCATGAAATCTGTTAGATTCTCACAGAACTCTGTGACCCATAAAAAACTTGATTAACAATGAATTTTCCTAAGTTCTTCAAACTTCTTGGCATAAATATTTTTCTGAGACATCATGGGACCAAGAGAGTATCGTGTAAAGCAGAAAAAGAATGAACCATGACTTTTTGCCTAGTACAAGTGCAGGCAACATGAAACCATACTTCCAAGCACAGAACTGCAGAAAACTGAGTCCGCAGACTGGCTGGAATGAAAGCAACTCTCATTATCCTCAGATATGCCATTCCCCAGATGAGTAATGCAGAACCCTATATGCAGGGTGGTTCTTCTCTTCGTAGCACCAAATATTTAGGAGCAGAGCACTGAAACTACTGAGTTACTGAGATCAAGGAATTTAACCTGATTTGTATTTTCTACAGATATTTAACTGAATAACTGTTATATGCAATGTATAATGCATATGGCAGACACTAAAGATATGGTAGTAAACTAAACAGATTTTAGAAAAATAAGTAAGCCTTGATTCAGCCAAATGTGTAAGGGTCTTAGGATACAATGAAAACTCTTTGAGCTGCTTTGCTAATCACAAATTCTCCTAAAGTCACAGAATTTCACAGAGCTAGCGAAAACTTGATGATTACCTACTCCAGTCCTTTTATTTTACAACGCAGAAGCTAAGAGCCTTGTTCTGGGTCATGTAGTTGAAGTGGAAATGCTGAGATGGAGTCTTAGATTTTTACTTCATCTAACCCCTTTATCTTTCCACTGTTTTAAATCGTGCATCTGCAACCTGTCTATATGCCCTTCTATCTGTAGAATCAACCAATTTCAGAAACCCCCACAGCTTCCCCAACATCTGGATGCCAACATACTATCCCTGGAACTCCTTCCTCTGAACATCAAGACTCCCATTCCACATACCAAGAAGGAAGATAATTCAGAATGAATTGTCAAGGATACACGATGAGAAAAGACGGGGCTGACCAATTCAAAAACGAGAATAATTTCAATGTGTACACCCAGCCTTTGCTCAGAAACAGAAGCACCCTGGCTCTTTAAAAATCACAGTCCACTCTGCCATGATGTCATATACAGTTTGACGTAGTCTGGGCACCTTGGGAAACATGCTGCTTCCTCTATTGTTTAATTCCCTTCCCTGCATAAGATCCTTAGGCAACCAGGCTTCATTAGTTCAGGTGCTAGCCTCAGGGAACTACTTGTTTTAATTAGAGGGATGAAATGGCATTTTAATTGTGCACAATGATTAATAAACATGCTGAGCTGCCGCCTAATGATCTGCTGCTTGAAGAGCTTTTTCCCCTATTCGTGATATCTACATTCATTAACTGATTGTTATCCAGGTTGAGAGCTATCGAGCTCTTCCTCCAACCAAATTGTACGTTGTCTGTCCTTCAATTTTTCTGCTAATAATAATTATTAGTGCTAAGTCTCTTTTTTTTCTTTCTTTCTTTCTTTTTTTTTTTGTAGTAACAGAGAGACAAGCTGAGAATGGAGAGAGTCTACAGAGTGGTGTACAGTCTATGTAATTCATTTCACTGAACTTCCTTGTGAAAGGGAGATAATAATAGGACCAACCTGACAGGGCTTTGCAAAAATTAAACAAAACAGTGCATGCGAAGCACAGAGCTGAGTGCTGGCTCAGAGTAGACACTCTGAAAATGTTAGCTGCCATTATCATCAGTAGTATTATTGTTATCATCATCATCATCAACTTCATCACACTATCATCAAGAACATCATCTTAGCCAAGATTAAACACTTAGAATAGATTGAGATTACACTCTTAGAGGTCATAATGTCCACTATATCAAATCTAATTCAAGAGTAATATTCTAAAGGGTGGAGGTTGCCTACAGATTTCCCCAATTTCTCCTTTATATTGTATGAGAGTAGTTTGGAATGACTTATGGGAAATGTGCACAATGAAAGTCATGTATCATAAAGGCTTGATCTCAGCTCCTCAGTAGTTGAATAAAATACTAAGTGTGTAATCTGAACTTGAATGAAAACCAAAACCAGAAAGCTGGATTATAAAGTGATGTTCCCTATAAAGTGTTAGGGATATGTAATAGTTTTATTGGTCACTATTAACATTTAGTGAGTCTTTACAACATTGTAGCTACTTTCTCTAATGCTGACACTAGTAAATTGTTTTATTTTGTGTCTTTGGAAGTTGTTCCTCAAGTTTATATGTCTACCTCCACATCTTTTACTTTACTTAGTTTGAGGAGAATTCTTGATGAAACCCAGGACAGCTGCCACTATTCACTATTTGTAAATGGTTATTGTGATGTTGGATATTATGCAACATATCCTGTTCCTTAGCTTGAATTATTAATGACAGAACTTTAAAACAATGAGTTAGGTGATCTACTGATCTACTTATCCTTATATTTTGATATGTTGCCACATCTGCACATCCATGCAATTCACCCCCAAAATGTTAAGGACTTCATGGAAACAAGTCTGCCCCACTGAAGATGTTTTCCTGCACGCGGAGTCACTGCAGTTCAGTAAAGCAGATACGATTGATTACATGGGCCAAATTTTACATTGTCTCTAGGGCACTCCTAATTTTTGTTGTTAGTTCTTTTAAGGGCACACAGCTATCTGCAAGAGTCAAAAGGGAAAGGTGAATGAACTCATGGCCGCAGTAGAAGAGCAAAAAAAATAATAATAATAATAGAATAGGTGCTCAACCTAATATATCTAGGACAGGGCAGGAAAGAAAAATAGATGACTCAATATATTTTCTTATATTCCTATTTCTCTAGCCAAGAAGTTTTTAAAATCACCTCCCTGGAGTTCCACTGAAATATAACTGCACACTAATTATTAATAGAATGGCTAACACTAAAAATACTGACTATACAAAGTGTTGTTGAAGATGTGAAGGAACTGAAACTCTCATACACTGCTGGTGGCATATTATGTTTTGCCAATGTAAAAATATTACAACTTCCTTGGAAAACAGTTCTGTAGATTCTTAAAAAAAAATTAAACATGCAACTATCAAACATCCAGCATTCCACTCCTAAGCATTAACCTGAAAAATAAAAACATATGTCCATACAAAGACATATAAACAAATATTCATAGAACTTTATTTGCAGTAGCCCCAAATTGAAAACTAAAATGTCCCTTAACAGGAAAACAGATAAACCAATTGTACATCTATCCTATAGTGGAATACTACTTGGCAAGAAGGAAGAATGAACTATTGATACACACAGTAACAAAGATGAGTCTCAAAACAATTATGCTCAGACAAGAAAGCCAGACATTATAATCTACAGTGACACAAAACAGAGCAGTGGTGCTGAAGAGAACTGGGACAGGAGGTAGATGTATTACAAAAAGACTTGAGGAAACATTCTCTCATGATGCATATGGGGTCAGACAATTAAGTTCAGGAACTCATCCTAGGAAAAGTGCTACATACCTCATTGCTGAATATCACTACAGTCACCTTTGAAGTGCTCCCCTTGGGAAGCTATGGACTGATACCAGCTCCTAGGCCAACTTTCAAAGCAATTTTGGAACTCTTTTTCTGGAATGGCCATCAAAGCTCTCGTTGTATTAACCTTGATGTCCTGAATGTCATCAAAATATCTTCCTTTCAGTATTTCCTTTATCTTCAGGTAAAGAAAGAAGTCATTGGGGGCCAGATCAGGTGAGTAGGGAGGGTGTTCCAACATAGTTATTAGTTTACTGGCTAAAAGCTCCCTTACAGACAGGGCTGTGTGAGCTGTGCATTGTCATGAATTGCTGGCGAAAAATTCAGGTTGTCTAACTTTTTCACACAGACTTTCCAGCATTTCCAAATAGTAAACTTGGTTAACTGTTTGTCCAGTAGTACAAATTCATAATGTATAATCCTTCTGATATCAAAAAAGTTTAGCAACATCGTTGCAACAATTTTGCGAACTTAATTTTCCAACCTCATATGCTCATTACCTTGATTGTAGTGATAGTTTCAGATTTTATATACATATAAAATATATATATATAATATATATCATATATGTATATTACATATAATATACATATATACACACACATATATATGCCAAAACTTACTAAATTTCAGAATTTAAATATATACAGTTTATTGAATGTCTATTATACCACAATGAGGCTGAAAGAAAGGAAGGAAGGAAGGAAGGGAGAGAGAGAGAGAGAGAGAGAGAGAGAGAGAGAGAGAGAGAGAGAGAGAGAGAGAAAGAAAAAAGAAAGAAAGAAAGAAAGAAAGAAAGAAAGAAAGAAAGAAAGAAAGAAAGAAAGAAAGAAAGAAAGAAAGAGAAAGAGAAAGAAAGAAAGAAAATAAGTTAGCTAAAATTTTTGAGCTATGCTAATGTGACTACTGGTTTGGATGGATTTTACTCTGAAATAGTCACAAGATAGTGTATTAATACCTGGTGAGTGTATATATAGATATTTTTTCTTTTCAAGGTTTCCCATTCTTATGTAAAGAGATGGGTTTTAAAAACCAATACCTTTATGTATACACAGACACAATTAAATATATTGAGAAGACTTGTCTCTAATAAGTAATCCTAGTAATAGAAATATAGCTGTATAAAAAATCCTAACAATTCAGGATATTTTAAATAACCAACCAGTGTTGTCATGCTAAATTAAGGGTGTAGATTATTTTTCTAATTTTCTCTCCAGTTTTAGAAGAATTTGTGAGGAGACATTTTTCTGGACAATCCAAGTTTACAACTTTACCTATCACCCTGCCCAATGCCTTAACATAGCAGAATTAGTCAATCTTACGCTGATCTCAATGAGTTAGTCCATTCATGAATCCTTTACTACCAATGGATTCTTTTTTCACACAGTTTACCTTTGACCTTCTCAACTTCATCTGACCTTTTTTCCCCAATTTTTCTGTAGACTTTACAATGCTGAGGTATTGGAAAGCAGTCCAAGAGTATTTATTAAAGACATGACTACATTTTTTTTCTTTTTTTTTATTAGTTTCAGGTGCACAAGACAAAGTAATACTTAGACGTTTATCATTTATATCCCTCACACTGTGTGGACCCCCCTCTCCCCATACACTATCCCTCTGACATTGCACGGAGCCATTACATTTCCACTGTCTCTATTCCTAGTGCCGTACTCTGCTTCTTGTAAGTATATACATACATATATATATACGTATATATGTATATATATATACATATATACGTGTATATATATATGAAATTATAGTTGGCATTCATTATTGTTCAGCTTCAGGTGTATAGTGCAATGATCAGGCATCTACATCATCCCTGAGGTAAGACATGACTACTTTTAATGCAACATTTTCCTTTAAAATACCCCAAGCCCTAAAAACTCAGTCCATAATGAAATCGTATTTGAAAAGTGATGGTTTCTGAGACATTTACTAACTTGGGGAAAAAATGTCTACTTAAACATAATGTAGACTGATATATATTCATATAACTGTCAAATCAGATTCACATGTATTTATAATATATACTACTAAATTCATGTTACCCATGAATGCTCTTTAATTATCAATATCTAAGAAGATTATAACAATTTAAATATATCTGTCTATACTGATTGATTAGTTTAACAGGAATTCTCACTGTTAGGAACTCAAGACATGTATTGAGTGCTTATAAAATAAAAACTATCAGAACAATAGTTTCCAATTGTCTCAGTGATAGAAAGAAAGAAAGAAAGAAAGAAAGAAAGAAAGAAAGAAAGAAAGAAGGAAGGAAGGAAGGAAGGAAGGAAGGAAGGAAGGAAGGAAGGAAGGAAGGAAGGAAGGAAGAAAGGAGGAAGAGAGGGAGGGAGGGAGGGAGGGAGAGAGGAAAGAATTACAAAAGAGAGAGAGGAGAAGAGAAAGAAAAAAAACTCTTATCTGAATATACTTTTTCACTATGTTAGTCTTAACATGCATTGTATGGATTAGTTTAAATATTCTGCTTTAGTTCTTAATCTTAGCTGCATATTTTAGTCACTGGGATCCTAAACAATTTTTTAATGTCTGTTCAGACGAACTGAACATTAATTTCTGAGAGTATGGCCAGGGAATGGTCTTTAATACAAAGAGGGATTTGGAAACCTTGTCTTAAAAGGACAGGACTAAGAAATTAAATGGGCAAATTAACAACAGGAGTGCTAGGGCAGTCCTAATCTTCTCATCAGATATTGATGTAACCTTAATGTGAGCTATTCCTCTCATACTCTGATCATTTTGTCTACCAAATCCACCATGACTCACCTTTTGACATTCCTTCTGGTTCTCCTTCTACTCCATTCCTTATCCCAAATGCAATCAATAAGAAAATGAAACCATAGTAAGTCATGGAGACTTTGTTGAAGATGTGTAGGGAACTCAGCCACTGTACTGTATATCACACATCCCACGACCACGTGATACTTGATTTCCTCCAAAGCCCTGCAGCCCTATTGCAATTGAGATGTTTTTCTACTTTTTTCCCATGCAATGCCAGCTCCTATCTTCTCTGTTTTACAGAGAAATTCAGCTCCACTCCAAACCTATTTGCTCACAGAAAAAAACAAAAGGCCAAGCAGTTAAAGGGTCTCTCCATTCTTAAAGAGCGTTTCAATCACCATGTTATTCTTTGAGCTTTCTTTTGCAAATTCCTGCCCTTCAGGTAGCCAATCAAATATTTCTCCAAAACATGCTCAGTGATCTACACAAGAGGACCTTTCATACCATCTGCTAAGATAATAACATAATCTTCACATCATTTTATTGATATATGCTAATGCTGACCAAAAATTCACAAAAGGTAAATTGTATTCATGTGTTAAGTAAAGCAAACTCAGAGCTGAAAAAAGGAGAACTGGAAAGGGAATGACAAAACATGAGTTTATGGAGCCATGATCAAAAAGGAATAATGTAAACAACCAGTGGCAATCTTGTAGCTCAGGAGTGTTAGTTTTACAGCTCCAGTGTAGATCTATGTTTCTACAACTTGAGTAAGTTTCAAGAAACAATATGAGTTCTCATCCCCAGTGACACTGATTAAGTAGGTCTGGGATTGGATCCCAAATTGACATTTTTACTAACTTCAATATGATTTTGATGCAGTTGATCTATAGATCTCGTTTTGAGATCTCAAACTATAAGAGTGCATAAGAATGATCTGAGAATCTTGCTCAAATGCAGATGCTGATTCTTTAGGATTAGGCCCATGTTTATAACAAGGTTTTCTAACAAGCTCTAGGATACTGCCCGTGACATGATCCACGTGCCACACCTTTGTACTAAGGTAGGAATTTAAACATTGAGTTTGGAGATAAGTGGTGCATGATATGGATGGTTGTCCATAAAAAGTAATTTTATGGAAAAATCACATAGATTTCTTGCTTTGACCAGTGCATTATCTCCCTGGCCTGACCCAATTCCTCAGATATGTTTCCCCTGATAGAGTTAATTAAGCTATAATTAACAATTGTGGATTTGATAAGTCTTTCTCTTTATTTGTTTAGAATACATATAGGTACCAACTATGCCAGAGATTGGTAAACTACTATCGGCAGGCCAAATCTGGCTGGTGCCTTGTTTTGTAAATAAACTGTTATTGAACACTGCTATATCCATTTGTTTCTATATTGCCAGTGGCTGCTTTTCTGTTGCAACAGCATAGTTGGGTAGTTTCTATAAAGACCCTTTGGCTCACAAAGCCTAAAATATTTATTATCTGGAACTTTAAGAAAAAATTTGATGGCCCTTGACCTCTGACAATTCACAGTCTTTCAAACTTCCTTTTTCTGCAATTGGTCTTAAAGTATCTTCAGCATAAGATATAGCAAAAGAAAAGGAGGGAAACTTTTTATTAATTCTGAGATTTTCCACAGAGATCAGGAATTTCAGTTTCTCTCTCCTCTTACAACATAATGACCTCATTTTCTGCTGCTATTTTATTCACTCATACATTTATTTTGTTGTTCTGTTCAATAAACAGTTTTCACAAAGACTTGTTAAGCTCCTAAGGAGTGATAGAGACAATCAAGAAGGAAAAGATCATTTTATATTTAATCACGAGAAAATTTTCTCAGAGAAGTTGAGACTTAAGTTCGATATTGAAAAAAAAAAGTAGATTTCTGGTCAAGATGGCAAGATGCTGTGCTTATCTCCTCTTATGACCACATCAAAATTACAACTGAAGTACAGAATATCCATCATTGAGAATTGCCTGAAGTATAGCTGAACTGAAGGTCATGCAGAAGAAGCCACCTAGAGACTGGTAGGAAGTACAGAGACACAGAACAGGCTGGTCCCACACCACGTGTAACTTTTAACAATTGGGAGGGATAGCTCAGCTGTGGAGGTTCCCCCCCCCCACCAGGAGAAGGGAGGGGTCCCCAGCCCCAAACCAGGCTCCCCAGCCCAGGGTTCCATTGCTAGGGAGAGAAGACCACAAAACTTCCTGCTGTGAAAACCAGAGGAGGTTGTGGCTGAGTAAGGCTAGGGTGGTTGGAGTCCCAGGCACTCCTCTTAGAGGGCCCATACACAGACTTACTGACAGTCTTACTCACTCTGAGCTCAAGCAGTAGGACAGCAGCTTGAAAGGATTCAGGGACATATGAGGAGGAAATGAATTGTCTGACATCAGAGTGAGGGCTGGGGGAGCGTTAGCTTTCTCCCAGTTGGAGGAGCTGGCAAAAGCCATAGTTTCTTTGTTGAGCCCTCCTTTCTCCCAGAGTGCAAATGCAAGTGGATGCTATATCTGAGTCTTCATCAACCCATCTAACATTGGTCACCCGACCCTGGTGATTCACTGACACCCCACCCCACCCAAATTTGGGGCCCATTCAAACTGCTTCCTGTGGCTTTTCTGTACAAATGGCCTGTCATGACTCATGCTGTGGACTTTCTTAAAATCTCTCAAAGTTTCACAAAACTCAAACAAGAAGCAATTGGCTTTGGCATATCCCATATTTCTGGCTGATCAGCCCCAAACTTTGGTTCATGGCTTGGCCTTTCAAGGTATCTCCAAGCTCAGCATTGGTGGCTATCTGCAGATTTCTTTGTGGCTCATGCCAGGGGCCCTGCACAGGGCACAGGCTATGGCTGAACTTGGTCTGTGATGGGGCTGCTCCCAGGAGACCCCAAGGCTGGCACTCCTGGTGGCTAGCTTCAGACCATGTCGGAGCACCACCTGGCCTCCTCCAAGGACAACACACCCAAAGAACAGACTGGGAAGCTATAGAGCCCTGCTAAAGTGAATTCTGCTCTGTAGGGCCAGCCCTTGCATGACAGTCCCTCCACTGTAGTCTTGGCGAATTCTCACAACCAATCAACCTGAGGGTAAATCCCTCCCACTGATATGCAAACAGCAACCAAGCCTCAACTACAAAAGGAGGGCACACAAAACCCACAAAAGGGACACACCTGGATCACCCAATTCAGATGACCAGAGAGACTGTACCACTGGGCCCCACAGGACACCTACGACATAAGGCCACTCTACTAGACCAGAAGACATAGCAGCGCTACCTAATCCATAGAAACAAACACAGGGAGGCAGCCAAAATGGGGAGACAGAAAAAACATGTCCCAATAAAACAACAGAACAAAGTTCCAGGGAAAAAAAAAAAAAACTAAACAAAATGGAGACAAGCAATCTACCCAAAACAGAGTTTAAAACACTGATTCCAAAGATGCTCAGTGATCTCAGGGAGAACTTCAACAAAGAGATAGGAAACATAAAAATGGAGACAGAAAACATTTTTAGAAAACAGTCATAAATAAGGCATACAATAACTAAAATGAAAAATACATTGGAAGGAATCAACAGTAAAATAGATATAGAAGAGGAATCGTGGAAGCAATTTGGAAGATAAGGTAGCAGAGAACACTCAATCAGAACAGCAAAAAGAAAAAAGAATCCAAAAAAGTGAGGGTAGATTAAGGGGCCACTGGGACAATATCAAGCATATCAATAATTGCATCATTGCATCAATATTAGGGGTACCAGAAAAAGGAAAGAAGGAAAGAGAACAAGGAAATAAAAACCTATTTGAAGAAATAATGATGGGAAACTTCCCTAACTTAGTGAAGAATATAAATATCCAAGCCCAGGAAGTGCAGAATCCCAAACAAGATGAACCCAAACAGGCCCACACCAAGACACGTTATAATTAAAATGCCAAAGGTTAAAGACAAAGACAGAATATTAAAAGCAGCAAGAGAACATCAGTTAGTTACAAGGGAGCTCCCATAATACTGTCAGTTGATTTCTCAACAGAAACTTTGCAGGCCAAAAGGGGTTGGCATAAAATATTCAGAGTGATGATAAACAAATACCTACAACCAAGATTACTCTATCCAGCAAAGCTATCATTTAGAATCAAAGGACAGATAAAGACCTTCCCAGACAAGAAATAGCTAAAGGAGTGCATCAACACCAAAGCAGTATTACAAGGAGTGTTAGAGAGACTTCTAGAAGAAGAAGAAGAAGGAGGAGGAGGAGGAGGAGAAGAATCAAAAATATGAATAAAATGGCAATAACTACATATCTATCAACAATTACTTCCTATGTAACTAGAGTAAATGCTCCAATCAAAAGATAGGGTGGCTGAATGCACAAGAAAACAAGATCCTTAAATATGCTGCCTACAAATAACTCAGTTCAGATTCAAAGACACATACAAACTGCAAGGGTAGGAATGGGGGAAAGATATTTCTTGAAAATGGAAACAAACAAAAACATCTGGACAAAACAGATTTTAAAACAAGTGCTATAACAAGAAACAAAGAACGACCCAGTAATCCCACTTCTAGGTATTTAGAGGAGATGTGTGTATGTATGTGTTCATTGCATCATTGTTTACAATGGCCAAGATGTGGAGGCAACCTGGGTGTCCATCAGTGGATGAATGGATAAAGAGGAGGTGGAATATTGCTCGGCCATGGAAGAGAAAGGGTTCTTGCCATCTGCGGCAGTATGAATGGACCTGGAGAGTATTGTGCTGAGTGGAGTATGTCAGACAGAGAAAGACAGATGCAATGTGATTTTGCTTATATGTGTAATCTATAAAACAAACAAAACAGAAACAAACTCATAGATACAAAGAACATTTTGATGGTTGCCAGATAGGAATGAGGTGGGAGTAGTGGGTTAAAAGGGGGAAGGGATTAAGAAACATAAATTGGGTGTTACAGAGTAGTCACAAGGATGTAGGATATAGCATAGTAATATAGTCAATAATATTGTAATAACTATGTATGGTGTCAGATAGGTACTAGATTTATCAGAGTGATAGATGGGAGGGAGTTTGGGGGGTAGGGTGAAAAAAATGAAGACATTGAGAAGTACAAATTCATAGTTACAAAATAGTGATGGGGATGTTAAGTAAAGCATAGGGGATATAGTCAATAATACGGTAATAATTATGTATAGATACAGGTGGGTACTAGACTAGTGAGGGAGATCAATTCTTAAATTATGCAAATCTTTAACTACTATGCTGTATATCTGAAATTAATTTAAAATAATACTGAATGTCAACTATAATTGAAAACATTTTAAAGGGGGGAGGAAAGAAGCAAAGGGGAATAAGAGGTTCAAATTTCCAGGTATAAAACAAATAAGTCATGTAATGTACAGCATAGGGAATATAACCAATAATGTTGTGATAGCATAGTACAGTGTCAGATTGTTGTTGGATTTATGGTGATCACTTCTTTAAGTATATAAATGTTGCCTAATTATAGTGTACACCTAAAACAAATATAATATTGTATGTTAGCTATATTTTAATAAAAATCTTAAAAAAATAAGTAGACATTTGATTGCAAAGACACAAAGAGAGGCAGAGGAAATGAATAAATAAAGAAATCAAAATCAAAACACTCAAAACACTCAATAAGTGAGCAAGTAGTTTATATAACTAGATTAAAGTGTTCATATAGGCTAGTGGAAGACAGGACTAGACTTTACAGTAGCTTAAAAGCCAGTATAAGAATTTGACATAGTTCTTTGATCCCTGCTACTCCATGAGTAGTCTCCAAACCAGCATTGGGACATCCTGGAACCTTGCTAGAAATGCAGCCTTTCTGCCCAATCCCAGACCTATTGAATCAGATTCTCCATTTTAACAAAATCCCAGAGTCACATGCATACAGGTTAAAGCATTGGAAAAGAGACCCACCTGTGTAGTGGAAAAAGTACTGAACTGGGGTTCCTAAGGATCCCAGCGCTATTATTCCCAAACTCAGCATCCTTGGATGTCACTTAAAAATCCCTGAGCTTCAGTTTTCTCATATAAAAAGTGATGGTTGAGCCCTTCAACTCTAAAACTCTACATTCCCATTCAAAGGGGATCAACTAAAGGGAGATTGAGACATAGGAAGTAAGATAATCAGCTTTGTTTTAGGAAGACCAACTTAAGGACTGTTTCAACATGAACTGGAGATGAAAAAGGAAGTTAGAATATGCATTAAAAGCAGTGTGGTATTTTAAACATGAAGCTACAATACAAATAAACATACTTTATATGCATTACGTTCTGTTGCCTGCGTTTTTCTTTAATATACTTTTAATGCATTAAACTACAAGATACAGGTCATACCAAAAGAGAGCAAGAGGGAGGAATGGAAGAAGGGGGGAGGGAGAGAGAGAGAGACAGAGAGAGAGAGACAGAGACAGAGAGTGACAGAGAGAGACAGAGAGATTGAAAAAAGAATCTTCCAAAACCCAGTGGTTGCAAAGAAATTGAAGCAACTCCAATGAAAAGTGTTCAAAAGTTGTAAAATGAATTGTTTTTTTGATTGGCAATCCTTTGTTAGCTGCAATCTTTCTGATTAGAATATTGTGACAAAAGTCATAAGGCCCTAGAAAGAAAAGTCCTCACACCTCACTCAAAACTAGATACATCAGCATTGCTAAGGCATGAAATTATTTTTAATGCATGAACAAGTTGACAAAATACTGGTATTTTTACTACCAAAGAACACTTTTACTTTACTATATGTCTAGTGACCAACTCTGGGGGTTCGGGTACTTATAACTTGTCTTTCTTTACTTTTTAAAAACATTTCTTCATTATAAAATTTTCTGCAAGTCCACAGGTAGGTATGTTAGCCATCTCTTCCAGATAAATTCAGAGCATCTATTTGAATTGATTGAATTCAACAGATCCACTTCATGATCTTTTATTTATGTCCTCCCACATTTAAAATAAATAAGGTTAATACTGAGAGAACAAGGTTGTATGGGTCTTAGAAGGATCCATTTTTTCATCACACCTCTTTTGTTCCATCTTGCTTAGCAAATCAGATGCTAGATATATTTTGATTAGTTTGTACTTTAATGGATCATGTATCGAGGGTCCACCTTTCACATTGGGGCCATTAATTTTTCTTGAGTCTGATGGAAAAAACAGGTAGAGCTTTTTTTGTGTGTGCTGATTGAAAAGTGATGGATTATTTTCATGTGGTAAGAAACACAATGTTTTCTTTAGCACAGCAGGATATAATGTTTGCAAGGTCTAACAGTGAAATATTATGCATATCTGCCACTGGCCAGCTGCCAGAACTGGAACAGCAAAATCAGAGGAGATTTTGAATTTGAATCTTAAAACCAGTGCAGCCTACAAAGAAACTAATGAGCCATTCTAAGCAGAAAAAGCATTTGTACTAATAGATGATTCCTGCCACACATGCCAGCATTTAACAAAATGGTAAATAATTATTCATTTAAATGTTACCTTGAACTTTATTTCAAGGAGAAAAAAAAAGATACTTATTCCAAGTAATTGCCAATAGGCACTGCTGCAAAGACTTTTTTTTTCTACCCCCAATTCAGAGGCCCATGACATTTCCTTTCCTTTGAAAGTAGAGTCATTTTCCAGTTTTTCTCCTCACGTGGCAAAAAAATTGATTCACAGAAAATTTTATCTCACCATTACTTAGTATTTAAACCTCGTATTTTCATATCATTACACAACATCATGAAAAAGCTTTAAAGTGTTAGAAGAAAAAAAATACATAAACACGATTTTTATGGCGGGGGAGGGGATGTTTTGAGTTTTCTGAATATCTGAAGCCACTTTGTTTCCAAAGTCAAGAACCTGACAGTGGGAATCTTTCTATACTTAGCATTTCTTTTTTATGTTTTGGTAAGCTGTGGGTATATTAAGGGAAACACAATCTGTATGTCCATTTACATCTAACTGATCAAGATTTTGTTTTCTAAGAATTATTTGGTTTATCAGAAAGTTGGAGACTTCTTCTCTGAGCTTTTAAAATTTATTCTATTTTATCTTGTTTTAGGGCCAGGAAATTTCATTTAGTAGGCATTAAAAGAAATTTGGGTCTAACAGAGCACTTGCTCAGTTTTAAATGGACAAGCTATACAATCATATGGAAACTACATTTGATATTACTGACCCCTTGTAAAGAGACAAAGATAATGGGAGGAGACATTTGCTACATCTTGATGCCTTATGTATCTTATATTACTATATTTCAATCTCCATTTTAAAGGTAGAATCATGACTTTAAATTATAGGCTTTCATTTCTAAGACCATAATAATCTCTTAGTGCTGTAACACTACAGAGAGGGTGCATGGATGCTGAGTCCCCTAGAAACAGGGTGGAAAATAAGAGGGGGAAATTCTTGCTGCACTGCCATTGCATCTTGCTGTGTAAAAAGCACAATTGAGACATGCTTGTGACGCATTCCTTCAGGCTGTCCTCCTGCCTGAGTTACTGGCCAGGTGTTCCGTTTTCCTGGAAGGTGCATTCACTCTTCTGGGCCTCTAGGGTACTGCAGTGGAATTTACTGCTATGTCACCCCAAATGGTGCTCCTGTGGCCCAAGGCCTGGTCTATCTCCAAATCGACACAAAACCTCAAAGACCTGCCAGGGGTGGCTTATAAATTAGGAGAATATGGTTTATCTTCCAGATTACTGCTTTTTCATTGTCATGTATCACATAGTCACTTTTGATTTGTTTAGTAGATATAAATAATAGATTATTTTAAAGAGCTTAGAGATCACATAGTGCATGTATTAACCTGCCAACAAGCCCCCACAATCTTAATTTAAAATTTTTAAAAAATGAAGCCCCATAAAGTATGCAAAACAATGCAATTATAAGTTTAAATATTTGTTTTTAAATTTGCTATAGTCACACATGGTAGGAAGGCACTCTCAATATATTAAAAAAAAAAAAATTCTACAAGGGTTATCCATATACTTGAACTATGTGAACTGACCACATGGTTAAAAACTCATTAAAAATTTGGAACAAAGGACAAGATCAGAGAACCTTAAAGAATCCATTAGTAGAATGCTTGAGTACATACATTCCTAAGCAAAGTAGATAATGTCAATTTTTTTTTTTTTTTGCTTTAAAATAAATCTCTATTTGGGTTCACTAAATGTCAATTCTTAAAACATCTAAACTTTAAAGAAATGTACGAGTTGTTATGATTTCCTTTCTCCTGATCTCCATTTCCCTGAGTTTTGCTCCTGACAGCAATTATATTCCTATAGTTTGTCTTTGATTGTGTTATGTAATGATTAGCATGTCCTTTTGGTTCATCTCACTTAGCCTATAAATTTGAAGTGCTACCACTGCAGTGGCAGTCTGTCCGTCTCTTTCCTTGGTCTTTACCTTGGCCTCTGAAAACACGTAAGTAGAGTTAATTTATTACAGAAAAATAACTGGCTTTTCATGTGTTTAATATTTAAGGAGATAAAGATTTAACTTCAATGCACAACAAATATACAAAATATCTAACTAGAAATACCATTTAAATGTTTGATTAAAATTTAACATGCACATTAGGACTTTTCCAATTTTCCCACCATTTTCTAATATATTTATCTTTATCTTGAGTCTGAGTATGAGAAATGATTCACTAGTACAAACTTTACATTGAAAAGCTCCATTGAACATTGCCCAAGCTTGTGAAGTGAAAAGCATAGTGGTTGATTAGCCGTATACATATTTTTAATAATTGCACATGAAGCATATTTTGTTGCTGCATAATCAGATGCTTAGGTATGGCAAATATACTTTCTTCCCAAGACTAAAAGTAAGAATTTGCAAGTAAAAAGCAATTGCACTTTAATTACATGCCTGTGATTATAAAACACCAAAGTCCGATTTCTTTTTCTAATATCAGATTTGAACTTAACCATATTTTCCTAACAGCAATTTTCTATTACAAATCACAACCACCGCTCTTTCAGAAAAAGCATTTGAGGATGTTCTCGATAGCATTAAAGTCTTCCCTAAAATATTCTTGGCATGTTCACTTTTACTGAGACATTTCTATAATTTATGGAAGTTGAATCTATCTTTCAGATAGTCACTTCCTCACTATAGATTCAAGAAACTCACAATGTGTGTTGGATTTAAAAAATCACTTATGCTTCTGAAATCTTAGTAGGACTAAGAGTTTTCGATTCATAAATATTTTAATAAACAAAGTCCATTCTAACCTTTGAAAACCTTAAAAGTGATGGACCTCTATTTCACCCTAACAAAGCAAAGCATTTGTGAAATTTTAACAGATACATCTTAAAAATGCTTTCTCTTTTAAGGACTGTAGGTTTCAAATGTTTGGATACTAAAAACCAACTGACAGATCTTTTATGAATATTTGGGAAATCATCCTTAGCCCGGCAAAGATGCAAAAAGAATCATAATATGCACTTTTGAAAGCTGTGTGGTGATATAAAAGACTCCCATGCTAAGAGCAGACGGAAAATGGTAGTTATTATTAATTTAGAAAAACAAAAGAGCAGCCCAGCATTTCAGTAATGTGGCAAGTTCTGTGCTCTTGAAGGAGGAGGGTTATAATTGGATTTTAGAGTAATTTAGAAGACGAGATAAGATGTAATGGTTGTGTATTAGAGGTTAGAACTACAACAGAAACCCATAATGTAAGGGTTCATTGCACTGGGAGAAAACAGAACAAAGAAAAGCAGCGTCAACTGAAAATGGCCTGAGTGGGAAGCAACAAGGTGAAACAGGCTGGGGAGACCCAGGGGCTGGAATGTTCTCAGTTAGTGCCGGCAGAATCGCAGGCTCAATTTCCTTCTAAGGTAGACAGTAAGGAACACGGGCTTCCTGTAAAATATTTTTTCTTTAGGGACTTTGTCACCCTCCCACCTCTCTCCTCCTACTTCAGTTTGGCATTTCTTTCTCCCCAACAGCCCAGGAGTTCATCACTGATCCTCCAGGCAGCCTTCCTTTGTCGTCTTAACTGGCTCTCCAGGGGGTCACCTGCTGGATCCCAGGTTTTCTCAGGAAGGTTGAGAGGATTCGAGGATTCTATCTGCAGGTTCCCCTTACCCCCCACCCCCCCCACACACACACAGACCTCGAATACCACACACTTATGCTTGCACACTCACATACAGGCAGAGTCAGGCGGCTGACCTGACTTCTTGGTCTCTCTCCATTCTTCTCCAGGGAACTCTGGGCTTCTGCCCAGTGGGAGAGAAGGGAAAAAAGTCAGAAGAAATAGTAAAACTTGCCCACCAATTTTCACTCCAAGCCCTGGGCAGAAAAATACACTTTCACCCCTTTACTGGGATTCCCTCTCAAAGAATCTGTTACATAGGTCTGAGCTCTAGGGTGAAATCTTCAGGTGAATGGCTCCTCTTGGAGTAAATCATCTAAGCACTGGCAAGGATCTCCTGCTTCTAAAATCTGAGAACTGCACTGCTGGCACTGAAGGATCCTGAAGTTGAATTCCATCCCAGTTATCGGAGCTTGGCTACCCCCTGCTGGGCGGGAAGCTCTCTGGCCTTAACCATTCGCTCCAGGGTCAAGTCTCCTCCCCAGACCTGGGACAGGAACCTCTTATTTCCTGTCAAATTGTTATCACAAGTCCCGACATGAAGCTGGAGTGTGAAGTTGCCTTCCTATCCCCAAGAGGTGTTAAAGATTTCCCCCCAAACCCTTTGTATGTCAGTTTAAGCAGAACAAATCTATTTATTTTTTGTGAGGATTGGTTTATTAAAAGCACACACATAACTCAAATTATATAGTGAAAGGACGTTAGGCTTTGTTGAGCATGACAAGTGTACTTGCTCAAGCCCCATTTCCAACCCTTCAGTGCATCATTTTCTCCTGAAGCAGAACATAGGTTATACTAAGAGGACATGGGCCCAGAGGCCAAAATTCTAGCATAACCCTTAAGCTTTCTCTAGCCCTCTGCTCCTTACAACCCTCTTTGTTCACCTCTCAAGAAAAACACAGCCACATGACGTAGGAAACTTTGGCAAATATACGTAGATGGGAAACCAATTTTTAACCGGATCAAGTTTTCAAATACAGATTAACACATTTTAATTGTCCTGCAAACAATTCCTAAAGTCACTCCTAACAAAATCCAGATTGGAGGAAATTCACTACTGTCACTATAATGTGTATACACTATTAAGATAGTTATGAAACCTTGGACACATTTGGAAGACATGGCTTTAAAGTGCCTTTAATACAAAATAAGACAAAGTAAAATACAAATAAAAAGAGATTAGTTTGTTATAAGCTGTAACACAGCTGCGATAACAGAAACTGCGGAAACATGTAAATAGAGGGTGCTTTTAGTTACTGAGTGATCCAAATGTCTTTTTCAGACCCACACAATGCTAATTCCAACCCACTTTTTCATTTCATTTATTTTGCAGACCAAGCAGAAAAGAAACGGGTATTCAGATTAACTAAACAGGGGCTTCACTAGACAGCCAGACAGACAACTTCTGTTTACATGGAGTACAAGGATAAAGAAACAATGTCAAACTGCATCCCTCCCTGCATTTATTGGTGTGAAGTGAAAACACAAATATATGTACCAACAAATTAATACAGGACGAATGGGTTTCTAGCCTTGCATGGTCAAGTGTCAGACCTCTGGAACTCCACATCTTTTCACAGCCTCAGAAATAAACATAAACATTTCTCTCTGTCAGAAGTGAGTAAACAAATTAGGATTTTGCTAAATCCTCCAGTTGTTTTGGTCCCATGTTGTGGTCTTGAATCAGCCCTACACTATTTCCAGCTGAAGTTGCTCCACTTGATGGCTACAGCAAATGGGAGAAGAGATGGAGTTCACTATGACAGAAGGGACTAGCCTGAGATTTTACATTTCTGTTAGTCAGTAGAGTAACCAGAGAGTGAGAATGCAGGATACAAATTATTGCCTTTGCAAAATCCCACACTCTAACTCTTCTTTTTTCATGTCAACTATCATTCTCAGGCCCCTGTCTGGTAATAGTTCTTTTCAGAGAGTTTACCAAATTGGGGGTGGGGGTCCCCAAGCAAAGAGATATGCTTATCCCTGATGCAGGACGCTCTTAATGTGAATTCAAGTAACCCTGTCCACCTCACGCAATTGGAGAAGCACGGCAGCCTTTCCATGAAGTTCTGTCAGGTGACATTCGGTTTAATCTTTGTTCCTACTCAGCAAGTTGAGGGATTTCCCTTCTCCAAGTCTTGCTTTCTGGTGACTCCAACCCCTTTCTTCTGTCAGCCTTTCATATTTGCCCTTCTCATTTTTCTTGAACATTCGAGTCAGATCAGCCCTATTAATGCTGAAATACTCCTTTACAGTGAATTAATTGAACACTCAAGAGAGACTTGAGAGTCTTTCTTGTGTTCAGTATTGTACACTAAGTTGTGAGGATACAAAGTAAGATATTGCACTTGACCTAAATTTTATTATAATACAATTGGAGAAACTATATTAAACTAATAATAACAACGGAATATCAGCAAAAGTTAAATAATAAGATAATGATTGTCCAAGATGAAGGACTTCAAAAAAAGAGAAAAATCAGTAAGTCAAGGAAACATTTATACAGCTTCAATAAGAAGCAAAAACTTGAATGAACTATTACCTGATTGTGGCGATGGTATCACAGGTGTGTGCATATATCCAAACTAATCAAAATGGATACATTATATGTGTACACTTCTTTGTATATCAAGTATATTTCAATAAAACTGGTTTTTTTAACCTAAATAAATTACATAATAGAAAACAGTGTTTGAGTGATTATTCTGTACCAGGCACTGTTCGAAATACTATTATGTGTATTATCCCCTTTAATCCTCTTAATAACCCTAAGAGGAGATAATAATTTATCTCCATTTTAGAAAAAAATTAAGGCCTGGAAAAGTTAGAATCACAGAGCTTGTAAGTGGTGGGGTTGAGATTTGACCTCTAACGTAGGACTTGTAAAACTGTACTATAATAAGATGAGAGAATGCGTAAAAGGGGGAGTAGGCATTGCAAGCCAGTCTTCTCCTTCAAACTGGGTGGGTTTCATTGTCCTACAACCCTGGAGTCACATTTGCAAACACTGTTAATCAAAAGAATTTGAGACTATTCCATACTCCAGATAGTTCACTATTGCATGCATAGTCCAATATACATATTAAAGGTCTTAAAAATCTCCAAGTTGCATATGAAAGAGACAAGAGTAGCAAGTGAAAGATTTAAATGACACTGGAAAGAAATGCATGCAGCTGCAAAAGAACCATCCGAGTAAAAAGTAATAACTTCCCTTGATCTTTTCATCATTTGAAGTTTATGCTCAGAATGATGTAGATAAAGGGTAAGGTGGTTACAAATTCAGATGCCTACACGTAGGCATCCTTCTAATTTGGGGACCTGTGACCAGAATCCAAATGGATTCAAAAGGCATACAAATTGTATGCCTTTATTTTTAAAAATAGAGCCAAGTCAACAAACTATTAAAGTAGAATGTTTTATCTTCCTACATTAATTAACCACCTGGAAAGCCAATATTGAATTCAGAATTGTCGGCCTACTTAGCAATGTGGGGAGTTAACACATAGTCTGTGGTCCCAATACCGTAATCTATCCTGTGTCCCCTCTTCTCTGTTGATCTCTGGCTCTACTCAGGACCTCAAGGTCCTCACACATCTAAACTGTGTCCACAGAGCCCCCACCCTAAGTATCCCTTTGGCTACCCCTCAGTTTTTAGGGAGTCATACTGGCAACACAGCCTGTCTTCAGGAGAAGAGACCCAGGGAAGCATCCGTGCAGGCTTGGTGTCATTTGCTCAGGCAATTCCAGGAGCCTGGGTAACTAGAGCATAATACAACCCCTTGTGTTGTGCGGGGCGGCCTGCAGGGTGTCAGGCGGGGTCTCTTCTCCCGCTCCCCACATAAGAATGCAGGACGTGGTGAGGCCAAAAAGGAACACCCACGGAGCCATAAGTAGGGGAATCATATCATTATATTCTCACCAGCGGCATCCACCTCTCTGCAATCCGCTCTTGCCAGCCACCATCTTCTTGCTAGCCCCCATTCTCTCTCTGCTAGCGTAGCCACAGCAGTTATATTAGTGGCCAATGGCTTACGGGTTACAGCTGACGGCCAACTAGCCACAGCTGATGGCCATCTGATCACAGTTAATGGCCATTTACTACCCGAGCCAGCACCTTTCTATGTGAGGCCGAGAGCCTGAAAACTGCTTTTTGGGGCTTTGTCCCCACACCTTGCTACTCCCAGATTCCTAGAATCCACATTTCAGGAAGATCCCCAGGTGTTTCATAAGCACGTTAAAGTTAGAAAAGCACAGGGCTAAAAGGAAGCATGCTACTTAACGGGCAGGTCCACTTGTCCTGCGGACTCCTCACCTTGTGGGGAGATGCATGGCTGAAAAGGGCCAAGATGGAGTCCGCTAAAGAGCAGCACTAGGACAGGATCCCTTCTTGCTCAGGTCTAAAGGCTGACAAAGGCCAGACAAATTACAAAAATGATTTGGTGGGCCTAGTGCAGGACACATGTCACAATCCATGAGGGGGATGCTGAAGGTGTCATCCCTGTCTAAGAAGGGCAGCCGATTACCAGCTGCAGCTCGTTGCAGTCCTGAGGCTATGCTGGCCATGAGGTGAGGTCAAATTGTAAACAGGTGTAATTGATACACCACATTAGTAGTTCTCATGGTTGGGGCGAGTTGGGATGGTGGGTATCAGAATCTCCTGGAAAGGTATAAGAAAATATTTATGTCCTTTCTTCCACCCCTGAGAAAGTATCTGAAATTTTAGTTGAGGAAGGGAGACATAGGTATTTTTAGATTGAAAAAAAACAATCCCAGGTCATTTTGATAGCCTAAATGCTCCCTACCCTCTGCCTCCACCCCGTGGCATGTTAAAAATTGTTTTGGACAACAAAATACAGTGACTTACACAGATTGCTATAGTTAGGGCTTGGGGTTGTGCTTGGAAGAGGCTGATGACCTTCTTGATCCTTTTCTCGTTCATTCTCTTGTCACAAGTATACATAATGAAGAAAAGTCTACTCTCCATCCCTACTTACAAAGTGAAACCCAAATGGACAAAGTGAAACCCAAATGTTCCCCGAATGAATCTTTGCAGGAAATGCATCTCACTCTGTGCATCTGGATTTTATCAAAGAGAAGGATTTTCTCTTTGAATAGTTACATTCCTCATAGTAGGTGAAAGACAAAAAATTGGATACATTAAAAAAAAGGTAGTATAATTATTGAAGACTACCAAGACCATTACTTTCTTTCCTTTATCCATATTTCTACATATGTATTATTGCACAAACAATATCCAAGGCATAATTCAAAATTAATTAATCTTTGACATTGGAATGCAATGCTACTTTTTTCTTTAACAAATATTTATTGAGAACACACGACATAATAGGCACTTTCACATACATTATTTCATTTAATCCTTACAATAACTCTTTGAGGGAGGCGTATAAGCAGTCTGTGGCACAAAGAGGATAAATGACCTCCTCTGGCCATTTATCAGCAAGCTAGTAGGAGAGTGTCTCTAACTCATCCAGTGTTCTTTACACAGTGATGCATCTTTTATTTAGTCATCTGGCACTGTTGGGAACAGGCTATTCCAAAAATATGATTTCTCATTATAGAAACTTAGTTTGCAAAGCAAAGTCTAAAAATCTGAACATTTTTTAGGAAAGACCTTTTAATATATCTTGTTTATTACCCTGCCTTCTAAATAAAGGGTAGTGAACATTAGCTAACCTTTTGCTAACAATTCAGAGCTGTCATAATGAAATTTTTTATTGTGCAATGTACTAGTACAGATAGGCTTATATTTTCTAAATTTTCTGTCCCTCTCCATCACTTCTTTTATATGTCCAAATAAGCATTAGGAAGGAGTAATGTGCATACATTCAGTATAAGGGTTTTGTGACTATTTCATGGGCCAGAAGACCCTTTCGATTTCCAAAGTTGGGAATAAGATGGCTGGTGAACTGACTCCCAGATAAGTTAGAAGGAGGATTTGAAGTCCTAGGGCAATAGATTCACTTTCTTAAATCAAGTGTCACGTAAGAAATTCCTGAACCACACAAATAATTTGATGTAGCTCCCATCACTTGTTGAATAATAAAGGAGAGAGCAGAGTCTGAGTTAAGAGCATAAGCTCTGAAGCTAGACTGAGATATTCTGTCTTTGTCAATTATTAGTAGTGTGACCTTGAGTAGGTTATATTGCTTCTCTGTTCATCATTTTTCTCACCTCTTCTTAGGAGTTCTTATAAGGATAAAATAGGTTATTTATATTTGTAAAGCTCTTTAAATAGTGCCTAGCATGTGAGAATTGCTTTTACCTCGTAAAATAATATAGACAGAAGCCAAATTCTGTTGATAAAACAAAATCAAAGATAGAAAGTATATAATCAAGGATCAACTACGTAACAAGAATGACTCTAGATTTGAGGCTCCCCTTCCCTGCCATTCTGTATGTGATGCCTATTAAAAGGGCCCCTCAGAAGTAAGTTGGTCATTTCTAGTGAACTCCATGGCTTGTGGTAACACAATCCATCATGAGATGCTGCAACAGGCTGACATTTTCCACATGTAAATCCTGCACTTTGTAATGTAAGAGCAATTACTTTTATGAACAAAATCTTTCCAATCCACCATTTCAAATCCTTGTCTTGCCATGTCATAGTCAAAACATCTGTCCATTAAAGCCAATGTAAAAAGTATATTAAACCAAGTGTGTTTGGTTTGGGACATCTGCTTCTTTCTACTGGAATGAGAACTATTCAAAATTCAATGGGTTCAGTCTGTAGAGCTTTCATGAAAACTTTTCAGTCATATTCATGGGGATTATCAAATAGCCCACAGTTTTGATTACCGTTTCAGGTTCAAATAGAATTCAGAGTTCAACAAGGGACTCAATCAAAATAATGACAAATAACAGCTATAAGGCAAAGAGTAAAAATCTTTGTATGACACTTTCATATAAAGAGTTTCATATATTGATGTTAAGCATTATATAAACATAATACAATGGCTTGTACTATAATGAGCACTGTATATTTTCAAAATTCCTTTTTTTCCCCTTGTTTTTCATTCTGCATTCTTGCTGAAAGTAGTCATAGCTTTCATACCAACCTTAAAGGAGGAAAAGAATGAACTGGAACTGGATTCAGGAGACCACGATAGGCATAGATTTCAGATCATACCTGATTCAGCTCCAATATCTTTACTTCTTTGCTCTATAGACTTCTTAGTTGAAGCTGAAACTATGTGAACGTTTAGATATAGTTCCAAGAAATCATTTACTAATAAACACATGTCTAGAGCTCAGTTGTAAAGTTGCCCCAGATGTAATTAAATTTTGGAGAAAGATATCTAAGAAACGTAGTCAAGAAAGTATTCTTCTTTCATTGTTTTCAACCAATATTTGGCACATGAATAAAGAAGGGCAGCTTTCTAAAATAACAAAGCCCTATAAGTCTCCCTGGCCATGCCATTTTCATTGATCACTTTCCATATTTAATTTTCTTTCCAATCTGTCAGCAGTAATTGATATTAGAAAGAATAGAAAACTCAGATTCAGAAAAACTCTGTTCAGGTCCTAATGTTATCATTCATTAACTATATGAATTTGGGCAACTAACACAGCATTTCTTCTTAGTTTCCTCAACTCACAGTGTTAATATGTGCTGCCTCTCTTAATAAGGTTGCATATTGATGAAAGTTGCAACATGAAAGAAGTTATACACTTATCAAGTGCCTACTATGTGCCAGGCTTTGAGATGGGTTGATGGTTTTAAATGGCTCCCAATGAATCAAGCATCTCTGGGCACCTGCCGACAACGCAAAGTGAGTTTGCTGCTCCTCCCACAAAGAGGTGGAGTCTGTTTCTGTGTCCCTTGAATCTGGGTTGGGCTGGTGACTTGCTTTGACCAACAGAATGCAGCAGAAAGAGCTTTTAGGGACTTGCACACCCAGACTTGCTTTCACTCTTGGAATCCCACTACCATGCTAAGAAGTCCAGCCTATCCCACTAGACAGAGAGGATATATAGGGAAAGAAGACCCTGGAGTATGAGAAACCACATGGATGAGAAAAGATGAGCAGGCCCCTCTGAGCCTGCTGAAAATCCTGACACATATGAGTATGAACAATATCACTGTGGTTGTGTTTAGTCACTAAGGTTTGGCATGATTTCTTACACAGCATTATATAACTAATACTCAAGCTGTTTTCCAGTATATGATCAACCTTCAGAACAGCCTTCTAAAGTAAGTATCGTGCACATTTCACATTTGCGGAAACTGTGGATCAGAATAGACAGAAATTGAATGTTAAGACTACTCCATAAACCCCTGAACTGACGAGGCAATCATAGCTGGCAGCAAAATCATGAAACTCTCTCTTCTCGTCAAGGAGTACACTGAAGAGAAACTTTCTGCATAAAAGTATTGTTCCGCTTCATGCAACGATTCAGAAGCCCCCAAATGTTCCCAATAAATCTGTCATTTCTCAATAGGCTAAAAGTCTATTGCTAGGTCTTGGAGACTACAGACTCCAGCCTAATGTAAGTTCTGAGAAGATCAAAACCATTTGTATTCTAACAAAATTTTCAGTTTTTCACATTAATGGAAACAAGACTCAAGTTTGTATTAAGCGTTATGCAGTAGCCTTTTGATGGAATTCGGCTGGCTCATAGAATTTTAGAGCTGAAAGGAAGCTCAGAGGGCATCTGGCCCAAGCCTCAAATATTATGGCTAAAGAGTTGAGATCCAAGAAACTTGTTCAAGTCCACGCAGTCAGCTCATAGCAGCAGGGCCACGCCCGGTACCTCACTTCCAGACCACGGAGCACTTGCATGGGCCCCTAGGATAGGGTTAACCACTTCCAGAATCTTGAAAAGGACAACTAATTGCATTTCTCCTCACATCATAGCTCCTTCTTTCATTAAATTGCATTATGTTGCCATTTAAGGCTAGATCTAAAGTCTTTCACAAAAGAGAAAGTCTACTTACTTTTTAAAAACAACACCACGATGACTTTTAAAGTAACATAAAGAAAGGTGCACAAAAAGCCCTGAATGGCATTTGATCAGATGAAAGAACTATTTAATTGAGCAATATGAGCTTGATTCAGAATTCATTATTTATGATGCTTGTTGACATTTGAAGTGAGTCACCAATGTTCCTTCTTAGCATAAAACTAGTAACTTGGAGGAAATACCACGTAAGCTGCAGGACATCTTCAGGATACATCAAAGGGTAACAGAAAACAATGAAAATGTCCTATCATAAACTCATTTTGGTTTCATGATGCTCATTCAGCTTCATTTAGAAGCAGAAGTTGAAATATATTATCCTGTTCTGAGATGAAGGGCCCCTGAGGCATGAAAAACAAGCAAACAACAACAAAAACATCTTTGATGGCTCAAAGATTGGGGTTGGCCCATGGAAAACAACCAGAGTTATTTATCCCAGCCTTATGGTCTATATGTATGTATTGTGTCGGGCTGTACCTTCCACAACTGAAATGTCACTGCATGCTTCAAGTATTCCTGTCTCATCTCCTGAATTTGATCAAGTTCTACGAGACTAGAGGCTGCGACTTAAATATCTACCTCCACAATGCCTATACTTCTAGAAGGAGAACATGTGCTAAAAGAATAGCAGTGATGTTTAAAGCTCTGTTGCTCTCTTTCCCAAGGTCATCATTTTATGCTGTACTGACCAAAACTCCTAACTCAGGGAAATCAAAAGATGACACTAAGTCAAGTTAGAGAATCTGGAATTAGTGTATCCAGCCCCACTGGTCTCTGCTCTTTTACAAGGAACAATGCTCAGTACTGGGGCACCTGTAAATGACTGTAGCCGACTGTAATTTAGACATAGAAGTTATGATTTGGGGGAGGAGGGGTATTTTCTTAGTGTAGCCATACTTTGTGATGTGAGGAGACTCTTTTAGGTTGGGAAGCAGTGAGGGAGCGCAGCATTGAAAAGTCTCGAATTACAACGTAACCATCAATTCTCCATCTCGGATACTATGGAATCTGCCTTAGATCCTGACTACCCTTACATGACCCAGGAAGGAGGAAGAGAGGGGGAAGAAAGGAGAGGCATCTACCTGAATTAACCAAATAATACACGCAAAGTTCACAAATGGGCCTTTCTTTCTCTCCTCTAGGGTGTGCCAGGAATGCCTCCTGTCTGCCTCTGTCATTTTTTTTTCAAGTTAGATATTTGCTCTTCTACCAGAAAGCTTTTCTATTGACAGAGTAACAGAAGAGTAAATTTTAACTTGAAGTTCTTCCACAAAGCAGATGTCTTTTCTTGTGAGAACTGGCATATTTTTACCCTCAGAATGATCTCTGCTTTCATATGCCTAATTAAATTTTAGAGGTCCCCTACTTAAATAAAGATTTATTAGCTGTAAAAGTTGTAGCATAATTCTTCTGCCACCTACATGCTATCCTTGAACATATTTACAAGCAGACTAGCTTATCCACTATAAAAACATGGGTGATTTAATGCTGTTATATTATTCGTGTCAATTACCAAAATTCAGCTTTACAATAGAGCTTTCTGAAGATACTGTTATTTGACTTTCCGACTGTCAGTGCGCTTGAAGAAAAAGGGTCTGTGAATTTCAGCTATGAAGTGTTTGAACTAGTTAAGCTAATGGAGGTAATCAGCACGTCTGGCACATGTTCCCTGGATGAACATGGTCACATCACTAAAAAGCCTTCTTCGTGTGGATAAGAGCTTGGGTCCTGACTCCCACGTGTTTGTTTAGTGAGACATGCAGAACTCACGGGAAGATTACTGTAACGTTTTGAAAAACACTTCTGCAAACCAACAGCCTCAACATCCTTTTTTTTCCCCCCTCTGGGATTTTTAGCTGTAATTTTGCCAACCCTAAATTTTGGCAACATTCCTAAAATGTTCAGAATTAAATTATATTTGGCAACATTTGCAAGCTCTGAAGTCCTGTTTAATGAGGACATTTCTAAGCATAGATTGCATTGTGCCCATTTCTCAGTGGAGTTAATCTAATCAGACCTTCAGATTCAATGCAGTCAATCCAATGAAACTCCCCACTGACCTCCAAGCTGAAACAGCCCTTGCAGACAAAATCACCACATTCTGGTCTGAGAGGGGACACTGGGTAGAAACAAACTGTGTGTTTAATTGTTTAATAAACTGGAATACTTTAAAAGATATGACTCCTATTTTCAAATTTACAGGAAAGAGGAATCTTTTTTAAGCTTCATTTCTTAAATCCTCAAGCCTTTGTTCAGATGCCTCATAGGAAAGACCAGAATGTATAGATGATATTCCATGAGAGTTGAAGGTCAGCAGATTGGTATCCTAATTTTAAAAAAGGAAAAAAAAAAGAAAAAAAAGATGACAGAATTTGACAGTTATAATTAAAATGATCTTTTGGACCCTGTGGTACTACAATTCAAAGACTGTGAAGAAAATAATTTTCATAAAAATACCTCCTTCCATCATAAAAGCATTCCGGTTTTTGAATAGTAGTTTTTTGTTACCTTCTTACTTCACTCTAGGTTGAATAAACACAACTTCTTACACATTTTGGGTTCACAGAAAATTAGAGGTTTCCTCTCATTGTGTTTATCTGCCTACAAACACACATAAAAACAAATATTTTGTATCTGCCTTCGCCAGTGGGGGACACAAGGACATTTTTTTTTTCAGAGTGACATCAATACACATATCATTTCCATTTTTACTGACTCTTTTGTGGGCCTGAAAATCTCACATGGTAAATATGAGCTAACACACATTAGCCCTAAAAAAAATGATTAAGAAAGAGTAAACATGACGTGTTCTTTTTCTTTTTCTTGTCTATCATAGCAACATGTAACACCAGGTGTCAGCGGTTTCAAGAGTAGAAAGAAAGGTAAGAATGTCACCCCAATAAACTTAATAAATTTTTTTTAAAGAAGAAAGAAAGGTGAGGTGAGGTCAACTCAGATCTCATGAACTGCTGGAAAAATTACAAGCTGTCCCAGTTGAGATTTTAGCATGTTCCTTCCTTTAAATATCATGTAAGGCTTTAAAATAAAAAGCAACATGTATTAAATAAACACATTTACTTGTTTATGTTTCTTTAATTTTTATTGCCAACTTGTTCTAAAATTACCGTGAATGCCGCAGAGAAAGGGAGAGGGAACCCAGGCTGAGACACAAGATGCATTTTATAATCTATCAAGATGTAATCTATCAAGAATTTTATAATCTATCAAGAATTGTTAATGCTGCACCTCATTTAAAGAAAAAGCACACACAGTGTGTGAACACCTGTGTGTATGTACATCATTTTTGATATATTAATCATTCCATTATAATATATTTTGAGTCATAACAAAAACAGCTATCTAAAATTCTACTAAGCAGTGAACACATTATTTGGAGAGTTTGTCTCCTAGACTTATAAACATCTAGATGTTTGAATTTGGGAATACAGTTACCAGAGAGCTTAATTTTATAATTTTAAGACTGGGATATATAATAAATTACAACATCCTATTTGGAACCACTTGACTAACTTAATTTGCTTGATTAATAATAGGAACAGACAATAGGAAAATAATATATTTCTATAACACTCAGGATTAAATCATCTATATTTAATAGCTGAATAATTTAGTATATTCTGTATGATTTCTTTAAAATATAGAGCACTGAATCCATGGAATTATTTAATGTGAGCTATTAAAATGGAAGTTCATTTAGAACATGCAATATGTCTTTCCTAGACTCTTAACGAGTACAATTTGGGTTTCCCTTCCTAGATCAATCTGTTAAAATTAAGTGAAAAACCATACAAACTGGTTTTTGTGGGCTCTGTCCCTCCCCTTAAGAGAAAAAAAAAAAATCCAGGTTTATATTAAAGTCACATTTCTCATCCATCCCCTCCCTGCCACACACACAGCTTTGGGAAGGTCCATGAGGATGTCTCTTATGAGCTCCTGCTTATAATCTGGCACCCAACATTTTCTCCTCTACCGTTTTGATTTTCTCTGAGAGTGTCTCCTTCAGCTGCCCTCAAGTGGCATGCAATTGCTGCTAAGTCTCCACCATTAGTGCCCATCAAAGCCTCGGTGACACTACATTGTGCCACTGATGCCTTCCAACTGTGCCCCTATCTTCGTTACTGCCTGTTGCAACAATGATGCATCAGCGCCTCCCCATTTTTTTCTTTATTTGAGTTGCAGGTGAGTCTGCTCTAGCTTAAGCCCTGATGTTTGCTTTAACCTTGTCAGACCGTTTGGCCCTCTTGCGTTACACTATCTTATATAAGCTGTATTTCCAGAGATTACCAAACAACAGATCCTTCTGAATTTCTTTTGCTCACAGCCTCCCCTGCCTAGAACTCGAGTGCAAATCCACGTGGGCTGGCCTCGAGGCTATCTTTTCTGTCCTAGGCTGGTATCATTGGACAGAGCTTCCACGCCTCAGAGGTGTCTTTTCTTACATTCAGTTTCCCTAAGATACACCACCATCCCTCATGCACAGACTCCGATAAGCACATCCACACGTCCTGCAAACTTGCCCAGAAAAGTTTTCATCTCTAATAAAGATGTATGAAGTCAAGATAGGACTTCTTTTGACATGTGTATTCCAAACAATTCTCTGGGTGTTCGTTTTAAAATTGAATATATTATTGGTATTGGATTATTTGTAGAAATTCTTGAACTTCATGAACATCATTTTATACCCCAAAGCATCCTAGTCTTCTTTACAATACAATGTCAAGGCACAGAAAGAACCTCCTATGTAACAGCTCCTATGCAATACATTTTCCTCTGCTTCAAGATACCTGTTTTTTGGGGTGATTCTTTCTTTTTATTTGCTTTTTTTTTAACATTTCTAAAATCAAGACATTTCTTACAAACAATGTGTACATTTAATGTTTGGAATTTTGTCTTTTTTTTCTCTTGAAAACATTTGAGTATATGGCTTATAAGTGATTGCTTTAAATCACGGAAATACAATATACCAGGTTTTGACTATTTTTTGGTTGTTTTTGCTTAGTATCTATATTTAGCTTGGGATATATCCAAAGACACATGTGTTAATAAACAGTAATATACTGTGGTTCAACCAAATATTTATGGAGGCAATCTTTGACCCAGATTTCAATGAACACGACTGAGAAAACCTAGTTAACTTGGTATAAGATATTTTAACTGCTGAAGATTGCCTGGAAGATGTGAGGTCTGTAACTACAAAGGAATTGTTCAGATCCTTAATATATTGTTTGTATGTTATTCTCACGCAAGTCTACATAGAACATACTCATACATTATCCTAAAAATGAGTCAACAAATATTTTGCATGCATGACCTTGACTCAAATATATCCTGGTTGTTTACAGTGCAGTGCTAAAGTACAACATCATGTGTGTGACTCCTCCATGGACCAGTAGTCTTTGACCTGCCACCTGGTTACAGGCTGTACCCTGATATCAATCACCTGTCTCTCAACTTTGCACTATTGTCTCTAATGGGTTTCTGTTAAAAGAGTGTGATAAAGTTAGCATAAATGAATCCCCACTATAGGGAAATAAAAGATATTCTCCAAGAACATCCCATAAGCAGTCTTTTCTTGATTTGGAACTAAGGATAACAAACGGGCTCTAATGCTTCAAACTACAGAGTGATGTAAACTGAATGTTGTCTCCATTTCTCATCAGCCTTGGCATTTGCCGCCTACCCCTTCAGTCCCAGATCACCTTTCGTCAACAGTGGTCATCTCTCCCTAGCCTGGATGCCTCAATGGTGAAGTATGTGGATTGAACCCTATTGATGATGTTTCTCGTTTGTTAATTATTGAACACAGTATCCAACTATGCTCCATAGGGTGTCATGGATAGAAGACATAATGAGAATGTGTACCTTGGAGATTTACAATGTGGTGCTGGAATACTGGTCTCGTACTCTGTCAGATATTCTACCAAAACTCTGCTGCCCATACCACATTCAGTCTAAACTCTTTCATCTTCATTTTTGCTAGCTCAATACAGACCTCTCCAAATAGCCAGGTATCCTAATTTGAACTCATTTTTTGCTTGCAACTTTTTATCACATCAGGTCATCTTTAGTGTTTGAAGAATCTGTATCGTTATATGTAGTGATTACTGAGTAATAGTCCCCAGAACAGCTGCATTGAAACCAACTGGGATATTGGTTCAAAATATAGATGCTTTCACCCATCCAGGACCTACCGAAAACCCAGAGGCAGGGCCCATACCCAAAGTACCCCAGGTTTAGGAACTACTGATTTAGTGAGACTCCCAGCAATACAATTTATAGCGCTTGTTAAGTAGGGTAGCAATTGACTCATGCTCCTAACAGTAGAAACAGGGGTGCAAACTGCCCTCCTCACATGAACTGAATTCACAATCACTGTCATTCCCTATTTCTGACTTAAAGCAATTGCTCCAAATGAGATTCCAACACCAACAGGACCTCACAGTTAAACTTTGCTAAAAACAGGCAGATGTCCAAGACCCGTCACTCAGAAGCCAGCTTAGTCTGAAAGAAACCACCCTAAAAACCATCTGATGTTTTATTAGCAGCACTTTGCTCAGGGTCTGGTTAAAAAGCAGTTCTTTGCAGCAACCCAGTTTTAGTTGTCCCCAGGGCTCTGACTTGAAACAAAGTTTGACATTATTTTTTCTAAGCCAAAGGGGCACTCCTAGCATATTAGTATCAGACAAGACACCTGGTCAGGAGCACCGCAACTCATTTATTTCTCACTGAACAAGTTATTACCCTCTCCCGGTTTGCCTGAGTTGTGGTCCCCAGATGCCATTCCCATGGGTGGTCTCTCCCATCACAACACTGCACTCCTGGTATCCTAAGTCCATGTGCCAAGCGCCCTGAGGAGAAACATGGTTTGATATCCTAGGAGGCAATTTCTCTGCTTGGGGAAGGGCAGGCTCCCAGGACCCAGCCTTGTCTCTCCTGAACGTGCCCAGCCAGGTCTCTTTGCCGCTCTATTTAACTGCATTCCCTCTGTTATTGATCACATTGTGTGTAATGGTACATTGGCTGGGGAAAGCGATGATTATGCCGTAAAGAGAGGGCAGTGTATGGGACCGTGTGTCTATACAATTTAGTGATGCTCTAGAGTCTGAGGCAAATAGATGAATTGGAGATGTATTCAGGATGAATAGTGATAGGAGTGAAACCAGTTTCTGAGATGGAGAAAATCTAATGTTTCCTTCCACCTTGTAAGCCAGGACCACTTCAAAGTGCTGTGTATAGTTCACCCCAAAGGATTTAACATTATTAGAGGACTTCGTAATTCCTAAATTGATACTCTCATTTTGACATGGGACAATGTGCCAGTATCATCCCCTCCTTGCAGTTCGTGTATTTTTAGTCTTTCTCATTTACTCTATCATTTAGTATAGGGTGAATTTAAGAATTTTGATACATTCGTGCTTTGTTCTTTATACTGAACATTGTATGGGACTGTAATCTTTTATAGTTCATGGCTATTTCTTCTGAAAGCTGAAAATGGCTTCAATTATATTCTTCTGTATTCTACTACACCTACTATTACCAATACCTCCTTGCATAGCACCCTTTTCATATGTATCTCAATCAATCATGAGAATAAAGGAATTCATTTACATCTTTTATAAGTTGTTAAACTAAAGATGGGAGGATCAATGAATCAGTCGGGAGACAGAAACCACAGCATAATTTGAACAAGGAAAAGTTAATGAAAAAGATTATTAACTGAAAAAAGGGATTTCCTACTAGGAATAGGTAAACTCTTATCTACTGGGGGTAAGATTACAAAAATAGCATCTAGAGGGATTAGCCACTACCACTAGGGCTGAGGCAGAGACCCGCTGAAGCCCTGTCTCCTTCAAGGGCTGAGATCCTGTCCCTTTCGGAGAGCCATGTCATGGCCCATCGCATGATGGAAAAGTTTGCTGCACCAGTGGAACTCTCTGCAGAGCTGCCGTCTGGGGTGCTGGGAGAAGCCATACAAGGGGCTAATGAAGAAACTTGCACTGGGAGCCCCTAGCCATCTTACACTACAGGAGCAAGCAGAGAACATACCAGAACTGGAAAGGAAAGTCTTTGCCTCTTCTAGTGTCCCTACAGTGCCCTCTACTAAAAAGTTTAACATCGGACAAGCTGGCAAGAGAGGAATGATCCACTATCAAAAGCAGGCCAATAAAGGGTGGATTTGCACTGAAGATGCCGTAGTCTGATAACTGGAACAGGACACTGAACTTATTTCCAGCAACAAAATTCATTGTTCCTCAAATTCAGTGACAGTTAATGAATATTCTGTTACCTAATGACTGAATATATTGACAAGTGGCACAATCATCAAGAAAGTAGAGTCCAGTGTATTGTAAAGGTATCTCCTCCAAACCCTATGGTACATCTTCCCCTACATAGTATTCTCATGGCCGTTAATCCTCTTCCTCCCCAGCACTAACCTTTGTCTCCCTGGCCAGTCTGAGCTGAGATGATCCAGTGATGCCCAACACCCCTACTGTTTCTTCTGCCACTTCCTACCCTCATCCTTGCTGTGTTTTAATAGCCAGTACTACCTAGGAAATGCCTTAAGAGCCAATGGAGTAAGATATGAATAATGCAGGACATGGACAACAGAGAAAATTACATAAGCAATTGTTAAATTTTATTTTGGCAAATAATTTCAATCTCCTTCCTCAAATAGGAAAATTGGCCAATTTGAGTTTAACTCCTGTCGCTCCCATCCTTACCATGTTAATGAGAACTGAGTGGTCTAACGTCAATGAGGATAGAGATAAAGAGAAGCAGACTCAATCATAAGCCCACGAAAAGTTAAGACTTAACTATACAATGTGCCTTTTCTTTAGTCTAGTGTTTTTCGTCAATTGTTGCAAATCTGTGATTTGTTATATTTGACCCAGTGGAAGTCCTGCAAGTCACACTGACCTATTAATAGCAACGGAGCCTCCTAACAACCAAGAACCAGAGCTCAGGCCTGCTTTATTTCTCTACTCGCACCTCAATAGCAGCAGTGACCTTTGTCTATCACACACCAATTGTGTGGAGGGCACCATATTTCTACTGACATCTCTGTTTGGCGTGTGAAGTTATTTCCAAAAAACTTCATTTATTTAATCCTCCAGCTGTCTAAAAATCTTTATGGGTGACCATTTTTAGCTTGCCCTTTACCCTTTGCTTTCTGAACCCAGCCAGGTCCTTGCTGGAGGCTCGCAAAGGTCTAAGATCAGTAGGAAAAGAAAAAGGAAATGGGATGTCTAATGAAACAGAAGTCAGCTGGGAAAGTGCAATAAAATTACATTGGGGAGAGGCCGGTAAGAGAGATGCCACTGTTTTTATTCTTACCATCACAACACAAAATAATTAATGGGTAAAAAATACTTTTTGTTTGATAATTGCTGTTCTTCATTAGTGTGAACCAAAGGCACAGTCTATCTAAGACAATAACATCTGCACCCCATATTTCATTATCACCAAACTTCACATTTCACACAAAAGCATTGCTAGCACAGCCTTACAGCTTTAATTAGTTTCTGCCATAGCTGTGAAGGTCAGCCAATTATTGTGTGTGAAATTTCAATATGAAGTGGCTGAATTGAAGACAGCATTGCAACAGTGTGGGATTCTGCAGGGCTATAAATCTAGTATTTAGGAACCATTTTTTTTAAAACGCAAGATAACATAAAATAATCATCAGGTCTGTATGGTTTCAAGGTTTACTTGTTAATTTAACATGTGCTTTGTTGGGGGAAAAGACCACATAATTTCTGTTTCTTAAATTTCTTCATGCGACATTGTCATTATCCATTATACAATCGTTTAAGGTTGATTTATGTTTTCGTGATTAACTTCTTTTAACTCAGAACTCCACTAGAACATTTGATCTAGGAATATAGCCTGGCTTTACCAAATTTTGCATGATGGAAAGTTAAAAATACACAGACATACTCACATGCACATACACACACATACACACACACATTTCTTATAAATATAGATGCACATATGATTAAACACCATATTCAACTCATAAAAATGTAGATGCATGTTAATTGATTAGGTCAACTTAAGAACGTCTGCTTATTTGAAAACCTGCTGAATTTAAAAATGTTATACCAGGGATTCAATTTTATGAGTTTCCTATTTAGAATCATAGAAATTTGGAGTTGGAAAGAATCTTGATGCTCATCTGTCCTTTTTTACAGGTGAGGAAATATGCCCCAGAATAACACCAGATTTAGTGAGGTCACCCAGCTCCTTAGTAGTAGTGACAGCAACTAAACTCAAGTTCTGAATCCCTCTATTTGCAGCTTTCCACAAGCCTGTTTTACCATCAGAGCACAAGTTAGATTAGATATGCCACCTGATATATAAAATTCCAAATTTTGCTCAAGGGTTTTCTATGAGGCTTGAATGTTGTTTGTTTTGTTTTACACATAGACATATATTTAGTTTAATACTAATTAAAGCGAACAAATATTTATTGAGCCATCCTCCAACAAGCCACCCTGCAAGGTATTACAGGTGTTCAGGATGATTAAAATGCTCTTGGTGACTTTACAAACTATCAGGGTAGATAAACCCAAAAGAAAGAAGAGACTACAGAATTAATGGAAACAAGCCTGTCAGATTGGAAGAAGATAAAGACAAGGCAGAGCCAAGGAAGAAGACCAAAGGATGAGAGAGAAGAATGAAGACTGTGGAACGTTTAGCAACATCACTGGCCTCTAGCCACTAGATGCCAGTAGCGCTGCCCCCCCGCACCCCACCGCCACACACACCCCAATCATGGAGATAAAAATTACCTCCAGACTTTGCCAAATGATCCCAGGCTGGAGTGGAGGGTAGCAAATTCACTTGAAAGCCACTGATCTTGATTCCAGATTCTAGACCATAGCATACTGCTGATCTTAGAAGACTTCTTAATTCCAAATAGAGAATCTGCTTTAGCCTCACTGGATGCAGGATCCCCTGAGCCTGCCCTCATTTCCCAAGCTACCAGCTGGGAAGGGGCTAATGATGAAATTTGCCTGTGCTGAGCACCACTGCAGAGAGCCATGGGAACACAAAGGCTGCACTGGGATCACTTGATTTGATGATTTGGTAACCAATGGGAGGAACTTAAATTGCAGTGGATTAAGGAATAAGTGGGTCTGATTGAGCAGTAAGCAAGCAGAGCATCAGTAGTGCATAGTTTTTCTAAGTCAAAGAGTAAAAGGTAGAGCAGAAGTAATAGATTATCTCCAGGGGATTGTACGGTTGAGTACACTCAAAACCTCAAGAACTGTTGATATCTGGAGCCAAAGTCTTTGTTGGGGGTAGGAGAGAAATATTTTGTGATTTTTTAGGATGTTTTTCAGCACACTTGGTTTCCACCCACTAGATATCAGTAGCACCCTTCCCCTCAGTTGTAACAACCAAAAATATCTCGACATTGTCAAATCTCCACTGGGGATTAAATGTCTCCTGATTGAGAACCACTGGGCTAGGGAGAGGAGGTGCTCTCCCTTTTTTAATTTAAGGTGGAGAAAATTAAGCAAGTATTCAGGAAAAGGCAAGTAGTAATAGAAAGGAAGAGATTAAAGTTGTAAGTAAAGTCAAGAAAACATGGAGAGGAGGCCATAACATGAACAAGGTACTGAGAAAGAAGACCAAAAGTGCCTTAGATAGAAGAATGGACTTTCCTTCAGAGCAAATAAACATGAGAAGGTCCTTGACGAGGAGGGAGATGTTAAGAGCAGTCAAGTCAAAGGGTCTTTATATTTTCAGTGAAGTTGTACATGAGCTATATCCAATGATAGGATCTGAGAGTAAAACTTCATTAGAACATTGAGAAGGAAGCTGGATCACTCCTTAGATGAGATTACAGGGCATACTTTCATAACAGAACCAGGAAAAAGTCAATCTAAGATGCCATATTTGTTGCTTATTCAATTGACCTTTACCTAACTGGGAGTAGGAGCAGAGTGTACAATTTCTAAGACTAAGAATCATTAAGAGAGGAACAGCAGAAGGGAAGGGGGGTGGTTAGGAACTCTGTGTGAGTATACACGAGGTACACCCCAAGGTCAGAGGTAAGTATAGTTGAGAAAGGGTCTATAGCTTGAAAAATCAGGGAAGGCTCAAGGGATCATGCATCCCAATGAGGATGAAGCAGATTATCTGTTTTGGAATTGAGAAGACTTTCTAAGATTCCTAATACCCTATGGTCTAGAATCTAGAACCTAGATCAATGGTTCGCAGATGAATTTGCCACGCCCCAACACCTGCCTGGGGATATCTGGCAAAGTCTGGTGACAGTTATTTTCATGGTTGGGGCAGAGGGGAGCTAGCAGGAAGAAATCAGAAATTCTGCTAAATGTCCTTCAAGGCACTTACAGCTCCCACAACAAAGAATTATACAATGCATGACGTCTATAGTGTCCTTGTTCAGAAACCCTGCTCTAGGTTAAAACGAAATATCTGGTAAGTTATTTAATGGAAACTTGGGAAATTTTTAAAGAAAATTAACTAGCTAAAAGTTCTTTTTACAATCCTATTATACTTTAACATCAATTTGTATAGCCTCTTGGAAAGAAAGGACCCCCAATTGCTTTTATTCATTCATTCATTCATTCATTATTTCATTCAAGATAAGCTATTGAGTTTTATTGGGGGACCCCATTAAGCATTGAGGATACAAAAATAAGGTAGACATAGACAAGCATTAATTCAGAGAAAAGTATTGCTATGGACTGAAATGTGTCCCCTCAAAATTCATATGTTGAAGCCCTGACCCCAATGTGACTATAATTGGACATATGGACTATAAGGAGGTAATAAAAGTTAACTGAGGTCATACAGGTGTGGTCCTGATCCAACGGATTCATGTCTTTATAAGAAAGGACACCAGGGAGGCCCCCTTCATTTGTTTACAGGTCATATGAGCATATAGAGAGATGACGGCCATCCAAAAGCCAGGAAGAGAAGCCTCACCAGACCATGATGGCTCCCTAAACTCAGACTTCCAGCCTCCAGAACTGTGAGAAAATTAATGTCTGTTGTGAACACACAATAGCCACCTAGTCTATAGTGTTTTGTTATGGCACCCCAAGGAGACTAAGATAAGTATATCCTCCTGCTTGTTTGCTTGTTTGTTTGTTTGTCTGTTTTCATCCCTAAATTTGTCCTAAGTAAATGCTAGGTTTGCCTTAGGAGTCTTCCCACTACAACTTAACCCTTTTCTTTTTCTCTGTTCTTCGCCCTACATTTGGCAGTATGGAAAAGAGATTGGACTTTGAAATTACACAAACCTGATTCTAAATTCTAGCACTTACCCATAGAGAAACACTAAGGCTTAGGACTTAAGCCCTCTGAGCCATGATATCCTCATTTATTAAAATGGACATAACCACATTTACTGGCAGGAATGCTATATTACTTAGATAAAATATCAGGTGAGAATGCCTAGCATTGTTTGAATACATGTCAGTCTCTCGATAGATTACAATTTCCACATTCCCTCTTGGATCACAACTGTATATTCAAAGGCTGATTGCAAGAGTGATTTAGTTTGTTCTTCCCAACTGTCTCATTAGATGTTGGTGTAAAGAAGCTAAAGTTTTCTCTATTCCAAAGAATACCCCAAAGAATTCTGAAAACTAGAAAATTCCAATTCTCTAACAATTGAAAGTCCAGTGATGAATTTCTGGCCCCATAATAAGGGGAGGAAGCAATGGTGTTTTGAGGTATGAGTACCTGACTAGTATCATAAAATGAAATAAGTACGTAGTTTCTACAATTAATTAATTAAAGCCTAATTATGTTTATATCCAGCATTTATCACAAGCACTTTTTGTAACATCGAACGGCACAAAAATCTATGTATGTATCGATTCCTACAATTTGCTACAGACTCATTATGTGCTAAGCTGTCTTCGTCTGCTAACTCATTTAATCCTCACAGAAGGCTTGGCTTCACAAGCATGTGTGGGTGGATTATGAAATGAAGGACATTAACCTCCATTGGATATTTATGATGATTCCATCCTTTGCGTGACAAGTGCAGTTGTAGAATGCCGAATCCTCTCAGGAAGATAAGTTGAGTTGTAATGACTTCTGGAGGTGCTGGGTGGCATCTGAATCAAAGAATCTGGGCCAGTTTCATTTGGCAAAAGATTATCACAAGTTTCAGATCAAGTTTTCAAGAGATTTCTCCAAACCGAGTCTAGAACCATCTTATTTTCACCCTCTTTAGAATATCAACAAAGGAGACAAAGGCTCTTTTCATGAGGAACTTTTCATACTCTGCAGCTGTTTAAAATGAAAGTAGTCTCTGTGGTTCATCATCTGTAACCACATAGAGCCCTGTGATTGGAGAAAAGGGAGGTGGTCAACGCCCTCCCCTAATAAACAGGAAATGTGGCCCCAATTGCTATGTGACCCAGTCAGAAAGACACCTGATCCCTCAATCTGCCCCTCTAATAGAGATTAGAAAAGAGACCATAGGACCCAAGAGTTGGGTGACATTAAAGGGTGTTCTACCCTCTACGTCCCAGACTCCAGTCTCTAAACATAAACTGTCTCATGTTAGACAACCCAAATCAGAAACTAAAATCCTGCCTTAATGACCAGGCAAGGACTTATCTTGGCTTTTCTGAAGACAGTCTATCACCTTCAGCTTTTCAAGACAGCAGGAGCCATCCTGGCAGAGACTCCCCATGTCTTCACAGATGTTAATGGACTCAATGTTTGTTCTCTGGTTTCACTGATACAAGCTGCACAAGGGCAGGGACCTTGCCTGTCTTTGTCACTGCTGTATTACCACGTTTAGCGATGTGCTAGTGTTAACATCATAGATACTCAGGAAATTACTGTTACAGAAGGGAGGGAGGGAGGGAGGGAGGGAAAGAGAGAAGGAAGGAAAGACTGAGGGGGTGGGGGGGAGAAGAAGTTATCCTAGACCCTAAGCAACATGGAGAAACTCAAACAATGTGGTATACTGGAATTGCCCTGGTATCAAAATTGAATACTAAAGCTCACAAGTATTACTGGGCTCAGCCCCTCATTCAGAAGGTTTAGTGGTTTACTATGGTCACACTATAGTGTATAGCCAGAGTCTCCTGGAACATTTGTCCCTTATACTGTGTGGCCTCTGGTGAGTGCTTCGGGCCTCTGGGTCAACATTTGCTATGTCTTTAAAAAGTAATGTATATTCACATAGAGCTATTAAGAAATAGATGATGTACTTATTTATTTAATATTATAGATTGACATAATCATTTTTAGTTTTTAATAATGGAGCATTTCCTACTTCTCATGTGTGGATACATCCATTTGTGTGGTGTGTGTGCATATGTGTTTTCCCTTGCAGTTTAAAGAACAGAGCAAGATATGATGTCTAGAGAGGTTTCCTCATCAAAGAAGAATGATTTTAGAGAAACTTGAGAACTCAAGTTCTCAATAGTGTCCTCCCATTAAAGAAAATGTCTCTAAGATTTTGAAATTGATACAACAGTGGCATTTGATGAAACATTCTTGTTATTTCAAATCCTGAAATGTGCTGTGTGCACACTGGATGTTATGACTTGAAAACCCTCATAATTCCCCAGTTTAACACTGTGCCTGTGAACTAGGAAATTAGGCCAATCAGGGCAACTCAGGAGACAACAAGTGGACAACCGCCAACCCAGGAAAGGCAAGCTACTGAGGCCTGATGCCAAAACAAGAAGAAAGATATCAGCTGTGAGGGGGAATGCACCTTCAAACATGGAATAAAAGGGCCCACAGCCAGCCCTCCACAGCCTCACCTCACCCTTGGGTCAGAACTGAGAGCTGCTTCAGAGTAGTTTCCAAAGAGTATCATATAAAGAGTTTCAAATTAAAAATGCTATATTACATAGACACAGTGCTTTAACGTCTTTAAAGTACCTCCCTTCTCTGTTGATTAGTATAACACCTCCTCCCCACTACAAGGACTGGAATATACTATCTGGCATCTATTTGTTAGATAAGGAAACCAAGAATTGAGAGGTTAGATGATCTCTGAGCCAAAAGGAGAAGTCTGTTTCCTGGCCACCATTGCCATGGTCTTTCTACTTCACCTAGTGAGAACTTTTTATTTGGGGGGGGAGGGGGTTTATGCTAAAAATTAAAAGATAGAAGCAAAAATAATGGGATAAATGGAAAACTGTATCCTGATTGCCTACTCTAGGTTACCTACTGCTGTAAATATGGACAAAGACAACGGAATTAAAAAAAAAAAATCCACATATGTACAAGACCACATCTCTCTGTTGGAGAGATGAAGCCACTCTCTCACAAAGCTTTTTAAAACTAATATGCTGTTGTTAATTTTGAGCTGATTTGTATGAGATGTTCTCTGTCTTCCTTAGCAATGCTTTGGATGGCAGTTCCATGGTGTGGTGAAATGGACTCAAGGACCAAAGAGGATTCTATAGAGCACAGACTTGGAATCTTTGCCACCCAGATACTTGATAGTTGACTATCCTGTGATCTGACAAACAGGTTCCTTCTACCAAGTAATAAACAACTTTCTGGAAGCCATTTTTCCATCACTTGGTAGAACATTTTTCAAGGATCTCTGTAATAAGTGTCCTAGTCCCTAGGTCCAATATTTCAAGAAATACCTTTAAGCCAACTAAATCTCTAGAGATTTTTGTGTTTTCACTCAACTCTTGTTTCAGTTCCAATATTTCTAGGAAAACATTGATTGATTTACTGTGGTAAATTATGAGATGTTTCTAACGTTGGATGCACTATACCTGATTTGTGATCTCTAGGCCTCCGATGTTTCAGAGCAGAAGTTAAAAATGTGCACCATCACCTGGTACAAATAGGCTCACCTCTAAGCCCATAAAAGCCTCCACCTGATGTGTTACTTCTTTTCTCACACCACCAATTCCACTCTCCCTGATTTAGTCATGATCCACATCAATAATTTAGTGATGCATGATTTGAAACAGCTGATTTCAGACTAGTCATGAAGCAATCTAAGTGTCATGCTGAAAGATGCATGATGGCAGGCATCACAGAGGCAGAAAGGTTTGCTTGATGCGTCTGAATAAAGCAAAAAAGATAAGCCTCAAAGCTTAATAGTTGCCTGTTGGGTTATCTTTCCTGCCAAACTGTAAGCTCTATGAAGTCTGCGTCTATTCTACTCACCACTGAATATCCAGCACCTAGCTCTGTTCCCAGCACCTGGGAAGTGCATGGTACCTCTTTGTGGAAGGGATGAATTAGAGAATGACCAAATGAGTCATGAGGAGGGAGAAGCACACGTTCAATTGCAGTTATCAAAGTCGAAAGCTGTATTTCTCAACTGCTTTCCCCTTTCCTTTTTAATATTGTTGGCAAATTTCTGTCAAACTTATTGTCAGTTTTTACACCATGAGGCACAATCATCAACTGTTGCCTATTGACTCAGGTTCTACAGACAACAGCACTTGGGTTTAATTAAGCTCCATGGGGATCATTCAGCACCCTTCTGCTTTATGGCCAGAGACCCAAACTATAACTGTGTTAAACTTGCTTGCTGGCTATGTTAGTTTTCTGTCTCCCAGTCTGTGAAGAAAAAGTACTTGCTAATCTCTAATCTTAATCTGCCCTGTCATAGTTTGAACACATCCCTATTCTGCTGTGGGTGTGGCCAGAGGTTCACTAACTTTCATGTGCCGTTCTCAATTCCTCTCCAAATCAGTTAACTTTTGTTGTGCAACAAATCACCATCCTTAGTGGATTAAGACAACATTTTATTTTTAGCATGTGTCTATGTATTATAAATTTGGCCTCAGCCAGGTGGTTCTTCTGGAGTGATCTGTGTTCACCTGCTCTTTACTGGGCTCACACACATATTTGGGGGGCTCAAGTACATGGCTGGTACACTTCTCTCCAAGAGGTCTCTCATTCTCCAGGAGGCTAAGCCAGCCTTGTTCATAAAAGCAGAGGGTGACAGAAGCTGTGAAGCCTCTGAATGTTACTTCAGAAATCATATATCATTTCTGCCATATTCTATTGGTCAAAGCAAGTCATTAGGCCGGCCCAGATTTAAAAAGTAAGGAAATAGATTTCCCTTCCCAATGGGAAGAATTTGTGACAATTTTTGTAATCTATCACACCATCCTAGACCCCCTTCAGTTTCTTTAGCCTCATCCTTTTCTCACAATTTGGTCAAGTAAGTCCTTCTTCTGTTTATCTTAGATCCAACCTCCAGATTCCAGGTGTATCTCACTCATTCATTCCACAAATATTTATTGAATGTATTCTATGAATCAAGATCTGCTAGACTCTAAGTCCACCAAAGTATGGTTCTTACCTTTAAGGAACTTAAGGCTAGAGGATCAAGCAAATAATTAAGAGATAGGTAATGAGGACAACAATAAAATATCCTAGGAACCATGGGAGCTTACCACAGGGTCATTAAACCCAAGCCCAAAATGGTGAGCCAGAAAAGATTGCTGGGGAAGGTGGTACTTGAATGAATAGGAGTCTTTTAGATCAGTGCTCCTGTGGTCTGTGGACTATGGAAGTCTTCAAACATTTTGTTACTGGTTTGATATGAGATAAGAGTAGAATTTAGAAAATTTTGTAGCAATTTGGTATTGCTGTAAAATCAAAGCATGTGATTTTGAAAAAGTTATCAGTCTGCAACAAATTGAAATCTAATTTTTTTGAAAAAATGATACTTTATCAGAGATAGTCTACGAAGCACTGACTAGGTGATGAAGGGTGGAAGAGTGTCTCAAGCATATGTATGGTAGATTCATAGTGCCCCCTACCCCAAGAAGATCCAGGTCCTAATCCCTAGAACCCAGTATATGGCAAAAGGGTTTTTGCAGGTGTGATTAAGTTAAGGATCTTGAGAGGGGGAGATTATCCTGGATTATCTGAGTGGGTAATGAATGCAATCACAAATATCCTTATAAGAGGAGGACAAGGGAAGATTTGACAGGAAAAGGCAATGTGACCAAGAGGCAGAGATTGGAATGATGTGGCCACAAGCCAAGGAATGATGGCAGCTACCTAGATTCTCCTCTAGAGAATCCAGAGGGAGAATGAATCTGTAAACCCTTGATTTCAGACTTCTAGCCCCCAAACTGTGAGAGAATACATTTCTGATATTTAAGCCATCAAGTCTGTGGCAATTTGTTACAGTATCCATGAAGAACTATTCAATATGTGAAGGCAAGCTAGCATGAAGCAACATTCAGGGATCTAAGAAACTAGAAAGCGACTGGAGTAAAACATATATGTGGGGAGGAGTGACCGAGATAAGGAGAAAGAGGGAGGCAGGGACTGTGAAGACCAATGATCCCAACTTCACCTCATGCTGATGTTTGAATAATTAACGAGATTTTGGAAACCATTCATATCCCAGTTGGTGAAGTGTGGCTGTATTCTACACGGACTAAACCACAGAGTTCTTTGAACTCAATTCAGGACAAAAGAGTACATTTTGCTTGAGTTGAAATTCAAAATAGTTTGTGGTAATTGATGTGTACCCTAAGCTGAGCTTTCTCAGGAGAGACCTAGCCAACTTTGCTGAGAAAAGAGAAGAATTCAGATTATTTACCTGGTTCATAAGGCATGGATGTTATAAACAAACTACTGAGCTAGTAAAAACAAATCTCCCAATCTGTGTAGCCTGGAACATGTGCACATATGCACGCACGCACACGTGCACACACACACACACACACACACACATACAAATGCACACACATGCATGCTCCCACACATTGCAAACCCAGCCTACCACACTAACCAAAAGGAAAGGGGAAAACCATTAAGGGAAGAGTGGCAACAAACTAAGGACTGGCAATTGTTAGTGACATGTTTACTAAATATGCTTTAAAACATTAAACATAACATTGGAAAGCAGAGGAGCCAAGTGGTTGGAGAAGCCCAGTGATTACAATTCAGGTTTGGTCTCTGATCTGCTTTCTCGGCACTTGGCTTCACAACTGGAGCTCAGCCAAACAAATCTGCATCTCTGGAGTCTCCAGGCAACTCCCAATTTGGCATTTCTGACACAGAAGAGCTAGCCAGGAAACCCCTTTTTGGAGGGGAACCATTGGCCGGACTCACTCTATCAACATCCAGACATCGTAGTTAATTACAAACACACAGGACCAACCTGACAGCCAGCTCTGCAAGTAGCAGACACCAGCCTTCCCCAGGGAACTGGCTTGGCTCCAGTCAGTATCCCCAGTAACAAGAACCCTTTTAAGCAAGACACTCCAAAGACTCACCAGATTGTGACAGATTTTGTGTTGCCATGTGAAGACATTCTCCTACCACCTCCACTTCCTCAGAAATACCAGATTTCTATTCAGAGACAGTAAATGAAAATCCCCAGCAATAAGATTATCCAACATTTAAAAAAAAATACAAATGAGTTCCTAATTACATCCCTACTTCCCACCCATCTGGCACTAAACTCTCTTTAGATGGGAGACTAGGAAAAAATCTTAAAAAGGAAATTGGTAAAACTCTTGACCCATGACTCAGGTGTGTGGGAGGAAACAGTTTGACACAAAAGGCTCTGATGTCTCCCCTTTTTTGACATTTTCCAACAAGAAGTTATTGGGGAAGACTGGAAATTTCACCACAAATGTTAAGATCTAGGCAATGCATTAGTCAAATGCTTTTATGGAGAACACATTTGAATTTGACATTAACTTGGGTAGTCTGCTGGAAGGCCAGACTTCTTGGAAAAGTTGGGACCAGGAGAACCGAGTGCTGTACAACTGGACGCTGATTGACTAAAACAACTCAAGAAATGCACCCTGCTTCACCCCCATCCATCGGTATGATTCTGGCACTTGTACTTGTGCCACTTTGACTAATACTAATAAGTGGCAGGATTAATTGTGTTATGCCAATGGCCCACCACTGAGTGATGCACCAATGGGCACGATTTGGCCAAAGTAACTCAACTCAACTCAGCCAGAGCCTTAAGCCAAAATTATCCACAGAGTTTTTATACCCCTAAGACAATTTTACTATTGTGCAGCTTGCCACTATAATGTGGAGCTTGGCTCTCAAGAAGAGTTTATGAAAGCTGATCTTTTTCCTGCTTTAGCACATTTACTTTGCCATCCCTTTAGCAACTTATTGGGCCACATTCAACTAGGTAAGAGCTTTATGCTTTAATCCTGGTGAGATGGTAGGAACCTTTCCCAAATTGTTCCTCCTCAGATGGAACCATATGTGGACTCTTAACTTACTTTTTTGATGAAGAAATGTGTGTTTCTGTATAAGAAAAAGATACTTTATCCAGAAACCACAACACCATCACATTCCAGTAATCCTTGGTGACTCTCACTTGGAAAGATTTCTCAAGTAACATTTTCCCATTTGTATTCCATTGTCCTTTTACATGCTGCCCCTTTGAAGCTTAGATTCTTAAACCGTGTGCACATCTGTCATGCATAACCCTTCCCCTTAAGCATTCCAAAGGTCTGTAGCAGAATACCAAGCCCTCCTTCCCAGGTCTATACTAGTCCAGGAGGAAATCTGTGCCCAGAAAGAGAATAGCCCTAATAGAATGACCTTTACTGAGGCTTGACATCTGCTACCTTGTAAGCTTCTTACACACTGAGCCTAATCCACCTGGAGGCTTTTCTGCTTGATGGAAGGTGATAAAAAAGCTGTTAGGCTGTAAGCCTTGTCTTAGATTCAAAGCATGTAGGCTGCTTGAGATTCTGAGGCTTAGGGCAGACAGAGGGGAAATATTTCTTAGTTCAGGTGCAATTCTCAAGGTGCTTATTAGGATGAACTCCAGTCTAAGAACAACTTTATTGGTATGAAAGTCCAGGCAAGACTTCCTAATAGGAAGGACGCTCCCAGCTTCCCAACATTTCATAGGAGTAAGGTAATGGTGATCATAAAACTTGCCTTACCGCCCAGAACCAAGAAGCCCAACTCTAGAAATTTACAATCGACAGAGGATCAACAACTTGTATTCTGGATATCTTAAAGGTGAATGCTCTCAAAGACACAACTGTCTGTGGTGATGAAAACCTGGATACCCATAGTTATAAATAATCCAGTCTGTTTTCTATAGCAACTAACGCTAAGGACTAAAATCCAAATTGATCTGGCTTCTTGATTTATACTCTTGACCAAGAGACGAAAGCTCAGAGACGGAGCTTCTGAGAATAGCAGAGGCATGCCTCCGAGGAGAGAGGGAGACTTTGAGGTAAGTTACTGAAGAGCTATTCTCCCAAATAATAGCATAATTGTTTCTCAGAATCACAAATTGAATGAAAATATGAACTCTGTTGGAAGAACTAACAAAAGTGAAAATGTTACTATTGTATTATGAAATAATTTTTTTTGCTCAAACAAGAATGAGATTCCCAATGCTCAGCAAACTCACTCTGAAGAGAATTATTTATAGTCTGCATTGAAAGAAAAGTTTGCCCCATTTTGATAAATGAAGAATTTGGGGTGTTGGAAAGATTTGTCCTTTGATAAACTATTTACATTCTTCTCTCTCATGGAGTCATATATATATATATATATATATATATATATATATATATATATATATAGAGAGAGAGAGAGAGAGAGAGAGAGAGAGAGAGAGAAAGCATATACATATATATATACAGAGCATACACATATACAGAGTATATATATATGTGTGTGTGTGTGTGTATATATACATACATATATATACATATATATGTGTGTATATATGTGTATATATGTATATATGTACATATACACACACACATATATATATATATATACACACACAGAGCATGCCAAACAAAATGCATACACATTTTAAGAAAGGAAAAAACTGTATTAAAATTGTGATACTCAATATATACTGATACAAAAGATGAATACAAGTTACTGCTTGAGCAACATTGACCCAAGTGTCCACTTATATACATTTTGTGGCACCCCCAGTATATGTATCTCACCACTGGTGTTATAGCAAGTATGAGATAAATCGGTGTCATGATTGCTGACATCACCAATCCTGAGCCCTCTGAGATATAATATTTGAATGTTAGAACACCTGTCTTTCAGGGACGAGAGTGGATAATATGCTTAATATCCTCACATCAATAATAAAATCTCCATCAATATTCACAACAGGATGGGGTATATTTTGGCTCCATTTCATATTAGAATAAAATATGAGAAGGTGAAGTGACTTACACAAGGTCACATAGCTAGTAAGGATTAGAACTGGTATTCCAGATTTCTAATCTTGTGCTTTCCCTAGTACAATATGTTACTGTTAGTCTGACTCCTAAATAGACCACCTTTCAGAGAAGCTAATAGTGTCTGTAAATGCCATTATGGGAAGTGATTTATTTTACCCAATTTCCATTCTTCCTGAAAAAGATGTCTATGTTTGCCAGGAGCTAAAACAGTGGACGTTCTACCCACCTAGCAGGAACAAGCCTTCCCTGAGTTGCAAAGTTCAGGCACATCAAACAAAGAGGAAGGAGGTAAAATTATGCTGATTGTGTATCTCCCAGTTGAGATAATGCCACTGAGAACCACTCAGAATTGAACAAACCGAACAAGCGCAGTTTTGATTAGTATCAAAGGCTAAAGTAGTATAGTATATTTTTTTGTGAATCAAAAAGATAAAATCAATTTCAGCCCAACAAAGACCCTGTTCTAAGATACACTCAGCTTTATTTGTCTGTTGAATCTCAAGAATAAATATGAATAATAATTGTACAAGTCATGTGAATGATCCTTGTACTGGAAGGATTCATAGGTAAAACACCAAAGCAAATGGACCTATTTAAAACAATCACATGTAATGCAAATTAATCCATTATTATAGCTTTGGATAACATTCTTCCAGGCTTACCATGTGCCAGGTTAAATGAGCATTATTTCATTTCATTTTCACAACATCTCTATCACGAAAGAATTAGCATCATCTCCATTTACAGACAGGAAACTGAGGTTCCCTGAAGTGGCTTGTTTAAGATTCCTGAAGTAGGAACGAGCAGAGCTGGGAATTCAAAGTCCCATATGTTATCACAATTACTACCTACTCTTTACATTGTGACCTAGTACTCTATTCATATACACCAATTTGAGGAGGAAAATAAGTTGAGTTGAGTTCTTAAAATATTTTTTAAACAATTGGCTAACAGTAGATTATGTAACCAATTTCAATTTTGATAACCTCTGGTATGATGACCCTTACCCATGATCAGCAAGGCCAACCCCATTATGGGGGTATGGGACCTCACCTCTCTATCCTCCCTCTAGCCCTTGCCTCCTCTCTACTCTAACCCCACTGACCTCACCCCAGGACCAGGCCGAAGAATGTCATGAGTGCAGCCTGAGGTGTCAGACGTGAGGTGGACTGAATCCAGCAGGAGGAGAGTAGGATACTACGAAGGGGCAGAAAGAACGCCAAACATCTACATAACTATCCCATCACAAGCACACCAGACAAATCTTGCTGCCCTTCCCCAAATAAGCTTCTTCCTCTTACCTGACTCTAAATCCCATCTACCTTCATTTTATCTAAATGCTGGTGATTTTTACCTTCATCCATTGGTCTTTCAATCTTTCATTTGTATCTATATTTGAGTTTCTGGCACCATGCTAAGTGCTAAGGATACAAAAATTAATGAGATGCCATCCCCTGTTGTCAAAGCCTTCACAGCCCAGCGAGAGTGACATGATCAGAGAAAGTCCAATGTGGAGAGGCAATGAAGGAGATAAGCAGAGAGGACTCTGGGAACATAGAAGAGAGGCAGCAACCCAGCCTGGGTAGCATGAGCTGGTCAGAGATCCTCTTGAGCAAGTGACTCATGAGCTGATTTGAGTTCTAAAAAATAGTACATTAGTAAAGGAAAGGAGATAAGTGAGAGGACTATGTTTGGAGTAGAGTAGATGCCATGATTCAGAAATAGCCTGGTGTGTCCAGTGATTCACTATCTGCACTCTAAGTAAAAGGTCCAAATAAGGCAGCTATTTTAATTCCTGAGACCCCTGGAAAAATAAAGACATTAGAGATTAAGGGGGAGAAATTTTATGCTAACCCTTCCCTTTCCATTCCTGGATTTATCCAAGTCACTCCATCACTGTTCTCCAATTCTATACTGTGGATATGGCCAATCAGCTGTGGGCAGCATCAGATTAATAAAGCAGTGCTTTGCGTCCAAGCTACAGACTTTCAAAATGAGCACAGGTGATATGCACGTGCTGTGCCTCTGCTTCTCTCTCTCCAAAGTCTATGTTTTCCCAAGGGCACATTCTCCTGAAACAGCCAAGAAGCCACACAAATCTAAATGAAATTTATACTTTCTAACCAACACAGCCTGTCCTCCACCTTACGGAACAACAGTAACAACTGCAGTGACTGTAATTCATTAAGAACTTCCTATGGGACAAGAAACCATCAGCTCCCACGTGGACACTCAGTGGCTTCCTAACGGATCTACTTGTTTTCTCTCTCTTGTCCCTTCTGATGCCCTCTCCATACAGCAGCCAAGATGGACTTTGTGAAGTTCATTTATAACACCGATTCTCTCTCGATCCCTATCCCCTCCTATCTTATACACCCAAGCCCTCATACACACTATGTTTCAATGGCTTCTCATTCCACCGAAGATGAAATAAAAACTCCTTCATTTGACCAAGAAAGCTCTTGTATGGCCTATCTACTCTCCATCCATTACTCACCCCACATGTCCCCAAATTCTACTCAAAACCAGGAAATTTTTCTTTCATTTTCTTGAGGCTGCAATGCTCACACACGCTTTTCCCTCTGCCTGGACCATTCTTCCCACTCCTCTTCACCCAGTTAACTTCTAAACGTTCTCCAAATGACTCAATTATCTGCTCCTCAAGGAAGCCTTCCTGCACACCCAGACAAGGTCAAAGAGTGTCAAATGATAACCTCTCAAAGCAGTATACATCTTCATTCATTAACCTAAATAATGATTTTGCATTTTCTGGGTATTTGATCAATGATTGTCACTATTCAGTAAAGAAGGTGCAACAATGAGCCCATGAGCATGGGAGCTGAGGATCCTCTATAGCTGCCACGTATGGGCATCAGCTGCAAACAGCTAACCTGATAGAACATTGGAAAGCCCTATGACATTTTCACTAAGATGCCATCTCAGGGTTCAGAACCTGCAGGGTCAGGGTGCTATACCCCAGGATATAGGATATGAAGAAAACCTGCACCTGATGTATGGTGCTGTGCCTCCAGTAGCTAGAATACACAGGCCCACGACCCCCCAGTGACCCACCGATGTGTATTTGTGTGTCCCATCACCCCACGTAAGGCTCTGCTGAATTAGAGGTTCTGAGTCCCAGCAAGGGCTGAGCTGGCAGTGTGAGAAATGTTTTCATGTGGGGACTTAGTAAGGAGTTCTCTAAACCTAAAGCTATGATTACTGCCTGGTCATGCTGGGCAAGGAAGGCGGTTGATCTAATAGTAGGAGTAGTTGAGAGTAACGAACTGCATTCATTATGAGGAGCTGGGTTTGCTGCTTCGGATATGGGCAGCGAGGAGTGTGTATGGAGCTTGGAAAACTCACAGAGCACCTTGGTGCTGTCGAGGCTGGAAGAGCCATAACCTGAGAGAGGTAAGGCATCCATGGGCTAGAGCCCTCAGTGAGAAAGATATGGGGCCAACTAAGCACTAGACAGAGTAAGGAAAACCTAGAACAAACAGGAAGAGGGAAATAATATCTCTCGTGAGGCTGGGACCAGCTGCAACAGAGGGGACTATAGATATCTGTCCTTCTGAAGAGTCAGGATGGAGCAGACATAATGTGTGGTGTAGCTGTCCATGAGTGGGGCAGGCTCCCCTCAGATTTCAGCTGCAACTCTGATGAGCACTTATTTCCACACACACGGGCAGTGGGCCCCCTCGAGTCCTCAGCTGCATCCCCGTACTTTTCTGCCCCTCGAATTTTTCCAAAACCAAGGGCTCTCAAATAGCCTCAATTTTCATCTAGAGTTTACTTATCATGTGACTTTGTTTAGTTTAAAATAAATGTCTTTGACTTAAATAATAAAATGTATATTTTGCAAGTGTAATTGTTTTTTCCTTCTTTGGTACACTTTTCTGTCATGTCATTGAGAGGAGAAATAATGGTCTAATATTTATAGTTTCAAAATGGATTACTGCCATCTTTGTCATTTTAAGAAACTGACCAAGAAGAAATCCTGCTGGCAACCAGCTTCATACACACTTATTTTGTGTCTTGACAAACTAAAAGTGTTCTGATATCTATAGGCTAGATTGTTTCCAAATACTTCAGAATCTTAGAGATGCACATTAGTATGACAAACACACTTTGAAAACAGTTGGGGTAATAAGGTTTGGCCTAGATCTGTTCTACCATCTAACATAGCCCCTAGCCACGTGTGGCTATTGGGTACTTGAAATACGACTTGTCCAAATTGAGATGTATTGTACACACTGGATTTCGAACACAGAGTATGAAAAAAAAAATGAATGTAAAATATCCCATTAGTACTTTTTGTGTGATTACATGTTGAAATAACATTTTGGATATATTAAATAAAATGTATTATTAGAATTATTTTCACTCCTTATTTTTTTTTAAGTGGCTACTAGAAAATTCAAAATTGTCTGTGTGGCTCATGTTACATTTTTCTTGGCCAGTGCTGTTTTGGAGCTTTACAAACCAAGTTCCTTCCAATGGAGAAGACTTTTTTCATAAAAAATATTTATGAAGGCAAACCGAATCTGATAGGAAAACTGACTTGTAGAAAATGTACTATTGTCATATACTTCTTCTGATGATATTCCACTAACTTCAGATCCTAAATAACAAGGAAAGAAATAGGCTAATAAGTCAACATCTGCTTGTTAAACATTATGAGAAAACCGAGGTCGTATCTCACGACTGAAGGCTTAATCACCAGCTCCTCTTCGTTTTAAAAGTATGAAAATAGGCCAACAAACTTAGCAAATAGTCCTTCTCTGACCCCCAGATGTTAACACCTCAAAAAGGAACATGGCTTGAAAGTACCTGTTGATCTAGGAAGAATAATGAGAAGTTGTAAACCAGAGACCACAGTGCAAATAGTTGAGTTTGCCAAGAGTTTATTTCGTGGAACACAACATGACATAGTTTGATCTCCTATATCTCAGCAAGGATAAAAAGGCCAGCCACAAGGAGACAGGACAAAACCCACCGAGGGCTGCAGAGGAACCCAGGCAAGAGTGTCTCCTTGACATCAAAAATCCAAGCCAGGAAGAAAGGAGTGAGGTTTGGGTCCCTATGACATTCAGTCCTCGCCCTGGACTCCCATTCCAGGTCTGAAGCACGTCTATTCAGATCCAGTCCTGAGCGGAACAACTTGGGAGATGAGTTGTCTTTCCTCTGAAACTGTCTTTAACCATGACTAATTTGGCACTATTTTCTGCATGATTTGTCTTCTCTGAAAATGAGCAGACTCAGGCTTGTGAAAATGAAAATTGATTTACTTTCTATTCTTCATGAGCTCATCTATTTCAGGTCTACTTCTTCTGGGATGTGCAAGAGACTGCACTGCTTTCAAGCTGTGGAAATTTCTTTTACAAAATCAAGCGAAGGAGACTTGGAATGAGAATGCACCTGGCTGATTGGTTTCCCATCCAGAACTACATCTCTTACCAAGCAGGGAGAATCAAGCCTCTATTTGGCCAGACAGTGGCAGCCTTGCGAGTGACCTGAGTATCTTCTCCCTTTCTCAGCTGGATCCACTCCATTCTACATATCTTGTTTAAGATATTATATATGGATATATATATAGAGAGAGAGATCCATATATAATATCTCCAAACAGTATCAAGCAGAAATGGTACAATTAGATGTTAAATTATAGAGATGATTGTTCAAAGGTGACTTGCAGAGCTTTGGCCCACTTTGGGGGAAATATAATTAATGTTGCTGCCAATATCTCCTGGCAAGCCAGCACCACAAACTAACCATTTGATTTCATAATAAAGTGCCATTGTGATCCACAAAAGCAACACTATCCTTTTAGGTGCTGGATTAGAATCCAGGCGAGTCCACAATATAGTCTTTACACATCATCAACTTCCACACAGGACATAAATTGCACTAATATAGTAATATACTGAAATCTCAGACCAACTGTTTGTCATCAGATTAGAATGTGATGACACAAAATAAAGATGTGAGACGGAATCTGTGCTGAGGTCTAAATTCACATTGGAAGTCTGGAAAGAAAAGACTGTTTATAAAATTATAGCCCAGGAATTGCTGCCAAAGTCAGCCTTTGGTGCAGCTGTAAGTGGGATGGAATCCACATCCCTGACATCAGACCCACCCACTGGAATGCTGCTCCTCCGACGGGAGCTTCCCTGACTGGAAACTACATGTCATACTACAAAGTACGAGCTGCCATACCAGTGCTCTTGGCCTGATTGGATTTTACCCCTTTCCCACCCAGCCAAAAAGAAGGCTATCAGAACGTTTGTGGTCTTAGCATTCACATGTGTCATCCCCAGGTTTTGAGTTTTGCTCAAAATTGTCAGCTTTCATGCAACCTTCGCCTTTAATGATGAGGTGCCTGTTCTCTTTCCTTCCTTCCTTTTTCTTTTCTTTCTTCTTCAATTCCTTTCTTCTTCATCTTCTGTTTCCATGACAGGACGGCGTCCTTGATACAGATTCTGCTCCCACAGACATTGTGCTATATCATTTACAAAACCCAAGGATGCATTTTGTTTTCTATTGTTGAGAAACATGTGGGCTATACATAAAGAGGCTATAGAATAAGTACCTGGGCAAGAGACTAAACAAAGTTTGATATAATTACTCATATAATTCAGAAGCTCCCAGAGGATTATCTTAAAGTTTTGTGTGTGTGTGTGTGTGTGTGTGTGTGTGTGTGTGTGTGTGTGTGTTTAATATAATGTTTGGAGTTATCATCACAATATAAAAATATTTAAATAAGTGTCAACTAGTTTGGGGGCAGCAGGACGGTGAGGGTGGTGGGCGTAGGGCTAACTTAAGATTTGGTTAACTGCTTTAAAATATGTAAGTTGATTCTCATAAAACCAATGTTAACAGGAGGGCTAGAGAGTCATTCCATTTTATAAGGAAGAAAATTGGTATTTAGAAATGTAGTGACTTGTTCAAATTTACCTCCTAAGTGAGAGAGCCCAAATAACTGAATCCAAGTCTTCTGACTCTTAACCCAAAGTTTACCTCAAAGGCTCATTTGAATGGTAGAGTCCGGTACTTGGTTGCAATTAAGAAATTCTCAGATTCAGAGCAGTGGATTAGAAGCAACTAATCTTTCTACCTCCCAGATAGGGCTGGTCCATATACAAAACTGCCTTGCTAGTCTCAACTAAGTATTTAGAAGTTAGCAAATGTGCTTCTTCCATACGATGTCAACTCCTGCATGCCATAGGCAGTAAGCAGCTGATAATTATGGATTGGCTTGTTAATATGTACTCACAATCATTTCTTGAGCACTTGGTATGTGCCGGGCTCTCCACTAGGTTATGAGCTATTGAGATAGTATGCTCTGTGTTGGAGCTTCGCCCTAGACACTCTAAAATGAACTGATCATTCCAGGTACCAAAAGTTTATTTTTGTAATGAATTCTTGGTTTTACCAGCTAAGTGAAAGGACATCATAAACCTTAGAGGATCCACTATTTATACTGCGGGTGGGGGATCAGGGTGTGGCTCCTTTTGCTACCAGTGTTGAAATGGAGTAGGAAAACCTAAAACGGAAAAAAAAACCCGAAAACGTGGCAGAAGCTAAGGAAACGCCATCAAATCACCAGACTAGGACGCTTGTGTATGGGGATCCGGAGATAGTGACTCTGAAGAGGCATGAGGGTTTGCAGGACAATTTGAGATTAAGGACAGCAGGAGTTCTTAAGAGGCAAGGCCAATGCAGACAGTCCACTTTAGGTCACAGCAACAGTTTTCAGCCATCGTGGCCTCTTTTCAAGACTCTTCAGGCAAATAATTCTTACTGGTTTCAAAGACACTGTATCTTGAGCCCAATTTTGACGTTCAGATGTTTGCTTTGAAGGATGATCTTAAGGAAAGGAAAAGTTCTGTTGCATAAACTATTCTAATTAAAATGCCATGGTGATCTTTACTTTTGTTTTGTCCCTCGGCATTAACCATGGGATCAAACCTGTCTCAAGATGCTATTGCCCCACAAATTCTTCTCTTCTTCCCAGCTTCATTTGTTCTTCTGCTATAATAAACATCCATGATTTGTGGATTTGGAAAATCGAAGACAGTTATTGCATGCTCTCAGTGCGCTTGGAGCATGTGCCTTTATAGAATTTCTCTTCAAACAAATAGCTCTCCCACACATCACATTTTTTTCCCCAGTTCTTTCCAAGATTATTACTCAGAAATCTAATGGGTTGCAATTATGATGTCTTATCCTTAAAAGCAACAGAGATATGATAATTTTCTGTTTTGATGCCCCAATAGATTACAAAACCAAAGTCTATAGCTAATCTGATTACTGTTGAGAATCAAATTAGATGATTCATAAAAAAAAATAATTATCTATAGATAGTTTGTCTATATGGCACTCTGTGAAGTTGATCAGTAATCTCATTAATTTAATCAATGTACACAACTCATGACCCTTTAATCAAGCTTAGTATTGTGCCACAGCTTAAATATCCCAATTTCAGAATTAATTTTTCAAAGCTGTGTTCTTTGACCCTAGTTGTATAAAATGGAAATGATGGAACTGAGAAGTGTAAAATTAAATGTGACAAGTCTTCTTTTGCCAATAACACAACTTCTCTCAACCCAAGAAAATGTACTTTTGAAAAACTGTTCTGTCATATATGAGAAGAAGGTTGTAGGAGTGCCCACTATGAGAAGGCAAAGGTACGCAAACCAGGGAGCTTTTTAGGGGAACAATGTTGCCCAAACAAGCTAAAACCTTTCTACATCTTTGTTACAGAAAACAGCTGTGTACCTGAGTCTTTTGCACCATGCCCCCACCTTCTCACCTTCACTTTTTTAGTTATCCTTGTTGTATAACAACCTATCCCAAAATTTAATGGTTTCAAACTACAACCATTTTCTCACAATTCTGTGAGCCAGCAATGTGGGCAGTGCTCAGTAGCGTAGTTCCTCTATTCCGTGTGGCATCAGCTGGGGTTGGAATGTCTAAAATGGCATCTATTTGGCTGCATCTAGTTGGCAGCTGAGATGGGTTGGAATTTCCAAAAACACTTCACTCACATATCTGGTGCCTCAGTGCACTTCTTTGTAGCCTCCATTTCTCCATGTAGCTAGCTTGGGCTTCCTTGCAGCATGGTAGACTGACATCTTACATGATGGCTAGCTTCCATAAGGAGTAAAAGGAGAAGATCTAGGTCTCTTGAGCCCTCGTCTCTGAAGTTACACAGCATCACTACATCTTATTGGTCAAAACCAGTGGCAGGTTCAGACAGACCAGATTGAAGGAGGTGGAGAAATAGACTCCTTCTCCAGGTGAGAAGAGTGAGAAGAGGGACAAAAGGAATCCAGGGCCATGTTTTGCAGTCTGCCATATTCACCAACCTAGAGTGGCATCATTCATCAGGCCAACCCTATACCACCAAAGTTTAACCCCCCCTTCTTACCTTTGAACCATCTTCTCTGCCTTCCCTGAAACCTGAAATCCAAACAGTTTAATGATACCAAATGTTTCAAATTAGTGTCTGTCTTGTTGTTGCCGGTAGTTGGAGAGATCAATATTAATGAAGAGAGAAGCTGTAAACATTGCTAATGAGGATGAAACAAGAGAGACCCAGCTACTGTAGGGATGTGTTTCGGCACGCTGTGAGTAAAAGGACATTGGATATGAAAGCCTGAATCTTTAATGCACCCACAATAACACCACCACCAAAGTTAGCACTATGGATAAATTTTAATAGATGATGTCTTACAAAAAGCTCTTTGCTTGAAATTCAGCCCAAAGACTAAATTAGAGTCAAAGCCCCAGTCAGGTAACTGTGCTATAACATGTGAAGAATTGATTTTCTTATTTTCAACTGTCAGACCTGCTACAAAGAATGAGTTTTAATTCTGGGGATGTTATTAAACTCCTTGCTTAACTGGCAGAAAAATGGAACTGCTAGCCTAGTGACGGTGGAACTGCTGTCGGATTGAATGACACCTGTCAGAGTATGATGAATGACCCTCTCTTCCCCACAATCCCCTGTTCTGTCACTCAGGTGAGGCCCATTAATCTTCATCCTGAGCCTGTCAGGCTAGGCACCCATGACGACAAAATGTCTTGAAGCATTTACCCCTAAAATGCAGAGAACAATACGATCTTCTCATTGTCAGAGCCACATAGAATTAGCATAATTATTATGACTCCCCTCCCCCTCACTCCCTACCTCTAGCACCACCCCCCAAAAAGCAAGTGGGGGCTAGATGGGATTAGACAGATGGAGTGTAGGACCAGACTGCCAACTACCAAGACCCCTGCAGTGCCTGATGAGGGGGGAGCATCTCTACAAACCAATCAAAAAGCTGGCAGTTCAATTACAGAGTAATAAAGGGACATTCATCATTCAATTAGGCACCTGTCATGGTTTCACAAAAGGGAAAACTTCTAACCTGAGACTCTGGGGAGAAGATGCTACAACCAGGAGACAGGGAAATAAATGAAAAACGGGACAAAGTCAATTACTGGCCAACCAGACAATAGGATATGTTAAAAATAAGAGGAAAGTTCTCCTCTGGCAAAAATCGGAAAAGTTTGATGACCTTACCCAGATTAAAAGGCGCTAATATTAAAAGTAACATGGTGCTCTCCTCTACAGTACATCTCATGATTGAGTTTCCCCTCTAGAAGCTGCTATGGACACTGAATTTTGTAAGAAGAAAAAAACGAGGAGGAAATAGTAACTCTGTTACTCAAAAGCATTGTTCTTTAAATTGCTGAGACATGAGGAGGAATAGAAGAAAGCCTAGGCAAACATTCAACTTGGATGTATCACCATATCGAGGGGGTACGATCACAAATGGAATTTTGAAAACATGATGCCCCACTAATGGTTGGAAATAAGAGTTGACAAATTTAAGTTCTTAGTAAGTGCATGTAATGGCAACTGAGGCCAGAAAAGACTTTTCACAGCAAAGAAATTACATATTTTTTTAACTAAAATTAATTTGTATGATCTAATGGCTATTTCCTACCTCATTCATGCTAAAGCTTCCAGACCAGACGAGTCTTATGATGCAAGATACACAAATGAACCACAGGATCTTAAAGCTAGAAGTAATAATAGTAATGAGCTTAGCCAGCCCCTCACAAGTGGGGACACACAGACCCCGGACCACCCACCTGGAGCAGTGGTTCTATAAGTTACCCTATAAATTCCTGTTAGAGATTAGATGTCACACCTCACCTCTACTCCCCCACTCACTTCGTGGCTCAGCACTCCTTCCCATATGCTTTAAATTATTTTCTCAAAGATATTTAAAACAATAAGAAAACATTTTAAAGAAAAATATTAGCAAAGCTTCTCATGTTATAAAATAGTCATAGGTAGAGTCAAAAAATAAGGTATTTGTATGCTGAATGGGAGTTTGCATATAATCATTTTTATAGAATTGATAATTTACTCTAATCACCTCTGTAGATTATCAAGAGGAAGACTTGTTTTATATATATATATATGTACATGTATACATATATATATATATTTATGTATATGTATTTGTGTATATATATATATTTATGTGTATACGTGTGTGTGTGTATAAAATCATGATTCAGGCCATAGATATCAGTGCAATATTCATCATGTGTCACCTGTCCAGGCACCAGGCTTTCAGATGTGGTTTTTAAAAGCCCTTAGATGATTATATCATGCCCCTTCTATTTGATTCTGAGTAAAAGAGCTTCTTCTTTTTCTTTCTTATCTCCTTTGTTTATTTTCTTTTTAAGCTTTTTTTCTCACTTTCATTTTTTTATTTGAAAAAATACTTGACACTTGCTCTAAATAAATCACACAACCAAAATGAAGTTAATTTTTAGAAAAACTATTCAAGGAAATGTAAAGTTCTGAATAGAGAAGAGAGATGCATAACTCAGACTTTTGTGAGGATAACAGAAAATGACCTTCTTTTTAGACTTTAAGATCCCTCATGAGGGAATAAAAATCTGTGCCACATTAAATCCATAGGTTTTTATGTCTGTGCATATAAACTCGTTATATCACAGACACAAACATACAAACACACACCATACACTATAAATTCCTTTCAATTTTGGTTTTAAAGCCTCATCTGCAGCAAAACCAAAAAAAAGCAGTCTCAACCTCATTTTGTTATACACTAAGACATATTGACAAGCCCTCTCTGCTCCTTTTCACAAGCCCTTAAATGTCATATCCTAAAATCAGTAGGATGGGTCATTCCATCCAGAATGTATTTATTGGGTTAATAGGCTCTAAAATATGTTGTCAATTTCGAAGGAGGAAAGGGAGTAGGGAAGAGAGGAAATGACTTTTGCTACCTCCTCTCCCCACCTCTGTTCTCTTGGTTACAGTCATGTTGATGCATTTTTAAATTCAAGAGAGACTGTAGCATTTTCCCAGGTTTACATTTTTCATTGAGAAAATAGAAACAAGATTAGAGGTTACAGGGTGAAAATTACCAAGGTTATCATAATCATTTACGAGTAAAAACTTCTAGGACAGAAGAGTCTTCTTTTAAAGCCAGGATTAAGTCCCTAACCAGTAACAAAATCTCAATAAATGTTCATTGATGCAAACATGACAAAGATTTAAAAGAATTAAATCTAATAAATTTTGAAAATAACCAAAATACCCAAAAAGTTCTACATTTTGTTTATGTGAAAAATTTCCCTTCAAGACGCACATGTATGATGGTGGCAGGACACACACCCCCACCAAGGGCAGAGTTCCACTTACTTCCATGGATCAGCTGTAAGGACCCAGGTGGCCATTTCACTGGGACTTTAGATGACTCATATGTAAAACAAAAGAATTGGACTAAATGATCTCAAGGTCCTTTCTACATATAATTATTTGATTTTCCAATTTATACCCTAAAGTTATATTTTCAGAATGACTAACTTTGTTTCAATGAAAAGGCCAATGATCATTGGAAGCCAGCCTCCAATTACATCTCCAAAAATTAGAAAGGTTGTATCCGTTTTAGTTGCATGCAGTGAGTGTGAAGTATACAATATAAATATTGCAGATAATACAGAAATAAGTTGTTGTCTCTAACCATCTGAGTGGTTCTCAGTACTCCCAGAGGGAATGACAATGCAAGACCCAGTACCTACTGCTTATGTAAATTGGCTGAACTTAACCTGCCTGTAGGACCCAAGTTCAATTCCAAATCTTTAGCATGTAAAGTTAAAATGAAATTCAATAGAGCTTCATATACAACAAAGGATAAATTAATCCCAAGTTGCTCTTTTTAAATACAATCAACACTTCCATTCTAATACGTAATTTTAAAGTTTTTAAGTTGAACTGAAGTTATTTCTTTACCAGAAAGCTTGACAGAGAAAAACAAAACTCCAGGAGCTTAAAGCCATGTTTCCCGATGTAGTTCACATCAAGGCACACACAGAAAATGGTTGGAAAGTAAAAATCTCACCGTGGAAAGATACACCATTATTTTATATACCACTAAAAAAGAAAGTATAGTTTTACCCACCTTTCATCGCAGAGTGTGGCTTCTGATAGGCTTTATCTTTTGAGGGGCATCTTCTTTTCCCCAGACTCATACAGCATTTCATTGTTTATCCCTTCTACAACAACCTTTGTTTCATCAATACCACACTTACATTCATTTCTCTCCTTGCATGCCTTTCTGTGCACACAGTAACTTCTTAGCTTCAGTGCTGAATCATAATGTATTTTACGGAAGACACTTTAAGGCCAACTGAACCCAATGCAAGCAGTACAACAATGTACATCGGTCAACTAAAGTTAGGACAATGGGAAAAGCTGTAATCAAGTTTAGTCAGGCTATGTGTAGGATATGATAACTACCTCATCTCTGCCACCTGCCCAAAAGCAATCATCAAATACTGGTAGGGAAACACATGTGATTTTAGAAATGTTAAATGAGGGGGGAAATGTATATTTTCGAATCCATGAAACCATAATAGATGGATAAGACTTCTCTTGGTGCAGGACAACCAGCTGAAGAGTCCTAGCAGCCTTGACCCACCCAGGTGCCCCAAGGAAGAAGAATCACAGCTCAAACACATCCGTAACCCATTCTCAGCCTGACATGTGGAGCAGAGCCAATTTAGAGGCCTATGGGGACAACTGCCAGAAATAGTTCTCTAAATATGACTCTAAAGAATTGAGACTAGTTGAGATGTAACAAATTAGAATCCATTTGGCCAAAGCTCTACTTCCCTTTGGCTTTGCAGTGTACCTTGCCAAAGTTTAGGATTTATATGCATGTCTTCTCATTTCTTTTTATTCTTTCAGAGAATGTGGATGCTTGTTTTTGTTTTTCTTTTAGTACAGGTTTATCCTGCTGTCACGTGGGATGTCATGGGGGTCTCTGGTCCCGCTTCCCGCACAAGAATGCAGGACATGGTGAGGCCAAAAAGGAACACTCATGGAGCCACAGATAGGGGAATCATACCACTATATTCTCACTGGTGGCTGGGTTGGAGACACAGGGAGCAAACATCTACCAATACCCCAAAGCGAGGTCTTCCTGCACCCCCCCCCATCTCAATGGTGGCCTGCAAGACACACACAGGAAGTAGGATCCACACCATCCGAAATCCACCTCCACTTTTCTGCCTGCTAACCAATCAACCAACCAACCAACGCAGTCATGGCAGTTATATCAGTGACTAATTGGCTAACTGGTTACAGCTGATGGCCAACCAGTCACAGATGATGGCCATCTATTACCTGAGCCAGCACCTTTCCACGTGAGGCCGAGAGACTGGTAACTGCTCTCTGGGACTCTGTCCCCACACCCACTATCTGAAAGTAGAGTGTTTCTATGAAACCTTTCATTTAGACTGTGATAATCACATAACCATGACAGTCAGTCCTAGTAAAAACAAAATGTGTCCCCAAAACCATGTCCAATTTTAATAAGTAATTACTTATAAATATTTTTTAAATGGCATAAAGTGAAGAAACAGTCACCTTAGGTCACATCTTGCTAATGGGTGCAGAAAATAAACTTAGATAAAGCACAGATACTCACAGACACAGTTCAAAGCTGTGGCGGCTTGATGCTGAGATGCTGAATGTAGTTCCCAGGGAAAGAACTTGGCAACTCCAGTGTCACTGCTCAGGGTGTGCACTGCTTGTATAACAAACAGCTCTCTGCAAAACAAAAGCTGAGTGTTATTTTTGCCTTTTGGCTTTTTTTGTAAAAACAGAAATCTTATTCAGATTTCTTTTGGTTATCGAAAACAGGTACTAAGGTCGGTTTCAGTAAAAGCAAGTGGTGTAAACTTTCAAAAAGCAGGAGATACCTGTATTTGAATAGTTATAACTTGTAGGGGACATTGTTAGGGGGTAGAATGTCAAAGCATTTCCCCATGCCTGTCTCTGCTCTTCCCTTGTTTTGTCAATCTGCTTTTCAGGTCGGACCACATTTATTGTTCACCATCTTACCTATCCATGACAAAAGGGATGGATTTCCAGTCTTCTCTTATTCTTTCCACTACATGAGGTAATGACTTTGGTCGGCATCACAGCATTCCACTTCCTAAGGAATAGAAACTGGCTTCCTTGGTTTTCTTTGGTTGACTTTGAATGAGTGAACCAAATAACAAACTCCAGGTATAAGTCCCAGCCGTTGGCCTCTGTCCCACTCCAAAGCTCACTCCCTCCAACCTCATTGGTCTTTATTGTGAAAGCTCATTGAAATCCTCCTCTCACTTTTGAGCCAGTTAGACGACACCCATCTAACCATGACAGTTAGTCCTAATAAAACACAATTTGTCCCTAAAACTGTGTCTAATTTTAATAAGTATTTCCTTTAAAACTTTTTTTAAAGCATAGGTAGAACTTGGTTTGGTACCAAGCAGACTTAGCTACGTTGCCTCAAGTCTGCAGATACATATTCTGCATGGCCCAGACAATAAATGCAAAGTTCTGTTTTGTTTTGTTTAGTTTCATTTTGTTTTGTTTTATTTTCCTGTGAAACATGCAGACAGTGCTCAGGCCTCCACCTCATAGTCTGCCTGACTATAGATAGACAGGGCTGAGTATTAGGCATGACTGAACACCCATAATTCATTTATTTATTCATTCACTCACTCATTTACTCATTCAGTGAGTGTCTGCTATGTGTCAGGCATTATGCTGGGCATTGAAAATACAAAGATGAGTAGAACTTAACCCCTGTCCTCTAGGAATTCACAGTCCAGTTGGGAAGAGTCACACACAAATAGATAATTATAACACAATGTGATGAGCATTCTTTCAAAGATAGACCCCCAGTATTAGGGAAGCACAACGTCAGGGGTGCCCTAATTCCCTGAGACTCTCAGAAGTTAGACTCCCCTTTAGTAGACTTTTGTCATCATGTATGATATCCTGGCAGAGTATTGAGAGATGGTGATGGAGTTTGAGCAGAAGAAAAGGGAACTATAAAACAGAAGAAGGCTTTGTTTACACTCCAGGTAAGGAAACGGAGGGTTAAAAAAAAAGGAATCACACCAATGCAAAAAGAGGAGGAAGATAGCAAAGTATCAGGAATGCAGCTGGATGAATAATTGATGAGCTGGTGGCCTAACAGAGAGTCTCATTAATATGATCCTGCAGGTTCATTAAGTACTGTTCCAGGCTTGTCTTAGAGGGGGCCTCCTGAGTCTTGATTAGGGATTGGGAGGCTTTCGCTTTGACATCACAACTTTGGGCCTTGGGTTTCGACAACTGCTTCCTAAGCTCCTATCCTTTTACTCCAGCACTTTTTAGAAGCTCTTTTCAATCCCCCCTCACTAATCACGGGCCCCTAACCATGACAGTCAGTCTTAGTAAATAATATATCAAGATAAATGATAATTGTTCTGTTTAAAGTGTCTCCTAATGAGCATCATAAATTAAAAATTAATATTGCAAAGACTGTATGAATAGCACCAAATCCATAAACAAAGCAGCGGGTATCACAGTTGCAAATGAAAGCTAAACACCTCCCTTGTCCTCTTTTCCATTCCCCACCTCTTTCTACCCTCCCCTAACTCCTTCCCCACCTTCATCCTACTTCTGCAGATCAGAAATGCAGGCTACCAAGAATAACATTACAAATAACAATACGTGTAGGTTTTTCCCACAGATTATTTCTGGCCTGCTATTTACCTGCCTGGCTTAGTGTGATCTGAAGACCCAATCCAGAGATTTTATTTATCATTATTTCTTTTCCTTAGCCAGAGAGAGAGAAAGTAGAATTGAATTATGAAAAACTTTTGTGTGGGGCAGATGAACTAGGTCAGCTTTCACACACAGGGTGAACATAGAGTCACTTTTACTGGCGTCATATAAGGTCTGTCTGTCCATCTTAAAGAATTATATTTCAAATGGAGCCCCGTTTGGGGGAAGATTATATACCAGAGTATTAACAAGAAGGTGTGTGTGTGTATGTAGATTATACGTATTTTATTTTTGGGGGGAGTGTATTTCTGATTTTTCCAAAGTTCTATAATTTCTGCAAATATTTACAATGATTGTTACCTGCGTAATAGAAAAAAGAAAGAAAATATCATTCAGGAATGAAGAAGAGTACTTGGTCTGACACAAAAGCCCTGTCACGAAGGTTAAAATAACTATCATTTTATGAGTGTTTTTATAATGCACCGGACACGGTGCTAGGTGTATATCATCTCTTTCACAACAGCATTGAAGGATAGATGACATTCTTCTCAACATCCAATTGCTGTCTGGAGGGAAAAGGGGCTTAGCCAACCGACTATGAGCACTCCAATTCCTCTTTTTGAAATGGACACATGGACTGTCTGGGCCCTATGGCACTAAATACTCCACTTACATAACCGATGCCCCTTGTTGGAATTCTGGGATCACCCAGCAACCTGCTGGTTATTATTTGGGTTCTCATGTAGGCTGTCAATGGTGAGAAAACACACAAGTCATGCTCATGGAAATATTCTAGAGTCTATTTCTTACTGTAAATGAATATATTGGCTTTATTCTCTATAAAATCAATTTCACAAAAACTTTAGTTCAGTTGCTTTTAGACTGAAGGAACAAAGATTTCTGAAGCCCTCATTGACTGCTGAACTCTACATACCAAATCCATATGAGCTCCACGTCCCTAAATGCTATCCCTCAGTGGCTTTGCTTGTTTTACTAATCCAAGGACCTGAATATTCACACAGCCATATATGGAGAAAATACAATTCACCTTTTATGGCACGAGAGCTAGGTAATCAGTAAAGGTAGTTTCACTTCTGGCCATTGTCCAGATCACTTTTACCAAACTTCACTGATATGCCATTGCCATGCCTCTGGGGAATGAGTGATATACGCACTGGGGTTGGCATTCCTGCTACTGTCATTCCCTCTCCCAACTAGAAACACTACAGCTGTAATATGATGACAATGAAAAACTGGACCTCTCTCTCCATGGGCTACCCTAAGCCCAACAATGGCTAAGCCTCCAAAAAACCAAAGTGCACACCAGCATACAATGCAATAGCTAATTAAATTCCCTGCTGAACCAGGAGAATTCCAAGAACAGCAGTAACATATTTTTATTTTATAAAAATGCCCCCATTGAAACAACAGATCTGAATGCAAATGTAAAACTAAGCATCCCATAATGCTCATTTTCACATCTGTCAACATTTTAGAGAAACTTCAAGCGGAATACATTTGCGGTTCTAGAAATCCGTGGTTTATGCATAGAATACCTTTGAGGACTTTGTTTTCACAGGTACCCAGGTTTCATAGGCCTTTGAAGCTAAACGGGATCGTGAGAGTCACATAGACCTACCCCCTCATTTAACATGTGTGATGAAAGTTCAGAGAGGTTGAGTCATAGCTCAAGGTTGCTCACTTGATTCGATTTCAGGAAATCTAAAGGCTAAAGAGAAATGGGGGGCAGGTTTCCATTGTACCCTTAGCATTTGAATGGCAAATGACTCCATCTGAGATCAAGGGCTAAGCCAGACAAAATTCACTGGCCTTTTAGTATTTTCACAAGCAAAATTGAATAGGGAATTGAAACATTTGCCAAAATTGCTTGGGTTAATTTATTACACTTTGTTTAGCTTAAAAGAAAAAAGAAAGAAAAAAAACAGAGTAGAATAGGCAGTATGACACATCTTGTACTATTTAAATATTAATAAGGTCATATATGATATAAAATTGTTTCTATTATATTATACAAGAGTATTCTTTCACAAAATGTTTCATGTTTCAATTATATCTGTATGTATACATGGATACACACACAGACACACACACACACACACACACAAACATCTCTGAGTTATAACACAAAATGCATTTCTTCCTGTTGGATCATACTAAAGAGATCGAAAATCACTTCAGTAGAAACATCACATTTGGCCCCACTCAACCTTTAAAACCAAAAAAAAAAAAAAAAAAACTAGGAAATGTAAAATAGCACTTTCTCATAAAAATCTGAGACATTTTGAGTTAAATAATCACTTTTTTTTAATCACTACAGACTAAAATGTTCTTTCTACCCTAAGCCTATTGCAATGTTCTGTAGATTACTAATAAGGAAACTAAATGTAAGAAACTAGCAGAAAGGACAAATACGTAACAAACGAAAAAGGAAACAGAACATGCCTTCATTGTTTTAAGATACATTTTTTTTCTTTCCTAAAATCAAAGTTTGAGGTAAATAACAAATTTAATGTACTCAGTTCCTGTACATAGTAAATGTTTAATAACAGACATTGAATAAATGCTGAACTAAGAGAAGAGCCAACTTTTGCCTCAGCTATAAACTTGTTATGCAAATCTAAGCAAAGTTCTTAAATTCTCTGAACTCTAACATTCTCAACAATAAAAGAAGAGATAACTGGACAAGAGCAGCATTTCTTTCAGGAGTATCTGAAGAGCTCTTTCTATGGAAGAGTTAATAGATGGCGCATGAAAACCACTTTGTAACTAGGTCAATAGGTGATTCCTTCACCAAATTTCTATGTTCTCCATCCCCATCTGTATATTCACGATCATCCAATGAGCCCTAACTTTCTGGCTCAGAAACAGTGGCCTCTAAAAAAGAAAAGAAAATAGAAAAAAACCCCAAAAGACCAAAACAGTGTGTGGTGTGTGTGTGTGTGTGTGTGTGTGTGTGTGTGTGTGTGTGTGTATCCCTCTGGACTTCTTTAATAGAAAAAAATATATATATGACTACTCAGAGCAGATTCTATTAAGCCTCTCAAAGTAAGGAACAGTAATTTGGGTTGTAGTTTATTTCCCATGCATCTTTTTTTTCATACATCAAAAATTTCACCAAAAGGACAAATGAACAGAAGGTATTTTTGGTTCAAATCAGTGTCTTGTCCAAAAGACAGCACAGCAGCAGGCATTCTACATCCTTTGTTCAGGAGTGGTTCTGTGGGGTCAGTCCCTACTTGGAGACCTGGAATTAGCAAAAGGCCTACATACCTGCTTCTGTGATTTTGGAATAAAAGGGGAGGCAATGAGCCCCAGTTCTGGAGTTGTACATGCCATCACCTATAGTTGCAACTCTGGATTGCTAACACTGGAGTCACCAAAACAAAGATAACTCCACGAAAGGGTTCTGAGTTTGGGTAGCCGGAGAACATTTATATGATTACACACACATACTGTGTTTCCCGAAAAGAAGACCTAGCAGGACCATCAGCTCTAATGCGTCTGTTGGAGCAAAAATTAATACTTATTTTAATATAAGACCTGGTATAATATAATATAATATAATATAATATAATACCAGGTCTTACATATATATAAGACTGGGTATAATATAATATAATATAATATAATATAATATAATATAATATAATATAATACCAGGTCTTACATATATATAAGACTGGGTATAACATAATATAATATAATATAATATAATATAATATAATATAATATAATATAATATAATATAGTATAGTATAATACCGGGTCTTATATTAAAGACGCATTATTTTTTCTCTAAGAGATGCATTAGAGCTGACGGTCCGGCTAGGCCTTATTTTCAGGGAAACACGGTAATAATTAGAAGTATAATGTGAAATTAGAAAAATCACTGAGAACTCTGAGCTTCAATGTCCTTGTGAGAAATGGGGATAAAATTGGAACCTACCACATGAATTGTGGAAAGAATTAAATGACAAAATGTATTTGTAGAACTTGACCCAATATCTGATCTATAGCAAGGGCTGAATAAATGATGTCTATCTTTATTATGGTATAAATGCCGCCAGACCATGATTAAGAGGTCAAGGATAAGGAAATTTTAAATGATGTGTTAATGTCATCACATCCTTCTATGCTATAAAATGCATGAGAAAGACAGTGGGCAGGTACATACCCTGAATTGGAAACTAGTGATGCCCATATTATCCGTCCATTTTGTTTACGTTACTTTACCAAATGCCTTGGAAGCAATGAAGAAAACCAATTGGTCACTCCTTGATAATTAGCAAGTCTTGTACTTAAATTCATAACATGAGTAGCCAGAAAAGCATCCGTTTCTCAGGAGATATCCTTTCACCACAGATTTCCATTCTTTGTTTAAAATCACAACACATTTTGGACCAAAAATGTCTGGGTATTTTGCAGCCATCCTTCCATCCTGAAGCTTGAATATACCAATAAACACCTACTAGTTATCATTATTAAGTAAGCACTACTATTTCACGCTGTGGTCTCTAATCATTGTTATGTGGTCAGAGATGGCTTCAGTTTATCCTGGCATGGCAAATTCCTGCTGCTCTTTTATCTCAAGGAGGTGGAGATGGAAGGATGGAAAGGAGCAGCGGCTTGCCCAAAGGGCCCACAGTCTGCACATGTGACTGGGCCACTGGATCCTTAAGTGTAGCAATCAGCACAGTGGCAATGCCGGCCCCTTAACCATCCCACCCAGCATGCAAATCAAGTTCACACTCACTCATTTTCCTGAGCTACTTGGGCGGTGAACACAAGCCTTAATTCTTCCAGGTGTCTGTGCTGCAGAAATGGTTGACAGGCTGACACAAGGTATATTTTGGAAGAAAAATAATAGTAAAACTTAATTAAAGGATATCTGAAGAAAGCAAAAGAATTTAGCCAACCTATCTGCAAACTACACACTGGAAATGAATGGGTTCTTTAGTGTTTGGGACATTTTAGTGTTATAAAAATGTAGAGTATAGAGCTATTATATCAAGTAATTTATGGGATGAATATTGTAATTCATTGAATGTCACGACTTATCTTTTATTCATATAGTTACTATTCCATTACCAGAGAGGGAGGTTTGTCAAAGGTTAATTATTTTAAATTGCTCGAGCAAATTTATTTTGATTTGTACAATTTTTTTTGAATAATCATAGGTCTATATATTCATACATCTTTATGAGGCTTCTTTTTAAAAAATAATATTCTTTGATGAGGCTGTTAAAGCTAGATAAATGCTTTAGTGGTGTCTTTAAAATATATTCCATTTAACTCTGCATGTAGATCTATAAAGAATTGTATCGTTATTATTATTATTATTATCATTATTATTATTATTATCAATCTTTTTCAGAACTTTCTATTTTTCCAAGAAACATTCCAAAAACAAATGACCAGGAAATTGAACTTTGACTTTCTCAGGGGGTTGGTCATGGTTCACAGTATTTTTTAGCTCTAAGTCACTATTTGGAATGCCCCCCAGAATGGTGGGCAAGGAAGTTGTCAGCGTCTGCTCTCTGCTGGCCCCCACCTCTGTTTCATGTGAGGCTACTGCTTGGCCAGGCTACACTCCTCAGAACATGAAAACTGGTCCTTGTGGGAGAATAGATGTTAGAAGACAAAGCAAATACTTTCAAAGTTGGAAAAATAATTTTGAAATATAAACCTAAATTAGAAAGGAAGCCAGAAGCAAAGAAAGGGATCAGGAAGGTTTACAATACAATATATACAACATATACAATCTATAGATTAATCCAGTTCCGTCTCCTTCAAAACCTACAGCCTCTCTCAAGAAGCCTTTTTGATTATGCTTGTTTTCTTTTTATTTCTTAAACACTTAGGTATTAAGTCTATTTCATTAATATGGCCTTATTGTTACGTAGCTTTTTATTTACTCATAAATTATTTGAGGGTTAGAGAGATATAGTGGAAAATGTTTCCATTTGGAGTCAGAAGACCTACTCTCACATTTAAGCTGTGTGTTATTATTTGTATGGGTTTAGATAGGCTATTTGATTTGTCTGAGACTCAGTTTCTTTTATGTTAAAGAGAAAAAAAATGTGCCTACATGCTTTGTAGAGTTGGCAATATGTCACCTAATAATTGCACATTTCTCTGGGTTTATAAAATTCTTGCATATTTATCTCGTTTAATCCCCAAACAACAGTATAAGATGAACACTATTACCCATCCATTTTATGTGAACTACATGAAAATGCTATTTTTAACACCATAAGTTATTATTATTTTCAGTCTGTAGATTTTATATCATCAACTTAATATTAACAGCCCTAGAATATAGCCCATATCTATCTTTTATTTCTTTTTTATTTTATTTTGTTCTTTCTTCACATTCCTTTCTTTTAAGTGGCTTGATGAATAGATTCAGAAGATAAATTTTTCTAGTACAGATAACGAAGTGCTTTGCAAAATAAATGTTCAGTAAGGTTGTGTCTATATGTTTTGCCAGAGTAACTGATTAATTTTCCTTGATGTCAGGAAGAAAATAGTAATCTACTACTTGATCAAAATCTTCACTTTTTAACCAGTTGTACTGGTCTTATGCACATGGTTAGATGTTCTTGGAAAGCACACAAATTCTGGTAGTACAGACATAAAATATATATCTATTCTATAAAGCTATTGCTAAAACAAGTCACAGTACATGATTCTGGAAAGCATGAATAGTATGGCTCAGATACAGAAGCCGTGAGGTATTTCCTAGTTAGTTACCCCACTAGAAGGCAAATTCCATCTGAGAGACACTCTTGCCTGTCTTGTTCACACTCAATATTTTGGGTGCCTGGCACGTAGTTGGTGCTCAATAAATACTAGCCAAGTATAAAGTCTCTCATTATATTTACATAAATCAGACCTTTTTGAAGACAATGAAATTTTTCAGTAAAAGAAGAACTGGAATTTTGAAGCAGATTCAGAAGAGAAATGGTGATGGAGATGTGATTGATAAAAGAAAGTTAAATTACTCAAAAAAAGAAAAATAATGGGAGATTGTAAGTATCATATAGGGTCATATAAGACATCTTCAATGGAGAAGAAACATGTTTTCTGGGGGCTCCTTACCTCTGCTGTGACTAGAAGCAAAGCAAATATGTTCATCAATGGCACAAAACATGTGCATTAATAAAAGTAAATAAATAAATACATAACCATGTACATGTATGCATGCATAAAATAACTCCTCATTGAGAGGTGGTAGAAAGTGAATAGGAAAGTGACAGCATTAGCTCTCTATTATTGAACTTTTGCTATGTGTCAGGAGCAGGCCCTGTGTCTCATTAAACAAGGTCTCTGGCGTTATTATGGGCAGGGAAACTGAGGCTAGGAATAGTTACTTGCTGGTGATCAGCAGAACCTGGAATCAGTGCACACGCCTACCTTCTGGGTTGAAGTGATCTTTTGAGACACCTACCCCCCATTTAGTCTCAGCATTGACCAGCTCTGCAGTTTTTCCTCCATGGAGCCTAGAGAATCCTACAATGGGTTTCTATTTTTACTTAATGAACTGCATGACAGCAAAAGCTGATTGACAGCTATGATAATGCAAAACTTTTGCTACTGCTGCCTAAGAGTTGTTTGTTTAAAAAAGATATAACACCTATGCAAATATTTTTCTCTTACTAAGTCTTTCTTACCCAGATTTCACAGTAAAATTAGAGCTCCGTAGGATAGAATCTCTAAGTCAGCAAGTAGAGAGGCTTCAACTTCAAAACAGAACACGTGGCCCTAAACATTTTTATTTCCCTGTCATCTAGCTATACATCAATAAGGAGGTCTTTTCATTAAATTATTCTGCAGTGCTGTATAAACTCGATCAATTAGCCACATGGTGGTCAAATATCTACTTACTTTTGAATATAGATTCTGTTAAGGTGAGGTTTCTGTGTGAGGGCTACTGGACCATGGTGTGAATAGCACTGGCAGCAATTTTGGGACTATAACAGCCAAAGATATTGCTATAAATCATCAGGATGACCGAATGAAAGACAGGCTCCAGAGAATACCATGGCAACAGTTAACCCACCCTTTCCTGGTTCTATCAAACACCACAACCAGAGAAAAGTGTTCTGTATCCGGTGACTTTTACGAGAGACAATCTAAATCTCGTGGATTGGGATATTTCTATTTTTAATTCTTTTTAACAAAGACCTCCAAGTCCAGAAGCTTCTTCAAAGGACTGTGTAGTGCTCTTCTGATCACCCTTTCGTGTTTCCAAGCTACTTTGGAATAATGTGATGGGGTAAGGCCCCCAGAGGAACAGCTGATTGGATTCTGGCAAGACGGACTAAACATCTGCTTCAAACAAAAGACATCTGCATATTTCACATTTATTTTTCATAATTTACAGAAGCAACCTGCCAAAATTCAGCAAGGGAGAATACGCTAGCACGTAATTAGCTTAAAGTTTGCTTGCTTTAGAAGTATGAGCATGAAGCCCTGGAGCTCACGTGGGAGGACATCAAGGAATGGCAGTCTGATTTCTGGAAATTCAGTTTTAGACCTCGTGTGCCAGGGCAGAAGACCCAGAGCTGTGAGGCTTGGAAGAGAGAAGTAAATATGCCAGAGGTGACAGTAGGAGGTTCTTTTGTTCTCACGTCAAATAAAAAGCCTTTACACCAAAGGGGTGGCCTAAGGTAATATCATTTATTAAGTAAGACTTGATTAAGCAGAAAGAGTTTGCTTCTACCACTTAGCACTGCAATGCCCAGGTTAGATAATGGAACAGTGCTATTTGGCTTTTAATTTAAAATGTATCCACCAAGAGTACCAAAGGCGTGGTAAGAAATTGTGTGTGGAGTGTTGCATGATTTCCCAAAGCATCAGAAAGTTGTTACTTAATAAAAAATACTGGAAAATATATTTGCTGCCCCGATGATGGTATGTGGAATATGTGATGAAAACATAAAGAGACCAAGATAGTGGATGATATAATCAGTCTTAATATATCCTAGTGGAAAGGATACAACAAATTATCTGCCCTCTATGAACTCCATCTTCCCAGATGAATTTCAAACTTTGTAAGATCATTATTATGTAAAATAACTAAAGCTTGCTGAGAGAGAGAGAGAGAGAGAGAGAGAGAGAGAGAGAGAGAGAGAGAGATTTTTTTCAAAGGAATTTCAATCCTGTGTACAGTATTTTTTAAAAAAGAAAGAAAGAAAGAAAGAAAGAAAGAAAGAAAGAAAGAAAGAAAGAAAGAAAGAAAGAAAGAAAGAAAGAAAGAAAGAAAGAAAGAAAGAAAGAAAGAAAGAAAGAAAGAAAGAAATACTAGCTGTGAGATCTTGTGGGATTTCCCTTAATCTGAACTCCAGGGGAAAAACATACATAAAGCAAAAGCTGCAAAGTATTAGGTGCTGTTTCGAAATATTTAATACACAGGCCTCTGGTGGGAAGGAGGAGTGGTGTTTTGATTTTGCTGACTATCTATTATCTTCCAGGCTTAGTCGTTGCTTTACAACAGCAGTTGTGTTCCTGATTCAGTTGTAAACAATGCTGACCTCATACAAGTCTCTGTAATAAAAGCACGGCCATTCCAAAGGATTTAGCATCTCATGTGTATGTACCCTGTACAAAATCCATGCACCATGAATAATTCCCTGGTGACTTCTAGCTAGTTCTAAGGAATGACTTGACTTGGTTGTAATCACACCAACCATCTCCTAGTATACATTTTTATATCTGCTTTATCATTTTGACGGTGACATGTGCATGCCAAACTGGTTTGAAGCATGGAATCCCAAATCCAATAACAGTTAATTTGAAAGGAGCTATTTGTAATTATGCACTAACCTACTATTTGATATTTGCTAGTTGTTCTTAAATATGCATATTTTTTTTTATTTTCAGTGTACTTAAATTTCCAACCAGTATATTATACACATAAACCTCTCATGTAATTACAAGTTCTCTTTTTGAAATACGCTCTTCACAGAAGGTAGCTTGGAAATAGAAAGAGGCTGAGCTTGATTTGAATCTAGACTTCAGATCTAGCTGAATCCTCATTCAGCCATCTATAAACCGGGTGACTTTGGGCCAGTTATTTAAACTCTCTGGGTCTTAGTTTTCTCATTTGTCTCCTAGGGATGGTATCTTTGCTGTAAGGATTGATGAGGTAGCTTGTGTTTGTCATGACCCCTAACCTGCCTAAACTGGCATTCTAATTTTCCAAAGTGTGAATGTAGGTGTCTTACATGCTGTAGAGCTCTTTGAAAGAAAACGCATCCCAAAGAAGAAAACACATCCCAAAGAAGAGGGAGTCGGGCAAGAAGACAAAGTTTGAAACCAAGCCTGTAAGTTGACCGAGAGAAATAACACTAACATACTGCTATTTGTCATTCTAACAACTTGCGTGGGAGCCGTAAATAGCTAAAAGTAAAAATCAAAAGAGCTGTTTCTCTAAAATTTGTACAACATAATGAGGCACTATTTGTACTATTTGAGGATCTGTCTTCCTCACTTCCAGGAAATCACTATGGGGAGATGTCAGTAGCAGTGGCCATGCCTGGTGGAAACAGTGGTAAGGGGAATGGGATGTTCCCAGCAGACGTAGCAGTCATTCTCAGAGAAAGAACATCCCCCAAAAATACCCAGTGGGAGAAGTGGGGAGCAGCAGAAGTGCTCGGGAAACACCAACTTATGCTGCACTGTCCAGTCTGATACCACTAACCACATATGGCTATCTAAATCAAAATGAATTAAAATTAAAAATTCAGTTCCTCAGCCTCACTAAGAGATCCAGCATTCTAGAAAGTTCTTTTTGACAATGTGGGGCTAGTAGATGACAAGTTTATTCCAATGCACACGTGGAAGATCCCCTAGAGGCTCCAAAGTGCCTGAAGACTGAGGCATGTGGGAAAACAAATGAGGCCTGAAACAGCAGTTAGGGATAAGAGCCGGTGAATTAGGAATTATTGTCTTTAACATGACATCGTTTTACCCACGGTGAAAGCTAGGGAAATTCACTGTCTGTACAAAAAAAGCCCAGCACATCGCCTTGAACACAAAGGCTTTCACAAATATAAGCCCTCTTCTGCTTAAGATCTGTGTATCGGTGTTATTAATTTCAAATACAACTGTCATTCTGTTGCCAGAAAGATCTTTCTACCACCCAGATTAGACGCTTAGCCTCTTCAAAGTTTCCAAAGACTCTTCATTGCATAGAACTCGGTGCAAAGTCCTATGATTCATATCTTGCCAAAATGAGCCCAGATCCTGGAGCCAGGGTATGAATCCCAGCTCTGGCACTGGCTGGCTGTAAATCTTGCACCATTGGTTAATCTCTCTGAGCCTCCATTTTCTCATCTGTAAAATGAGGTTAATATTAGCAATGACTTCATTAAGTTGTTACAAGTACCTGGTACACCATTAGCACTAGAAAAATGTTTGCTAAATGAATATTTGTGTTCCTCAACCATCTGGTCCATAATCACCTTTCAAGTTTGACTTTGACTGTGTCCCATTCCCCTCTCTACATTTCTACTATGCATTATTCCCCCAACTGGACTTAAATTCCTTTCCTTCTTTTTATATATATATATATTGACATCCTAATACACATCCTTCAAAATGCACCTTCCCAATTTTTTTCCCCTAGATTAGTCCTACTTTAGCACATTTCATAGCTTATTGTGTACTTCAGCATTATCAGCTTTATTTCACTCCATTCTGCCTTACTCTTTATAGCTTGGTATGCACACACCAACACACTTACTTGTCTGTACACACCCTAAACTGTAAATACCTCAAGGAATTATTCATGCGTGTAGTTCCCAGAACACGAGTCTAAGATAGGTGCTCAATTAATGCTCCTGAGAGGGTGTGAGGGAGGGAGGGTACGCATACCTTTCAGATCAATTCTGTGAAATAGCCACTTTGTCTGAGTGCTGTATTTTAGAATTCAAGCATAAATAAGTAGCTTTTCAACAATACCGGGCACAATATTCTCCAGATGATGAGTGCAAAAATTGTTTAATCTCCATTACATGTTCTGATTGATGCCAAATATCTAGGCTTCCTTGAATATGGCAGCATGTAAGGATAGCCACAACCTTAGAGGACTGAAAGCAGTGACACTAGATCTGAACACAGTGTACAGTCAGTCCCTTTAGTTTCTTGTTAATTTCTTACACAAATTATTTCTGAAGCATCCTCTGGATGAATCACTAGGACTCCCCACCAAGGAGAGTAGCCTGGAACCCAAATGTCCCTTTGTGGGTCCTGCTCTTGCTGGAAAGGGACAGGTTGAAGATAGCTCTGTCTCTGGCCAAGTGGATCTGTACTTTTATGGGCTGTTGATTTTTAAGTATTAAAATGGACTTTACTGATACAGAAACCATCACATCACATAGGAACATGATGAAATGCTGGATTGTGAGCAGACATTTTCTAAACTATCTCCCCAAAGTAAACCTTTGATGGAGAGGATGATGAGCAATACGACCATACATGGTAGCGTCCCAGGAAGGCATATCACTGAACAAAGGTAAAACCAGAGAGATTCATAGAATGTGTATACCTGGGCTAGCCTGTTGTTGAATAATTCTCCCATGAATAAGAATTGGCTACGTTTGTGTAATAGGCCCATCTAGGCTCATGGAGGGATCGATCCAAATTTCTGCCCTGGGAAATTATTTTGAGTAACTAGGACACGGGTCATATCACCAATAAATTTTCAGGATCATGTATCCCTATTCTTCTCTCATTGGATGTCAGTAACTATCATTTTTTAAAATGTACCCACATGTTCAGCATTTGAGTTTATCAATCCAGTCACGACCATTAAGGCTTTTGGTGCAGAACCTTTTACTATCTCCATCCAAAAAGTACATTAGTATCTCCAGTTGGAGCAGATCTGAGATGTAATCGTTATCTCTGAGTAGTTTCTAGAGAATCTCTATTTCTTTGTTTTTTATGTTTTTGATGTTTAAAAACCGCAAAAACCACAGAAATCACATATGTCTTTAATTTTTTTCTAATGGGTTCGATACTTAATATCACACAATATGTGCCCATCTTGGCCAGGGTTGTTAGGGTCTCTTATGGGAATCCCCCCTCAGAGCCCCACACTCTCTTTATATTTTTACTTCATTTTTAAGATAGCAAGCAAAAAAGACCCACTCTTCTTAGCCTCCAAGTTTTCCTGGATGATTTCATTTCTTTGTTAGAAATATAAAATTCAGCTTTATGAGTATTTAAGAGTCTAAAGAAAATAGCTATTAATGGTATCTTTTTATTGCCCACAATTCATCCTGCTGAAAAAAGCAGTTACCTTCTTAGAGTTGATTATTGCTCAGTCTTAAATTTTCTAATTGTTTTAGATTTTTCACTTATTTTAGGCATTTTCACTTTGCCCCCTAGAGTAAATTAAGATGAAAGGTAAATTAAAAGAGAGGAATTCAACATAAAGAGAATAAATAAACAAAACACAGATTGCAAAGCACGAATGAAAACAAGGTCTCCGAGACCAGTCTGTTAAAGGAATGCTACAAATGTGAAGTGTTTACTATTTTAAAACATTAATCATGTACTCACACTGTTTATTTAGCTATCAATGTTTTTCCTGTAACTCTGACTTGAAAATGTGTAAGCTGTTTAGAATTAAAACTCAAACTGAGGCCAAATGATATTTTGATTATTTATATTGCAAAGCTTGTCTTGAAACTTCAGAGGTGCAGTCTTTTCATTTCAATTCACACCTTTTTAAAAAGTCATTATTATTTTGTATAATATGACGTCTCAAATAACTTTTATTGCCACCCACTACCATACGCCTAAGTCACAGTCAGTAAAGATACTGCGCCGAAGCCCTCTATCAATGGGCCTATTCAGAAGATTGCCACCATATTGCTTTTGCCTAGAATCTACGCAACAACCCCAAAAGACTGCATTATGGGACTGGCTTAGTCATCAGAGTCAGGAGTCCCAAAGAACTGAAAGTTTCCCAAGTTTTTGGCAGTATTTCCTTGAACAGATATTCATTATTGTTAATAAAATTTAACAATTCAAATCTGCTAAAAAAACATAGCCACCAAAGCTACCAAATATTCATTATAAATAGGAACTTCTCAACTCACAAAATTACAAGTCCTATGAATGACAGAAACAGATCCCATGAGATTGATTTATTATTTCTGCCCATTGAAAAAGATAGGAACGCATTAGAATTTTCGCATTGGAATAAGGATATGGAAAAATTCTCCTCATTAAAACACCTAAACAATATCATGGACAAGATTCTCAAAAGTGTATATTTTCCTTGAAAATTATTGCTGCCATAAAATTATCCATATAACTCAGGTGTGCTAGTAAGTTTTGGTGTCTTTATTTTCTACAGCAGACCTAAAATTCCTCCAATGTCCACCCTATTTCTTCTCATTTTAACAGTTCAACCTTCTATGAGAGCTATTTGTTCCCCCACCCAACCCCGTCCCTAATGGGTGTGGGTATGTCAGGCCTCCTGGTGGGTCTTCACCTGGCTCTTGAACTGTTGTCTGCCGAAAGGTCTCATTTGGTACCTGGTGGGTTACGGCCGATTTTAACATGTTTCATATTAGTGTTCTAAGAATACTCAGACTCTCATGCTGTCAAGCCAGCCTGTGTTCGCCTGATTCTCTGCCTCAGCCTTTAAGAAACTCAGAAGACTAGCCCCTACCTACCTCTGACCTTTTCTCCACAGTCAGGCCATGGGAGTTTCCTCATGCTTTATCTCATCAGCCCCCCAAGAGTGATATTTGCATTCCCCATTCCCCCGTGGTTATGAGAACAGAGTAGCTATTGAGGATGGGCTGATTTGTGTGAGGAAAAATGAAGGCTTCATCAATTTCATAGTTTCACATTTGCGTCCCATTAGTAATGGAGAAAGCCCATGGTGGGGACAGCAGTGCTGGTGTTTCCAGTCGCTCCTTACTGTGTCCTTTTCTACCCTCCATCCTTCAGTGGCAGCTCTATTCCTGCCTTCTCAGTGTTCAGTGCCCTTACAAGCTACTCACCTTCTTCAAACTAAACATGTCTGACACACTGGCTCATAGACACTCAGTATTTGATGTATCACCTCCCTTAGGGGAATTACAGAGGACTAACACTTGAGCAAAAGCAATGAATCACTAAAAGTGGAATTTTGAGCATTAGTGGTTGAAGAAGAGCATTGAAGACAGACAAGGAGTTTTCCAGATTCTTTTGAAATAATACCTTGTGGATGAGACGACTTCCTAGGATGTTCAACCAGAAATGTATACATATTCACACGAACACAAAAGCACGCACTCACACACACAGATGTATACACAGGGATTTCATATTGAAATATCAAGGCATATCAACATGAGATTAGCAAATATAAAAGAACCTTGAAAACTTATAAATATTTTATAAATATAAACTGCCAATGTGTGTCAACTCATTTGACACTGATCTCATTAAATAAAGAAACAATAAAGAACAACAGAAAAAGTAATTATGGAAGTGACATTAATCCAGGAAAATCCCAAATAACTCAGTTGATACCAGAATCACCCAAAGAATTGACTTTTAACATAGTGTTTTTACTTAGTGATAAAAATAGCCACAGGCCTCTTTGCCAGTCATTGACAAAATATCAACTGTCCTGTTTTATAAAGGACATAATTTCAAGTAAACCTAAATATGTTTACAAAAGCTGGTTTATTTTTTTTTAATTTTGTTTCACATTTAGGCTACGGAAGTCTGAATCAGTAGAATTTTCGCTACTTCAATAAAACAGTTTCCAGTATTTTTAAAACACAATAATGCTTAGAGAATATGTTGGGGTTTTTGTTTTTTGTTTTTGTTTTGTTTTTCATTTTCCTATTTACCTGGA